>NC_134279.1:59753683-60415656 GCF_949628215.1 Phalacrocorax aristotelis | reverse complement strand
AGGAAGTCCATCAAGGGATATTCAAACAGACAGCTACAATCTCTGTTGAGGAAATTATTAAGACAAAGATTCTAAGAAACTAGAAGTGTACAGTATGAGGAATATATTTGCCTTGTACCTCTACCCTTTTCCTTGAAAGACAATATTGTCAAGAGAGTAAGATTTGTCTCCCGGTCATAGAAGCTGAGTTAGCTCCTCCTCCCTTTCAGTTGGGCTATAAGGATACTTCCCATTCTAGAAGATTACTAAAATAAGATTATATTGCTTTATATGAATATGACACTAAGGCTGACATTAAGAGGTTTCTGCACGCATGTGCAGAGGTTGTGTTATCAACAGAGACATAGACATAGTCCAGTTTTTGGTTTATGAATGGATATTAAAGAAACCCCTTACAGACATAACTGAACGTCAACCAAAACAAGAGCTGGCAGCAAAACCACTATTTAAAAGAAGTTGGTTTATGGCTCTCAAGCTTCAAAATATTTATTCAGGTTATCTTTTAATGACCTACAATGAAATCCCATATTGTCTGTCATACCCAGTCAACGATGGACTGCCAATAGTTTGTCCAGCCACAAAGTTTTTTCAGACAGTATTACTTAATCTCCATGTTCTTTGTCTTCCTACCTGATAGCCAGAGATCTTCACAATAAATTTAAGTTTAAAGGATTATGAATTTTTAATGGTGTTCAGCCTTACATGCATGCTAATCTTTACAAGTTTGAAGGTTGTAAATTGAGACAGAACATCAAAAAGCTATATTTGTTGTTATTTTCTGCAATGTCAATTGCAGGAGCAAAATTTTTCTCTTTTTACACATTGTTTTTTATCTACTTGCTGTTCTTATATTATTTAGTTGTATTATGGCTTTAACTGTTCTCTGGTTTTGTATTCCTCTCCCCTATTTCAGCATAAGCTATATCTGTTAACATATCTGATTCCTAACACTCACAAAAATGTCATGAACTATTCAGGTAAACTCTGGTGAATAGTTGTAAGTACTAAATTTAGTAGTTCATCACAAAGCAAGTGGTTTTCATTAATAAAATTTAGCTGGTGATATGTTACTTTTCCTATTGTTTTGTTTTTTAAACTTAGTTCTCCCATTTCTATGTTTTAATGTTCCTTTATCTTTGAACATTTTGTAAGGGTATGTGGAATGTGAGAGCATCTAGCTCATTAAGTTTCCTGGTAAAGGACAGTTTTTGTATGAAAGAAATAACAATAAACATGGAAACCGAGAAATTAAACACACAGACACACAGAAATTAATGAGGTGATAATGGAGACAATAACAAAATACAGGATTCTTCAGCCACTGACTGATGGGCCATTAAACAAACTACAACCCTGACACAGCCTTGAAAAAGGTTCACCTAACTTAGTATCTGATAAGAAGTGGGAACATGATTATCACAATATTATGGGATAGTTGAGGGGTCTTGAGGGACCACAAGAAACTTTTTATGGGACATCAGAAGGGGCATGTAGGATTTTGTAAAATTTATTATGGGATGCTTAGGGAAAGGACCAAAGTGGGGGAGAGGTTGAATCAGGGTGGACTGGGCAGGGAAAAGGATGGGAAAATAGAAGGGTAAGGACCTGAAGCAGTAGTCAGTACTGAGTCTTATGCTTGATGCCTGCAGTCTGTTCTATCTTATTATCAAACCTCTGTGCTACGTATGAGTGCTGCAAGGTCTAACTGCAAGCAACTGGAGAGTTCATGGATCACATGGTCTGTAAGTCTGGGTGCCAATAGCTGGTGAGGCCAGCAGCTATGTGGTATAAGTGTATGTGTCAGAGGTCTGAATGACAGCAACTGGAAAGACCTGGACATGTTTATATTTTCCCCAGTGAACCGAGTCCTCCGTGCATTTGCGTGTATTGGGTTTATGTGGCAAGGTTTTAGTAGCAGGGGGGCTGCAAGGGTGGCTTCTGTGAGAACACCCTAGGAGCTGCCGCCGTAACAGACTCAGCCAGTTACAGCCATCTTCGAGAGGACCCACCCACCACTGGCCAAAGCTGAGCAAATCAGCAATGCTGGTGGCACCTCTGTGGTGACATACTTAACAAAGAATAAAAAACGCTGCACAGCAGCTGTGAGAGGGGAGGGAGAAAATGAGAGGAACAGCCCTGCAGACACCTAGGTCAGTGAAGAAGGAAGGTGAGGAGATGCTGGAGCAGACTCTCCTGCTGCCCCTGGAGAAGACCATGGTGATGCAGGTTGTCCACCTGCAGCCTATTCACTCAATCCCATGGTCTATGTCATTAATGAAGATATTAAACACTATTGGTCCTGGTACTGACCCTTGAGGGACACAACTGGTTCCCATTTGGACATTGGGCCATTGACTGCAATTCTTTGGATACTGCTATCTAGCCAATCCTTATCTATCAAATCCATTTCTCTCCAATTTACCCATTAAGCTTCAGGGGACATTAATTAAAAAATTATAAAAATTATACAACTAGAATATCAAAAGTCTCTCATTAAGTCATCCTTCAAGGTAGGTGAGATAGGACTGCTGATGTCATCCAGTGCTCCTAGACTTATGAATGTCCAGCACGCAGCATCTGTTGACCTTGTGCTTCAGCCATGTATGCCGATGTAATAGACAACTTCCTAGCATAACTACTGAGCGAAGGGCTTAAGGGAAAGAAAGAAATAGAGACTGCAGGACTTAACCAACTTAGGATTTAATTTTGCTAAACACTCATACAAAAACAGTTTTTGCTGGTTCTCAGCTTCAGTAACAAGATCTTGATTTTGAAACATTAAAAACCTTAAATCCAACCTACACTATGTTACTTACTTCAGCGGGACCAGGATTTCTGCCTACTGACCTTTACTATGGAAGGACAAAGTATCTTCTAAGGAGTCTGTTCCCTGCCAATTTATTTCACACGTTTCTTTGCCTGTGTAATTCCTTTCTGCTGTTTGCATCGGCTGGTAAAGTCTTCGGTTCCTTTAATCATCATAGTCATTCTCTCTGGTAATACAAAATACAAAATGTCTTTATTAAAAAAGGACATAAAAGCCCCTTTACTAAATCATTAAACATCTAAACAAACTTAGTTAGCTATTTATATATCGGTGACATGTTGTTTTAATCTCAATAATAATGGAAGACACTAGCCTTCAAGCACAGTCTTTCTGAATATAAAATAAAATAAATTAGTAGCAAGGAAATTAGTAGCAAGGACAACTTTAAGCAAGTGTCCTTTCCTTTTGGAATCAGTGAAGCTACTAACATGCTAAAACTTAATATTTATGCTAATATAGCGAGAGGAAATAAATATTTCACTGCAAGACCTGGGTTTTATAGCAATATAGCAAAACTGACTGTATTCTCCTACTGGATCAGACCAAGCATTTGTGTCTGTATTAGTATCCTCTCTCCAAAAATGACTAAAATGAGTCACTTCTGAGAACAGTGGAGCACTTTTCTGTACCCGTCTATGCAATGTATCCAAAAGCAAGAGAATGGCTTAAAGCCTAAAGAAAAAGACTTAAAATGGCTTCCACAATACATGTGACATTTATAAGTAGAATCAAACATATTAATGGTTCTGCTATGTATTTGAGCTTCAGTAAAACACAGACCTTATTCTTGTGAAAAGTGAAAGTGAACCTGAATTACATTACAGTGAATATGAATTTTATACACATACACACACATATCCATTCTATACTAGGCATAAACACATTTTACCCTTTTTGAGCATTACTAAATTACTGTTGTCAAAAAATTACCTTTTTAGCAAGTTCCGTAGTCTAAAGTTGTCTGAAGAAATATAATTTAATGGTTTTTAATACAACCTTTTTGCTACACTTTCATGCGGGCAGAACAGAATCCTCTGATATACTTTTACTACAATATTAATTAATAAATTTTATCAAGCCATGGGGGTTTTCTTCCTTAATGGAAATAATCACAACCTTCCCATATTCTTTCCTCTTAAACACATAAAGTTATATATATTTCATATTATTTGATCAGTCTGATCACACCTCCTTCTGAGTATGGACATTGATTTGTTTTGAATAACAAAGTTCCATTTTACTGGCCCTTCAATATCCTACAGGACTGTCTGTCTGGCCCTTAGAATGAACAAAGAAAAATCATTAAAAAACACCACTGACTGAGCCACCTTCTTGGTATAAATTAATACAACTTCATTTAAAGAAAATGTAATATAATTCATGCTATATGAAGATCTAATGTTTAATAATTACTATTATGTTAATATAGTAAATAAATACAGTTAATGATCTATTGCAACAGGTTCTCTGTTACTGAACACTAAAGGGTTACCAGAGGTCATCTTCAAACTTTATATATGTGTGTGTTCCCCTGAAAAAAGTGTTTTGCATGTTATCAGATGAGCTGGAAATTCATTTGTTTTCAAGCAAAATTAGATAAGCTACAGTTCTCTTCAGGCCATAAACTGAAAATTTGGGATAGATTTTGTCTTTCTTAAACCTTGCCTAGCTGAAAAAAAAGGGGACCAGAAGGTAAAAACAGCTTGCATAATAAAATTGTTTTGTGTTCTGCAAGATATGAAGCTTCATTTTTTTATTGAAGGGCTGTCATTTTATAACGTATTTAGGTGTTTTTTACGAAGGTAAGCTGAGCAGATATTGAAACACTTTCAAGACTGAAAATTGCAAGGTAGAAGTAGTATTTTGGCAGAAAAGAAATTTATGAAGCTGAAAAGCATTACACTCTGAAAGAGTTTATGTTCATGATCTTAGTAGAATCAGATATATGAAACAAAAGCTTTCCTATGAAGTTTTCAATTCTCCTCCTCAGACATAAGTACTCTTAATGATTGCCCATTGTTTTAAATTAGCTTTCAAGACACTGTACTAAATGTAACCTTTTTGTCCAACTAGATACCTTGAGTAAATACTATATAATTGAGCTGTTAATTATACTTGCAGTAATTATTATTGATGAAATAGTATTAAAGTGTAGGATACAATCAAATAATAACCATTATATTTAAATAAGTGTATCTGACAGTAATTAATAACTACAATAAAATTGTCCTAAAGTTGGCAGAATTTCAAACAGATGCTCTTTCATGTAGATGAAAAAATGTACTCCTCTCATCCCAAGGTACAACCAAATATGCAGATTTTATTGTCATTTAATCAAAAGCAGTTGTAAAACTGCCATAAGCTAAAAAAATGTAATTAATGTTTGTTCAAGAGAGCTAAAATATTTTTAAAAACCACATTCCATTGGTTACAGGTTCTTTAACTTAATTTAATTGGGAATATAGCTTTAGGTCTACAGGCAGGAATGTACTGTGTTCAAAATTATGGTCTATAAATCACAACAGAAAAAATACAGGCATTCTTCTCCAAGTACTGCAGTGAAATTTTATTCCGTTGCTCTCTCAAATTCAGTGTCCATATGAACAGGAAGCTAAAGTAAAGTCACCTTTGTGCCTTGCTATTTCAACCCACTCAAGTATGTAAATATGACAAAAACTTCCACAACATTCCCTGCTCCGGGTGTGCCTGCTCAAGTAGGGGGGTTGGACGAGATGATCTCCAGAGGTCCCTTCCAACCCCCACCATTCTCTGATTCTGTGATTGCCCTACAGGACCCTATGTGCACCGAATTTCTCAAGATTTTTGTTCAGTTCTCTGACTCAAGCATGTTAATCTGAATGTTGACCCTTCTGTAAACCTTGCAAAAGATTGCTGGAGGCTCTGTCAGAATTAGCCTCCACACTTTTGCTAAATAAAGCCTTTCTTTATGTAATGATGAAAGCTAAAACACAAAAAAATTATACATGTATCAAAATCATTCCAAATCAATCCACTAAACAATATTTAACAGATAATTAAATTAAAAAGTGTATTTTCTACCCCTTAAAAAATATTTTAGCCCTTGCATTCATATAGATTGAAGATATGTTAAAAATTAAGGAAAAAAAGTCTGCAATTATAGAAGTAGCATGAAAAATGTCCAAACATTTTATTGTGAAAACTTCTTTCAATTTAAAATATTTCAGTATTCCCCAAAAGAAAATAATAAATTTCACTTTGTTGAAGTGCTCAAAAATTAAATTAAATTCTTTTCAGTATTAGTGCCATTTTCCCTTGAAAGAATACACACAAAATCTCATTGGTTGCAGTTTAAAGGCTAGAATAATTTTTATTTCCCCATTCCAGGTTAAAATATGTAAACATACACATTTATGACTAGATGCATGAAACATATTTATCAATAGGAAAACACATTTCATTATGAATCTTTTTCACTAGAAAACCATAGCCAGCATAGAGTGGAAAACCACACTTGTATTATTTGAAAGGAGATGCTAAAAGGCAAAAGCAGTCTAATACCTTACTGAACAGATTCAAAATATTTTATGGATAGAAAACCAAAATTATCAACTTGGAGCAAAGAAAAAATATTTGCCATTTTAATTTCTGAAAAAAATTATCTTTTGTAAATGTTTAAAATTTGAGTCTTGAAGTTTGTACGTTTTGCAGCAATTGCTAAAGTATACTATTCTATACTAAGCTTTGTATTTTGGGTATCAAAAATTTACATGTCAACAGCAGAATTTCCATTTTGCCATGCAGAAAATGTTAAATGAATAAGACTGGCAACAACTTATTTTAGCAACAGAGATTCCAAAGTCTTCACATTTTTCCATTAAAAAACATACTCTGTCACCTGGCAGGGAAAGTAAATGGTTCCATAGTTTAATCAAATTGGAATAAATATTGAAGGGCTAACGTGATTTTACACTTGTGTATGCTCTGCTTTGCATCTTCAATTCTTTTGCTAGTGGTACTGATTTTTATGGAAGATTGGAGAGAGAGAGGCATATTTGTCAGAAAAATCAATGCCCGTTTTCTCATAAAACAAATTGCTGTTGAGGAATGCCACTAAATATGTTTTGCTGCTTGCTCCTGAAGTGGAATCTCTAGAAAAAAAGACAGTTCTACATCTTATTCTCCACTTTAATATACAGCTTATAGTAAGAAGCATACATGACTGAGCTGAAGTTACAAGGCAACATTTTTGGTGTATTGACTGCAATCAGGTTGCTTCTTACAACATAATTAATAGTGAAAGGACAAAAAAAACCAACCAAACAAAGCCAGTTCTGACTTAAAGTCTTTCAAAAAATAACAGCCTTGTTTCATGAAAGAATAAAGTGATTATTCAAAAGTATAGTTAGATTTCTGTAAGGTTACCAGAGGAATAAACCTCGATATGTTTTTGAGTGTATTTGAATCATGATAAACTCTACCATTTCTTGTTCACTGTTATCACACTCTTCTGCCTCCTTCTCCCTGCTCTCTCCCCCACTTACAACTGCACGTTTACAAGAAATGCTCCAGATCAGACGCAGCTGCCTCTTCTGTTACTAGAATCTGTTTGGGTGTCCTGGCGCTCTTGTAGTCAAGGACATGAACATATTACAAAAGGTCAAGACACACCAGAAGAAATTCTGTGGTGAAGCTTTTTCTCCCTGATGGTCATCAAACACTGGAACAGGCTGGTCAAAAGAACTGTGGGAGGTTTTGGGATCTCCATTTCTGGAGGTGCTCAGAACTCACCTAGACAAGACCCTGAGCAACCTGCCTCAGCTAGACGCAATCTGAGGAGGAGGTTCGATTAGATGACCTCCACAGCTCTCTTAAAACACAAATTACTCTGATTCCATAATTTAAAGAAATAATATCCCTCCTGTATTTTTGGCCACCTGTTTGCCTTATTTTAAGCCTTTGTCTAGATCTTCTCCACATTAAGTAAAATCAGAGAGATTGTCACAACTGCAAAAGGACATTATTTTTTGCTTCTCAAATTATCAGGCTTTCCTAATTTGAAGTGACTACTGTTTTTCTCAATGTATTTATGACACCATGTCATATACGCAATAACTTCTCACTCTGATACATCTCTAGATTGTATCTTTCCAAAAAAAACTATCCTCTCTGAGCTTATCCTGAGGGACAACTTTCCTTTTCACTTTCAAAAGTCTCTTGAAAAACTAACTCAATTCTTATGAGACTTTTAGCAGGATTGGCCAGCATGAAGAATAATTCAGGAGCAAACTAGAGACAAACTGTTTAAGGCAATTAGAAAAAAGAAAGAATTAGAAAAAGAAAGAAGGAAGGATACGATTAGGCCCTCTCAAACAGAATAACATTGTTGTCAGGGGCTTTTTTCCCCATAGCTTTTCAATTGTTTTGATGAAATTGTATATTTGAACGTTATGTACTTATTGAATCCTGTTTGATGCCTTTCTCATTCCTCACCAGATTTAACTCCAGGTTGGCCTTGGCTTTTCTAACCCCATTCCCACAGGGCTGCACAGCAACACGATACTTCTCCTGGGTCACCTGCCCCTACTTCTACCTCTTGTATGCTTCCTTTGTACATCTGTGTTCCATCAGGAGCTCCTTGCTCATGCATGCACGTCTCCTGCTGCCTTTGATTTAATTCAAGTAGTTGTCCTCAAATGCCTTCCAGATTTCACTCACAACAGAAACTTTAAGAAAACTGAAGTACACACTCACATAAAAGGATAAAACAAACAAAAAACCCCAACACTGTGACAAGTGACTGGAAAGTGCTATAACAAAGCACTGTCAAATTCAGTTAGCTGTCCATGGAAAAAGTAGCACAGTCAGTAATTGTATCTTAGAAACAACTTGTCATTAATCTTCAGGAGGCTGGAGAAAAAAACACAGCTATTATAAAACACACACCCCCCACACCCCCCCAGTATAAGCTTAATAAGTAATTCTTTTGATTGCTTTTGTTTCACTAATGATAAGATCTGTTTCTTTAACATTTCTTGATCTTTTGTGATGTGGAAGCATGGACTGGTATGTAAAAAGCTTGTCATCATTGTTATCCATTTTTTTCATCACTGCTGTATTCTTTTCCCAGTTGTTGATTCCAGACTTGCTTATTTCCAGCATTTTTATTATCTACTATGAATTGGCAGTACAAACTTACTGCTTAATCTAAAATATGTTCTGCCTTTCTTTGGCACGAAAGCAGAAGAGCACTTAATGAAATTTATGCTAACAAGGCTTAGATTCAGGTGCAAAATGCTTAACACAAAAGTATCTGAGGTGGATTCCATTATTAAAGTAAACATGTTCCTTCACTCTAATTATTCTTTTTTTAGAATCTAAGAGTTAGGGACACAGTCAGACTGTATAAGGTCAATATTACTGTAGTAAACAGACAGTAGTAATTTAGACTATTAACCACTTAACTATAATAGAACTGCTTGTTCTTATTTGGTTACACATCCCACTGGATAAAACACATTGATTTATTATTATCTCATGAGACACTTGAATTAGGCACACAGGTAGAGAATATGTAAAATTCTTTTAAATTGCTAGTCATAACACTGAAAAAGCTAACATTGCTACATACTAAACAGCTGAAATTTGGGGCAGACAAAAATACGCAACTTCCGTGAATACGTAACATATAAAAAAATATAAAACATAAGTGACTGGAAACTGAAACCAAGTTACCACACTTCATTTACTATTGCAGGTAGGAAACACATAATGAATTAGATTTTTTCAGTGCTTGGGTTTATTTCTCTTCTTGCATAAACCAATGGCTAAATTTGCCTAGTGTTGCAAGGGAAAATCTCTCACTTCAGGTCTTACGAGCTGATAATGCTTACAGCCCTCTAAACAGGCTCCTATAACTTACCCACAAAAGCTTGAACCGCACACACAAACAGATGCCCACGTATATGCACACCTTCTTCCAGAACACTTGATGGTTATTTTCAGTTCTCAGTCATACGAGTGTTAGTCAAATGCCCTCTCAGACAGTTTTGAATATTCTTTTGACACAAACTACTCTCTCATCTGCTGTTTTTAGTGAGGCCAGTTTTCCAGCCATCAAATGAAGATCAAGATTGAAAAAGGTTAGATTCTTCTATCTACTGGTAATGAAATGGTTCTTTAGGATTTAAATAGCCATTACATATTTCAAAACATCTCATAAAATGTTATGTGAATAATTATTTTACATAACCTTCTCCTTTACTAGTGGAGAAGCCCTCCTACAGAGAGGGAGGAGTATTCATTGTTTTCCACAGTGAGCCTCTTCTGCATTTTCCTCTGTCTATACTCTCTCATATATACCCTCATAGCCCTCCTACTCCAGCAACAGCCATGCTTTGTACATATGGTGCAGCCAAGCAGGTAACAGGAGCAAGGACTGATTTCAGTTTTCGGCACAAACAGCCAGTAGCTTTTTTTGTTAGTCTAGACATTCTGCTGTCAGTCCTCTCACTGCTGTGTAATGTAAAGACAAAAATGCAGTAATAGGGCAAGGACCAGGTAGAAGGAAGAAATCGAGGAAAGCAGGGACTTTATATTTACCTGCATTAATAAGACTTCAGCAAACCTACAAATTTTATTTTAAGGTTAGTCAAAAGAACAAATAAATGGCATTCAATAACCGATTCCCTTTCATGTGAAGTTTTCAGATGTCATGATGATACTATGACACTATGATATAAACTAATATGATACAAACACATTATATTTCAGTTATTTAATTGGTAGAATGAAGACTTTGAGAAGAAAATTGTCTCAGTGCATCCATTTCTAATAAAATTTTCTAAAAATTTCTCTTTCAGAAATGTTGGCTAGTTGTCATTGTTTTAAAGCAAGGAGCTTCAGAAGACGTTTTCTAATAAGATTTCTTCACCTTTTCAGAACAAACTCTGTACCAAGTTACCTTGGTTTATAATTTGAAAGTACCTTTTTGGAATTATAGGAAAAATAAAGTTACATTGACAGTGGGATTGACTGGTAAATAAGATGTTTACACTCTAACATTAAACCATCTCACAACATTTAAATTATAACATACAACTGCAAAGGCGGAACTAAATTTTCACCCGCATTTTTCAGAATCACAGGCCTTTGTTTCATGAGTTTAAAGAAAACACATAACTTTAGCTGAAGCCATATGTTCCTTCTCTTTTGGGAACAGAAACAATGGACTGTTCCAGATTTTCTTCCTACTCAAGTGAACAATAAAAATACTCCCTCCCATTAATTTTTTTAACTTTCTTGTTCCAAAAAAGGTTTCTTATATTAGCACTTACAAGCATGCAACTACCCAAGAAATGGCAACAAGAATGGTACAAAACATAAACCTTACTTTGATTAATTTCAAATTCTTTTACTGAGGGTAGCCTCTGAATGACTTCAAACAGAGATTTAAGTACAAAAGAAATGTAAAATACAAATAATAAGCACTTTTCAAACACTGGGGAGACAAAGAACATTGGGCAAAGGTCATCATTTCACAATTGGCTGCACTTTTTGGCCTGTAATTCAAAAAACATTTCACAAATTGTCTTCAAACTTTCACCTGCCCCTTTGCCTACTTATAAATTTTTAGGAAAAAGGGAATCAGGTCAAATATCTTGGAAGGAGTAGGCTTATAATAAATAAGGCTGGCTGTACGTAACCAATTCAAACTTTAATCTGCAGAAAATGTCTTTTTACAGTAGCTAAGAACTAATACATACTGTGTAATAATTCAGGCTTATGCTTGGAGATGAAGTGATTTGTTGCATTTTTTCACTACGGTCTTTAGCGGTTCTTAACTGACATGCAGCTGGTGAACATTGTTAATAATTCCCACTTTAACGTAGAGACTTTACACGTAGAGAAACACGTTCTACTCAATCTAGTACTATAAAAACCTTTACGATATCTAAATCTATTTTTTTCTTAAATAAGTAGTCTCACTGACTAGTGCAGAACTAGGTATATGAACAAATTTTGACTTTGAAGAAGTTATTTTAAATTTATGTAATTTCTTAAAGAGTCTTAGGCTCATGGCCTGTCATTGCCATATCAGTATACTGTCAGAAGAATACATTAGTATTAGTGAAGGCAACACAAGCTAGGACTGGCATACTAAAAATATTGGGAAGGAATCAGAAATCCAGAAAAAAAAGAAATAAAACAATAAAGCCAACCATCTAGAGGAACTAAATCCTTCAGAATCTGTTTCTCATCTTCTGAACTTGTGAGTCAGACTTGTGACTCATTCAGACTTGGGAACATGAGTTCCCGATATTGTTCTTTGTAAACTAAAAACATGCAACTTCTTAGAAACTGACAATATGTTTAATATACAGAAATATTTTCTGAATAAAGTGATTCCTGATTACGAGTTTCAAGACCCTTTTCTATGAACACAACACAGTTAGAGAGGCAAAAAATATTAAGATGAGAGAATATTCAGAATTTCCAATAGGTTAAAGTACATATTTCTTTGTCATTACTTTTCAGAAAAATGCCTCACTACTAGAAATGCCAGAGACAGGAAGGTGATAAAAATAATGCCTTCTTGTTTTCTTTAAATAACATTTCCAAGTTATTGGTCAGAAAACTGTGCCTCAGTAAGCCTAGATAAACTACTAGAGAATACAATAAAGAATAGGTAGATTTGTTATAGAATGGGAAACACCTAAGAGTGTTCTGTAAGAAGTTGTCTCTCATACATGCATTGGTTCTCACTGAAGGAAACAGGAATGGACATAGACCGGAATGATGTTTGCTATAGCAAAATGAACTGCCAAAAGGCTATCAGTAAGCCTCTTTAAAGTCTCTTAGGTACTACTGGATAAGAAGAAAGGCCTTTTGTATATTACTGACTAATTTAGCACAGAAACAAGTGATTACTTTTTCCTATTTAGGAAAGTCACCTGTGGAGACCAAGGGAAAATTGATGTTAAATATGCTGCAAGATGATTTAGAAAAAAATGAAGTAACATTTTGAATTTTGAAACTTCAACAACATAAAGAATCCAAAATATAATAATTTTCACAGCTCAAATACTGTTATCTCCTTATCTCAGCCTTTTTAATATTCTAATTCTGTATACAAAGATAAACATTTTCCCTATTACAGCGCTTAATACCAGCTCCTTCAAATAACAAAATTTTTGCTTTTTTCTTTTAAACCTGTCCCTCTCTCTCGTGCTTGTTTAACTTACATTTGTAGTCTTCAAGGTGAGATGAGTGATAAGGGGCATTTCTCAACCCAGTTTTTTCCAAGTTTGTTTTGTTACTTGAAAGTCCCACTCTAAAAGCTTTTCATAAACTGTATTCCTTGGCACTCATACATCTGTAAAATGCAAAATTCTATAATACATAACAAAAGGTTATAGGCCAAAATTTTAGTAACAATTCTGAAATGTTTATGCCCTCTAAGTAGAAAAACAAATTTATATTATATTAAATAAAGCTTGTTTATTAGCAAACTAGATGTTAATGTCTTCTGCACCTGCCCAGAAAGGACTTCACATTTCAAAATCACCTTTGCATATCAAAGGCAAGTAATGTTTCATTAACAATATAATCATGACCTGGTATTTAAAATAAAAGATCAAAATTAAGATTTGCAGAAAAGCTGAGACTAGGAGAGAACTCCTGAGATCACCTAGTCCAACGCCCCTGTTTGAAGAGGGTCACCTAGAGCAGGTTGCTGGGTTTTTAATATCTCCACAACCACTCTGTGTAACATGTTCCAGTGTCTCACCACCCTCACAGTAAAAAAAAAATAATGATTTTCTTGTGCTCAGATGGAATTTGCTGGTTTTTAAGCTGTGCCCATTGCCTTACGTCCCACCAGTGTACACTACTGAGAAGAATCTGGTTCCCTCTCCTTCATTCTCTTGCGCCAGGTATTTAAACACATTGATAGGATCTGTCCTGAAACTGCTCTTCTCCAGGCTGACCAGCCTTGCCTCTTATGAAAGATGCTCCAGTACCTTAATCATATTTGTGGTCCTGTGCTGGACTCACTCCAGTACGTACATATCTTTCTTGTACTGAGGAGCCCAGAACAAGACAAAGCACTCCAACTGTGCAGAGGAAAGCAGAGGGAAACACACAGAAATACACTTGTGTTCAGTAGGCTGCCCAGTGAGTGCAAAAGACACAGGTGCAAAATTATGGAGTTTATTTATCAATATGTTGTTTTGAGCGATTTGCCCGCTTTAAAAGTTTTCAGCCCTTTCATTCCCAGTGACTTCTAGTTACATGCCTCACATCACTGCCCTCTGTGCATTAACATCTTTTTGGAAGTCTGCCCTATCAGTAAAATTACTGCTGATTCAGTTTAAAAATAACTATTCATTAAGAGTGGGGAGAGATAGTGTTTACATACTACGGAATATTACAGTGTGGCTTTGCAAGTAGATGTGCAGACAGTGCAAAGAGGAAGGAAATGCCAGGTTAGGAATACGTTTTCAGAGGTTGACAACAGCTTCATCATTGAAGCAAATTGTGCCCTGCAACAACGCTTTAAGAAATTATTCCTATGTAGGAAGACTGCCTAGAGACATGACTTATTCTATGCATGTTCCAGTTCTAACATAACAATATTTTCTTTCAGCTGCCTGCCTACACAGGCCATAGTATCCTGTTTGCCTATATTTCTATTTTCAAATCTACTAACAGTGCCTATGACTATGTAAAAAATCAGTCTCCACTTTTCCCTGGTATTATGACTGGTAGTAATGGCCTTTTGAGATAAGCTTATATATATCAGGAGTGTTAAATGGGCCTACTGGCTTAGTCTCCAAGGATTGCTCAAATTCAGGAGACTCAAATGCCAGTGATGCACTTGGCCACTAAGCCGGCAGCCACGTGAACTGGTTTGCCCAGAGAAGTCTCCCTTGACAGGTGTTAGCAAGCAATAACTGTGTAAGAGAACAAGAGGCATCCTAAACTCACCACTTGAGCTAACTGGAACGGTGTACCCCAGCAGAGGGTATAAGATTCCTGAAAAGGTTCAGGAGGAAATGGGTTCCTGTAGAAACGCCTCTCGGTGGAAATCAGAGAAGCCCTAGATAGTGTTTTCCAGTGAAGCGAAGTTAGGATTTGATTATGGCTATCTAGGTTGCAGTAGTGTCTCTTGCTTTATAGCTACTGAACCAGGAGATCGCTTACTTGCTTATGCGGGGAGAACATAGAAAAAATAAAAATACATTTTTCATCAGCTCTTGAATTAATCCTGTTTCAAAAACAGGGATCAGGCTTTAAATAAACAAATAAAACCACCAACCTCCTCATACATAAACAAATAAATGAAGTAACCTCAAGATATATACCTTTTTAATGTAGCTCTTTCACATATAATAGGATTTTATGTCAGTTAAAGACTCTAAGGCAAGTAACAAATTCTCCACTGTAGAAATAGAGAGTAGGAATGACAGAATTTATTAAAAGGAGATCTGTCAAACTTAATTTTTTCTGGTTTATATTTTTTAATATTTTCATTTTCCAAATAATTTATGATATAGAAATTTATAACCAATCATTCTGTCTCAGTGATGTATAATACAACCAGGCCCTGATAAAAAAATCTGGACCTTTTAATATGCCAGCAAAATTATCACATCAATAAATTGTGTAAATTAAAAGGCTTAATTGAGCTTAAATAAAGCTTAAAAGGCTCAAAGTAAAATTGAAAGTAGCCTTTCAAATTCTTTCCCTCACCTTTACAGTGAATTTCAGAAATAGGCATGTTTCAGCCTAGTAACACAGCTCATGGGCAGCTTCCTGGCTTTTGATTGAATTCACACATTGTCACATTCAGTTTCTTTTTCATAACTAAAATATTTGTCAACATTTTGATAGCCCTTAGCTGCCTCCATGAAGGGTGGGTCACAGTGTTACTGGGACTCAATGTATCTATGTTTAAGTTTAGACATGTCAGGTTGGGCACCTAACCATGACTGAAAGATTTTTTCAGTTTGTTATCGAAAAATATTGTCAAAATACCAATCTCTCTTCCATGTATTCCTTCTGAAATAGAATACACATACAAATATAAGGTTAATGCTGAGTGAAGCCAATGGAAATTTAAAATAAATTAATGAAAAATTTACAAAGTCATCACCTGCTGGCATTTAGTAACAAGAATGTTCAGTCTTTTGATTTGGAAATGTGTTTAAATCAATGCACCAGAATGATGAGAGTTTCTTATTAAGTTGATGAATTACACTTGCTCCCACTCCTATTTAGAAGCGTTATTTCGTATGATCAGGAGACAAGGAAGGTGAAGTATATCCTCAGCTATTCTGAAATATCTTTGAATCAAAATATCACCTGGAAATTTTCACAAATCTTAATATTTTCTGTATTAACACCAGGACAACAAAAAGCAAATAAAGAACACAATCAATCAAAACAAGCAACCTTGGTCTAAGAGAATGATTTCTGATACATCCCTCACTGCTTCACGGAGGTCAAATTTAACCCTGTAATAAACCAAATATGCAGAGTAGATGGTAAGATCTTTAACAACTGACACCTCAGATCACTTATGATATAGTGAATTTTCATATAAATCTATCCCAGATTATTTTATCCAGCCAGTAATTTGTAACTAGGGTACCCTCTAGTTACAGTACTAAAATCTACTACAAAGCAAAGTACAAATCTACTACAAAACTAGTACAGAAGTACAATCCCCTACCTAGGGTGACTACCACTGAACTGATAGCTATATCACATATTTGATCATTTTGAACTGGGACTCTCAGAAATATTCTCATCTAGTACAAATCAGCATGAGTACAATTATTTTTGTGGGATAAAAATTCTAAATATGTAACAAAATTTCAGATAAACTCACCCTAAGCATTCTCTTTTATGTCACAATCCACAATATCTATCAGAAACTACTAGTAGCTAAGAAGCTTCTAATGGCTAGAATTATTAGGCTAGAATGTTCTATTCCTGTTTAGCTGTAAGAAAGTTATATACTTTCGTATAGAAATGTATACCTACTTTTCTCCATAACACATTTCCTTGGGGGGAAAAAAAAAATCACCTCATTGAACCTTTTGATCCTGCTTACCGCTCACACTTCTGTACTGTAACAGTAGTGCTAGTCATTTCTATTTAATAATTCCCACAGGATGAAAACAAATTCCCATCTTCACTTTAAAGTCATTCATGCCTTGTGGCAGGACATTCCTTTTTCCTTAAATAGCACTGTACAAAATATTTTGCAGAGGATGCTGGGCTTCTTTAAGTATATGTTTAACATGAACGTGAGACAAGTTACTTTTAATTTAGATCAGGATTTGTTGTTTAGTTTTGTTGTTCGTTACTTGTAACTTTATTTTCTAACCAAATTTGCTTTCTCACTCTCCCAAAACTGGTAATTCATAGCCCAGAAAGAAAATAAAAATCAAGTTATGTGGTTTTCAAACATCAAACTGAAAGAATTCATTTCTTGGGCAAAAACTTCCTTTAACACAGGTAGAAGCCCATACAGTATAAGAAGGACAAGTTTGGTCATTAACCCAGTAGTATGCTCTACTAACTACATTCATCATAACCTTTTTAGTTGCAGGGGCAAGGTTAGTATGTATTCTGATAGTATGCATTTTGGTTAAAAAAATTTCACTGAAATAATTCATGATTTGATAGTCCTCTGTATGGAGGACTATCAAATACACTGGAAAAATGTTTAATAACTCACACTACTTTAGTCTGATATCTATCAGTAGACCTCTCTCTATTCAATGGATGCTTCTACTTAAGCTCAATGGCATCACATGGTCTGTTCCACACGATTTCCAGTAAATTTGATGATACTACTAACAGACTGTGTTTTGAGAAGAAAAAGTAGTTTAAATTGAATTAAAACAAATGTAAAGTACATAAAGCAAATGTTAAGTTCTTGACCTGTTCAGCTTGAGCCATGAAGCCTGAGTGAGAGCAAAGACATCCACTTACCCTGTGTTGAATGCAGCAGTTATAGGAAAGGTCTGAGACAAGGTATACTAAACCTTTCACAAAGGCTTCATACAAACCACAGTCTAACAACTTGTATTCTGCTCTGGATGTTAATTGGTTTCTCGATCTTCAATTAATTTTGCAAGTCTTTATGAAAGGGACTTTAAGATTTTCAATGCAGTAAATTTAGGCTGCATCAAGCTCAGAAGTTTCATCTGTTACAAGCCAGTAACAAAGCAGTCTACAGTGTAAATGTACAGTATTGGCATTAATTGATGGTCCAAGTACTGACACAGGATAGAGCTATTTATTCATTTCTGCTCCTGGTGTAGCTATCCATTCTCTTGCTTGCCTTGCAAAAACCTTGCCTCTTGTTTCCAGACTATATAATAAACAATATGTTGCAATAACAAATCTTGTCTACCATTACAATCATATAACAGATATCTCTACTCACATATTTTCATATGCACAAGTATGTGTTTTTTGTGAACTAGGCAGCCTTCGACAAGAAAGCGTGTGCTTGCTGAATCCTGCAATATAGGTTACAGTGGCTGGCAATAAAGCTTCTTTTGCTGGTTGAAAGAAATTCAAAATTAGTACATGCCCCAAAATTTTGTATAATTAATATCTCACAGTGCTCTACTATTCAATTACCTATATGCTAGATATAGATCTAAATAACAGAAAGCATTCTTCAAATGTTTCAATTAGAACCCTGATGTCAATGACAATTAATGGGCTATTACAAAACTAGTGCTTGCTAGATCAGACTTTTTCTGATTTGGGTCAGAAGTTACCATCTTGAACTTAATACAAAGAATGCGGTGAAAACGAACCAGTTCAACATGTTTATGGAAGGCTACTTCTTTGTAGACAAAATGATCTAATGTGATTTTCTTGCCTTTGAGTGAAAAACAGTATAATGTCCCTTCATATAGCCTTTTCCTCAGACTGCCTTGAAAGTAAGTTATATTTGTAATTCATAGGTGGCATTATATCCTGGATAGATCATTCTATGTCTGATTTACTAGTTATTTCAACCCCTCTCTGCACACTAGATCATATCTATGAGGTTTCCTTAGTTATTTGGCACATCTTGCATTGTGAGCTTGATTCTTTTAAAGTGCTTGGATTGTATCTATTTAGTTACTTGGCTGCTTCTCTTAGTCTCCTACACTTTTTTCTTCTTTCATGTACTTTGTAAACACCTCTGGCTGCCTCACTTATGGTGAATAACAACTATGTCCCTCCCCCATTCCAAATCTTGTCTCCAAACTCTATCTTTTCCTGACAGTATTTCTAATCTTCTCTCACAAGTTTCTCCGTTTACTCCAACTTGTCTTAGAGCTCCCCTTGCTGTTGGATGTTGTTATGAGGCAGTGAAGCTTAAACAACTTAGTGTATCTTACAGGCAACATTCAAATAACTGTTCACAGTGTTTTGATGTTATGGTGTTATATAAGCCAGAATGGTACAGCCAACCGGACGAAGTTTTTAACATTCAGTAACAACCACTAAATAACACAAGGTTTGTTTATGCAATCTGCAAATCCTTGAAGAAAAAAATGGTTTACAATACAGGTTTTCTTCACAAATAGATAGCAATACAGGTATTTCTATCAAAAGATCATGCTTATGAAAAAATATTACTTTTGCTTTCAAAATAATTATACTTCCTAATCTTTAAAAAGTATTAATATTACCAATACGGAATAAAGCTGCTGGAATATAAAAAGTACTTTGATGAATTGTAAAAATTATCATTGAAGTAGAAATATAATCACAGATATAATCAATCAGGAATTAAAAGCCTAGCATATAATTATAATAAGTTCTATTCCACTCTTAAAGACTGAAATGCCATTTCTCATACAATGAACTACAATTTCTCAATCATTCAGGTATCATTCTTAATCAAAAGGTTACTAAAAATATAAGATTTTAAGCTTTCACAGTACAGTTTTTAAAAACTGAAAAACAATTTTATTACACAAATCTATTCTTTAGCTCTATAAAGGTATTAAAAAAGGTTGTTCTTAAAGCTTTTTTTTATTTAAACAATACGTGTCTAAAAATATCATAAGCAACTGTGTGACTGAATATAATTTATTACTGCTGTTGGTTATATATTGTAAATAATAAGTCAAGAACTTTCTCCATTAAAAGACACAGGATTTCAAATACATTATTTTAAGAAGTTAGTCATATCTGAAATCATTAAAAATAATGATTGATGGATCTAGTAATTGTTTATACAATTATTATCATATGCCGTTTCTTAAACTATCAAAGGAGGTTTTGTTTTTACTAATCACCGCTACAATACTAATGACTACATAGATATGGGTGGAATTTTAAATTTCTGCTTCCTTATACACAAGAGTTTACATTCACATCAGAGTACGACATTCTGCGATTAATTTTTTAATGGAAACTGGAAGAAGGTCATTGTGATTTGATGGAGAATATTGCAGTAAATAAAAAGCTTTAAACTTGATTATCTATCTTTAAATGCTGAACCTTTCAAAACTACAGCTTTTCAAACAAAACAGAAAATGAAACCTCCTCTGTCAGAGATGACGGGGGGAAGAAACCCAATCCCCAGAACACCAGCAGAGCTGACCACAAAGCACAGGAAAACCATCCTTTTCTGAGAATCTGGGGTACACAGAGACTTCATAGTACACAGAACACAGAATATAGTACATAGCAGTAAATTGGTTTATGGTTATAATTATTTTTAAGAGATTGACTTTTTAGGATATTTTCAGCAGTGCTTTCAATCTGCTTGAGATTTTCTCCTTCTGTACTACTAACAGGCACTGAATGAAAAGCAACACAAAAAGAGACCTGCTTTTTCTATTCCTACAAAATGCTATCCAAACCCAAAAAGAACCAACCTAATAAAACATATGAAGACAGCACTTGTCATATTTCATTCAGATGTTATGGATATAAAAGTATTTTCATTTATCTGATCTGCACTTGCACTGAAAAGATGTTTTGTTCTTTGTTGCTGTCTGGCAGAACAGAAAAGAAGCATAAGTAGAAAGGCCCTGTGGTAAGAAATGACCTGACCTTTCTAGCAAAGTGATAAAAAAGTCTTTATTAAAGGCTGAGAAACACTAGGACTACCAAGATTTTTTAAATTAATTGTCCATATTACTCAGACAAGTCCCAAATTTTCTTGTGTTTGGAAAACAAAAAGTCTTATGACTAATAATAGACTAACAGATTCTGAATGAGTAAATCTATGCACCCCTAAAACTGTATGATGTATTTATGATAGTTATTTCAACATCAAACATGTTATCTTCCATTGTAAAGGCCTTTTCTGCATTTCATCCTACCAACTTTTGTCTTTTCCTTCTTTCCTTTTTTCCTTCCTTCTCATTTGGGTCTAAACTGCCCAAAGATAAATATTTTGAAATACAAAATTTTTTTAGATCTTTTTAGGAAATATTAATTTCAAAGTTTCTTGGGGTATTATTAGTTGTTGTTATCATTCTTGTTGTTAAATCAGTTGCATTATCTCACTGGCAGTCTTTCATTTTTAATTGTTTGTTCAACCTGATTTTCAGTGGTTGAGGTCTATGCAACAATGAGCTCAAGATTATCAGATGGTTTCTGAAACTCTAGTTTCATTCATGTAAGTGAACAAAGGCATCAGCTAACTATCAAAAAAGAACCTGTTTAAACACATCACAGCGAAACAGTAAGTAGTCTTACTGCCAGGTAAAGCCATAAAAAAAATCTAGGCCCTATTATTCAAATTATTTTTGTCTCTGAGCTTAATCTATTTGCCCTGATTCCACAATGCGTTCTTTTCAAGACCCCTCACAGATCTAGATAATAACCATGATTAATATAACCAACTGACAAATAAAAGCATTGGCAGTATTTTTTATACTGTTACTTGTTATGAATTATAAAACGCAAAAGACAAGAAGCAATAGAAGCATGCCGAGGGCCATTCTAACAGCAGGAAGACAGGATGAGTTCCTTGAATAAGCCCTTTGCAGACGACTAGCAAATGATGAAATATTGAGTTGAATGCCTAGTTCCCACTTCAGGGTTGCCTTCTATGCCCAGGATTCCATGCTCATAGAAACAAAAAAAAGGACAAAAAGGGAAAAACCATAGTTCCAACAGGCACAGAGTAATTTTCTACCCTTACAAACAAGGAGAGGGGGAATAATCAGTTTAATTAATGACTAATGCATTATCTTGCTATCTGAAAAGACAGATCAGGAAGTACTAAGCAACAGTATGACCATATGACCTTTCCTATTCATGTTTTCAGAAGCTGATCGAGACCAATATAGGACTTTCTCAATACTACTTTTTTATATTTTTCTGCACAATTTAAAAATCGAACAAATAAAGCTCCACTATTTCCAGTTGAAGATTACTTTACCTATAGTAAATTAGCAATTCAAGATTTCTTGAAATTAAGTTAATTTTTCACCTACTTTGTCTCTTATTAGCTATTTCAACATATACCCTCTAGTTATTCTACAAATCCTCTCAAAACTTAGAAAACAGCCATCAATGTCCCTAGCTAAAAAGGTTTAGTTTATGTAGTCTTATAAAGAAATATTATTTTTAACACTGCTACTTGACTAATTCTTTTACCTGCTGCAACCACATTACTTTCTGTATCTAATTTAATTTGTCCAAACACTTCTCCCCACTGGCATGAACTAAATTTTCTAGATAGTGTGTGGGATGGATCCATTCCTTCTGTTGTGGCTGAACACTGTCAGAATCCTCCATCCCTCTGCAGGTGCTGATTGAAAATACAAAGAATCTTGTCAGGACAAAAGTTCTGGTGTGGGCTTTAGAAATGAGAGTGGTGAAGTGCAGAGGAAATACAGCAGTACCAACACAGCTGCTCTTAGCATTCCCTGTTTTTAACACAGAAGAATTACATCAATGCTACCATGTTAAAGGAACTTTTTTTAGTAGCCACTCTCTTGATGCAAATACAGCGTAGAATGAGCAGTGACTTAAAACAAGGCTTTCAGAAATGTAAATTCTCAGAAACAAATTCTTTCAGAGCTACTCACCTGTCATCGTTATCCTAATGAACATCTACTTCATAAGGAATAGGAATGATATTAATATGCTTCAGAGATTTGGGGAATCTAATTTATAATACCAGAAAACCCCCTCATATAAGAATCTTAACTGGCATAATCTCTTAATTGAGAACTCCATTGAGACACTTTCTTTGCCTCTCTGCAAGTTTGATTAATTTGATAAAAAACATATATCTGCAGTAGTCCAAAACAATCTTGCTGTCTATACAGAATTGTATACCACCACTTACAGGAAAAAATGGTTTTGTTTGTTGGAGAGAAAACCTCACAATGTTCATATGGAAAAAAAAAAATTAAATTATAAGAAATACAGTGTAAACAGTCTTTGTTTATTGCCAAATGCACACACTTGAGACTGAATTACACCTCTTTGACCTGCAGCCTCAATGCATTAATAACTGGAAAAGAAAAACAGAAAGGGATACCTTTTTGTGCTGTACACTTTTCATGCCAATTTATGTTATGTTATTGAGAACACATGGGATTCATGAAAGGAATTTTCCAAAATGTGAGGGGTTGTTAAAGAGAAAGAAAGACAACAGTAGCACAATAAATTAACCCTCCAGCTAGATACAACTCTATTAATTGCAGACACTCTTACATTAAACTGTTTCCAACCCCCTGCTGATGAAACCTCTCAAAATAATTTCACCCTTTGACAGCTTAAATTATGATCTTCCCGCTCTATAAAAGTGGTTGACACATTTGTACCAAGTATTTAAATGACACAAAAAAGAGAAAAAATGGTGGTGTTTTACATGCATATGAAATGCTCCTGAAATTTAATTATTTTTCTTATTTTTTCTTTTGTTTTGCCAAACAAACCCTTTTGGGTTTATCTATATACTTCTTTATAAAAATGCTTATTTATATGGAATACATGGTGACAGCTGCAGGTAAAGCTACTTAAAACTTTCAGATATAAACCCCTTAAAATTTCAGTTATAAGTTTCTTATAATTTTTCTTGAACTTTTTGTTTGAGGCAGAAAATTATCACATTTACCCTTTGGTTAAGAAGATATGTTTAAATGCTAAAAATCAATCTGATTGTGTTTGGTAAGTGCACTGGTTAAAAATACAAAAATAATAAAAATGCATTTACGTGAATAGATGGATATGTTGAATAGACGAACAAATGTCAGGAGAGGTAGGAATTACCTTTGAAGTTTACTCAGGATGTCATTTACTAACCTTGAATGTAACTTTTTTCATATAACTCTGGGGAACATGGAGACATCAGGGAAAATTTAGCCTTTTGTCAGCCAAAAATTCTGTGACCAATTAAAAAAAAAAATCTTACTACAAAGAATCTTTTTAAATTCACTGGCAACTTTTTAGAAGTGATTAACAATCAAATTTAATAATAAATGAGCGAATTGTTCAATTCTTTTGAATAAGAATATTTAAAATAGAAGCTAGACAGTGCATTTGTGATATTATTCAGAATGCACCATTAAAAACACCAAGGTAGATCTTACATTACAGCAGAGTCTCTAGTGACAACATAGTGATACTACACCACTAATGACTCCATGACTTTAAAATTATTTGATATCTAAGAAACTTCTTCAATGAGTAACAAATCTATGCAACCAATTTCACGTAGGAGAGGCCACAATTAATAAGTCACGCATTCTGTGTAGTATGCCTAATGAGACCATTAATAATTTGGAAGTTTGTAACCAATGAATGAAAGCAGGTTTCTCCAACATTGTCTTTCAAGTCCCCTGGGCATCAGTCACATGTGCCAGACATTGAAACTGATGAACCCTTTGCTCCTCTAACACCTGTGCAAAGTAATAGCTTAAGATGGCATGTGAAAAACAGGATTACATCTGCCAAAGATGATCTAAGTTGAGATATTAATTATTCCTTTGGGAACTGGGTACAACATGAATACATCAACATGAATTTTTCAGATCCAAAGCTAGCAGAATCCACTGAGCTTGTATAAGCAATCATTAAGATATGGGCAAAACTGCTACACTGCAAGTTAGATTTTTAGGTCTTTGGCTCTACTTTAAATTCATAAAACTGCATGGTAATTGTCAAATCAGCAGTTGATTTCACTTGTAAAAAATGCACAGCATTGTGATTTCTCATTTGAAGACCTTTATTTGTTTTCATCATCAGTTACATATGAATAATTTCTCTTAAAAATAATGAGCTCATAGAGTGTTTCTACAATATATGCCAGAAACCAAGTGTGATAGTAAATTTGAGTTCTTCAATTTGGCAAAGTATTGCTAAAGGTTAGAGTTTTATTTTATAACTACACTAATGACTACCAGTTTAAATTTTAGCTTTGGATTACCTTTTCATAGAATCATACAATTTAAGTCCAAAATAAAATGGCAACAACCTCCTAAACATGAGAAGGGGAACTTCAAGGTGTTTTCATAGTATACTAATGTTCTTAGACACACTTTTTCAAATATGGAATAAACTTATTTGATCTAAAAGATAACCTGAGTGTTGCAGACATTCAGATACAATTATTTTCTTAGGGATTTCACTTGAAAAAATTGATTGAAAGAAGAGAGCTCAAAGGCAATCCACATATATCCACATTCCCTGTCAACTAGCTATACTCAACACCATTTTAAAAGTGATCTTTGAATTCCTCCCCTCCCTTTGGGTGGAAAAGAAAAAATCAGCAATATGTTTCAGCTCAAATCCTAAGCTTCAAACCCATCTATAGAGTGTCTTGGACATCCAGAGACAGCTAAGGCAAGAATTTCACAAAACTTAGGATGTGTTTGAATTTCCTACTCTGTTGTCTAGAGCATTTTGAAAGAATAAAGGGAAAAGAAAATAAATGTTATTCAAACTGTTTAATTCATCCCCTGTCACTGATCAATATAAGGCAAAAGAAACTTAGGGCAGAGAGGAAACCTTAGCATAACCTACTGATTGTGAAAAAAATAGGTTAAACATAGGAGCTTTATAGGAAAAAACCCAAGCACACAACAGAACTTCGGACCATTAGCTGTTTTTCATGTAGTTTTTGTATGTTGTGATTAGATTTCTTAGTGTTTTAATTGTGAATGAAGCTTTGCCTTGTGTTTGGAAGACTTAGAACATCTTCCCAGTTTTTTCCGGTGTTTTGTAAAGGCTGTGTTCCTTCTAAGCTGTGTTTTCCTAAAGCCATCATGAAATTACTTTTCCTTCACTCAAATATTTATTTTGATGACACTTTCTGCAATGTCTTGTTTTTTAGGCTTAGACATCTATATCAAATTTTGTTAAAAATGTATTAGGGTTAGAAACCACTGGCAACCCAGCTTACAAGACTTATTTTCTTGGGAGAGAAACTTAAAAAAAAAAAAAAGATTGTGCCTAGGAAAAATGGAAATGTACAACATAGGGAAATAAAACAACCATTGAGGAGGTTAGTGATTTGCTAAGTGCAACACAAACAGGAAAAATAAAAACATTAAATGGAGCGGTAAAGGCTTAAGAGATTTATTTTTTAAAATCCTTCAAAACGGCTTGCCATAACGGATCAAGCTGGCAACTAGAAAGTTGTCTAAGTTCATGGAAAGAAGTGTAACCTGAAGTCTCTGTTGATGGTCAAAGACAGTTGCTTCCTCTAGGACAATTATCTCCTTTCGAGACGAAGTAAACTGATCTGAGAAATACACAGTCATGTGATATGAAAATCCTCCACAGAAAATAATTAAACAAGATAGGACATGATAAAATATTTTAAAATACTTAACCTAGTGGACAAATTGGTTTCACCTCTGCCTCACACTTGGCATTTTAGCATGCTTTGATAATATGTATTTTAAAAATGTAGAATCAAGCAGAAAAGTGAACATTTATTATACTCTGAAGAAGATATAAACCTACAAATAAAACAAATGTTAGCAAGCTTTTTACTGAAAAGAAAGCTCAGTAAATTAATGCAAATTAATATTGCAAATGCCAAGGAAAGGTTTGTAAAAATATTCCTACAAAGAACACAGAACTTCGGTATAAACTGCTATGGAAAAAAAAATAAAAAGAATCTCTTTGTAACAAATTGAATATCTCTTAAGACTTCTCTTAAGAACATAAAACAGTGCTTTGATAATACCTGAACAGTGTGTCCCTCTTATTTAAATGTATGTTTGGAGACAGACTCTGACTGACTCTGACTACTTTAAACACATGCAAAGATGTATGTGTGTGTGTATGTCGAAAGGGTGAATTTAGTTTACACTGAGAGATGATTTTCGGTACTGTCAGGCTATGACAGAGGCAAGTGAAACATTTAGTATTTTAATGCATGAAATCAAAAGCAACAATACAAATTGAAAATTAACTGCCCATTCTCAGAAGAAAATACCATATACCAAAGGAAATTAGAGTGAACAAAGGTATAGGCATAATTTAAACTGATGAATGATCATTTTTATTCTCAAGAGAGATAGACTAACAGTGTGATTTTGAGTCACAAAATCGATCCGTGATGAAATGATCAGATGGGATCTATACTGCAAACTAGTTGAGTCTTAGGAGTATGGAGAGCTTCATAGGACAGTGTGTAACTAGGAGACTCATCTTAACATCTTCAAAAGGCAGAGCAGAGTCTGGAAGATATATATAATGCCTGATTCAAGTCTCCATTCTAAGTATTCTGCTAAAGCTTTTCTGTGCTTGTTCTGAGCTGCGACCGTTCCGAGTAGCAGTCTTCCTTGTGTATTATACCAGCTATGGTAATGAGAATAAACTGTTAGCTAGAAAGAGCTGTAGTTGTCCAAATGTTCCTAAAGTGTGGGCTGTTAAAAACATATTCAAGCAGATCAGCTGAGTGTTTTCATGCTACAGTGTGCCTACTCAAAAGCACATTGTAACCATGATGATATACATTTTCACAGAAATACTTCCACACTGCTCTTTTCATTTCTGAAGTATATTGCATTTCTTAAACAAAACAGGTGGACCAAGTACTCAGCATTTTAATTCAATAAGAGCATTGTTTTTGAAAAAGATAGTGACCATACTAATATCATGCTATAAGTTTTCAAAAGTTAAAACAATGAAAGCTTTATAAAACATTTCTGAAGTTTAAGTTAATGTTGAGTTTAGTGAACACTGCCAAATATGTAGACATTAAAGGGTCTATTGTGCATTCACTGTTAGGGAAAGGTAGTTATTACATATAACAGAAGTCACCAATCACATGAACTTACAGTATACAAACCAGAATACTCTATGCTGTAATTTTTATATTGGGTTTTTTTTGGCAGGGAAGAGGAGAACGAAGAGGTGATGTTCAGCCACTACTGCAATGACCTCTATTGTGATTCGCCATATATCTTAAGTTACAGTCTACAGGAACAGATAAAAGTAACTGTCAGGATGGGACTTAGAATAGTGCCATGCATTTGGTGCATTTGGTGCAAACAGTGCATTTGCTCACACTTAAGCAAATGGAATGGATGAAAGGGCACTTGTACAGGAAAAGATAATCTCGCACACGAGTTAATTGAGTACCTGGACTATATCAGCTCTTTGACATAATGTTTGTCTACATATTCATACTGACATGCGTGAGTATACGTTCTTATAAACACATATGTAACCTTAGGACAAAAAAAGAAAAAAAAATCCTTTCAGCACAATTTTCCTGGTGCTGAATGACAAATACCTAATTTTCAAAATAGCGTTATGATACATGATATTACATGAAGTGATCATATTAGAGTCCACAAAGGTTTTGAAGTTCTGGGCGTTATGATGAAGAGCCCTGGCATAATGCTGCATTTGGTTAACTTTATTACTACAGTATTAGTGTTATTTTCTAGTGTAATATATGATACATATACAGTTTAGTACTGACACCATATTTTTTTAATTTATTATGCTGTTTTATAGGCCAAATAATTTTGAAAAATGTAAGATACCATTTTTAAAGCATGTGAAATATAAAAACATTTTCTTTCCTCAAAGAGGAAGATTAAGAGGCAAGTTAGAATAAACAACTCTGACACTCAGAAAATTTGGTAACCTGTTTGGATTCAAAATTTACCTCCTTACACAGTATGCTTCTTCAACTGTTGGCTGACATCTTACAGCAACATGGTAATGTATTTTGTAAAACTAGACACAACAAAATGTCTGTTAAATTTAAGAAACCATGTGAAGAATTATAATCTAAATAAGTGTTCTGTGACAAATGCCCTTAATTTTCAGTCTTGTTTTTATCCACTATTTCTGAGTGCTGAACTCATAAACGGTTAAACAAATTACATTGCTGCAGAGGACACTCAAAGAAAAAGAAGAAAGAAAAATGAAAAAGAAAAAGAAATGAGGGACAGAAAAAAAGGAAAAAAACTCTACCCAGGGAATGTCAACAGATTTCACATTTTAAAATTAAAGAATATCTTAATTTCAAAAGGGCTTTTTTTTTGCAATCAAAACAACTCACAGAAAAAAGGATCCGTGAAAAGTTTGTCTAATGTCCATGAAACCAAGAGTCCAGAAATAGCTATTGATACAATTCAGTACACCAAAATATGTCTGAAGCTCTGACAAGCTTTGTACCAAAAAGACAGCCATTAATATCTCAGAAACCTATATAAATATTCCTGTACAAAGACTTTAAAGTTCTCAAGGGAAAACTGGGACACGCAAAAGATACTTGTTTGTTCTGAATTGATATTCTTCTCATTAAAACAGAAAATAAATATCTTCTTTGGCCTTTATCAGTAGAATAAATATTTCTAATATCTCTACATCATCTCATAACTTCTATGAATTGTTTATGTTTTGATACAAAAGAAAAGCATCCACAGGGATATCTACAGTGTTCTTTACATTCTTTATACAAGTAGAGGGGAAGAAAACAGCCAATAGCTTTTCATCAAAGAATATGATCAACTAGGCTTCACTCAAAGCAAGAATTGAACTCGGGCTTCCTATATTTTGAAACTGCCTCCTCACCATTGGCTGGTGACATTTCACGTTCCTTATTTGAATTTCACACTTTGAATTTACAGTTAAATAAACCGTCTTCAAAGAAACTGCCTCATTAATAACACCATAATGCAAAAGAAGACTGAAGTTTCATAGAGCATTTCTAGCTTCATCTTTTGAAATGTAGATGGCTATTCTTGGGTGAACTGTTTTTTTGGTTTACAGAGCCTTTATATTAATGGATGGTCTGAAAAATCCAGCACAGAGTAATAATGACAAATTTCTGAATTAAACCCTTATAAATATCCGCTATAAATATCTGTCACTCAAAATAGTATTAATTTTAAAACATCTCCATTTTAAAACATCTCCATTAGTTAGCTAATGAAGAAAAATCAAAAAAATAAAAACCAAAAGTGAAAAATTTCTTCAGACTATTGCTAAATAATCAAAACTATTTGCATGTTCATATATGTTCTTCTACTGTCAAGTGATAGATTATTTTAAGCTAAACTTTTCTCATACAAAAGTGAGTCAAAGTATAGATTACTCAAATGTACTGTAAACACTTAGATTTGCCTGTTAGTTCATCTAATCTAATCTAAATCAATCTGAAATGAGCTCTTGAACCCTTTAGATTTTACTTACTATGAAAGAGTTACAGAAGAAATCAATGTTTCAAATTCAGAAAGGCTCCTTTCTCTAGGAAAACAGCCTCTTAAATGAAACAGAGCAAGATGGACTGGTTGGACACAATGCAATTGTATTACACCATTCTTTTAATGATTCCCTTACTGTATTCAGATTAAGTACATCATTATTTCAACATGAAAGTGACACAGGTAGTCTCAGAAACAGAATTTTAAATTGGATTTTTTTTTTTTATCATGAGGACTGTCAAGCACTGGAAGAAGTAGGGCAGAGAGTTTGCTTAGTCTCCTCCTTGGCAGTTTCCAAAAGCCAACTGAATGAAGCCCTCAGCATCCTAGTTTGACCTCAAAGCTGGCTCTGCTTTGAGCAGGGGGTTGGACTAGAGACTTCTTGAGCTGAGTTATCCTATATATATTTCTAAATGCTTTTTTTGTCATTGTTGGTTGGTGTACTGCAATCATATAATTATAGGACTTAAAAAGAATATCGATAAGATAATAAAGGTTTTATTTATTTTGCCCTACAGTGATTGCAGCTTTTTGAAAACAGTACATCAGGATAGAGTTTCTCTCTGAAACAAAAATAATAATTGAATTAATTAGGTTCATTATTATTCAGTAAATTGAAGCATCCCAAGTAGAACATAAATGTTAACTGTAATAGATTTTGGGGGTTTTGTTTGTTTTCTTGTGTTCTGATGAATAAGAAATAAAAGATTAAAGGTAGGATTGATAGCTGAACATCAGCTGCATACCAATATAGTCCAAAGAGGTAGTAAAGATACACATATTGACCTCAATGAGGCACAGGGTCTTACACAATACCAGACTTTGTAGAGACCATTTACTCTAGTTTCCAGTCCATGCAGGTTCGAAGTTTAAAGTGTGTAGATGTTAGTTTTAAGTTAGATACAGTTGCAGGGAAAAAATGCTTAGTTTATGTGGTTTAAACCTAATCAGGATTCAAGCAGTTTATTGACTTTTTAACGACACGTAATTAACTGGCAGTCTATAAACTATGTATTTGCGATCAATATCTGCAATACAAGAGGTAAGCCACAATAACAGGTGCTTATGAATTGTTAATAAACACCTACAGTCTTCTATAACCAAGTACCTAATCAGACACAGAGTTATGTGAGCACAGACATGCTCTCACAGGACGTCTGTGCCTTTAAAAAGAAAGGACTCCATGACTTTAAAAAGAAAGAAGTTCAGTTTCCAGAAGCAGATACTAGCTGAGTAGAACATTTGATTCTTAGACTATCTTACAAACATGTTTTACAGTTTAAGAGTTAGGTGTCAGCTGAATAAGATTTTTCAAGGATATAAATGATTGAGTTCATAAGGTTCTTACGCCCTTAATTACGACAGAGACCTTGCTCTGTATAAGGCATGTGTCAGTATTCTTCAACTGTGAATGCAGGTGAGCAACTGTAATGTGAATGACAATTGTTAGTACGCTTTCTTCTTTCCATGAGAATAATCTCCTCTTCAGAGTTCAAATTCAGCCACAAACAAATGTCAGTACTGGATTAATCTGGGGAGTGATTCAGCTGCCAAACCCAATCATGAGGAAACATTTTAGATATCTTACTGTATCTGAAATATCTGCACGGGGCTGGCAGGTATGACCTGTCTATTGGAGATACACACCCTTCTTCAGTAGCAGCTGGAAGTAGAGACACCCCTAAAATGGCACTATATACTTATCTCACTATAGCTGCATTATAGCCATTCATTTTTTAAAGTCCATGTTGCCTCATTAAATAACCAAATGACATTACTTTGTCTGGGGCCAGAAACTGACATTTTTATAGAAATCAGTATTCAGGGAGTAGGGGTTTGTATTCTCACTGCCAACCTTGAACAACATTCTCATAGGAGTTAACCATGTATATGCACACCTTTGTTCCTTTGGGATTATTTCCAAGGGAGATAAAGCATTAATTCATGGTCAAAGTTGCCCAATGTTTCAAACAAAAGAAGAATAAAAGTAGTTTAGGTTTGCCTACCTAATCAGAAAATTATCTATTATCACCATTTTTTTAGCCCCTAAACTAGCCAAAATTTTAGCTTTTACTAAAAAACATGCATATTTTCTTCATATTTAATGTGTCTTTCTGTATGAATACTGACCCCTAAAATTACCAAATGAAGTTAAGAGGAGAAATTTAAGTCAATTATTTTACTTGTGTGAGAGTGTAATCGGACTGCTGTTTTCTGAATGATCATGAAGAAAAGAACAGAAAATTTGCCTTCTATATGGGGATGTCTCTGATTTTGTTCTATCATACCAAAATTTTACAACTGTTAAAATTTTTATATCTATGAGTCCCAACATGCTCCATTGCAAAAGACACCAAAATGAAACTATTTGCTTCATTGACCACATGACAATCAAAATTTTGGCTGATATGTAGTTTCTTTTGTGAAGGAGAATCCATTACAGAAGTCCTGTAGTATCTCTAAGTGGTTTTTTTAAGCCCCCCTCAACTCCCATCTCATTTTGTTTCACTTTCAGAGATTGTATACCACTACAAGTATTCCCATTTGTTACATTATATTATGACTAAATCTGCTGTTTGCTATTGATTTTATTCATAGCTCCTGCATGCAACATCAACCCTACTTCAAAAAGAATATACATTTTTAATGGGATTCAAAAAAATCACAGATCCAATGTTTAAATCTATTTCAAGAAACTTTTGCTCACCTTTTAATATTTAAAGGTCAAGCAAGAAATATAATTCAGTATAGCCTGTATATAGAGAATACTTTCCATTTCTGCAAAGTCTCAGAAAAAGTAATTAAATTAAAGTGAGAAGAGTCAATAGAAAATATTGAAGAGCCTGAGGAGACATAACTTCAAAGAATAACAAGCAGCTCAAAAGAAAAGAAATAGGCTTAATAAAGAATTCCTAAGGATGAAGTATTAGGAGGGACATTCAATCCTTTTTAGCTATAGGAAGTATTATAACAAAACAACAGAAAACAAAACCAGAATCAGATGCATAAAAGCAAATGCTTGTTTTAGATTTTCTGTTCTGTGGGCGTTTACTAATACTGAAGGCCCTTTAAACATCCATTACTGCTTATTCCTGTCAGCTGTTAAGGAAAGCAAATACTCTCTGAATTTATTTTTAATCATTTGTTATAGCAATGAAGAGCATAACATTGGAGTCTAGTCTGAGCCTCACAAGAAACAGAATTTGATTTTTTTTCCCCCCCCAAACATGGTGAAAAATAAGTGCTAGGTAACAGTAATGAACTTGTATCCTGTGGTAATTTTTCCTTAGATCGCATCACATATTGCCTGAAGAGGGTGTTCCCACTCTTTATGCAACTTTGGTGATGAGATTATTAAGACACTGTACAATGCAAGGAGGATAACGCTAACAGCTCAGATTGCCAAAAAGCCTTTACAAATTTCTTTGCCTTAGTTTCATGCTACTAGAAAATACCCACTACTTTCTAATTTTCATTGTTTACTCTAAAGCACTTCTACTGCTTTCAAGTGGTCCATGAAATCCTGTTGAAACATACCCTGTGGAGAATGTCCTGAGAAATAAGGGCTGCAGTACTTGCATTTTACATCTATCGAACTGTTACATGACAAATGCCTTCTGATTTACCAATTACTAGAAATTACCCTTTAATTGAACCAAGATAAGGTAAAATGCATGTTAAAATACTAACTTACTATGGGTGAAACAAACCGTATGGTCAGAAGTGTTTCTGATGACTTGCCTTAGAATGCTTTTCTTACTCACTTTATCAGACACCCTGTCTTTGTGCAGATCCTGTTTTAGATTCCATTCTTCAAAGATAACTTCCTGGTTCAAAACACAATCTTATAATCAGTTTCTTTCAGGGATGATCCAGACACTCTTTTCTAATCCTAGCCTCCTCATTCTCTCTCCTAGAAAAAAAGGTTTATCTACCTTTAATTTATCTAGGACAATCCTAATAGTCTTCAGACTAAAGTCTGAACACACAGCACTCCGGATCTAGTCTCATCAGTGCTGAGTAGACAGGAAGGATCGCATCCTCGACCTGCTGGCAATACTCTGCCTAACGCAGCCCATCATGCTGTTGCTTTCCCTTCTGCGAGGGTGCTTTTCTGGCTTATGGTCAGTTTTTTGTCCACCAGGACCCCAAGGTCCTTCTGTTTTCCAGTTGGTTGGTCCCCAGTATGCACTGGTGGCATTAAACAGCAGTATCGAAAGACACAATTTATCTTCTTTTTCAGTAACAAATTGGGAATGCCTATAGCAACTATTGGGTCATAGAAGTCTATGCTATCCCTGTATACTATTTCTACCTGAAAATATTAAAAAGATACATGAAAAACACTGATTTTCTCTGGAAATTTCTCTTCCTTCCCCTTTGAAAAAATTGTAAGTAAAAGTTTCTGACAAAGATCCTCCTGCCTGTCACTCCTGAAAATGTGTCCAAAGAAGGGCAACAAAGATGGTGAAAGGACTAGCGGGCATGACTTACGAGGAGTACCGGAGCATATTAGGTTTGTTCAACTTAGAGGAGACAGGGGTAAACTCATTGCTGTCTACCATTTCTTCATGGCAGGGGGCAGAGAGGGAGGCACTAATCTCTTCTCCCTGCAAGGGAGTGGCTTAAAGATGTATCAGGGGAAGTTCAGATTGGATTTTAGTAAAAAGTTCTTCACTGTGTGGTCAAGCACCAGAAAACTCCCCAAGGAAGTGGTCAAGGCCCCAAGGCTATCAGTGTTCAGGAAGCATTTGGACAACTCTCTTAGATATATGGTTTATTTAGTTTGCCCTGTGTGGAGTCAGGAGTTAGACTCAATCCTTGTGGGTCCCTTCCAACTCAGGGTATCCTAAGATTCTAATATTCTAATTCCATTTATGGAAGGGAAGTTCTTTTCCTTTTTTTTCCCAGTTTCAGTGATGTACTTAATAAATAGTTACTGTAATGTATCCTCTCAAAAGTGAAGCCTAAATTCTCACCAAAGCGTCCCACATGCCCAGTTGAATTCCATTTTGATTAAGTCCACAGAAAGGATTTGTGTTTTTGCGGAGAAGGGATGAAAAATTACCAAATAAGAACATAGCAATGAAATTTAGGAACAAACTTTTGATCTGACATTATAGGGAAAAGTTTCCTGACTCCAAGCTACCATGTAATTCTTGCCAGCTTGAGCAATATTGCTTTGCTTTTTTGTTCTTATGGATATCAACACTGAAGTTAGTGTACTTTTATGATGTTGCCTTCTGACAACAAAACTTCTTAAGTAGGTCTAATTATCTATTATATTTACCTGAACCTCAAATTTATTGATTTAATTTTAACTTTGGCCTCAATTTGACTAATGCCCTTATTCACCAATAACCTAAACAGTGAAAGGTTGTAAATTGCCTTAAGAATGTACCTGCTTAAAGGAATATTTGCTTGCTTATAATTTGTAATTTTATCTGTTAGTCCTACTTACATTGACATATTGCAATATGGGTCATTAATTCTGATAAAGCAGATAATTTGGAAGAACTTATCAGTGCTTAAGACATAAGTCTTTGATGAAACAAATTGCTTTAAATTCCTTATAAACTACTTTGGACAACCATTGTCAGCAGTAAGTAATATGTACTTACTTTCACTATAATATTATTTTCAAGCTACCGAAACGTCACTCTTTTGAGCTGTGAATTCATAACGTTATTGATTGTCCAAATCATCAACACAGCTCATTTGCTAAAATGAGTTGTAAAGAATTATGATAAAAAATTACCTTCTTAAAATTATGAAGACTTTTTTTCTTTGAAAGGTATTAATCTACCTGTACTTCAGAAAAATATGACTATCAACATCAGTGAAGGAAGGTCATAGCGTCACCTACGCCTACAATGCCCCAGAGATGGAGAAATCACATCTTTATTTCACTCAGTGCTACAGATAAACTTACTGAGTATTTTGAATATATTCACTCTTTCCATTCTTTTACTCAAGAAAACAGCAAGAATAATTTACAAGGCAACTGCAAATTTAAAAGTCAAATCTCCAACTGTCCTACCATGTGGCTGCTTCTTTTTAAGTTAAAATATTTTTCTCTCTTTTTATGTAAATTTTTATTTCCTCACAGACAAATTATGAAGTTAGGCTTCTAAATTCACAATGAGATAGGGTAGCTGTGTTTCTATTTGAAGGATAAATGCGCTCCAGTTTGTAGCATTTACTTTACAGCAGTGTTCCTAACACCAGTGTTATCACTACACTAGCTTGCACAGCATGTGACTAATAAGGAAATTTATTTTGAGACAGCAGTCCCCTCTGTGTGTATCTTCTCATAGACTGATGAATTCACATGTACACACAGTAACAAACGGCAACAAACTGCAGTTTATAATCTCAACTGAAATCCAAAACCAAACAAAGAAAAAAAACCATGCATTTGTTTTTAAATTAAGAAAAGATTAAAATCTTCCACTGTTGATGACACAAATGTAAAACATAGTTGTAGTTCTAAGGTTAATACAAATAGCTTCACCATGCAGATGATCCTAATTAATAGGAAAATATTACTTTATGTGAGATTCTTAATTATTTTTTATTTTTGTGAAGTTATCTCCTCCCCTCCTAAGCAAACATTACTGAAGTTTGTTTATTAATGACTAAGGGAAGCCTCTGGATTCTACTGAGGTCCATAAAGATTTTTGGTTCCCAAATGCAAAGAGCAAAATCTTGAACGCTGCCACTTCTTAATAACAACTAAAGCAGAGAGAGATATCTTGAAACACAGCCCAGAATCCGAGACTGCTCATTTCTATGTAGTTCACGAAGTACTGATCTAGAGAATAATATCCTTGTGCTTTCTCTATAGCCAAACCCCACCTTAATTCTTGTGTGAAAAGCAGAAGGAATTCAGTAAAAGCATTTCTCCAGAGGCAGAATAACCTCTAACATACTAACTACTTCAATGCAGATTACCTGCAGTATAGGCCGCAGAAAACAAAATATCATATTTATTATACTTGTATTATTTTATGTACATTATTTATATTTGACATTTCAAAAAAGTATAATGAAATTAGAAACACTAATATCAACGCTTTTTAAAAAGAAGAATGATGGTTATTTTCTAAAAATATACCATTTCTTGGAAAGTACAGAAATGTTTTACTTAAAGCCACAAAGACTGCAGTAGATCTTTTTCCTTTCCTTCAGATGAGACTCTAATTTACAGAACTGAGAAGGAAGTATACATGTTTTCGCACCACTTTTTCTGTCTTTGATGTTGCTTCCCCTTTCTTCTCAAATGTATCCACATCTTTACGGGATGAGTGCAGCATTGCAGAAGACCACTTCTATTGTGTCTGCTGTTACCTTATATTCAACATTCTGCCAGTGGTCACTCCTGAAATTAGTGAGTTATTAACATTGTATTGCTGCATTTTGAGAACTTTTATTTGTACTTTGCATCTCCTCTCTCCTAAAAATCTGTTAAATGACCACGTGAACTAATATGCACAGCACTAAGAGAATTATAATGATTAATAATGCTTGTAAATGAGTATATTTCTTCAGTAATCAATGTCTGCACTGCAAAGCAGTAACATTTTCTTTTTCCTGTATAATGAATTTAATGTAGTACTGCCACAGAAGCTTCCCTGTCAAGTACCAGCCAGTCAGGATTCTTCAGAGATCCTCAGCACTAAACTTTATAGAAGAGATCCTAAGCCATTTTTTTCTGCTAAAAAAGAGAAGCTGATATTATGGGAAAACAACCAAGTTAAGCATTATCAAAGCTATTATTTTTAAAATTATTATTTTAAATAGGCCTGAAAAAGGAATGAATATAAAATTGTAATGCGCAGAAGGCAGAATAGGCCTCACTTAGGCTGTCTTATATATACCTGCATAATTATGACTAGACTTAGTTCAATCAAGCATAGAGTAAGTTTAGATTCAATGAGCTGGAACATTCTGATTCACGTAATGTTTGAGAAAGTAGTTTTCCTACTAGAGCACAATGATAATGTTTTTCTGTTCTGAAAGAACAGTGGAAGAATTCTTACTGTACTGGTATTTGTTCAGTTCTCCAGCTGCTAATCCATAATTTAATTTAAAAAGTGTCACATAAACTGCATTGAAGAGCAGATTCAATTGCATGATAATTATAGAAATATGCAGGCAGCTACGGTGAGAACTACAGGAGTCCTAAAAAAAAGCAGATGAAAAAGATAACCAAGTTAGTGACCACATCACTCAAAGAAAAAGAGCAAAGATAAGGCAAAGAACAGTAGAGGAATTAGGATAGAAATGCATGGCATGATGAAAACCCATTTTTTCTCTAATAAACTTCAGCATTTGCTTAGACTTTGGCTGCTAATACCATAAAGCAATTCACATAGGAATGTCTCCAAAGTACCACAGACCTCCGTTGACTTACGTCTGCCACTGTGCAAGCAGAAGCTTCGGCTAACATGCATCACAATGTCAAGACTGGGACTGTAATTTAGAGACTTGCACTTCTGGGAAGGCCTCAAGAAGACACAGACCAAAATAATGAAGACGCAAACCAAAATAATGAACACTAGAAGAAAATGATGACTGTATTCTGTCTCAGTAGATCCAGTTTTATAATCAAGTACACGTTAGACTCAGAAGTTAGAGAAATCATACTTCAAGTCTGCCTCAGACTCTCCAAATAATAGTGCTGCCTGTACCTTGTCAAGCTATTTCTGCATCAATTAACTTATTTCATTAAATTAAAACACCAAAGGGGACAACTTAGCTGATGTAAAATCTAAGAACTAGACTAGCCGTTTCCCAGTGATTTATCTAGTACAATTAGAGTATGCTGTTTGTGCTATAGCAAGCTCAAGCGAACAGCCATTACAAAAATTACAGCTCTGAAGTTTTCTTCCATTTGCCTAGCAGGCTTGCTGTTCCAAGAAAAACATAACAAAAAGAAACCCAAGGTATTTATTGAGGGAGTCAGAGAAAAAAGGGAATGTGTAAGTATGCAATGCAGTAGGAAACAGGAAGACTGAGAGGAAAATACAACAGAACTATGAATATAAAATAACTTCACAAAACAGGACTGAGGAAATATATTATTGTAGGTAAAATGTAATGGAAATAATACTTATGTCAGAGGTAGCACACTAAGAAGAGCAGGTCACATTTCAAATGGCTCAAGACATTTAACAAGTCAGTTGATAACAACTGTTTTGTAACAAGGAAAAAGACTAAATGAGTAAATTCTATGCTAATTTCACTATCCCATTTGAAGGCTTATATTTTTAATTCTTAATATGACATCAGAAATATCTTTGATGTTGAAAAAAGCTTGGTGAGTTAAATAAAATGACATAAGCTTTGTCTTTTGCATGTCTATAATTTAAAAATACTGAATACTAAATCCATTAATAAAAAAAAGCTCAAAATCCTTGAGATGCCTGAATTTTTTTGCTGCTAATGTTTGACATTAAGGCTTTCTAGGCAACTGGCTAGAGCAGCTTCAGTCATTTGACATTCTGAGCTTCTGCCTTCTACCTCCATCACCTATGTCTTCACGCTCTTGTTGAGAGACATTCCACTTTCAATGAAATAAATATGCATTTCTTACAAATACATGAAAAAGAACATGAGCAAGCTTCTGTGTACCCTAATGGTTAGGCTACTGTTGTTGGAGCAGAGACCTTTGTGTTTCAGTTATCATTCTAATTAATGCTCACTGTGAAGTACTTCATCACTGAAGGAAGATCGGGTATATCACAGCAGAACAGATAAATAAGTGCTCTAAACACGGAGAGAGAAGGTTTAGAAGTCTACTCTGTGTGTTCCTTTCTGTTCTTCCTTCCTACTCTCCTCTTACATCCCCAGCTCTTATCCTTCAATAAGTAGTTTGAATTTAAAATTGCATTTTGGGTTTCATTTCATTGCCCAAATGTAAGTATTTGTTAATAGTTTGCATTTGCCAGTAATTGCTACCAGCATTTTACCTGGCACCATTTGCTGGTCAAAAAAACCACTGTAGCCTTTGTCTTATCTGTCAACTTTAAGTGGATGTCTGAACCACCCCTGGATACGTCAAATGATATTAGGCAGATGTATTTAGACAGCTGAACAGTTTACTGATGAGAGAGAGAGGATTATGCCGAGAATAAGCCACTTCTTGCTTTTCTATAATTCTCAGGTAGTCACTATTTCTACAGCAAAACGCATCCTGATATATGTTGTTTCTGGTGGTTTGTAAGCTAGTTCTGTAGGCACAGGAAAACACATTAGAATGCGTATGCTTTCAGTACAGTATTATTAGATATTCGTTTGGTGTTTTGTATTAACAAATCAAAAGAAAAAGGAAATAAGTGGTTACACAAGGCAGTAAAAATGAGAAACCTCTTCTGAGATAACAACTTTCCAGTAAATACGGTGGACCTGGAGTAGTCTTGATCCAACCCTGCAGATAAAAAATGAAAAGGACCTGGGGGTGCTGGTTGACAGCCAGCTGAACATGAGCCAGCAGTGTGCTCAGGTGGCCAAGAAAGCCAACAGCATCCTGGCTTGTATCACGAATAGCCTGGCCAGCAGGAGCAGGGCAGTGATGGTGCCCCTGTACTCGGCACTGGTGAGGCCACACCTCAAATACTCTGTTCAGTTTTGGGCCCCTCACTACAAGAAGGACATTGAGGTGCTGGAGCATGTCCAAAGAAGGGCAACAAAGCTGATGTAGGGTCTGGAGAACAGATCTTATGAAGAGAGGTTGAGGGAACTGGGGTTGTTCAGTCTGGAGGAGGCTGAGGGGAGACCTTATTTCTCTCTATAACTACCTGAAAGGAGGTTGTAATGAGGTGGGTGCCAGCCTCTTCTCCCAAGTAACAAGCAATAGGATGAGAGGAAATGGCCTCAAGCTGCGCCAGGGGAAGTTTAGGTTGGATATTAGGAAAAACTACTTCACTGAAAGGGTTGTCAGGGATTGGAACAGGCTGCCCAGGGAGGTGGTTGAGTCTTTACCCCTGGAGGTGTTTAAAAGACATGTAGATGTGTTGGTTAGGGACATAGTTCATTGGTGGACTTGGCAGTATTAGGTTTATGGTTGGACTTGATCTTAAAGGTCTTTCCAATCTAAACGATTCTATGATTCTCTGGTTCTGTAATTGTATATAATGACTTAATCAGCTATTTCTTGCCAATAACACAATGGAGGGATAAGCTAGTTGATAAGCCCAGGATTTGACTCATCTTTGATCAGGATAACTTGACAGAGTTGCACTTGAATGGACAAGAATATTTGTTTTATATTTTACTTCACTTCATTATTATTTTATTACTAAGCAATTTTTATATATAGACATGTACACAAAATCCACTACTAGGTTTCAAGGAACTTTTTTGAGTCTTCAAAATGGCTTAAATAATTTTCAGTATCATTAGAAAGCAACTTACTAAGGAATGAAAATTTAGAACAGAAAGCATAATTCCAAACAGAAATACAGTGCAAAGCAGAAATAAATTTCGTAAATAACTTTGAGTTTATTCTTTATTTTTCCAAAATAAGGATCCATATATACCTGTATTTATGAAATAAAAAAAAACAATTTCTCCATAAAATGTTCTTCCCACTTATAAGATTGCTTTCGTTACAAAAATGAATTACTATGGACTATTATTTTTTGTTGTAAAATTTATCTTAATTTAACTAACATCAATGTTACAGGTTAAGGGAAAGACACAGCACTCAAAAACACATCTAGCTTCCTTTAAAGTGATTTCATGATTGCCAAAAAAGGGTGTGAAGGTCAAAATAAAAAAAACATGTCTAGATATTTACTTCAAGTTACATTTGAAATTAATGGAAATGGAAAAGGTATATCATATATAGGCTGCAGAAGGCTAACAAATCTGAGTAACCAAAATATTATTAGTTTCTTTTATTTGTAACATATTCAAATATGCCAATAGACAGATAGGTAGGATTCTACAAAGAAGGTACTTAACACAGAAAATTAATTGTAAAAATAGCAAATTTTCCTGAAAACCACCTTACCACTGGTAAGAATCAGCACTTTTCTGTCAATATTTCAAGTTATTCTGCATTTGTTTTATATTCTAAAAAGAGTGGGGAAAACAAGAATCTTCGCCCAAATATTGGGAATATGTTATGGGAAAACATGGCAGTGGGTAAAAATATTTGCTAGCTACAGAAAATCGTGTTTTTATAAGCAACTCTTGTCAAGTTAAGAGCTGCAGCTGTCTGTGTGCAAAATTAAGCCTCTCTACTAAAACACAGGCTCCAGAAAGGCAAACTGAAAAATACACCCTGGTAGAAGTTCATTATGGATGCTAAAGATCAGGAGTTAAAAAAGAAGGTAGCTCTGTATTGTGTACTCCATCACTCTAGAGCACATACTCTGACAGAGGATAACAGTGACTGATGTTCTTTGCTGCTGTTCTCACCTTATGTTGGTAGTTATTCTGATAAACAGTAAAAGGTCATTCAAAAATATATATTTGACTGTAATACCTGGAAAATAAGGATTTTTAGGAGTAAGTTGATTAATTTTTTAAATTTTAAATTATATAACTATCATGACTACATAACTATTTGTGCTGGTTTTGGCTGAGAAGGGGTTAATTCTCCTCACTGTGGGGGTCGGCTACCTTTCCAGCTTCCCGCGCTCTGCCGCGTGGTGGGGGGGGGGGGGGGGGGGGGGCTGGGAGGGGCGGGGCCGTGGTGGGGGCGGCTGACCCCGACTGGCCAATGGCAGGTTCATTCCATACCACGTGACACCGTGACCAGTATATGAAGGGGGGGCAGTTGGCGGCTCAGGAGCAGCGCGGCGGCAGGTCAGCGGGCACTGAGCGGCTGCGGTGCGTGCGGTTTGTTTCGGCGGTTCGTTCCCCCTCTCCCCTCCCTTCCCCCCTCCCCCGGGGCTTTGCGCCTCTCGTCGTTCTCCTTTCCATGGCATGTCTGTTGTTGTTTCTTTTAATTTTCATTATTAAACTGTTCTTATCCCAACCCAGGAGCGTTACCCTTCTGATTCTCTCCCCCACCTACCGGTGGGGGAGTGAGCGAGCGGCTGTGTGGGGCTGAGCTGCCGGCTAAACCACAACACTATTACATAAAAATATGATTTTTTTTTTGCAAAATTTAAAAGGAACCCATGAAACTCTCTTTTGACAGTAAAAATCATTCTTAAAAAAGCAACATTTATTTAGGTTGTTGCTAAGCAAAAAGGTATGGTACTGGTGTCACAAAGGGGATTTCTCTTCTATCTTCATGATACCTATTTTTAATATGCCCACTTATTTTTAGATTTTTAAGTTACCCAAAGAAGCCAAAGTCCTAATTCTAGAATCATTAAAGCACAGTGAATAGTAAAGTTAAACAGCAAGTCTACCTTGTGGAGCTAAAACAGATATAGTCAAAAGGAATATTGGAGGACAGGTTTATTTTAAAATTTCACCTTCAACAGGTCAGATTGAAATCAGCTGACCTGTAATATGGTATAGGCTTTTATTAAAGGCAGTCTTCTGTGTTACAGAAGGTAAGAATTTCTATAGATTTAGTTAAAAGGAATAAGTTAATTTCATTACTTTCCTGTCCTGCATTACTGTTTCTCAAGGGTGACTACCATATATATATAAAAGGAATTTTCACCAACTTTTCCCAATACTTTCTTTAAGGCTTAGTAAGGTAGGTGTCCTCCGAGAATGCTTACTATATCACACATTGGGGAGGAATAAGCATAGATCTTTTGTGCATTTAATTGTATCCTTAGCTATCCCAAAGAGTGTATTGAGAATATGTGCCCAGGCAGGTGGGGCTGCAGGGAAGCCCCTGTGAGGAGAGGCCGGGGCTGCGCGGCCACACGTGGCCAGTTCCAGCCAGCTCCAGCGGCCCCACGGCAGGGCACAGCTGAGCCCCTCAGCCAAGCTGGTGCTGCCTCTGAGAAAATGCATTTAAGAAAGGGCAGAAAACACCGGACAGAGAGAAGAGGAAGAAACAAAGAGTGACAAACAAGAGAGGGGACACCATAGTAGGATGTCAAGGTCATCAGACATTATCATTGAAACTTTCAGTTGATTTTGTCCTGCTGTAAATTATAGCTAACTTTTAGTAGGGCTGTTTTGCTGACTGCATGTTCACACTCTGAGCTGCCATAACAGTCAGGGTCAAGACTATATTATATAATACTGTAAGGTCATTTACTCTTGAGAAATTGTACAAGCTCCAGCTGAGGAAAATGAGCAAAATGTCACATCGGTCATTCTCCTACACCATCAAAATTAGGTATCTGCATCAATGCCAAATGTATCATATATTTCAATTACACTTATAGCAGTTCTGTCACATGTCAAGGATACAAATATCCTTACTTCTGGACTGTCTGTTGCTGTTTCTTAAGTTATCTGCCTATACCTGAAACTGCAAGGTCAGAAGTGCAGTGACAGGTAAACTGTTTATGTGCCATATTAATTAAACTTTTCAGCTGAATTGCCATTAGTTCTGTATGACATCATAGCCCATTTATCATTATTCATTTGCCTTTTACACTTCTGGCAAGATAAAGCAGTCTTACATCAAAAGCTAATAGCAATGAGATGAAGTGAATTTATGCTACAGTTTCTTAGATTGCTTAAAATCATGTGGTAGTTCTGATTCTGCCTAAGCTTTATAGGAGATGAGACTGTTGTAAGACTGTTTATCTTCCTTTGAAGAATGAAAGCAAAGGTCTTGAAAGCAAATGGACAGAAATAACTAAGTTTAAGGGATCCATTCATACAGCTTCTGAACTATCTGTATTGACAGCCTTGAGTCTCATGATATATATGCCAGACATAACAAATTTATAAATGACTATGAAGTTATTGGAACTGAATTCTGAATGTCCTGACCAGAGAACTACTCTGTAAAAAAGGTGGTTCTTCAGTTACTTTTACTTCATTTTACGTATTTTGTACAGATCACCAGGCCTCACTTCAGCAGAGATAGAAACATTTAGGTACACCTCAAATTGGATACTCTAGTGATGATTCCCTTCCGAAACTCCTCAGTGCCGATGGAAAGAATAGAGCAGTAATCATTTTTAAAGGGACAACTGGATTTTAGCTCTCTCATGGAACCGTGGAAGTGGTTAAACCTTACGCTTCTCCAACTTTCTACATATTCCATTGCCCTCTAAGCCTCTCTTTGGGGAGTGCAAGTTAATATGACAAGTAAACAGTCAAACTTTAATATTAAAAAAAGGTTTTTAAAACATGTTTTAACTATTAAAAGAAAATATCTGCCTGTCAGCAACAAAAACCTTTTACAAGTCATATAACTTTCTGTCTAACAAGGAACTTATAATCACCTCTGGCACTAATGGCTGAGTCACATAGCATGTAAAAACCCCTGATCTCTGCTATAATTGTTTGCTATTTCATATCCTGCTCTCCAGGAATATATTTTAATGTGTGACACCCTTCTTATAATTGAAAAATATTTATTTGATTCAACAACAGCCTTTTTTCATTTTCCATCTTCACAGAAATGGAAAGCTATTTAGTTCTTTGCCAGGTTACCACACAATACTGCTATTCACATCAGAGATTTCATTTTCTATATTTGCTTTTGGCAGCTAAAACTTCTGTTTCTCTTTTGTTCTCATGATCCATGATACTGATTATCTTGCACCGTAATACTTCTAAAATAATTTTATGACCCAGCAATTACATAGCTTTGACTTGTCATTAAATGTTGAATATAATTGTCTAAAGTCAGCAATAAATATTGTATTTGGACAAGCTTCCAGAATTTTAGCTGGACGGCCATGTTTGCAGTTGTATTATTACAAAACTTCATATATTTAAGTATGGAAGCATGTATTTGGATGATGTTCTATCCCTTTCATCCAGGGAAGAACAAAAGTAAGAAATTAATTTATTCTCCAGCATTTTATTCTCACCTGAAATAATATTTAGTTTTATAAAAGTAATAAAAATTAGTGTCTTCCCTGTGTTTAGTGCCTTTGACATTACTTAAAAACCAAAATGTAGATGAAGATAGATCACTAACTCCTAGACAAGTTGTATTGTTTAGCCAAAAGACTGCCAAATTATGTACTAGCTTCCATTTGCCCATTTATTTGTTTGTAGTACAACATTTTAATATTAAGGGAGTAGCAGATAAAAGTGGCATTCTAATATTTCAGGACTACCCCACTTGTGGGAGGCAGCTCAAAGGTCTATGTGGTAACCTTGCTTTTGTGGTTATGACTTTTATATGAGTTTCTATACAGAAACGCATATTATCAGTTCTGCATTTTAGTAGCAAGATCTCCAGACTGTTTCCAAAAAATGATTACTTACATTAAACCTTTTGAAATGAAACTGATTTTGCTATGTATATTTAAATATTCTTTTTGATTCAGGCAATATTGCTTTCAGAAGCAACTAAATCATTCATGTTCTCACCATTTTTAATTTGCAAGTCCTAACAAATCTCACTGTGAGAGAGGAATTCTCAGATTTTATGCCCTATTTGGTAACATGTGGAAAACCAGATGCAGTGAGGAAATGGACAGGATCATTTCCAAATATTTGATACAAATCCAAACCCCCTCAAGCCTGAATTTATTTGGCAGAACAAACAATAGAGAATAACATTGCCAAGATGCTGCTGTGTATTCCTCTGTGTGCTTAATTATTTTGGGTTGTTGACTGCTGTTGTGTTTGTTTGTTTGTGGTTTTTGTTTGTTGGGTTTGGTTGTGGTTTTTTTTTTTAAGAGCAAATTCACCAAAACAACTGCTTAAACTGTCAGTTGATTTTACAGAAAGCTGTGGATTTCTAATACTTAAGTCATATTAGGCAAAAAACATCAGTAATCTCAAGTATTTTTTTTTAATCCATGTGAAAATGTCATTAAAAAGAAAAAAAAACCAAAATCTATGATCATTTTTCTCCTGAAGCCTTCCAATATGGAAGTGGAGCCTCACATACACGGACATCCATGAATTTTGTTCAGCTAGACTGCAACCTTTGGCTTCCCTTCAGGACTTGTCAGACGGACTAATAGAAATGGCCACAGAAGAAAATATTTTCCTATTAACTGACCAAAACGTAATACTTAAGACGGATAATTCAGATAGAACTGTAATGGCACCTACTTTTGTAGTTATTCTTGACTCTTCATAACAGAAATGTTGGACTGTGAACATCTCCTTTTGGAAAAAAAAATGCATCATTAATTCTACAGAGACCCTATTCCTTTGTCAATACTAATCCACTTTCAGCAGTGGTTCAGCTTGGTCTCTTTTTTCATATTCTGAGCAGTCTAAACGAGAGTTGATCCTTCCTACTGTAGTTGCCTCATTTGCTATTTTGGCCTCTTATGAATACTAATTTTACCTGGAAAAATGAAATATCTCAGGTTAACACTATTAGCATAGGATTTACTTTCTAAAGGTGCTGCTATGGCCAGTAATGGGAGATGCATGATGGAGGAATTATGTTCAACATTCAACAAAATGGTGTCAACCCACTTAACAAGTCACATTGAAAAAACATTGATTTTCATAAACATCAGATTCTTTCCTGCCTATGTCTGACCACCACCTTCATTCCTTCATTGCCTTGAGACAAACATCCCGGGTCTGATCTACATCAGAGCCACTAGCAACAGCCTAAGCAAATAGTGGCAAAGGCTGGTTTAGTAGCTCTGGCAGGACTGGGACCTTATACAGGGTCTTCTCAGTGGTCATGTTAAGTATGAAGAAATCAAGCTGAAGCAGATTTTTTTTTAAAAAAAAAAAGGTTTTGGATATGAATCTAGCATGGACCTGTGCTTCCAAAAATGTTTTAAGACTGTGTTTTAGTATTTGTGAAATTATAAGATTCCATTGTTCCAAAGAGTTTTCCAAAGAAGATCTCTCCTAGTGAAATGTGTAAATCTCTTAATGTTTTAATTCTTTTCATTTAGCAAGAAAAAGAAAAAATGAGGCCACCACTTGTTTTATGTAAAAGATCACAGAATATTTCTCCTTATTCTCCTTAAATATAAGTACAATTCTTGTACCTTCTGGAAATTAAAGATTTCCTGTTGCTTATAAAACAAGAATGTAGCAATTGGCCAAATTAAATACCAGTCATATCTCTTAGACTTGCCTTTATGTTGTGCGCAACATTCTAATTTTGTTAACAGAAACATATGCGTGTTGGCAACATGTTCTGAAGTACACAGTTCTGCATATGCATTTAACATTGTGGCCTATGAAACCCAAATTTCATTGTTTGATAGATTGTAAACAGGAAATCGTAACTTCTATAATAAAGACACGGTATTCTGATTTAAATAAGATTAGTAGTGGACACTACCATGTTTTTAAGACTCCTTAGAAATGACATATTGTTGACATAAAAGGATTTGCTCCATTATAAACCCTTTACTTTTAAGGCTATGAATTCTTTTTCCAATTTCTTTTAGGGACTGCTTTTTTAAGGGTTTGCTAGCTATGGCAGCTGTGAATGTGTATGTACATTGTCTGTGTACAGGTAGAAAAAAGCATCAATTTGTACAGCTATTTAATTTGTAGAGCTATTTAAGAGTTGAAATAATTACAGATGGATACTGAAAAGTTTTATATAAAACTAAAGTTCTGTTAGGTCTTTAGATAGTGGCTGAAGTGGTACAAATAGAAAGCAGATAAAAAATTAGCTGAAACAAAAAATAAGCTCATTTATTTAAATTATTATCTCTTCACGCTGATTTCTGACATTTTAATTTCTAGATGGCACAAACTTGTACGTTCAAAGCATTTCATCATACAGCCATAGAACCCAATGTTGTACTGAAACACAAGTTGAGTAATCCAGACCAGTGCTTTTGTAGCTGTTAAAGATGTATTCATTTATAAAATATTAGAACCACAAATGTACACGGACACAAAACCACCCAGAATAAAGCACTTATATGGAAGCCATTTGCACTAGGAATAAATATTTATCACTGTTTTTGCCTTTCATATGTAAACAGCCCATAGAAGGCTTGCTTCATTTTGATGGCGGATTGCCTCCCTGCAGACATTGTTCTTTCTGAAAAACACTGGTGTTTTAGAGAAATAAAAGCAAAGGAACAGAAGAACTGAAATCTACAGTTACGTAGACATTCCCTGTAGAAGACCAGACTCATAATCCCTCAGGCTGCTTTAACTATAGGAGACTGCCCTATATATAAACACTCTGCAATCTTGAAGCAATCTGCCCTTAACATTGGCTGTGCTCCTCCTTCCTCTGTGATACGAGATGTGCTACATGCTTCAGTGGCAGCATTTTTATCTTATTTCAGCGTTCTCTGAGTGGAAATGGAGCAGGAAAAGTGAGTGCTTGCAATCTAATGCAACACCTGTTTCAGTGGATGCCAACCTATTGCAAGGGCCAGTGAATAATTGGTTATAATTTGTGTCTGTTGCACAACTATATTTTAGTCTCAGTCTTTTGAAATGACTTGGACTTAAACTAAATATTGATTCTTGAAAAAGGTTTTCAATTCATCCAATCTATCATGCAAAGTTAACCCCAATAAGCAATCCTTTAGAAAGGCATCAGTACTGTTACACAGAAATAAAAGTGATAATCTAAGAAGCAGCTTAAAATGACAAATTTGACTTTCAAATATTTATACAGATGCAAAGATCAATGCTAAGACAGATGCTAAGATTCCTCACTCTTTAAGGCAACAGACATTTATAGGCTGCTTAAAATGGCACAAATCTTTTTCAAACTGAGGTGAATACAGTTGATGGAAATAATGCTTTTAATTCCATATTTTGAGAGTGAGGAGAGTGCCCGTTGTCACCAAACAGGGTTTTAAGCAGATTAAGAAAAGCAATTAAACAGGACCCCAAAGCACTCACATTATCACACATTTACCCACAATTTGTTAGTACATTAAACTTACTTAAGTTAAAACGTTAGATTCCATATGGAGTTGAAAGGCTTGACCAATCACTGGATAAAATACAGCCAATGACAATTAACTGAGAAAGACAGACACTGAAATAAGGAGGGGGGGGAAAAAACAGGTTACATTTGTTTTTCAAAGTAGCTAGCTGTATCTTGCTTGTATCATTTTAGACCCAGGAGAACCAGAAAGGCCTCTGCTGATCTAAAACTACAAGACTTACTGAATTCTTCGAGTTCCTTTTGAACTAACATATGCTTGTCTTTTTATCTCTCCTTGCAATTCCCTGCCTCAGAGATACCTATTTAGCTGGAGACAAGAGTGTCCTGACCAGTTATAGGTCAAAACACTAATAAATAGTTTAAAAGTTGCTTTTAGATAGCTTTTCAATTGTCGTTAACTATTTCAGTACTAGCTAAATCCACAAAGATATATGACCAAATATTTAGATAGTGCGTTTCCTTTGTCTTTTCCCCTAGAAATTTCAGTTCTACGCACCAAAATTTCATTTCAAGATTTGCAGCAATGATTTTGTCTACATTAAAAACAGAAACATGTTCTAAGGCACAGTTCAAGGTTAAGTTTCCACCTACTGAAACTGATGTTTAAGTAGTCTTTGAAGCAGGGTATAAACCACATATTCCTCTGCTTTTGTCAATTTTACTTCAGTAAGGTAAATGGAAATACCTAGGAAAAAAAATTTTAGCGTCTTACACTACTAGAAGAGATTAATTATACAAATTGTAAGGCAGTGGAAAAAAGCCTTGTGGAGAAACCAGCATGTTTGTGAACACTTTTCATTAGCCACAGCTGTTCAATGAAATCATGTGGGATTCCCCCCCCCCCATCCCCCCCAGTTAGTTTTTCTTCATTTACATTTTGACTGACTTGCTTGAAAAGAAGACTTCAGTTCTTACAGTACTTGCAGTTAAGCAGTAAAATGGTTAGGATATTTAAGCTTTTTACATGTAATTCTCTAAGATTGCAGTGTTTTATACTGCATTTTTCATTGCCAGCAGCAATCTAAAATACCTGTCCTTTCTGATCACTGATCATTTAGAGACAAATGGAATAATTTCCTCTAAAGACTCCCTTAAATTATGAATCAGAGGGCTCTTCTTGCAGTAGATTTTTAGATGAGTAGGTCAGATTGCAGATACATTTAATGTGAGGTACAGTTCTTACGGTCACACTATTTACAGAAACAGCTACCTAAAAAGCTAAAAAGTATAGCTGCGATAGGAGCGCTGAAAGATGCATATCAAACTGTGTTGCTATTGAAGTCAGCAATTATTTTACCATTAAACAAATGAAGATTATGAGCAATACTGAGTGGTCTCAACATTTCTGTGCGAGTTTTATTTTCAAGTTGTACAGATTGCAGAAAGTAAAGAAATTAGTCTAATATGCCTATGTGAATATAGTAGCTCTAAATTCTTAGAATATAAATATTTATGAAGAATAGTACAACAATTCAAATTTTTACAGTTACTGAGAGTGAAGAAAGTCTTGGCTTTTCATTGCATTTGTCAGATGTGGCAACTGAGTGAAGCTCTCGCAAAATATTAAAGCATTAAAATATTAAAACATGCCTGCCCTTTGAAAAAAAAAAATCAACAAACAAAAAACGCAACCAAAGTAGCCCACCCCCAAAACCATCAAAAACATCACATACTCAGCGATGCAGTATAAAAAGCAAAATTAATTGAACTCATTAATTGAAGTAACTACTTATTCTCACCCTCCTCTCAGACAGATGACTGAATTTTAACCAAATGCTTCTGCCAGCACCTTCTATCTTGGTAGGAGGAGGAAGTCAGTCGACCACGGGTTTGTGAAGTTACCTTACTAAGTATCTTCAATGAATGTGCTATGTTATTTGCTCCAGGATAATTCAGAACCTAACTTTTTAGACTGTTTGATTATTCAGTAAGTAATACTAACAAAATAATGACTTATAAGTGACATGAAAATGTGCAGTATTAATCTTTGCAAACTACTTTGAAAGAATGGTTATGAATGCTCTGTGGAAACAGAAGTACTAATTGATCTTAATGGATTCTCATAGAACAGAGAGACAGCATGCACTGTAATTCAACAAATTACCTGCTGTTTTGAAGTCTGTGTTGTGCTGGAATGGATGGATAAGCCTTTAGTGGAAAGTGAGTTAAATATAATTTCTTGATTAAATATCAAGAGAGTATGATTTTTTTTCCCCAGAGGAGTGTCTACAGTGACAATTCTTTCTGATCTTCATAGACATTACTGTCAGAGGACAGCAGGCACACCTACATACCCAATTTACAAATATCACAGAAAACCTATAGTTACTGAAGAGATATGGTGAAATGATTTTGTGTTTTGGGGGTGACCTCCATCTGATTAACATGATAAAAAATGTTATATTGAAAATCTTTTCTGAAGCATTTATAATATCAGCCAATATATACTTTCTCAAACTTGAAAGTATAAGAAAGCCTCTCTCCTTGAAGGGAGTGCCTGAATACATTACAGACAGGTTTTTCAGTCTTCTATATGTGCCACAGTACTCCAAATGGCCATTTCACATCCTCCATGCAAATTCCTTTCCACGTATTCAAAACAGGCTTTACAAGACAGGACAGGCAAAGATTTGGCAACCTTCAGTCTCACAGGGCAGCAGAAAAGGATAAGGACCTTTTCTACTTGTAGTCACCTAGAGGCTGCCACACCCTCTGATTTCTAAGACTTTAGTATAAGATGTCTAGGCCTAGGCTTTAAATGGCAGGAAACATCAACACCCAGTTATCTTCAATGAGATAATTTAGCTTTAAAAGCAACTGTCTCCTAAAGAAAGACATGTTTATTGTCTGGAGGCAGGACAGTTATCATCATTGGTCTGTGGACTCAAATTTATTCTATATTGGTTTATGTTTATTTGTATTTGGAAGGTGCTGTGTTTGGTTTTCTTTCCCCTATATGCAACACAACTTCTGCTTTTAAGATATTTTTTTCCCTGAAGCATTTTTCTGAAGGAGATGTCACTGCTAAGGCATAGAAGTCTCCATGTTACAATAAATAAAACAGGCAAATACCAAAATATTCAAGCTAGCTTTGTGTAGCATGAAAAATAGGCTTCTCTTCTGGATTTTATCTTGGAATAAACCTTTAAATGATTAGGTAGAAACCACTGAGGAAGTAAAACAGAGTTTTTTCTCCCTACTTAAAACCCTCTTAATTCGTTTAATACTTAGTGAAGCATAAAAATTGGATCTGCAGCTGAGTAGTTACACTGTTACCCTTACCTGACTTTCAAAGGTATAGCCAAGATCTGAATTTAGCATAAGATGACACAGATAGTTGTACAGAGAATTGTTTGGTGTCCCCTGACCCTCCCATAATGCAGTAGATAATGAACATTCTATTAATTTTCTAAAGTAGTTCATAATTAGGAGACTTTCAGACTGCACCTGGGAAACTGACTTAGTCATAAAACTGTGGAATTTAAAGTCACGATATGAATGAACAATTTGTCACTAAAGGATTTAGCCATGAGGTCACAGGTCTCAAACTTAGTTGACAACAGGTAAAAGTAATTTTCAATGACTGAGCAGAATATTTATTAGATAATACTGGTATACCTCCCCATCAGTTACAAATGATACCCCTTTCTCTAGTACTATGCTCAGCTTTCCACGGCCATTTTGGGTCCTAAGGTTCAGCTGGGGACGACAGATGGTTTTGTTTTCCTCGCTCTTAGGTCTGCTTGCAGCACATTATCAAGCATATAGAAATTACTCTACACCTTGTACTTCCTTCACTGCTTCACAGTTCCATGCAAATTTACCACATATCATGTGTTTTTACACATGCTGGATACTTGTTCTTTGGGGTTTTGGTTTTTTTTGTTACCACTAAAACTGCTTTTACTGCAGTGCCCAAGGTTGCATCCCTTTAACAACCAGTAAGTGACCTTTGGTTAGTTGTTTACAACCCCAGGAACTCCAGTATTATCTTGTGTCTGTGCTCTCAAGGCTTCTGCTGTCACACCATGGAGAAAACTCCACTACGCTGCATATTATTCAAGGGTCATATAGAGTTCATTCCCTACAGAAGAAACATTTGTTGCTACTACCTGTTGGTTTACAGTAATAAGCATTATGCAGCAATAGTTGCTAAAACAAAATAAATAACAGTCATCTGATCCTTAGATAATTTTTGCTACCACTAAATAAAATTAAATAGAGCTCCAGACAGGTCAAGTTCTGAAAAAGTCTGACAAGCCTCTTGGCCTCTGTTGTCAGCTAAATGCAGTACTAGGTTTACTGGGTTGCTAGGCTACATATGACTCTGGACACGTGAGCTATTACATTTTTACTGCTTTTTAAATATTTCCACATTCAACAAGCTGATATCCAAAGACATTATAAGCACAAAGAGGAAACAGAACTACGAGCGTAGATGGTCTTACCAGGTGTCACAATTATTTTTCTCAAGGTCCACTTAACCTGAAAGAAGAGATTCTCTTCTGAGTGGCAGTAAAGACCGCACCCTGCTGCTTCACAAACTGTTTTTATCTGATTACTTACAAAACATGAAAAAATATTTTTCAGTTTCTGTCTGCATTTATCATTCTTCTAAGACTTTATTTGCGGAGAAAAGTAGTTGTTTCCTCCGTAAACGAAAGTTTTAGGAACATCAGTGTTTTATTTATTCAAAAGGTCTGATGAATCAAAAGAGGGAATAAAATCTGGTCTTCAGGAAGCCTAATGTTTGTGACACTCCTAGTTCTTCTAGAATTCAAATTCTGGATCTTTGATCTGTTTGCGGATTAAATGTCTCCCCTTCAAATGACAGCGCTCTTTTTTTTTTTTTCAAGTAACATAGCAATCCTGCCTTTACGCAAATGAAGTATTTCATGTCAGTTTAGAACGCTCCTATCAGCTAACAAGAACACTTGAGACAAAGTATAACTTAGATATTAATTCCCTTCTACTGACAGCCACTTGCTTCAGAATGAGTTGTCTCCTTTCCTACCACATTTGCAGAACTCTTATTGGCCATATAAGGTAAGTAATTAAATGTCCATCCAATGAAGCAGAAAGCAGCTAAATTCACAATCAAGAAATATCTGATAATAGCAACAAACGCATTTCATTATTAGAGGCTACGTTATTTGATTTCAAAGCAGTTCCATCTGTTTTCTGCTCATGACTGGAAGTCTTAGACCTGATCTAACTTTGGTTTGACTAATGAGAGAAACATCCAGTTTCAATTACCCTTTAAAAGCATAAAGAGACAAAGATTTCTTAACTCTTCTGAGAACACACTTGGAACCCATACACCCTTATCCTTCTCACCACTCTTCACTGGGAATCTACATTGATTCGTATGATAAAATAATTATGTTCTGGGGAAAATAAGGCAAATTCTCAAACAAAAACGAGGAAGGCCAGCTGAAAAAGTAATGACACATAACAGTTCTAAGCAGTTTGAGGAACTGGTCATAAAACAGAAATATCATCTTTCCATGACAGAAGACTACAAATTCATCAATAATTTGAAGATTTTCATTATTCTAATTGTTACTATTACAAACCTGGCTAGTTTAATGGTACTGAAAGTAGAGTTTTTCCAGTATTCAACTGTGAGTTTAAACAACTTCACAGCATAGGAAAAATAAACCTTAGGGATGTGATCTTTTAGTAAGAGGTGCAGTTTAATGCAGTTTTCTGTGTGTTCAGACTGGCAGATTTGCCACAAGGTTTAACCATAAGCAGAGCTACCATACATCTGTTCCTGCTTGTGAAAACATGCCCTTATTGTGTGATTACTCTGGTAGCTCTTCCCTAATCATTTAGAGCTCTGTCAAATGCAAATCACTAATTTATAACACAACCAACTTCTCTGAGGATCACCTGCATATGAGATGTTATATGAAATCCTCCAGATTTTTAAAAATGCCATTTAATTTTCTCAGTTTTAATTCATATTTTTTAGGCAATCTGGATTTAAGTAGTATGCCTCAGGGAGAAAACAAACAAGCAACCTTTCTTCTACTACAAAACTGTATTTCAATTAAGGGTATTCTGATAATTGATGAGGTAGCACTTTAAAACTGATAGTACCTCCAAACTCAATTTACAAAGCTTTCCCTAGTCTGTTTCAAAATTTATAATTGTCATTTTTTTAATAAAAACCATAAACATCTCTACCTTGAGGCCTACCTAGATTTTCTTGTTAGATTTAGTAAAGTCTTCATAAGTACACAAAGAAGCACAAGTGTAGAGTTTATATTTTACATAATCCCCATCTCAAGGGAAGGAAGATATTTGTTCAGTACCTGATAAACAAAAAGAACATTAACAGCTAGCCAAAGCAGCTTCTAAAAGTGGTATTGCTGAAGAACACACATTACAGAAGAGGGAATGAGTGAAAAGGTCAATAGTAGATTGGTAAAACGCCCATTCTATGTGACTTCATAAACAAACTTAACGTTCATATGTGGTGACTGTGCTTATATTCTACATTATTTTATTTTTTTCAGTTATCCAAGCAATTTAATTAATAACAATGTATTTATATTTGCAAGCTAAAGCCTTTAGAGAATTTGGAGGTGGATGCTTAAAATGCTCTTACCATCAGTTCTACAAGGAAGTGTGGACACTGAGTATTTTCAGCATGCTTTAAATGTTGGAATGAGAGTACGGTAATAACATGTATTAACTTTCTTAGCCCTACTGGAAGAAAAACTTTGAGCTGGATAAATTAAACATTGTGGATAAAATAATTTCAGTGTTCTGCTGTTCTTCACTTGTATCAGCGCATTCAACTGTTTTTGAAAAAGGGTAGATTACTATTATGCGACAAAAAGAGAAAGTGATTGCTACAAACCTTTCAGAGATAAATTATAGAAACATTGGCCGTATCAGCATGACTATTCCATGCTGAATTCTCAGTTGTCCTGCAGATTTAAGTTACAGAACCTGTTCTTAAGACATTTGCTACATCATTAGTTACCACCATGGCTTTCCTTTTTCCCATTAATGTAGTAACAAGCTAGCGTCTCCTTCTCTAGGTATAAACTCCAACAAAAATTTTGTTGAATTCCAGAAAACGGAAGACTGATTCCTGCTCAGTCCTTTGTGCCCTAGTGTTAAGAATTTAATCCTATATGGTGTATTAAGGTATATTAATCCTTTTTTTTTTTTTTTTAACCAGACACTTGAAGTTGCTGTTCAGTCCTAGTCTTATCAGATACAATTGTAGGGAGACTACCCGTTTTATTATACAGGCACCCCAAGGAAAAGAGTGTGAATACAAGGAATATAGCAGACTTCCCGGAATTTATCAGCTGCAACTTTCAGCCCTGCTGTATCAGAGGTATCTGTAGACCTAGCTGGAAGCCCTAGATGTTCTGCTGATCCATTCTTCGTCTAACGCACTTGGCCACGTGGGCAATATGTTGCGTAACATTTAGGAGACACCACATTAGACTACGTAATCCCACAGAATGTATCAAAAGCCTGTGAAAATTGCCACTGTTTCTGAGCATTACGCGCCAGTTTCTTGGAAATCTTAAAAAACCCCAGCTATTGTTCATACATGCTTCACACATGTGGCCAGCCCAGCTAGTTGCGCACACGCACCGCACACGCAGGCACAGGGGAGCTCCCTCCCTCCCCGGGCACCCAGAAGGTACAATCGCTCGCCGGGGCGGGGGCCGAGGGCTCACTGAAGGACACATCCAGAAGGAATCACTCACCCGAAGGAAGGCGAGGGCACTCAGTCCCGGGAGGTTTCCTCAGGCGCCGTCCCAGCCCAAGGGAGAGGCCTCGAGCACAGCCCCGCCGCCCCAAGCAGCCCGCCCCGAGGGGGCTCCGGCAGCGCCCCATTTATACCCCGGGTCGGGCCTGAGCCGTGCCATATCTGGCCATGGTCCAGAAGCTTCTCTGGCCCCGGTGCCTCTGTGGGCCGAGGGGCCCCGCCTCTCCCCCCTCCCCTACCGAGGGGGTACGTGCCCGTGCCGGGGCCACGGCGACGCGCAAACGGCGCGAAAACGAGGCGCCAAAAGCCCGCGGTCACCGGGCCGAAGGCCCCGATCTCCGGGGGGGCGGGGGTGTACCTGCTACAGACCCTGAGGGCAGCCATGGCCTCTGGCCCCTAGCGCGTCTCCCCGGGAACCACCACTTGCACCCCTGTGCTCAGGGGCCCAGTTAAGACGGGACGGGACGGGACAGTTCAGCAGCAGGGCTGGAGGCCGGCAGGCGCTGCTGGGGCAGGGGCTGAGCTGAAGCGGGGTCCTGTGCCCTGGGCAGGCGTGGGGTAAGCTCCAGGGTGGGCTGGGCAAGGCCAGCGAGGCCTGTGGGTGCACTCATTGCCCTGACACTTGCTTCACAGGCTGATGGAGAAATACTGCTGATTTTTCCGGGTTTTCCTTGGATTTCAGCATAGAATATCTGGCAACATAAACCTAGCTTTCATTAATATTAAATATACATATATATGAAGGGATGTGGGAAGCTAGACAAACAAGGACAAAAATTTGTTCCTGCTTTCAGAGATCACTATGAAAAGCAATTTACTGGTCCAGATTTAGAATTATGATTTTCAGACTGAACTCTGGAATATGCTGATATATTTTTTTCCAAGTAGGGTAAGACTCAACTGTGGCATTCTAGCACCAGTACTTGGTTCAGTATGTTTAATCACGTGTGGATTAAAATGAAAATTTCCCTATTTTTTGAGGTTTTTACCTCCTATCCCCCTGCTTTAGTCTCCCCTTGCTCTGATGGTATAAAAGTCTAAAAAAGTTATTCCTTGAACGCAGAATATCACTACTTCACTAGAATTAGAGTAGGACACTGTTATGGGCGACAAAGATTTTTAAGGGCCTAGAGCATCTGTGAGAGAGGCTGAGGGAGCTGGAACTGTTTAACCTGGAGAAGAGAATATTCAGGGGGATCTTATGAGTGTGTATAAATACCTGATGGCACGCAGTGGTACCCAGTAAGATAACAAGAAGAAATGGACAAACATAGAAATGCAAGAAATTCCATTTAAATATCCTGGTTGGGGGGGGAGTGGGTGGGAAGAGGGAGGGAAAGACACTGTGAGGATTGTTGAGCACTGGAACAGGTTGCTTAGGGAGGTTATGAAGTCATGGCCCTGAGTAGCCTGCCCTGGCTGAACCTCTTTGAGCAGGGAGTTGGACTTGCTCATTTCCAGAGGTGCCTCCCAATCTCAACTGTTCTGTGATTCCACTTGTTTGTACAGGTGACCGCTGCTCTGCTAAGGGGAAGACATTGTGTTAACTGAAGAGAAATTTCTGAGACTCGAAGTGTAAGGGTATGTGGAAGGAGAGTTCCTGCTTCCTCCTTCCCTCCTGCATCTGGTCAAGGACCTTTTTAATGCAAAAGGAGATAATAAGAGAAGAGGGAAGCCATAAACAAAGACACTGAGACACAAATGTGATTAACAAATGATAAGGGAGGCAATAAGGAGAAGCAAAGCTGGTCGGTCACCAATTGATGCGGGTATGTAGAATGTGGGCACATTTATTTCTGTAAGATTATGTGATCAAGGACCTTGTCAAAATGGTATGACAACAAGAAGGGGAAAATAATAAATAAATCATGCAGAGACACAAAGCTAACAGACAAACGTAAGGGAACATAACTGGAAACAAATCTGGTCAGCCACGCTAATTGATGGTCTATCAAGAAACTGCAGTCAAACCAGGAGCTTGCAGATGATGAAGATGCAAACCTGAGGGTCTGGGGTGTTGCAGAGGGTCGTTTGAGCTACGCAAATTGATGGGGGGTGTGCAGGGAAGGGGATGAGGGAGGAACAAAGAAAGAACAGACAGAAAGGGGTATAAAAGGGGCATAAAAGGGGCCGGTCACTTGTAAAATGGAGCTTGTCTGACTGAGCCTTGCGCACGACTCCCCCAGTCTGTCCTATCTCCTTACTACATACTTTCTTAATTGTCTTTCTGCATAATCTCATTCTCTATCCCATATGTTTTTGAAGACCTATCATTTACATTTTAGAAAATGTTCCAGCAAAACTTACATGTAATTGCAAGGCATTAAAGGACTTCTCAAAATCTAGAATTTGGACCACAGAGGGTTATCCCTTTAAACAGAATTTATGTTAGGTCAGGTATATATCAATCAATTTTGACATTTATAATTAGTAGTTATATATAGCTTTTATGAAATTAAATGCATCCCTGCTGTTTATATGAATGCTGTAGTGGGGGAAAAAAGCTCGCTTTGCATCAGTGAGGAAAATTCATCCCACAACTTATGAAGTATCCAGGGAGAGCTTTGCTGTTTCCTTGTTATGTTCTATTTGAGTTCTATAAAACTCACACAATGCAAAACATAAAATCCTGTATTATTTATTATTTCTACTGTTTCATCACTTACAGTCAAGAAAATTACAGGTGAAACTCCATGTCCTAGACTCCGCTATGTTTAATATTGTTTATAAACTTTATATTCTTTTTCTGATTGAGTTTATTATTTCAGTGCATAGAACAGCTAAACTCCCTGGAAATCACTGCCCTCTTGACTAGGAATAGATATGTGAACTGCAGGTTTATTGGCATTGTATATGACCAACTGAAATATGAAATACTTCATCCACATCCCTAATAAACGAAGCCTGGCTTCCTTTCTTGGGTCTTAAACAATGGCACAGGAGTTTCATTAAAATTTTGTGGTTTCACAGTGACAAAGCATCAAGAATAAAATAGGATGGTTGAACCTAAACTAATGCAGTTTCACTGAAACCTTAAGGACTGTTGCTTTATAAAAAATGCAAAATATATATGACAAAGTTCTCTGGAACCACATGGTTTCATCAGTACCAGAGGAGAATGGGAGTTTTGAATTTCTCATCAGTGGTCACATTTTGTGCTGTATATTTGTCTTTTTCAATTGGCAATTGCACAGATTCCATTTCCCTTTTCTTTTGCAATTGACACTTCATGACTGGTGCAAAGAGTGCATAATCAGTCAAAATAAAATAGAAACTATTGTGGGCAAGTATTTCTATGTTTTTTGTTTTCTCCTGAGATATATTTTTGTCTTTTGCACAATATATTTATCGTAATTCCTACTGCCTTTTTTTTTTATATATCTTCCTCCCTCATGCAGCTAGAAGGAAAAGACAGACAGCTGCATGCAACCACACACCTCATAGGCTGTATCTCAGCTGGTGAAATCTGGAGCATTGCCAAGCTTTGGGATTCTGCTACAGGTTCTCCTCCATGGCCTTATAGCAATGCACAGAAGTCTACTTTACTGCTGCAGAGGGGAAATACAAGCACAGGAGCAGGGAGAGAGCCATCATATGTTTCACAGGTGAACCAAAGTCCTATGACTGTAGGAAGTAAACTCTCCACCTAGATCAGATCAGTTTCAGTGAACCTTCAGCAAAGGGTCTACAGGTTAAGACCACAGTTACAGAAATTCTAACTTCAAACATTGTGGTGCATGGGAAAACCCAAAATTTTGCAAACTGTTATGGAACAGAGAACACTGCCATACAACTCCCAGAGTAGAAAAAGAATCAGGCTTCACCCTGTGAGCATTTTCTGATTCTGTGTTTCTTTTTTTGCTAAAGAACGAATATGCAGTGTATTTTTGTTTGGGTTTGTTTTTTTGACAGTGTTTCATTTATACCCGTTCCCGTGTTTGCAATGGCAAAGAAATGAGCCTCCACACAAGTAAGTGCCAGCTAACTCACAGAAGAGTAAGACCACCAAAGCTGCTTCTGCTTCAGAACGTACAGGATTGGCAAGATATTTATCAGTCCATAGAGCCTGTGCTAAAACTCAGCACGCTAAAGGTGTAGGTTGATGACAGTGATTTTTTTTTTATGTGGGCGTTTTAAAAATTATTTCTGATGTGAATGAATGCTAGATAAATATACGTGAGAGGTGTCAGTGAAGAGATAAAGTTCAACCAAGTAGTCCTTTGTAGAATAAAATAATAGCTAAAACATTTATCTTTCAGAAAAGCCTTTCTGTTAAATGGGGAGGACCGGAAAGACAACAGGAAAGAATTCTTGACCTAAACAAGCAAATTAAGTTTCACCAATTTTGTGGATGAAAGATTAAACAAATCAAATTAAGAAAACTAGTTACCCTGACTTTTGAGGACCACCAAATCTGATATTTGCAAGTTTAAAACAATTTATTGAAAAAAAAAAAAAAGTCTTAATCAGAACTTCTCTAACAGAAACTAAAAGTATAACACACTGTTGCAAAACTCAGAGCTCCAAATGAGTTAACACAGCCCTAGGAAATTTATTATAATAAGATTCATTATGAGTTGGTTTTGAATTTTGAAAGATTTCAGACACAAGAAGAATCATTTCTTTTCCTGTACAATTGCTCTTCTCTTCCTTCCAACCACACACCCATGTACTGCTATTAACCTTTCAAATTCACTGTATCTCAGAGGTATATTTGGCAAATTCTCTGCATCACAGTACAGAGAAGTATGACCCAAACAAAACCTGGAGTGTCTTTTGTCACAAAGTATGGTTAAACGTTGTCCAAACTATTTTAAAATGAAATTTTAGTACATGAAATTTAACTTCCAACATGTTTGTCTTCTGTGACTAAAATGCTTTTGTCACAAAAAAATGCATGGATGCACTAACTTTGGTCAGCATTTCAAACATCTACAGATTCAAGGATGATTCAGTCCTTGCCAGATCTGAATGAGCACCTGGAAAGAGTGCATCTTCTTTCCATCAACTGGAGAGGGAGTCCAGGGTATTTCCTAGTTTATGTATTGCCTCTGAAAGCCTTATTTTAAATGCCTGACCTGGCTGTCTACCTCTTTTGTGAGAGGAGAAAATAACATATGAAAGGTAAGCTAGTCTAAAATCAAAATGTGGTCTATTAAAAAAAAAATGAATAAAATGTAAACAACAAGTAACATAATTTCACTTCCTGGAAGTCATAAAATAGACTAATTTTAGATGTCTGTACTTCTGTTTTTCTCCTGAAAAGGTAGATTCTTCCATTGCTCCACTTGTGAGGTCAGTTTGAAGGTCCTGCATAAGTGATACTCAGAGTATTTTTTAGGATTCTAGAAATAATTTTCCTTTTTTTGTATTTTTTAGGAAGTCTGACAGTTCAACAATTCACATATAAAGTAAGATTCTATAATATAATTTTAACAAAAATGCTCCTGTTCTAAAACTTTTGCTTATTCTTAGCATTATTACATTTTTGTTCTCTCTCCAATATTCTAAGATTTCATACACATATTTATCTATGTACAGGTATTTAAGTAATGGAATTTCACTTATTAGAATCGGAAAATTAAATAAGCAGTTGTACTGTTATTAAAAAGGTAATAAAAACATCCCAACTTACAGAAAAACCTTTTTTAAATAGAACATAATCCCTGTCCATATAAACTCTTCTACACGACTGTCATAGTGAATAGATCAGTGAAGTGAAAACAAAACATTTCTACGTAGTGCACAGAATTAACAGTAGACTGAACGGCTGAGGGAAGGTGTACATGTCACGTAAGACAATGCAAAGAAGGAATAATTCAAAGCACAAGGCAAAGCGTGTGAAAACAGTGTAAACTGCAAACTCTGACCTTGGGGAATAATGACTGAGTCACTCCACATCACTTAGTGAAGGAAAGAAAATTCAACTTGAAGTTGAATAACTGCAAGGAAATTAAACTGAGCAGATCCATGAAAGGATGTTGGTAGAGTGATGAAAAGTTTCTTGACCTGGAAAATTGTTGCAGTGCTATATAGCCTGCACAGAAAACATAAAAGACTATTTTAAGTTATGCCCAGAATTATGACAGTTAGAGCAGTATAGTACAGCTGCCTAATTTTTACAATCCATTACAGCAACATTAATAATAATCTTTTGTGCATTTTGTCTTTTATTCCACATGTGCTATCTGAGAACTCATATCTCCTCAGTCAGCCTTCCCAGACAGAGAAGACAGAGACACATATGTCTATAAGGAAAGACCTGGCAATCTCCGATATTAACCTTGCCCATAACTTAGTCCTCTTGCTAACATGTTTTGTTTTCTGCCTCTTTTCCTTTGCCTTTGACTCTGTTCCATACCCACATTTATAGGTCAGTAAATAATTTTTGCTTGTTTGTTTGTACTTTCCATCACTAAATAAAACTTAAAACTAATTCGGTAAATTTCATTTTCCCTTGCATGTTAGAAGAAATAAAACCAAAATACTTAGCTTCCTCTGTAGTTATTAAGCAGTCACGAATAAGACCATGAAAAGAACCATGACATTTTGTCCCTAAACTTCAAATGACCTAAATAATCTGCACTTGACCAATAAATCACATCAGTCTTTTCCAGATATAAGTACCTTAAAGTGAGTATAAAATACTGATTCGAAAATGTGCTTCAAAATTTCATTGTCTATCACACAGAAAATGACAAGGTTTACCAAAAGCCAACATTTTAAGTCTTTCACCATTTATTGCTGCTTTTCTTTGAAGAAATCTGCATTTTGAGATTCAGCTGCTCTAAAAATAGGAACAGAAAGGAAGTATGGACTAAATTAGTGTAATTATAATGTAAGAGTAAGAAAACACACCCATTTATTTGATTTGTCTCAGGCAGAGTCTTGCCAGAATCAAAATAGGTGTCAGAACTGCATGACCAATGAATGTTTAAAATATTGTTTATTCTTAACCATAGTAAAATGAAATGCACTATTATTTTACGATTAATTGAAGGCCAAGTTATTATGTTTAAAAGCATTATGCGGTTGTTTTGAATGCAGTGAATTTCTAAGTAAAGTGGTATTATCTTAATGATGATTTTCATATTGGAAGAAAAATAATTTCCTTGATGACTGTATTGATTTTCTTGTAAAAGTATATATGTTTTACTGTAAATATATGAATCTTTTGCACTCAAAATATTTTATGAAAAGTGGTCATGTGCATTAACATGGGGGGAACATTGGGAAAAGAAATATCATCTTGAATTTGCTTTCCTCAAAATTATATTACGCATCTGAGCTCAAATGTCATCTGCTAGAAATCAAAGTTATTTTAGCAACCTCAAGAAAAACTGTCAAGTGTAAGCATAGTTTAATTTTTTTTCCAGTTCAGCATGGGTCTTAAAGGAACTAAAATTTTAGTATCTCATACACTCAATATACAGTCATGTGTAGAGCTTGCTCACAAAAGAAACAATGGCGTAGAAGAAAATAATGTCAGCTTTGCGCACTAGAAATCCTTTGCCAATCTTCACAATAGTAGCTGTAATAAAAGAATGCTTACCTGTGGCTTTGTCAAAACCAGTGCACGCAGCAGTGTTTGCGAGCCACCAAGTCCAGATGCATTCTTTGGCCCTTTCTCACCCCACATCACCTGTACATCTTGCTTTTCTCTAAGAACATAGCTTCCGTTCCCGAGAAACCAAGCGCTTTAGGTTAGGTGAGAACCACGTTGCATTTTGACCAGGACTGGGACCTTAGGATACACTGAAGCGTGCACTAGAACATCAGTTTAGAGGAAGCTATGAATGAGGATAAATGTTTTTGAAGTTGGAACTTCACAAGAAACACCTCCAAGTTTTGTGTTTACATTTTGCATTCCATACTGAAGAGCTGGAAGATGCTTGGTCTCAAGTGTTAACCTTGCCTTTGCATAGCTTTAGCAGCTGTGTATGTTTTGGCAAGTCTCTAGCTATCCTTGTGCATAAAGAATGATACACAGACTCTTTTCTCCATAAAACAGGCTCAGTCCCAGTACATATATATCTAGACAAAAATATAGTTCATAGACACTGAAAGGAAGTGTTGGAACCAGTGAGTTTTAAGAAGTTGGCTGTCTATGAAGGGGCTGTCAGGATTACTGTTCTGAAGTGCAGGGTGTGCTTCCTCTTTAGAAAAAAGAATTACTGGAGTACAAGGAGTCTTGTCATGTCTGACAGAATTGTCCTTCTCTTACTGAGGTTGAACGCTTAAAAGCAAAAAATTAAGATGACAATTGGTTACTGAATAACCAAATAAAATGTAAACTCTCTTTAGCACATTTTTGTAAATATATTCATCAGAGTTCATTAGATGTAATAGGACAATGTAAAATCAACATGCTGGATTTCAGTGATTGTGTAGTCTGGTAGGTAGAATACTGGGTGAGCAAAGAAACAGTGAAGGGTTTGGGAAGGGTATAGCTGATGGAATGAGAGAGAGGTTTGCTAGCTCTTTTGGTAACGAGAAGGAAAGTTATTTATCACCCACATAGCACACAACATTATAGATTTTGATATGCTCAAAACATTATACAGGCTCAAGAAATGGGCTAACAGGAACATCGTGAAGTTCAACAAGGAGAAACGCTAAGTCCTGCACCTGGGGAAGAATAACCCCAGGCACCAGCATATGCTGGGGGTTAAGCTGAAAGCAGCTTAGCAAAAAATGACCCAGGTGTCCTGGTGAACACCAAGTTGAACATGAGCCAACAATCTGCCCTTGGTTAATGGTATCCTGCGCTGTGTTACGAGGAGCGTTGCCGGCAGGTTGAGGGAGGTGATCCTTCCCCTCCACTCAGAAATGGTGAGGCCACACCTGGAGTGCTAGGTCCAGTTCTGCACTCCAAAGTATAAGAGAGACTGGGACATACTGGAGGGAATCCAGCAAAGGGTCCCTACAATGGTGAAGGGACTGGAGCATCTCTCCATTAAGGAAAGGCTGAGAGAGCTGGGGCTGCTTAGCCTAGAGGAATAAGGGGATCTCATCAATATGTACAAATACCTGAAGGGAAAGTGGACAAAGACAGAGCCAGGCTCTTTTCAGTGGTGCTCAGTGACAGGACAACAGGCAAAGGGCACAAACTGAAACACAGGAGCTTCCATCTGGCACATCAGGAAACACTTTTTCACTGTGAGGGTGACTGAGCACTGGCACAGGTTGCCCGTTAAGGTTGTGGAGTCTCCCTCCTTGGAGATATTCAAAAGCTCTCTGGACATGGTCCTGAGTAACTGGCTCCTCTAGGTGGCCCTGCTTGAGCAGGGGGTAGGACCAGATAACTTCAGAGGTCCCTTCCAACTTCAACCATTCTGTGATATTTTAAAAATATTAAATCAACTGCTGTAAAATTCTCAACTTTACATGTAGGAGTATGTGTGATGCAGTAGGACAGTGTTTTTAGGCCATGGGAACAGACTGTGTGAAGATCTCCCAAAGGCAGCATTACACTCAAATCTTTTTATGGGCAAAAAAGAACACATTGTACGTATGTGGAGCCAAGACTTTTTTGCTAGCCAATTCAAATATTAGCAAAGAAAAAGAAAAAAAAAAACCAAGAAACAAAGCCAACCCAGAAAATCCCAACAGTTATTATTAGCCCAGTTAAAGCAATGATAACACTTAAAGGTCTAAACTAATACAGAACAGCCTTAATAATACTGTCTTCATAATTGTTTTGCAAGAAAACTTAGTCATAGCTGTCCCTTCCCTTTGGTACTATGTTCACCTCTCTGGGTCCAAAGGTCAGTGGCACCAGTCTTCCTCAAGTAGACACATGGTGGGGTCACAACAGGTTGTCAGTTTGGTGTGCTCTTTGCTGGAAGTTCAATGCTGAGAACCTCCTCAGCCTTGGGATTGCCCTGAGCCTATTTTTAAGTTTTCTTATCAGTCTACTTAATTGGCTTTGATGCCCAGCTGAAATGTGAAAGTTGCACAGGAGCCTCCCCAGCTTCAGCTGAGACAAAGGACAATTGTTTCTTTTGCCCTGACTGCCTCAGTCAGAATTCTGTCATAGGTGGCATTCACAGAGCTTCAGTTAAACAAAACAGGTGAGGCAGCGATGCCTTGGCCAGTCCTAAAAGCAGGCTAAACTCAGCCCAGCTGAAGGCAAGCACTGAGACCTGTGATTTCATGTTGATCCAACACTTGTGAACCTTAACTACAAATGGCAAAAAATTAATTTACTGGCGTTCATTAGAGAAGACAGTAAGTTTATTTAAATTCTGTTTTTCAGAGGTCTGTATCTCCACTGAAAAAGAGCTATGGACTGGGCAGAGCTTTACAGAGTGTATATATGTATTATTTATAAATTACCAAATTAAGGGAAATCTATATGTGAGTTTTAGGCGTAAGAGATTCTAATATTAGCATAGTATATTAACATAGATAAGGTTATATCGTAAAGATAACCAGAAGGCAGTGCCCTGGGCCAAAACATCCTTATGTAGTTCGTTTAGTAATGGATCTATTTTATGACTGTTTCTGTAAGTACATTCCACTAAGTAATAGATGGAAAAATAACAGTGTATATGCCAACTGTTCCAACTGCCACAAATTTTAGATACCCAAGAGTCGGGCCACTGAAGAACATCGAAACAACCAGCAGGTAGATCAGGCTGCCAAGATTGAAGTGGCTGAGGTGGATCTGGACTGGCAGCATAAGGGTGAACTATTTCTAGCTCGATGGGCCCATGACACCTCAGGCCATCAAGGGAGAGATACAACAAACAGGTGGGCTCGTGATCGAGGGGTGGACTTGACCATGGACGTTATTGCGCAGGTTATCCACGAATGTGACACATGTGCTGCAATCAAGCAAGCGAAGCGGGTAAAGCCTCTGTGGTATGGGGGACGATGGCTGAAATATAAATATGGGGAGGCCTGGCAAATTGACTATATCACACTCCCACAGACCCGCCAAGGCAAGCGCCATGTTCTCACCATGGTAGAAGCAACCACCGGCTGGCTGGAAACATATCCTGTCCCCCACGCCACTGCCCGGAACACTATCCTGGGTCTTGAGAAACAAGTCCTGTGGCGACATGGCACCCCAGAGAGGATTGAGTCAGACAACGGGACTCATTTCCGAAATAGCCTCATAGACACCTGGGCCAAAGAGCACGGCACTGAGTGGGTGTATCACATCCCCTATCACGCACCAGCCTCTGGGAAAATCAAAAGATACAATGGACTATTAAAGACGACACTGCGAGCAATGGGGGGTGGAACATTTAAACACTGGGATACACATTTAGCAAAAGCCACCTGGTTAGTCAACACGAGGGGATCTGCCAGGCGAGCCAGCCCTGCCCAGTCAGAACCCTTACGTACTGTGGAAGGGGACAGAGTCCCTGTAGTGCACATAAAAAATATGCTGGGCAAGACAGTCTGGGTTATTCCTGCTTCCAGCAGAGGCAAACCCACTCGTGGGATTGCGTTTGCTCGAGGACCTGGGTGCACTTGGTGGGTGATGCGGGAGGATGGAGAAGTCCGGTGTGTACCTCAGGGGGATTTAATTTTGGGTGAAAACAGCCAATGAACTGAATAATATGCTGTTAATTGCTATATGATGTTGTATGTCATCACTACTATGGTTGCATCAATGGAGTGTTATCATGGTGGGAATCTCCCAATTAATAATAATAGCGAATGAACCTTCAATGGAACCAGGAAAAGTGCAGCAGTGAGAGAACAAGAACTACCAGTGCAGCGGTGATGGAACAAGGACTGACATGCAACAACCTGACCCCACGCACACCGCCTCTCTGAAGGACCCTTACAAGAGATGAAATCCAAAGTCATGGACTAAATGAACTCAATGGACATTCCACAGGCATTCTACAGGGGTGTTCCATAGACTAGTGGAATGATAAATGAAAATCTGTATAGAGAGATATATATATATTGTTAAAGGATGAGAAGATGGATAGGGATTATTGAATTTGTACTGAATAGTATGGGACCTGAGCATGATGTCAATGATATGGAATAAGGGGTGGATACTGTCATGGTTTCAGCTGGGATAGAGTTAATTTTCTTCACTCTAGCTGGTATAGTGCTGTGCTTTGAAATTAGCAGGGAAAAAAAAAAATCCTGTTGAGATAACACACAGATGTTTAGGCTGTTGCTGGGTAGCGCTTATACTAGTCAAGGACATGTCCAGCCTCCCATGCTCTGCTGGGTGCACAGGAAGCTGGGAGGGGAGGGGGCACAGCTAAGAGAGCGGATTCAAACTGACCAAAGGGATATTCCATATCATGTAACGTCATGCCCAGTATGTTACCTGGGAGGGGCTGGCCGGGGGAGGGAGGGAGCAATCGCGGCTCGGGGACGGGCAGCGTCGGTCGGCGGGTGGTGAGCGGCTGTATCGTTCGTGTTTCTGCATTTTTTTTTCCCTGTTTTCCCTTTCCTTCCTTTTCCCTTTTATTATATTAACATTATTGTCATTATTATCATAATCATTTATCATCATCATTTTATTGTAATCATTAAACTGCGCTTATCTCAACCCACAAGTTCTTTTGCTCGTCCGATTCTCTTCCCCATCCCACAGGGGTGGGGGGGGATGTGAGCGAGCGGCTGCGTGGTGTTCAGTTGCCAGCTGAGGCTGAACCACGACACCTCTACAGACAGATGCAAAATAAAAAGAGCAAATACTGAGAAAAAGACACTCAACACTCATTTTTGCCCAGTGGTTTTCCTCATTTGAAAAAGATCGCTAAAATCATCTGATCATGTAGTAATCACCTTTCAGGTGTGAGGTCAAACTTTAGTAGTTTTATGTCTGCTTGTCATCATGACAACCAAGCTGAGTATTACAAACTTTACAATAGGTACCACTCTATCACAGATGTTTCACAGTGTTGGTCAATGTGTTCAGTTGTTAAGAGTCTCAGTATTACTTCTACAACAGGTTAGATGCAAAACTGTAAATGATACCACCTAATATTTAAGTTTTTAATTTGTGCTAATCATTAGGAATGATGAATGGGCAGAATCCAATACATACTTCATGCAAATTCCCAGAGGTAAAAAAAATGGCACAAATTTGGGGTATCTTGATGTATACAGCTGGAGGCCACAGCAAGAAACATGAGGTCATGTGGAACACTTTGATTTTACGTAAGACCTAGGAACTTCCAGAGCCCAGTATACCAGGTCTCCTTTCTCTTTGCTCAAAAACATCCTCCGCTAGATAGAAAGATTTGGACTCTTTTAACCATTAAAATAACTAGTAGAAGACACATACCAATGCACTAGAGACTGTTCACACCTATATTCACCCATACAACTACACATATATTAACATATGTGCCTATGTGAAAGTGCATTAAGCCTATATATGTGTGTATTATTTTGTACTTAAATGTATTTGTGCAATTATGCACAAAAATTGAAAGCATGCTCTATAATCATATTTCTGTGCAACCTGTGTTCTAAATTAAACAATTAAATTAAGAAGCAATTCAATAATTAATCAAATAATCTATTAAGAAAATAGTTGAGATGCCACTTAAGGCAAAAGCATGCCAAAACAAAAATATAAAGAATAAGTTCTAGATCATTTCATTTAGCTGATGAAACCCTAGCTTTTCATTTTCTTGGTTTTGCATTTGAAATATCATTGTATTTATGGTAGACATTTAATTTATTACTTGTCTTGCTCCAGGCATCATTGCAAGAGAAAATTAATGTATCATTTTCTTTTCATGTCAGGGTAGGCTTTTAAATTTTTTAATTATTGGCTTACATTTAAAATATGATATAATGGATATTATTTCCTTATTCGAAATAAAAATATCATTACTTCCAATCATAGCAATAACACATATGCACATTTTTCCTGAGACATACACATTCTATAAACTGGGTGTGAACCGAAAGTGTTGTACTCAGTCCTGTGAGTGCTTTGGAGCATTCCAGTCAAATGCGCTCTTCCTACCTGTACCAGGCTCTGATTTCTGCATAAATATTCCCTGTCCCTTTCTCCATATCCTTCCACACTCAGCATCTTCAACTGCCAAAAGTTGTGGTGAGAGAAAAAGTACTTTGTACTCCAACTTTTCCTCTAATATCTACATTATAGCCAATCTACTTTCACTTTCAAAAGGAGTAGGTGCATGTAAAACATCTGTGGCATAATTTTGAATAAAAAATGGGAGCTTCAGGCCATGGAGACAGGAGTTTATCCCTAATGCCTAATTATTAGCTTGATGAGATAGCTCCTGGTACACCCAAAAGCATATGAATGTTTAATGCTGTTACGAATAACAATATGAATAAGAGAATACTGTATAAGCATATACATACACCTTCATATCTAGCATGAATAACAAATTATATATAATTCGTAAATTTGTTTGTGTAAATTCTATGAATTGGGATGCACCCAACATGACAGTGAGAATTGAAATTCCTAAAGTTATTTTTAACAGCTGAGACAGCCAACCTCATATGATAAAATCTGGGTAAATTTAATATAGCACAAAAAAATTGACAACAAACTCAGGTGAAGATAAGAGAATTCACTCTACACCAGAGGAGGTTCCTTGGAGTTTTGTTACTTTTTGTGTAAAGCAACAATGGGGAGAGAAACGGCATGAAAAAGTCAGGGGTGTTATTCCCTGGTTACAACATGATTACAGGTACAAAAGCCTATAGAATAAATCATGTTAAATGTCACTAAATATATCAAGCAGCGAGATTTTATAAACTTTCAACCAAAATCAGCAGGATAACAGTTTAAAGATTGTCTTCAGTGTGTGAAACCCTGTCTCTATTGCAGTCCTCTACGGGCCTCTACGGAACCAGAACTGGTTCATAGCACTTTGACCTGGGGCACAGATCAAATGGGTGCCTGACGATCTGCACCTCAGCTTGGTAAGCTACCTTGAGCTACCTAAGTTACCTCTCCTTCCCTAGATGCTCAGGCACACTTCTTTCCCCTCCCAAATAATAATAATAAAAAATATCATATTACTGCTGTTATAAGTAGCATGAGAAGAGCAGATTTTATCAAATAATTGTATCTGTAAAATTAAGAATACAGGCTATGCTTATACGAGTAAATACAGCGTGCTCAGAACCATTCCCTGGCACAGGAAAGCCCTCGTCTCCTCTGCCAAACCCTATTAACTTCCAGTAAAAGGTGGCCATGTTGGTGTAAGAAAATGGGAAGTGGCCAGAAGGACACTCTTGGATTCCTCTTCATATATACACATGGAAGCACACGGTATCCTGAATTTAAATCGGACAATGTTAACTTCTTCCCTGATATTGTGAGGCAAAAGTGGGGGGGAGGCTGTCATCAAACAGTCTCTATACAAAATGAGAGTGACTACGTGGACAACTGAGCATAGTCCCTGATACTGAGACACCAAATCATCTCCTATTTTCATATCTTTATTAATCTCAATATTAGAATTAATAAGGTTTTTTAGTCTCCATTATTCTCACTTTATAAGACTCTGTTCCAGAGCCTTTCTGCTCTAATGGCTATGATTTTTAATATACATATATTAATGATGAGCATATTGTCATTTGTTACTTAGAGCAGCACCACTATCATCCTTTAATTAGGAAGTTATTTTTGCCTTTCCCAGAGCTTACAGTTGCTGGATTTTTTTTTCAGAGATGCTCTAATGTTGTAATATAAGATATCTGGTACCTTTATTATTCCAGTAGATGCAAATAACTTTCAGAGGTCAGATTAATCTCCTGTATTTGACTGATGTTTTGCCTCATTGAAAAAGAAATGCTTTCTTACTTGCTTTTGCAGACTCAGTGTTTGTTCCAAAGAAAATGTCTCCCTTCTTGAACCTACTGTTATAGTAAATTTAATATTATTCTGTATCTTCCTAAATGTACCTAGTTCAAACACCTAGAGCAGGCAGCTCATCACTGGCTCTTGACTGAGGTCAGTAGTTATAACAGCATTTGACCACTTCACCGTGACAAAAAAGAGTGGGAGTTAACCAACTGCAACATAGTTCTCCTACATGTATTGTAACACAGCAAATACATTTTTTAAAAAAACTAGTTTTCAGATGTGTGATCACAGATATCAAGCCTTTTATTTTCTCAAACTTGTCCAACACTTTCTGTGCAACACCTTGACTGCTAGTACGCTATAACTCTGTATCATCCGCATTTCATAATCATAAACCAAATGCTGAAATAGACTGATTTTGAGAAACATCATGAGTAAATTCACCCAACCCTAAAAATTTCCCTTTGAGATTTCCTAGGGTCTCCCTTTGAATGAAGTTGAAACTGCCAGAGTATTTAAAAAATAAAAAAGTAATTCTCTATGATACAGAAATACTGTATGTAAAGCACAAAAATATATATTTCCTATCTGTAATGCAAAGGTCTCATCTGGAATACCATGTTTAACTTTGAGCACTGTGCCTCAGAGAAGGTGGGCACTAATTAGAGAAAGTTCAGAAGAGAGCAGTAATAGTGATAAGCAATCTAGAAAAAAATACCCAGAAGAAAAGACTTAATTAATTGAGTTTCCTGTAGAATGGAGGAAACTTGAAGAGATCAAATATAACAACGTTCATATATGCTAAAGGTTGTCACAGAAAGGAAGGTTCTCCATGTCTATGGGGAATACAAAAATTAAATGAGCTGTAAGGCAGGGTAAGCACTGGAATAAGAATGACTGGATTCTGTTAAAAACATGTAAGAAAGACAAGCATCTACCAGTTTCAGTTTCTATGTTTAGGAGCACCAGGCTGGGGTAGATAACTTGTGAGGTGTCCCCATGAATTATTTTCTATTTGTTTATGATTCTGGAGGCAATCACGCCTTCTGCTTTACTAAGATCTAATGTACAAAGCTTATAAATACATTAATATATACGCACTCAAAGTACTTAGCAGAAGATTCCAAAGTCTCTAAGAAAAATTAGATCAATTAACAAATAACATAACAAAATTAAACATTTATATTGTTGAATATTAATTAAAATCCCTAATAAATTTTAGAAAATGTGGGTAATCACTGTGTAAGAAAAAAAAGCAAATAGTGATTTATATCCTGGGCCTGGTTTGTTTATTGCCCTTCAAATACAGCTTCCTAGAGAACAAGAATGGTCTGTTCCAATTGGCAAAATGTCAAGCAAGCGCAGCAGAAGGTGAGCATGGATGAACATGGAGCTCCTGACTGAGCTCAGACATGACAAGGAAACACACAGATGGTAGAAGCAGGGACAGGCTACATGGGAGGAATACAAAGACATTGCCCATTCATGTAGAGATGGAGTGAGGAAGGCCAAAGCTTAGCTGGAGCTGGCGCTAGTGAAGGAGGTGGAGGGCAACATGAAAGGCTTCTCTAAGTACAGTGTCAGGAGAAGGAACGTTAGGGGCTCAGTGGGGCAAGGGACCTGGTGACAAAGGTAGTGGCAAAGGCCTTTTCCAAAAGATCTTCATCTTTGATTCTATGATTCGAAGTTCTGGACTTACTCAGTACAGAAAGTGTCTGAAGTAGTAAAAAAAAGTTAAATCAGAACACTATTTTAAAAGATATTGGGCTGATACCATCAAAATAAAGAGTGAGAAAACTAGTATCTGAATTAAAAAAAAAACAAAACACAACATGGCAATAGGTGTCCACATTAGAAAAGTATAGTAAAATTATCCTTAGTATAAGAAAATTTTATATACGATCATAGAAAAATACAGATTTCATGCTAGGAGTCTTCTAATGCAACCTCCTCAGATCAAGGCTTACCTCCACATTGAAGCAGCTTGCTCAGGGCTTTTTACAGTCATGTTTTGGGAATCACCAAGGATGAACATCCCACAACCTCTCGAGGATACCTGTTCCAGGGCTTAGTAATATCCAAGGTAAGCATTTTCTTCCTCATATCTACTAGGAATTTTCTTTGCTGCAAATTGTCACCATTGCCCGTATGCTGTATGCCTCTGAGAATAGTCTGGCTGCATCTTCCTTATGTCCCTTTACATAGTGGGTACCTCTTCTCTCTTTAGTGCTTCCTTCTGCAGTCTAAACAAGAATCTCAGCTCCTCCAGCCTCTTCTTGCACATTGTATCATACATGCCCCTAACCACCTTAGTGACCCTCCACTGGAATTTTTCCGGTTTGTTGCTATAGTTCTCATAATAAAGGGACCAAAATGGAGCACAGTATTCCAGATGCAGCTTCACAGACACTGAACAGAGGAGAAAAATCTCATTCCTTAACCTGTTGCCTACATTCTTGCTAATGCAGTCCAAAAACCGTTGAACCTTCGTCACCACAATGATGTGCTGCTGACTCATAGCCAACTTTTCTCAACCAGACCCCTTAGGCCCTTAATTTTCCTGCAGATATGCTCTGTAGCCAGTTGTCCCCAGCACATGTGAATACAGGAGGGGTTTTCTTTGCTGAACTTGGAGGCATATGATATATTCGTTCCTGACTGATTTCAAAGTGCCTGGATCTCACCCAGTATCTTGGAAGCCAAGTCAGGAAACAACCTTGGGCAAAATTCTATCAAATATAGCTAAATAAGTAACACATCCTGAATGTTCGTCATTAAATGCCTAAACTTTGTTTATATCAAAATGAGAAATCGGAATTTTATTTCAAATTAATAGCACTCATATGGTTCAAATAGATATTCCTTCTACAGGATTGTTAAAACTCAATAGCAGGTGCAAGCTGGGTAAACTGCAGCAGCATTTTTCTCAATTAACAAATTAAATCATATTAAAATCACTGGCAAACTGCCTTTGTATTTTTGCGATCTTTTCCCTTTCTCTCTGTAAATGTTTTTGGTGTGAAGCTATGTTGTTGTGTGCCAGCACAGTAGTTCCCTCAGTCCTCAAAAAGCAGACATATGTTGGCACTTATCCATCTCTAATTTTGTCAGAGTACTTCGCTTTCGCTCACAGTTCTCTTCCTGGCACAGATCCTTGCCAGCAACTGACAAAAAAACAACTGGAAATGAAGAAAAAAATACTTTCAGGGGCAATCCCTGTCAGCAGCCCTACTTGACTATGATCCTTGCCAGAGACTGTCTCTTCTGCCTGCAGACATCTACGTGGGAAACCTGTTGTTTTTGTTGCTGCTGCCACTGATTTCAGAGCCCCAGTTGTCCCTTAAAGAGTATCCATTCAAGCCAATTGTTTGTGTTAAACTAGTTAGAAAAAGCAGCACTGCTGCAATCAAAATGATCCTGATTTAATTTTCAAAATTTCATGCACGTATGCAACTGGTATTTGAGATGTAGTACAGAGGTTTAAAAAACATCACAATTACCATAAAATATCTACTTAAAAAAGATAAAGGATCCATGTATACTGCCCAAGATAAATGGTATTCACAAGTTTCTATCAAGTACAAAACTACTAGGATGTCCTAGAGCCCAGCTCTGTCTTCTCTATGCTCTCCCTTCAGGCGTTTACGTTCATTGATAAGATCCCCCCACGGTCCTTACCATCTCTAGCCTAAACAGCTCCAGATCTCTCAGCTTCTCTTCATATGACAAATGCTCCAACCTCTTCATCAGCTTTGTGGCCCATCACTGAACTCACTGCACGTCTCCCTTGTCCTGGAAACCCGGGGGGACGCAGCACGCCAGGTGTGCCCCACCAGGAGTGCTGGCAGCGCTCTGCCTAATGCAGCCCAGGACACTGGGGCCGCCTTTGCCACAAGGGCACACTGCTGGCTCATGTTTAACTTGTCTATTGGGGTTCCCAGAAGCTTCTCTGCAGAGCTGCTTTCCACACAGTTATCCCTCAGCCTGTAATGGTGTATCTGTTTATTCCTCACCTGAGTTATTTAAATTTTCTTCAGCTTCACTGAGAAGAGACTAATATTCTTTTATAGCAGGAATAGTCTATATATACTCTGCAATCATTTTTCTCAGACACCTTTACAATGTCTGATAACTTGAAAAATTCATCTAAAGTATGAGGCTCCGACAGTTGTTTGAACTATAGGTCTTGTATATGCCAAGAGTTTTTCAAAATAGCAATATTATTTTAGAGAATAATGTTTGGATATACATGGCATTCAAAGCATATTTTATGCTGACAGAAATAGTCTACACAGAGTCAGGAACAAAAAGTAAAAATCAAAACCAGCTAAACTAATTTTGAATAGAACGGGATTATAATTTAATGTTTTGCAAAATCCCTAGTTTCTCATTGTGAGTTTCCTGCAAGAAGGCTTTTTACTGACCTATGATAATCAAAAATAAATTCTTGTATTCGCACCACTAAGAGAATCTTACGAGGCTGGAAGAAAATGACACTAGCTAGCGTGTTCTTGAATAGCTATTAATTCAATTTTACATACTGCAGGGCATTTTTTAATGCAAATTGAAATATCTCAAGAATTTCCTTTAAAAACCACCACAATCATACTTTCAGTCAGTTGCCCACATGTTAATGGTAATGCAGTTGCCTACATGTTTGTATGCACAATCTTTCAGCATATTTCAGGGGTAGCTCTCATCTTCTTCTACAAAGAAGTCAATAATCACTACCTATAAAAAACAGCTTATTTTGTCACAACTCTGAAAATGATCCACAAACCTAGTACTAGCACAGTACTTTCCTCCCACAGTGAGGAAAAGAAGGAGGGAGGGGGTTGACAAAAAACTGAGGTAGCTGAATGAAAGTGTTTGGCACCAAGGAGGTCAGAAGTGTAAACAGACTGTATTTTAGTAAATATTCCAAATCACTACTTACTGCACGAACGAGATGTTCAGACACTCAACTTCCCATTAGAGCTGAAGAAAAAACTCAATAGTGTTAAAACTGTTGCACAAATTAGTTAAACGACCTGTTAAATTACCTACTAGAGATCTTCCTCCTTTACTCCTGCTTTTCAGCAAGAACTTCGAGGAAATCATATGTGTGTTTAAATTAAAATTGTTCAAATTAAAATGTGAGTGCTATAATTTACATAATGGCATCACATAAAATACTATTCTGTTTCTCATTTGCATCTTAATCTAGGATTAAAAAACAAGTATCAGAGCTCTATGAGACACATATGCTATACTCCGATAACTCAACAAATGTATCAATATTGCATGCTGGTATCCTTGAAATTAGCCTCAGTCATAAAAAGTCCTGATTTATACATTGCTGGTCCAGGCTCAGTCCCCTTGAAAACTCTGGAAAGACGTCAGGTTTCTTTTCTGCATTCAGAATTAGTGGAAATACAGTGCAGGTTATGCAGATATATTGTACATAGACTTTCATTTTGGTTTTTTGATGATAGTGGTTTTGAGCTGAGAGTTTTGGTCACTAACTTCTCAGCAGATATGAAAAATTTTAATTAAATCAGAAATACTGAAGATATCATATGTAGCAAATGTCTCCAGAAGCATGTAATTTGTAATCTTCCCAGACAGTTTCTTACTTTCATATGTATTTTATCCAAATCTGGTTGATTACAGATCAGTCAGACTCCTGAAACCATTTCAAGATACAGCTACTTTAAGTGTCTCTTTTCCCTCAGGAGTACTATTCTCTTATAATAAACACACCTCTTGCAGTCCTCTTCTTACTAATACAAGAGGTTTTTTCACATAAAAGCAAATTACTGTCTTCATTGAAAACTGCCAGATACGGGTAGGATATTTCACATGAGACACTACCAAAGATTAATTTAAAACATTCATGCGAAAATCCAGTGAGCTCACAATGCTTTTCAAGCCTGGGCAATTTGATTTTATATTTTAAGTGTTCAGTCTGGAGACAAACAACACTACTTATTTTTTGTAAAAAGAAAAGACTGTCATTTTACATCTGCAGAGCACATCAGTCTAACCTCAAAAGTCTTTCTATTGCACTAATAGTGCACAGCTTTAGAATAATTACAGCGCCTTTAGAAACTAATTTAGTAACAGAAAATGGCGGATAACAATTAACAGCTATAAATATTCAATTTTTAAAGATTGCCTTGAAACATGGTTAATGTAAGTTAGAACTGTAATTTCCAGTTTGCAATAAGAATGCAAGCAAAGTTAACATATTTCTCTGATTTTCATATTTTTTATTTTGAATACTGAGTCAGTTCCTCAAAGTCAATGGAATGATTTCACTATCGGAAGATTTGCTCTTTTTTGCTACTCAAGTAGCATCAGCCCTGCACCAGCTAGTTTACTGAAAGGAAAGATGAAAAACGTTTTACCTTAAGTACTGTATAACCTAAGGCTTTCCCCTTCCAATCAGATAAAGTAAGCAATCCAGCTAACTAAAACAAACAAGTCACAATATTTTCCTTTGGGTGCCAAAGTTTTATTTTGTAAAACTCTTGAGTAAAACAATGGACTTTCAAACAAAGTCTTTCAGGATATTGGGGGGTTAAATACAGCAAATAGTTTTGTACACGTTAAGGAAAGCCTCCAAGGCATGAAGTTAATTCCACAGCTAGAAGAGCATGGAAGTGACATTGTAAAAGACTTTTGAGAACCTTACTCTGCCGCAGATCGTGTCATCAGTAGATTGGCTGAGTAAAGGAAAAGACGGGAGTTTATTAGGACCCTGCCTTGAATCAAGCAAAGGAGGAAAAGGTTAAAAAAAAAGTGAGAGGAGAAAAAGATCAAAAGCTGGATAATCTAAAACCTTTAAAAGAGGGTACAATAATTTTGAACATTAACAGGAAGTGAAAGAAATCATACACCCCCCTTTGAAACTTCAGGACAGATTTCTGACTGAGATGTTACATTAGCAGATACAAATGCCTCCTGACATCTGTACCAAAGGCCTACAAATTTCCCCGTCAATGTAAGAACATTAGAAGGAACAGCCAAAACACGTTTCCTGAAAACAGGCGTAAGATTCAGTTCACCTGCAAACCCTATAATAGGATAATTTTACACAATAAACATGAGAACTATGCTGATACAATAGCGGACACGTTGTTATCCAGATGGGGGAGGAAGCAAACCACCAAGAGCTGCTGAGACACCACCTTGAGTTACCCTGGGAAACACAAAGAGCACAGGAATCCTTTGCCACAACACCATTCCAGCCTCCAAACTTTCTTTCAACTCTCTGTCCATAGGCTCCTCAAGATGGAAGTTAGGGGTTGATGGCTCTTGGTGATGTGGATACTTTAATATATGGTTCACTGGGTCCAGAAGTAGAGGCACCTTTGTATTCAAAGACTCGTATGTGCATGTGTTGTATAGTAAGGCAATCTACTAGAGGAATATTTAATTTTTCTACAAAATTTAAAAAAATGTAATCTCTTTAATTTTACCCTTTCAGATGTTCCACTGAATTTGTGGCGATGACAACATCCACAGAGTAATTATAACTGCAGATGTTCAGCAACTGTACTTTCCACAGTGTTGGAAATTCGTTATTTTGCTAATCATAACCGTACCATAGTTTGGATTTTCTTTCAAATTCAGTTATGAATCTGCAGTGTATAAATTAATTGAAAAAATAGTTTTATATTAAGTTTGTGTCATCTTAAATCAGTGTAATTCTAACGTACTTAAAGAAGCATTATTTCAATTTAATCTTACTTTGCATGCGGTACTTTGAGATCACTAATTCTTAAGCTTTCTTCATAAAATAATTCATAAAATCTCTCTCATTTTCTGGTACACATAAAATTGGATTATTTTTTTCCCATTTGATATTTGTCATAGATCTTCTTTTCAAATAATTGAACAACAGCTTGTGTCCAAATGCAGTAAGTTATTTTAGAGCTATCCGTGTTCTTTCAACTCCGTTTAAAATAACTGAAAGAGCATTCCAAAGTAATCAGACTTAACACTGCCGCTAAGTCACCACCCAGCCCCCAAAAGCAGAATTAGTTAATCATAAAACATCCTTGCTAGAAGATTAGCCTAAATGCGCATTGCATAGTCACTTTTTTCTATGATTTCTTTTAATCACTTCGATGCAGGTTAAGCTTTTTCCCAGAATCTTTGGAGCCTATTTCTTTCTTCTTTCATGAACAAAATGTCATACATAATGCAATGTCTCTCCTTGTCTAAACAGTGAAATGAACCATTTAAAAGAACTTTTTATCTTACGAGAATTCTACAAGTTACAATTCCTAATAGATTATGAGGTTCACTCTACCTCTTCCACTACTGTAGCTACCTAATGAATGAAGTATTATCTGTCAAAAGAATATATCATTAAAAAAACAGAATAATTTGTTCTGTCTCCAGAAGATAAAAAATGTTATTTCTGATGATGGTAGCATTACACCTCTTTCTACAGCTGAACCCAAGCAGCAGTCCTAAGTAGCCACTACAGGAACTGAAGAAGCTTCCTCGTAATATATTTATTTTCGGGTAGCTAAAACAAACCTTGGGGACAACCCAGAAATAACATCACATAGGAAAACAACATCTCTTCTCTTCTTGGTGGATGGAATTCCACTGTATCGGTGAGAAAGTAGGTGAATTCCAACTACAAAATGTTACAATGAGCTGAAGCAATATCTTTACGGGATGGACCAGACCACCTCATGTTTCCCATCTCTCCAGTCAAGGTAAGAAGAGGATGTAGAAGAATAAAGGAAGTAGTGTGGATTTAATTCACTGCAAAGGAATAATACAATTAAACGGCAGGACTCATCATTTACTTGTAACAGTTCTCCCCTAGAACATCTTCTGCCCAATATCTGGATGCTGGTTTCATGCCATTAACCTATGGTTATAAACTCTCAATTTCTGTGAATGCCAGAGTCCCCGTTAGGGGTCACGTTATAAGAAAAGAGAAAAAAAGAAAAAAAGAAATATCAATGTGAAACTTTTGACCTTTGCTTTTGTCCCACAGCTCCGTGTCTCTGCATAATAAAGGCTATTTAAGGCACACCTAATATTTACTACAAAAACCTATTTTTTGACATGTTGACAATATCAACATGTGCACCACAGACACTAAATTCCTCCAGTTCATTAATCTTTGTCTTTAGTAAGCCTGGGAAATATTTATGCTCTGAAGAAAACTAAGTCTTTTTAACCTCTTGTGGTAACATATCCAGGGGAATTTTTTCTGTATCCCGCTAAAACATACAGCTGGCTACTCCCTCACGTGTAATCTGTCCTATTTCATTGATCCAGGTTTCAGTGGATAGGCTCACTGGATTTTCCATGCCAGGTGGAAATGATTGAATCTCATGGAGTTTAAAGCACCAAAACTTCCCCCCGCCATGCCCTTCTAGCCTAAGTGCTCTTCTAGACCATTCTCAAGAAGCAATGCCTTCATGTGCTGACCAGCTAGCAACATTAATCAAGGGGGGAAAGTCTGAATATCATTTGACAATATATTACTAGACAGTTTTGAAATGTAGAAAATAATGTTCTGTAGCACATACCAGAATAACCATCAGTCCGGTTGGCGTCTGAGGGACATGGACATGTAGGTTTAGAAATTTTTGCTGATCCCAAAGTCTTTTTTGGGATATGAAGATATTTATTGTAAAGGAAAGATAGTTATCTGGCTTTGCCAATGAATATTTTCACTGCCTTTTTTTTTTTACTGTTAGGTTGTTTTTTCTGGTTTTAACTCCAATTTTAATTACCTCCAAGCACTGCAGTAATAGGAGTTTGTTTTTATTTTTATGCATTAAAAATTAATAGGAAGGTAGGAATATTTTCCTCTCTTTAACAACATTTTACATTACTTGTGCATGGTTCCTATTTGTTTTATTTGAATCTTTCACTGTCAAAAGATTTATTTGGATTTATTCAATAACAGATGATCATAACATTTGCATATGCAGCAAAAAATGTATCTCTGGAAACTGTAATGACCATAAATTAAACATAGCTGAAAGCAAAAGACAGCTACTTTGTATAATCCCTGTAGCACTTTAAAATGATGGTCCAGTTAATCAATGATGAGTTACTGTGCAAATCTTATATTAATACTTGTGACATGTACATTAATAGCTAATTGGAACATTGTGATGAATGTTACTACAATAAATACCATGAATTAATGAATAGGACATCGGTTTTTTGCAGTTTCTGACCAAATGATGGGTCCTATTGATTAAATAATCTGATAATCCTTCAATGTCATGGACTATCATGCTGAAATAATGCCTGTTTCCAAAGTGTAATGTTTGACTTTGGTACTGACAGAACTGAGACTGGGTTAGCTACCAAGAAGGGACTCTCCAGACCAAGAATTGGAGGGAAGGGGATATTGATCGTAATGCCATAGCACAAATGTCCACTCCCGTACAGTCAAGTGTGGTAAAAGAATGGCAAGGTTAGAACCAAGCAAGCATCCTTTCAGGGAGGCAAATATAGTCAGTAGCTGTGTTTTAATTTTATTTTACTCTGATTTAATTGTTCTTAGCAAATTAAATATGGGACAGCTTTAGACTTTCTGCTACACCTTTCTCCCTTACAGAAAATGAAAAAGAAAGGGGGGGAAAAAAGGAAAAAAAAAAAAAAAAAGGAAAGTGAAAGGGTAAGAGAAAGAGATAAAATGAAAGGGTAAAAGGGAAACAGGGAAAAGGGAAAAGAAGACCCCTGCTCCTTATTTTTTCATAACAACCTCAGAAGAACTTTATTAAAGAACTCAGTGGATTTTATTTCCTAGAGAGGGGGAAAAAAAAACTATACTAAATGTCAGTTTTTTCCGTCTTCTGAAATAGGATAGATGAAACACTGAAATTACTCTAGATTAAAGGTTTAATCTGAAGAATATTGTAGGAAATTAGAGATATTTATCATACTTCTTAATTTTTATTTGGCAATCTGTAAATGCTAAATAATAGCAGAAGACCGCATGCTAAATGGTCTTTTCATATATTCCCAGACTTTTGCTTTCACCTGCAAAACTGACTTAATCTATTCTGGAATTTATGTGCTTGGGAAGAATGAGTAAAGTGCTTGGCAGAGAGATCTGGTCTCACAAGCCTAAATGTCTTTCTTTAAAAAGTTGGTGCAAATGTAGCCTGCAGGTAAATACAGTTACACCTCTATCATTGTAGAGTACAGTCAGAACATATTTTAGCTTAATATTTTCTTTCACCTGTTATTAAAAGCTTGTGTAAATTGAAATTAAAACATCAATTAAAATTAAGGAATTTAAAATTAAACAAAAGAAATGTTATAAATTCAGTGGGAGCATTTTCTTAAAATCTCACAAAGAAAAACCTACATTATTTCTTCAATTTTCATGCACAACTCTTAAGTTAAGAAGCATGTTTAGGCAGTATGGGTGAATATAGAAGTCCTAAGCTGTTGCCAGTGAAGAAGATCCTGAGGGTATAACAGCAGCCTGTGGCTTTGCTTGTGCCATGGAAAAGTAATCTGAAGCTGAGGTCTGCATCCCTGAGAAGATGGTAATAGCCTTGTTGAGAGGCTTAATTTCACAAATTCATTTACAGGTTTTGATTCGGTATCTTTAGTATTGCCTGTACAAAATGTAAGGACTTTTTCCTACAACGTAAAATAAAGTGTTTCTAGATGCTCATCGGGTCACTCACTTGGGATTTTTTTACATGTGCTGATTTTTGTTTTTTTGGAGGAAAACTTTCTAGTGCGATGGAAGATTGTAAGAAATCTTTTTCCGAGGAAAGGCTAATGTGCACAAGAAAAAAAATCCCCTCCAGGAGGATTTAGTACAGCTGAAGATAACCTGGGATTACGAAGTCAGCTCTGCTTGGCTCCCTCTGCACCTAATCATTCATAGTCCCTAACTTGCAGTTCTCACTGTGGTTTGGTTCTCGAGCAATCAACTCATTCCTGAGGCAGGAAGACTGAGGCACTGGAAGGAGAAAATGGAAAAGGCTGGCTCAGACTCAGAGGAGGTACAGATACAGCCTCTCCAGCTAAATGCGCCACCAAAGTCCCTTGGCATAATTAATAAAAACTAAATTAGACATAACTCAAGGGATCTTGTTTTGGGTTTGGTTTTGTCAGTGAAAACTCAAAAAGGAAATTCTTTAAGTTGGAATAGTAGTCATTTACACTTACGCATTTTAAACATTTTTCCCTTTACTTATATGACAAGAAGCTTAAATAGAAACCTTTGTAGCAAAATATGCCAGCCTCTCTCATAAACCTAATGAAATACCAGTAACAGACTGATAAACAAGATGCTGTCATGTCCCAGCTGTCAGCTTCAGCACACTATTGATGTGTGGCATGTTAAAGGGTGAATGAGCCATATTAACCTAATCCCTAGACAGACGCTTAGAAAAGAGGTATTTTGTTTTCTAATAAAATGTTAAAAGCAGAGATTTTAAGGACCTCCTCAGTCAAAAGCATTTCAGAAAGCTGTTGGAAAGCAACAAGACTGCAATCAGCTATTTTCTCTTGTCTGATTCACACCAGAGAATTCTCAAAAGAACTGTACGAAGCAGACTGTGCAGTACCCCAGTATTTCTGCTCTTCGCTGAGCTTATCTTCTTACAGGCTGTACTATGTAGAATGCAAATAAATCTCTAGAAAACAGTAGGAAAAGTTACATAAAAATACACCTTCCTCTAGAAATTTATTTAGAAAATAAAAAGTATGTAAAACCCACACTTCAAAGACATAAATCCACATAAAATAATGAGTACGTGGGATTTCTTAAATATATACAAGAGCAACTGGTCTAGTAAGGCTGGGCTAAAGATCTCTCCAATACTCAGCATTAACCTTTTGGAGTGCCTCTCAAAGGGACTTCTTAGTAACAGCCATTAGAGAATTATATATCGAGTTCTTGAAATGTTGTCTAATGATGAGTTATACATATTAATTAATTAGTTAATGTTTGTAAAGTGCTTTGAAAAGGAAAAGGATAGCGTACTGCTAAGTGCTATTATTATGCTGTATTTTTTGCACTAGATGTTCCTAAACAGGTCTCTGAGGCGATGTAGCTATGGCTTCTTTGAGAACACTGCTGTTCTTCATCCCAGTGCTGTACGATTCAAGTTTTGCAAATCACTGAATTTAGCACAGTCAGAGTCAGGAGCAGACCTGGAACAGTTCTTGCTGGATGGAGCGCATTTGCATGCACACACTTGGCACACGTGCGCACACTTGGAAGTGCGTGGTTCCAGTCTTACATTAAACACATGGCACTTGAACAATAATGGCTGCATAAACATTGAAAGGTCTATGTATCTGAGGGCAAGGCTTTTGAGAATAATTCACTTTTGTACCCAGGCCCAAGATGCCCAAGAGCCTGGAACTATCGCAGTCTCTGGCTACGCTTTTGCACAGAGAAGTCAGAAACTGGTCATCCATGATACTTTTCCATGACTTGTTTATAGAAACCAAGCTCTTTGCCAGGTCTGCCAAGGCACCGTAGCAGGCAGTCGTGGGTGATGCCCAGACACCCACTTGAAAATGACTGCATGAGATGTTTCTGTATTGAAGAGCTGATTTTAGTAGGAGGGCTTAGTGTAGTCTGTGGATGACGCCAAACCAGCTGTGAAATCTTCATCATCTACTGCATGTTAAATACTCCAAATTTGTATATTTTTAAAGGGTTTTCTTCTTCATTTTTAACAGAGCTATGAACAGAAAAAATATACCCACAATAACATTCTAAGAAGATTGATTTTTCTCTTGTAAACCCTAGATTTCTCTGATCTGTTCACAGTTTATTACTTGGCTGTATTTAGACACCATCATCCAGTTTTTCAGTTTTGGTTCAGTTTTTCCATCTCAGAGGGAGAAAGAGACTATAACTCCTGCCATAATCCTAGTCTACATCCTTCTTTGAGTCTAACATTCTCTTAGAAAAATATTTTTTCACCTATTCTTTTTCCCAATATACTTTCATTCTTCTGAACCCTTTTTCCCTCTTTGTTTCCCTGGACTGCTATCCCACGACTGCACTAAATGGATTTTTAAAAAATATGTATGTTTCACATAACTGGTACAGATTATTTTTATGGAGATTTCTAGACAAACAGAAACTTGTAGTAAGCGTAACTGAAATAAATAAACTTTTGGTTTATTTAGTGCAAATAGTTGTTATTCAAAACCAGTTTATACTAATAAAAGAGCAAAAATAAAATGTACCAGTAGAAAAATATGATGGCAATTAACCATTGTGAACCACTGGAGCACAGCTGTCACTTTTTACTGAACTATTACAGGGGGCATTGGCAGCACCGAGTAAATATTTTTTTTATTTTTTTACATTTTATGGAATGAAATACTATGTTCTTCAAAATTATGCAGTTTATAGAACAACGATTTATGGAAAAAATTACAGAAAGAATTAAATTTGACAAAAGCTTTAAATTTCAATATCACTTCTTCACTTCTGTAACTTCGTTCTAATTTTTACCTTTCATTTTCTGCTCTGGTATAAAAACTACATGCTGAGCTGTCATAATAACTATATTCATGTAACAGCATAAGATGCAATTTGCTTTTGGAACAGAGGGTAATAATGGAACTGGACATGGTGGCAATATATTGCAAATTGTGAAAAATAGGAGAAATTTATAGTCCATTTTCTAAGAAAGTCCTTGCTCATTATTACTTTTCATTTAGGGTAAATCTCTTGCTTCAGTAATCACATGGGAATGTATCTAAAGGTATTTACTGAACACATGACCCTACAAATGCTGACTTTTAAGGATCAAGTTTTATGAAGTCCTAGCACCCTGGCCTGGAAAAAGTCTAGGTGATTAAAGTCAATATGGAAATGAAGTTGAACAAGCTGTGGGGAACTACAAAGGAAACTCAGTGAAACATTAAAAAATAAAAACAAACCGAACCTGATGGGACTGCCTAAAAGGTTTATCTTACAGGTAATAAATAACAACATAATATAAGAAAATTACGAAGAGCAGTGAGACATATATAACCTGAGAAGGAATCTAATCTTACACAGCATCGTAAACTTTTAAGGAAAGAGGCTTTCTGTAAAATGCAAGCACACTTGCATGCGTGCAGGTATCCAAACAGCCTTAGGGCTCTTTTAATACATGCAGAACCAAAAGCTTAAGTGAAAAATCAGTAAGACGAATCAAAACGGTGATGTACATATGCAGAAGGGGGAAAATTAAACATGCTTTTCCATTTTCTAGTGTCTTAATCCATTCTTCTTTTAACCTCATGTGGGTTTTATGCCAGACAACAGGTGAATTTAGTGCCAGCCCTTATTCCTAAGAGCAATATTTTTTCCTTCAGCAGTTTTAGTGATAATCCAGTCACTCTTATTTTCTGATATTTCTTCAAATGACATTTTCAGGAACTGTCAGGCCGAAGAGACTAATTGGCACTATCCGGCTTATATCTAAATACTTCTCCTTACCTTCAGTCTGGTTGGATTCTTTGCATAGACCTTAACACCAGTGTCAGCAAATAACCTGATGCAGTACATAAAGCAAAAATATTATTTTTCTGTGACTTGATTCCTGCCAATTTAAGCTCTGCAGTTTCAGAAGCATTACAAGCCAATGGTGGAAAAAATGGGCAGTAAGACTTGATTTAGAAGATCTCATTAACCACAGTTCTGCTGAGTATGACTAGCAAGGTCTCATAAAATGCTGTTTTAGCTGTGATCACTTGTTTTAATATGGAGCTTGCCTGAGAAAATGCATTTATTGTTGTATTTTCTTTATTAGAAGGTATTCCTAAGTTTAGAGTTCTACTTATCAGTGTGCTAATCACTGTACACACAGGGAGGAGCTGGCCATCAGGAACAAAAACGCTGAGTGAAACATCATTCCATTAAAAGAGACTATCAAGACAATTATTCTGCGTTTTGTTTGCATTTTGCCTAGAAAAATTAAATTGAAGCACAAGTGAGATCTTTGAAATGTTTTGGCTTTTGGATTCACTGTTTGATTGCTTGATGATGAGAAGATAAGAAATCCCAAATGCCCTTAAAAAATTTAACCAAACGGCCACTCATAGTGCAGAAACAAACTAGATGCAGACCAGAAGACTCCTGGAAATGTAGGTAGACAGAGAAGTTTAGGTATTTTCAACCACTAACATACACAGAATCCTTTGTGCCAGAAGTCTTTGCCTTTCATTACATGTAGGTTTGCACTCCCGGTTGAATATCATCTTTCAGAAAAGAAAATCCATTTTAGTATTCACCTGCACACATTTCTTAATGGGAAAGCACCATTACAGATGTCAGCTGGTTGCTTTAATACTGTTACTAAATCTGGCTTTAATGTCTGCCCTACCATGTTCTTCCAGAGCACATTATCATAAGCCCAATAGCAACTAGTTACCTGTTCACTCGCACTGGGATTCATTCTTTGCACAGAAGGGATAGATTTCAGTGATGGGTCATACCTTGTAGGATTAATTTAAATTTGCCCTGAAATGTTGGGGTTTCTCTCTGTATGATTAACCAAAAAAAAAATTGCAACAGTGAAGAAAATATGCTTGTTAGATTTATATTACACTTCTTCCCTTAGCTTTAGATCCCATGGAAAAAATGAAAGGCCACTATAAAGATGAATGCTATAATAAGCTAGTGTGATCTATATGCAAGACTATTTTTTTCCACGCACCCAATTTTATAATGCATTATTCTTTGTTCAAGCGACATTGTTTTTTCCTCATCCTTGTAATCATGATTCAACCTCTTGGGAACAGAGACTCATTTATTGTGATTCTTTCCTCGCAGGACTTTTGAATTGCTTGTGGCTTGCTCAGAATGCACCAGCAGCGTTGTCACTGGGTGGAACAGGTATTGTGCTGGCTGTGCATTCTTTACATTGCTACCTACAGACTGATGGATTGATTTGAAAATGCCACAGGCAGTTTTAAAATCCCTTGCTGGTATTGGCCTGGGATTGGCTTTAGCGAGATCTGAGGCTCACAGACTGAAACTTGTGCTGATGCCTGACAGTTCTCAAACACCACTACTACTTACTGTTTCTAGTCGCATGCCCAAAGTCAGCAGGCAATCACGTTTCTGCTGCACTGGACTGTACGGTATGGAAGACAGTGCTCACTAAAATCTACCTAATTTGTCCCCATTTCTTTTTTACAGGAATCTAAAATCCTTTCCTCTATGCAAATTGTCACCCCTCCCGTCTCGCACTCCCCCCAGCATGGATCAGCCTATGAGAACTCATCTGTGAAGTCCCCTGCTAGCTCCAGTTTCAAATTCTTTCAGTGAGCCCATTTCTGCCGGTATTGCTTTTCCAAACCTTGGTACTGTGTGGAGAAAATGTCTTCGGCTGCTCCTTTTCCTTGTGTGTCTGTGTGTTATTTCAGGAGGGGTGGGAAATTTCAGATTTTGCTATGTATGATACTGCTGTCAACAATAAAATCTGCTTTAGCGTGATCCAGTGGCCATACTTTAATTACCCCTATTTACTTACAATAGATGATCCTTAATTATGTCATGTTTTGGTATAGTTTTATTACTCTGTGTATGTGTAGATATATATATCTATGGACTTGTCATAATATACAAGTGCCATTGCTAAGCAAAAAGAAATACTAGGAATACAATTAATAACCACAGTTAGCATTAAGGATATCCTATATCATCCTACAGTATCATTTCTGTATTAACAGGAATTTTTACTATGCACCCTGTATTGAATGGCATCTTACATCCAGCAGAAGAAACTCACTCCAAGTTTGGTGGCATCTTTGTTATAGGGCATACCTTTTCAGACCACCTGTACCCTTGTTTTTTGAGATGAAGCTAGGTTTCTCCAAAGACTTGGCAGAATTTCAGCTACTGGCTTTGCCTCTAAGCCTTCATCTGCTAAGGACCTTTTCTGAAGGGCTTGCACTAGACCTCAGGCCAGCCAGGGGTTCCTAAGCAGAAGCAACGCGCTGTGATCAGCATGGAGGAGGCCAGCACGAAGGGTTGTTCCCACCTCCCCTGTGTCAGCTGACACCATTACAAGGCCCATCTCTCTTTCTCTCCATGTGAGCTACTAGACAGTCTCTGCCAGAGACACCTCTTTCAGAGTGTGGTATGCTGCTATTACTAGGTTAAAAGGGTTTCAGTTCTAGCAAACCTAACCTATTTTGAATACCCAGATCTTTTTACTGACTGAGGATATATCAGAATAAACAGACAAACAAAAAAAAAAACACCCAAACAAATGTTGCTCTTCTTTAATTATTGCCTTTGTTTTAAGAACAAGGACACCGAGATCAGTTTTATATATGTAACACACTAAAATATTAGCTTATCTGCTCTATACATTACAACAGGTTTCATAAATCTGAATTCCTGGCAGCTTCATTTCATGGTGCTGCAACATTTAAGTCCCCAGAGGATGTTGAAGGTAAAGCCCAGTAATTTCAGGGTGTTCTAAGGTCAAAACACCTACCCACCCCCGGAAGGCAACAGAATAGCAAACATAACCACCGGTCTAATATTGTACAAATAGTACCAAGAGAGCGAAATGTGTTAAACAAACAGGGAATATGCATCAAACCCTGCTATGTTCCTCTCACAGAGGAAACAGCTGATACAGTGCTGATGCTATTCTATGTTACAACACGCACATTCTCACAGGAAATGAGCAGTAGAGGCTTCTGTTTAGGCTCCTTTTTTTCATTTTTGAAATTTCAGCACAGTCAGAGTGAAAGCAGTTGTCAGACTCTTAATGGTACTTCAGGGCTTGTTTAACTTTGTGCAGCAGAGTGACACCACATGAACAGAACAAGAGATCCCATAATTTCTTTTGCTGGGTGTTTTCTTCTGATCATCATCCAGGGCCTTATAGAGAAAATTTATGCATAAGCTGACTTAAAGGGAAGGCACCTAAAATAATCTTGAAATATATCCAAGAAAAAGAAAAGTAGTGGCCTATTACATGTTATTAGTCTAAATCCCCTTGTAGATAATAAAACAGACGCTTCCAGATAGTAACTCATCCCATCCTACGGGGTTGAATCTATCCATGGACTGCACCACTTCCTCCAGTGACTGTAGCTTCAACTGACTGCCTAAGGATACAGACAGGTCAGCCTTTACTGTGGAATCTAGGTAGTTTAGAGATATATGAAAGGATGTAGTGTAACATTAAATTGCTTAAAATTTAAGACACTGGCATACTTAGGTGCATAATGAAGCCACTATAGCTCAGTAAAAACATGAACAGTGAGCAGATCTCACAAAATTATACTGTCCCATACTGTCAGTTCGAATACCAAGGACAAAAAATACCAGGAAGTGTAAAATGGTGTAAAATAAGTCCTAAAACTAAAAAACTGCAAATATTTCACTATTTGTTATATCAAAGGCAAAAATAATCTTATTCATCAAAGATGAAGATGAAGTAGGGAAACCAAAATAATTTCAAGGTTCCCATAAAAAGTCAGAAAAATTGTAGTTCATCAGAGCCATGAAATGTTATTCTGTACTAAACTTCAACAACATCAATTCATGTGATTCCTAAGTCTGCTTATTATGATTTTATTTAAACCAGGTTAAAAAATTGATATAAACAGACAGCTGTCCAGTATTTTAGAGAAAAAATCCTGATTAATCAACCTCTGTGGAATGATTTGTGAAAGCTTTAATATACTTTTCCTTCCATGTGATTTTTTTCCTCCAGGGGTTCACATAGAATATTAATCTAAGTCTAAAGTGTAACAACAATTCGTTAGAAAATTTCTCTATGTAATTCAGAACCGAGAAAACTATATATAAGTCTTAAATGTGAATGTTATGTCAGTTTTTATCTTCATTATATTTACTGCCTCGGAAACGTACTGACCACTCCCAAGGGGATCCTAGGACATAAAATTAAAAATTGCAAAATATTTTGAGGTTCTTAGATGAAATCTCCCAGGCATGTGCCCAACATGAAATCTATTAGTAAAGATTTAAACTGTCATTAAATGTAAAATTTTTTTTCTTTTTTTTTTTCTTTTTTTTGTGATACCTCCTTCAATTCTGAAGACAATTAGAATAAAATTACTACGGCCAGAGCTGCAAAGTTTTTAATTTCAAGGTTTGTCACTGCCTCACTAAATTCAAGTGGCCCATATTTTATTTGTGGAACAGAAATATTAATGTTACGGGTAACTTCTTCAAGAATGGCATTAGATGAGATGATAACTCATTGCATGCGAATATAGGAGCAGCTGAAATTCCTCCTTTGGGCCCTGACTCAGCCATACAGTGCAGCTATGGCTATTGCAATGCATTATTGTGCACTAGGAAACAGGCATGAAATAGTAAACATAGGAAAAAGGCCAGAAAAATATCTTACAGAGCATCAAAGCCTATCCCTATTAATGAATAATTATAGAATTCTTTCTGAAAATATGTTGTTTCTTGTTAGGGTCTAAAATATTTGTACTCATATCGATATTCTCTTATCTCTACTGCAGATCTGTTCTTGTTATGGCTTTATAGTGTTGGTGGGTTACAGTCACTCTAACGACTGAATGTCAACCAGATCCTGTTCCCTTTACACAACTCTGAAGACTGTGAGGGTGCTGGTAATCACATAGACACCAATTTATCAGCATTTGGACACTACCATACATCTGTATAAGATGTTTTGGTATTCTCTTTTAGTTTTCTCTCTGCTTTCCTCCATTCTTTCATCATACTAATTTCTATCTAACAGTACTGCTTTTTTTCTTCTTTTTTTTTGTTGTTTTCTGAAAAGACCATTAAAAAACCATAAAGCAAATTCAGTAAATGAAAAATTAGTCTGTAGGAAAAATGAGTTCTAAATTCAAATTAAGGAAGTAAAAATGTCCTGGTAAGGCTGAATCAGTAAATTAGGACAGTAGCATTTGTTCTTCACATAAGTTTGTTATTCTGGTTTGCTATTCTTCATCAAAGCTCTACACCTGCTAATAGTCACATCTTCATAAACACATTATCCTCTATGATCTGTAATGATTTTAGAAGAATCATGTTGAAAGGCATTTTCCCATTAAGTATTTGCATTGATATTCACCAGGATTTTCATTGGAGAACACCAGCCTTGTATTCAAAGAAGATTTTGCTTATATTCATACTGTGAAAGTAAACAAAAATAGCTCTTTTGTACATAATAATTATTAAAAGTGAGTTACAAACCAGTGTTTGAGTTATAAAAGGTAGTAAGTAATGCTTTCAGCACTTTCTGGTAACAAAGATAAACATTGTCCTGTAGACTACAATTTTAGTATGCCAACATGAAGTCTCTTAAATTTACAGAATTGTAATTAACAGAGATTCTAATGTCCTGATTAGTGATAATCTGCTTGCATTAGACTGGTCCATGAAAATGTCCTATCTGTGTGCAGATTTCTTTGTGGTAAGCAGGGAATCCGTATGATTTTGGCCCCCTAAATTCATAAGCCTCAGTATTTTCTTCACATATGAGATGACTGCAAGTACCTAAAAAGTACTCAAACCCTATGTAGTCAAATAGAGGGAAGCCAAACCAGCAATTCTGGTGACACTACAGCTCATTAAAGATGCAAATTAAAAATACTAACAACATACAGATTTGTTTAACCTTTTACCAGTATGCAAATCCCTAATCTGATCCTTATATATGGTTGTTTGATTTATTACAAAGTTTGATAAAGAAGTCCCTTGAGGCATTAAAACTGAAAGTTCTTTGTCAGAGACATTACCTCAGTAGCACAGTCTGGGATTAGTTTCTAACTTGTTCATGTGAAGATTATCTATTTGACTTTGGAATAGAGGATATGTTCATAGATGATTCTGGACAATATTCATAGGTGTTCAACTGTAGAATTTAAGTCAGAGGAAAAATCACTTATATATGCTTCTACCTGTCAAGATGAGGTTCTCTGTGAGGGACTCTTACTAGTTCATCACATAACTTCAAAGGGCACATGTTGAAGGTCAGTTCACTTTTTGGATGCACCTGATTCCTGTTTGCCTTACAAGATTTATGAAAATACACATTTCCAAAAGAATTCTTTTTCCCAAAAGAAATTTCCATAGAAAACCACAGTTTCTGGGTCTGGTGATTGTGTCTGAAATCTTAAAGTGTTTAGCTCAAGATTTGAATTTCTGTTTTGTTCTCTTCACAGTGCTGTCTGCTGTAGGTGAAAGTGTGAATAAAATGCTTAGATGATGTGCATTCTCCAATGCGTGTTTTTTTTCCTTCCATCCATTAAATAAAAAAGTCTGTCCCTTATAGCTACAGGAAAAAAAAAAAAACAACACTTGGGAATATGACTTGAATAAACTGAGAAAGACAGAAAATTATGTCATACTATCTATGTTTCTCAAGTACTGATTCAAAGTACAAGCCAAGGCTGTTCAGCACAAAAGTAGGATATGGTCAGGTTGATCTACTGTGTGTTGGCTGAAAGACTTTATTAATGTAATTAAGGCACAGAAGCTCATGCTTAGTATTTAGTGTGTAGAAGACCTTTCGCTGTTTGTTTATTAGCATAATGGGAAAAGCTGAACATATGGATGGGACTAGGAAATATCTCTCTTCGTATCTGACACTGACATTCTGTTCCAATCTCCACTTCAAAAGGGGTGAGTAGCAACTGTGGTCTGAGGTTTTCTTTCCAATTTTTACCACACAATCGTCTGAATTCACAGATGCACCTGAATTAACAGACAATTGTCCTTGATAGTTTACTTTTAAAAAGTCGATAAGGTACATATGATTCTATCTTCTGAAGTAATTACTGAATTAAGCACAATAAAATAAGCTAAACCTCTATATTAAATTTATCAGGATTTCTTTGCAGATACACTCAGGTATGGCAGCAGCATCATATACCCAGACGAAAAAGGAGCCCTCTGCACTTCTCTGGGTTTATCTTTAAAGCTTCCATTGAAATTCTACTTACACAACACTGTAATTATCCCAGCCTTGCCGCATTTGAAGTAACTCAAAGAGTACAGTTTGGAATCACTTTGTCACATGCCAAACAGCAGGCAGTAAATCTCTGACAACATAAATTAGTCACTTACTGAAATAAGGAGTAACGATTAATCACCTCAGAGAACACCTGGCAGAATTACCCATCCCTGTGACTACTATTCCTTGCCGACAAGCACTGTACAATAATTCCAGCACATGCTGCATCATCTCACACAGCTGAAGACATAATCCTCACAAACCAAAAGAAGGTAAAGTATCCCTAAGGTTCATCTTGATTATATCAGGAGAGACAAAAGGCCCTGCCAATGTACTTCTCTGAAAATTAAATTTTAATTTTATTCACGATGTATGGTATATGTGAGTTGCCTGATGAAATGATACTACTTTTTCTTTATAAGAATGATTTTCTTTTGAACAAATACAATAATTCTCAAAGCTATAATTCTCAGTTAATTTTTTTTATATTTTTTCCCCTAGATATAATATTGTTGTATTTTATGGTCACAATATCCTTTAATTGAATTTCTGATTCCTCATTCCTAAAATTTTACAATTTTTTACACCCATGTGTTTACAGAGTAACTTACAGTACACAATCGTAAAATATTCTGCTGTGAAGAATATGACATGTACTGATACATTTCTGAATGTCATGAATCTGAACTAATCTCAGCTGTTAAAACTGTTCCATTAGGAAAAGCAAAACTTTGTAAGCATCCATCCAGCATAAACAACATTTTCTGGCCTCTACACCTTGTTGAATAAAGGAAGTGTACCTATTATTATGTGCATTTTTATCTGTGCTGCTCCCACCAAGACTGAAGCTGCATGTCCACATGTTGAAGTAATAGGAAAGAAAAGATCACGTATTTAAAACCAATGTGCAGTTGAGCCCACATCTCGGAATAAACCCAGCCTTTGCACAGTGTGTGGATATGCCCAATCCTGCCTTGTTCCCATGTGCAGAGTGTGCACACAATCATCATCCCAAACACAATTCCATTCTTTCCAGTTTGTCCTAGAAAACAGTGTTTTCTCCTCTTTGATATTAACCTTGATATTTTCTTTGAATTTCGGTCTATACCGAGTACAATTTCCCCACCTTTTTTTTTTTTTTTTGATAGATTTTTTCCACAACATTCACAGAATATTAAGAAGAACTTAGGGTATACATTCTTTGCAGTTAAAAGTAGCTATGACACTTATGATGGTGGCTAAATAGTTTCTGTTTTGTCTGTTAGGGGTGGGGTGGAGGAATCCTCATGTACCTTACAGCCAGTGTAACATCAAACTCCTCAACTAATTCGATATGCAGATGCTGTGTTCAGTACATATACCAAACTTTTTTCAATCAATATCTATGTTATTAAATTCCCTTCTTATTTAATAACAATAATTCTATGATTCCATTAATTATTTGAATCTCAAGTTGTTTCCCATATCAATAGAGATCTAGAATTCCACTGTGGAAGGAAAGCTAAAACTTGCCAACCATTCAAATTCTAATGAATCCTCAGGAAATGTTTCTACTATTTGCTCACCTCTACTTGCTTTTTAGAACTGAGAATATTTTCATTCACCTGGTATACAACCATATTTCAGGTCCCCATTTTTAATTATACAGTCGTAATTTTTCGCAGATTTCATGGAAACTGGGAATATCCAGGAAAATGGAATTTTTTTCAATAAAATCTTAAGCAATTTTCAATTTTATAGTTTCCAGTTAGTCCTACAATTGGACAAATCACTCAAGAGTCTCTAGCTCTTACCTGAACAAAATACAGTGGGCAGAAAACAGGAATCTTTCTCACTTGTATTTATTGTGCGGGAGCCAAAACAACAAATGAAGCTAGTAAACTTCAGACTTTGTCTCTCATATCTGTCTTTAAGGATACTGCAGAAAATAGTCTCTACTGTGCAGCACAATAGAGGCAGGATGTTACCTTCTGATGGCCTGCCCAGAAGGAACCTGAAAAACTTACTTATCCATAAGATCCTTCAGTAGTAAAATTGCTTGTGAATTTCAATTAACGAGGTTTCTAGGATGTTTAGGTTAGAAACTACAAGATGTGTCAAAAGCTTCTCGCCATTTTTATGATCTGTGGCAACAGAGCACTAGTTCTCCAAGAAATAAAAGTTAAGAGTTTTAATGCCATACTTTACCAGCTTCCTTATCTTAATAAAGCCAAAAAAGTATATATAAAATGCAACTACAACCATAAAGTTTTTCACCATCACAGACTCTTATCACCATTAACAAAAGGTCTTGACTAGGGGTCAACTATGCATATTTGTGCAATAATTTGAAATTCTGTGAGCTCTGCTGAATAATGTTAGGAAGTAGTTGCCCTGAGACAGGTACCTTTGATGGTAAGAATTGACCCATGAATGCTTTCAGCAACTGACCCACAGCAAAGTATAATCCAAAGAGAACTTTATTATTTAACTGGAACCGTTTGCAGAAAGCTGTGAACAGAGGGAAAACGGCTTGTAGGAATATGAAACATTTTATTACAGGACAAGTAGTAGATACCTAAAATGTTAAACATTACCAAACACTCGGATGCATCGGATTACTGAAAATCTAGTAAATACACTATGTTGACTTAATAGCCTTTGATTTATCAAGTAATTTAAATCAGTTGATAAGCTCTGAAATATTTGTCACAGTTCTTTAGAACTATTTACTCAATTGTCAATTTTTGAATAGTTGATATTTTTTTCATGTCCTTTTTAAAAGTCTATTAAATACAAGTATTTTTTAAATAAACATCAGTAGTGTAACAACCACCCAAAGAAGAAAAATTTGTCTTTTCATCCAGAAGTTTAGAAAAATTAAGAGTGTGTAACTTTTGCCATGGTGTTACTTGGGTTTCTTTGTAGGTTATTTTCTTAGTTAACTTTTTATCTTTCCAGCAACTGCATCTGGAAGGAAATCGCCTTTCTAGTACTTTTTTAAACTGTGTTTATGTTTAAATATCTCATTTCCTCACTTCTTCCTTATTTCTGTATTTCAATGCATAGCCCAATTGTTTTGATTTTTAAATCTGATAACCATTCAGGAGAATAACAGTACTGCAGCACATGGGATGTGTGTGTGTTCATTTAGAGGTGTTCTGAAGAACCTGTACAAATAAATGTTTTGTGCAAGGACTCACATTATCCAGATCCGTTTGAATTCACAGTTATTTGTTAATATTTCCCAATTCTCTATTCTGTTTATATGTGAAACAAATCTACACCTCTAGCTTTGACCAAGCTGATGACTACATAATAATGAAATCCCCACAATTTTAGCTTAGTCAGAATTCTTCTCCATCACATGTCACGTTGAGACTTTAATTAGTTCTGCTTTTTTATCTTCACATCTGTGTTTCCATGACACCTTTCAATACTAGCATAGAATGACTGACTCTTCACAGGACGCGAATCAGACATGAATGGATGCCTCAAAAAGCCTTTAACTGATTTAGAATGAGAAGTCTAAATGAAAGTCTCCATCCCCTTACATGTACCAGAAACATCCACCTATTAAAAATATGATTTCCTTTACTGAGCAGGTAATAAAAAATACAAACACAAAAAACAAACAGAGCCTTGTCACTTTTCATAAAGGCAGAAGAGGATGAGTATGATTGTGGATAGCTCCTTTTTATTTCATGCCCTTGAAGATTCTTTGCCTGCATTTCATATTTTGCCTGTTGCTGCAAAATATGAAGTATCTCTCCATTCCCATGCACTAAATACAAAGCCAATTTTTCCTCTAATTTTAAAGGAGGTAAGTCCATAGTAGCTCCGTTAATTTTACCTGAAATACACCAAAGTAAGTACTGATAAGGACAAAGTTAGACTTTGTGGATTGATCACTGCAGAATATCCACATGGGTTTTACTCTGAAAACAGAAGCCAACTGATGCCACATCAGAGTGGGTGGAAGACTGGGTGTTGTGGGGCTACAGTCTCTTATACTACAGTAAACACACTGTTCAAATGCATAATTAGTACCTATTTTCAGAACTGCTCTTTTTTCACTGCAATACATGCGGCTGTACATTACGAGCATGTATTTCAGATTCATTTAGAATGGTTAAATCCATTTTGTTTCTTTTCATATATATGCTGTTGTAGAAACTCAGTTATCAGGTCACCAGAACAAAGTTCAGAAAATTTGAAAACCGTATTGTATAAGAACAGTTATTATCAAAGGAAAGTACTGTGCAAGGGACTGCATATCCTCATTGGCAGCTGAGAGTGTAGGAAGTGAAAATATTCCACACGTTGCAGATTTAAGGCTGTGCTTTGTCAGTGGATGGAACAGCGTTAGCCATTTCGTTTATATGTTATTGCAATTACTATAGTGAAAAGGTTTTCCATTGTAATTCAGCAAAAATTACTTGGACCATTGTGTTAACATGTTACTTGTTTTCCAGCTCATCGGAGATAACCTGGTAGACAGAACTAGTAAGTAAATATTTGGTAAGCAGTACTTTTTCATTACTGAAATTTATAATTATAGTTTTTTTCCTCCACAATAATTGAATATACCTAATTGCTCTTCCTTTTAACTTTAATGCTAGGTTTCAAACTGGTGAATGGACAGGAAAGCACCATTAGAGTCATTATTCTAGTGTTGCTTTCCCTCCTGTACAATGATTTGAACTCAAGCAATAAAGTTAAATCGAAAAGGCACTATACTAGATTTTCAATTACAGCAGAGGCAGGGAGCCACAATTATCCCTTTCATTACTGAAATACTTCTCATAGCTACACAGGCAGAATCCCTGCTGCTGCTACTTCTGCTATTCCTGTTGCTGTTACTGCTGCTCTTAAATTGAAGTGCCCTTGAAAACAGATGAAGTTATAGGTCACCAAATAGAAGTTAAAATTGTGAAAAATGTATATTTAAAGGAAAAAGGAAAAAAAAAAGCAGGAACACAGAGACATTGAGACCTGCTTTTTTCCTTATCTCTGCTGCAAAGATACGATATTTCTCCAGATATGTAATAAATTATAATAGTAGTAACTGTGCCTCCAGGTTGTCAATGCACATGAAATATGAGTGTGAGCCCTGTCTGTCTCTTAAGAGTACTTATATCCAGAGTTATTTTGTACCAAGAATCCACTGACGGAACAGTCGGGTGCATTCCATCTCTGACGTACCCATCTTTTACTGTGTTAAAAATAACCAAGAAAAAAATTTCCTTTTTTATTGTTTTGAACATCTTTACATGAGGGATATCATATCTCAGGAGCAGTTCTTTATTTCGCCTGTCTAGTTCACTTCACTTTGGAAGTGAACACCCTTTCTGCCAAGCACATAAAACTAACCAACCACTTCAAGAGTGGAACTGCAAATCACAAATATTTGCATAGTCTTGAAAGTGGTTTACCTTAGCCTTTTGTGAGGTGGACCAGCAATTCAGATCTTGCCTATCAGCCTCCTGTGTGATACAGAATTGGGTCCTCTGCAAGACCTAAGCAAAAAAATATAGGAAGAAAGGGCTCTGTGTCATCTTTTCTTCAGCACAGGAGCAAATCACGACCTACCCTATTAATAGTGATGAAGATGCAAAGAATATTAAAACAGTAAGTGTCACGACTCTGTTTCAGACTGAGCGAAACATGTTTCAGGAAGCATATGAGGTTTATGTAAAAGCCAAGAAAAACTGTCTAAGCACAACAGGCGATAGGTTACCTAAGAGAAAAGATCTGTACCTCTGCCTCAGAAGTAAAATAGCTAAAATGCATTCAGCAAACTGGACATGTGTGTAACAATGGTCCCTGTCCCATAACAAGACCAACATCATCTTCACCCAACAAGAGCCTCAGCACTCACCTGTAACCATCCAGGCTAAAGGTATGTTGCAAGGAACGCACCGCAGACTGATATATCATGAGAACTGCAGTCACGCAGAAGTGTTGCTGAAAATTTCAGTCATGAAGAAAGAGCTGTCCAATCCTTAAGGTTTTCTGATGAGTGATAAAGTCCAGAGAAGATGTTGCATACAGGAAGCATATTTTTCGAGATGCTTTACAAACTTCATACTTTTACAAGAAAAAAATAAAAGCAAAGCCTTTTGAAATACCTCAGAAACCTCTTCTTTTTCTTCCATCTTCCAGTCTTGGATCACAGAAAGTCAAAGATTTTTGAAAAGGTGGGTTTTTTTTGTTTTGATCAGGTTTTTTTTCTGTTTTGACAAAATCAAAACACATAATTATGAGTGAAATAATTTGCTTCTTCACACTCACACTGACTGCATAAATAAAATCACATATGGTTATATGAAGACACCATTTTTTATTCATGCTAGAAATTATTTACCATCTAACTAAAATTATCAGACATACTTTTTTTGCAGGGGGGTCAGAATGTCAGTGGCTTTCTAAGGGTAGTTCCATAATAGTAACTATTACTTTGAGTAGTGTATGAGCCTTTTCTGACTCTTATCAGTTGAAGATATTGGAGCCTCAGAAACAGTTGTGTCTGTCTCTGAGGAGAATAGTCTTTCTTAACTTTAAAAACCTTTCCTGGTATCCTGGCAATTTACACTCTTGCTGAACTATTACTCTGCAGTGGAGTGCAAGATACACCTTCTGTCGCTGTGTGATAGTGTCTGATCCTGAAATTTTCTGTAGCAAAATAACTGGCAGTTATCACAGACACAGAACGAGAGAGTATTCAGATCAACCACAAAGTCTGCAGCTTTGCTTCTTGTGCAAATAATCATATATTGCCTACCCATGGAAAAAAATTCTTATGTGCAACTGAAATAACTACATAATCATACTTTGTCCAGGTTTTATGGCAAACTAAAAAATTAGTTTCTGTTCCCTTTTGTTCTCTTCCTCAGATCCCGTTCAGTGCTGTCAAATTTCAACTTTAAGTACAGCGACTATTAAATATCATTTATTCCTTCTTCCTTTTTTTTTCCCAGCCCCACTCTCCTGAGAAGGAAAACCAGATTAGTACCTTTCTCTGGAAAGATTTTTTTCTTTGTTTTTGTAGTTGTAGGTGTAGTACTCCTCTCTGTATCTCAGAAAGGATATCCTGGAGATAGAATAAGCACAACGAGGGCAACTGACCCGGTGAACGGCATCTCACCTCCTTAAATGGAGAAATAAAGACAACTGTGTACCCTTCAGTTTGCAGAGAAGAAGAATGAGGCAAGATCATGGTTTCAGACTCATTAATGGAGTGGATAAGGTGAACATGGAACTGTTAGTCACCTAATTCTCTAATCTAGAATTAGGGAACACCCATGGAGACAACCAGGAGAATGATCTGAAACAGGCAAAATAATGTATTTGTTTGCACAGCAGGCAGAAATTTTCTGGGATCTCTTTCTACAGGAGATTGTGGAGGTACATGGCATCAGCTGCTTCAAAAAGGGATTAGGCAAAAATCATAAATGATAGGCTTGCAAACTGATGCTGAGGTGAACAGTCAGGATCACTAATCCTATGACTGTGGAGAAGTATGAGTTGAATGGATATTGGCCAGATTTGTGTGCCTTCCCTAAACATTATCTCTTACTGTCACTGAACTTGGCAGACCATTTGATGTGATCCAGAAGAGTAATTCTTATATTCTAACACTATTTTAACACGCTAAGTATAAGGCTTGTTTTCAGTCATGTCACATGGATCAGTCCAGCATCTGCTTACTTTTCTGACATTTATCCCCCAAACAAGCATCAACAGTCAGAACTAAGGAAACTAACAACCAGCTGGGAATCAGAAACGTTTCTAACTCAGGCAGTGATTGGCTAAGTGAACTTGTGATGAATATTTAGAGATAAATATTCCAGTACAGGCACTTGATATTCAAGTCTTTCTATGAACAATCCAGGAAAAAAGCATTAAGAAATGTACGAAATGTGACTGTATTTTAGTCATTATTGAAACATTCACTTCTGTAATTTATGCTGTTTAGTAGATTCCACACATTTAAGAATTAATATCCATGGATGCATTTCTTTATACAGTACACAGTAAGGTGCAAACCATAGATCCAAAGACAGAGAAAGCATTAATGTGGGCAGATTGAAATATTTTTCTTCATTTAAAAGCCAACAAAAAATAAATGAAAACAACAAATATACTAGACTGCAGATTAGAAAATACTGCAAATTGCTAGACATGTCAAGATGTTCCTTTTTCCTCCCTCATTAGACATACATTTAGTAGATTTACTGAGTAGATTTATTATTGATATCTTAAATAAAAATGTAAACTGAAAAATAAGAACATCATCTTATTGTTGCTTTCATGAATACTAATTAAGATTTAAAAATCTAAAAAATAAAAAAAACACCTAAGAATCCTTTTCCAAATAAATCTGTCTCCTTCACTACATCTAGTCTCACATTCTTTGGAAGATTTTTGCACAGTCTCCTCCTCTGAAGGTTTCAAGCAAAGTCCTTGTCCCCACCCTATATTTTCAGAAGTGTTGATCTCTTTAGCACATGCTGACTTTATTTTTCATCTCTCTAATTACTTGTTCTCTCCTTCTTTGCCTTTCCTCCAGGATCTTAGCTTATCCCAAGTTTTCTGACCTCCATAGCTGTTACCTACCACACTGAGTCACTGCAGAGCTAGGCAAAGATGCAAATGAGCCTTTGCGCCAGCTGCCTCTTATCAGCTCAGCCAAAGTAAGGCTGAATGCCAGGAAAACAAGAAACAGGAGGCAAGCAGGATTAAAGACTGGAAGTATGGGCAGAATACTAAATATCTGCCTCCAAGAATGAAAAGAGAAACTACTACTGCTCACACCACCTTCATTTTCATTATCCCATTTTCTTATAACAACTTGCATTTTTTTTAATTTCCATCCAGTGAAAGGTGATAAGCCAAGAACTGGTGCTACTCTGTAAGACTGCAGGATCCAAGTGATTCATTCCTTTTTTTGCTTTTTTTCTTTGTTCTTTTACTACCCATAGGTCAGGAAAGGAAATACTCAGATTTGTGATGAAGGGCAAAAAGAAACCTTGTTCTATTACTCAGGAGCAAACCCAACAGCCCACAGTTTAATGACAGCAGTTCAAGAACCTTTGTCTCAAAACGATGACATGGACATCCTTCCACCTTTATGCTGCCTATTCAGTGTTATAGTGTGTAAATTGAAAAGTCCGTGGACAGAATCTGCTTTTAATTTTGGACAAACTGAACTCAGGTTGATTTAAAACTTGAATGAGACTCAGTTTCTGTAGCTCCTAACCTCAGATGTCTGTAATTCAGGGAAAAAGAGCTCCTACAAGCTTAGATTCTTTCTGCTGTTCATAGGAGCAGTGATCCATAAGAAATTTTTACACGGCAAGAACCCATTCTTGGAGTTAACAATTCCGTTTCATCAGAAATTTTGTTCTATGATTTTTCTCTAAGTCTCTTCTCTTTCCCTGCATGGAACTCCTAACACTGAGAGTGGGTCAAACCACTTGCAGCATTCAGCTCTTCACACAAAACCCAATGGAAAGGACAAGACTTCAGCTGCAGGCTGGTATCTATATATGCCAGGCTTAAACCTAGGCCTGCTATAGGAGATACAAAGAATATGCATTTATGTAAATAGGAGCAGAAGTTACTAAAAGTGGTTTTGTATATTTGTAAGAACATATTTCAAAGCATAACTCATCTGTTATCTTTTTCTTTTACAAACGGCATCTAAATAAACAAGGATATATCAACAGATTTTGTTCAAAAGTATACTAGACAACAAATGTGTATCTATTATGCACAATGAAATACAAGCCGAATCAATACGGAAAGCAACGCAAAAGGTGCTTCCCAACAGCTTCAGGTCAAGAGTTCTGGTGGCCCTGTCCATCCCCAGCTGTTAGAACGGCAGGATTGTCCTGTCTCACACACACACAAACTTTCTTCGTGGCTGGCTGTGGCATGCTCTAAAGAAAATATGAGGCAAGAACGTGTGATCAGGTGTATGTGGCAGGAAAGAGTCATGGGGTCAGAATGGTAACAATTATGCCTTGATGAATCCCTGTTAATTTAAGGTGCGCTGCCTCCTAGTCAGCTGCATTTCAGAAGAAAATTGGAAACGTCTTGGATGTTTCCCAAAGCAGATAAAAGACTGAGTTCAATTCTGTCTAGCTGATGTGCAGAAATTCACAGCAATGCTGACGAGGATAAATGCTCTGCCTGGAAAATGGCAGACCACGCAGAGCTGTATTTTTCATTAAAATTACCCAACAGATCATTCATTAGATGTGAAGTGTGCCCACCTACTTCAAAATATCAACAACACATTTGATCAAAAATGGAGATGTAGTGGCTTTTTTTATGTCAGTGTTTCCTTTGCCATACAGAGATTGTAGTAAACAACACTATAAAGACAAGTAAACATATCCTTTGCAGGGGTTCATTGTCAGCAATTTAATTTAGAGTATAGTACCTAGAAATCTAGAAAACTGGAGAAAAATGATTGATGTTATATAACTTGCAAAACTGTTCTCTGAAAGAGTAGTTTTCATTCTCTTCCAAATAATTAACATATTTTATATGCCTTTATATAGTTGTTTATTAAATTAAAAACACACTGTGTGTGAAAATTTAATCGAGTGACTAAAATGTCTTCCCTACTTGGTAATGATTCATCATCAGGATCTAATAGAGCACAACTTTCATCTCTCCCAGGAGAGTCCCCAATCTTTGCACTTGCAGTTATCAGTATACTGAACTTCTCAATTATGGAAGTGTGCAGGATGCAGCATTTAAAAATAAAAGGATTTGTGCCATTTGTGACATGCAGAGTTGATATGTCACTTTCATAAGATGTAAGAAAAAGCTTCAAGAAGAGCAAAATTAGGGCAAAAGAACATGTGTGTGTCCCATGCTTCCAGGGACACATAAAACCTCTGGCTTCACTTTCCAAAAACTAAAATACTGAAGAGTGGGATTTTGTGATACATCACAGAATTCTTACAATGATGGCTTTCAGTTATTTCTGAGGCTTTCCGATCATGAAACGTTATGGATAGCGGGGCTTAATCTAATTTAACATATAGTCTGTTTCGGTGGACAGTTGCTGTATTTGGAAATTCAACAGCACTTTTCTACCGTTTTGACTTTAAGAGGGCCCTCTTATCCTCAGCATCCATCCTCCTATTATCTTTCTGTTCCTGGCACATACCTGACATCCAGGTTGTGAACCTGCCTGCATCATTTGTCAACAGTTGCTGTAATGGGAAAATATTCAGTGAAGTAGATGACTGGGCTTTCTGGAGTTTTTAAACCTCTGTGTCCCTCTTATCCAGTGTAAGTATAATGGAATAGGACAAGGGTAATCTTTAGCTTCAAATACAGCTTAAAAGTATCACTAGAGTGTAACCTTCCCATCTGCAGGCAGCCTACAACAACTCTAACATAGGAGATTGCTCCGGTGCTGCAGTGAAGTGCTGGGAACAAGCACCGTTCTGGTGGCTCCAGCATTACAGTGACAGAAGTGACCATCTGGCTGTAACTGAACTGCGGTGAGTCTGGCCCATACAACCAAACTCATCGAGTGTGTCTACATTAATGACTGGTCTAGAGCAAAGACAGAAGGCACGGGGTTTTATCTACTATGAAAGGCTACGGCCCCAGGACCATTTATCTTTGCGGTGAGGCTTGTTCCAGCCGCCAATCCAAGGCATGCTCTGAGCATGCATAAAGAGCGGGTTACTGGGAGACCATGCATACATATTGCAAGCAGGGTGCTCTGAACTGCACCCCTGTGCGAGACTTCACCCTTGGTCCCTGCAGGACAGAAACTGCTTTGAGCTCTCAGTGATCTAGCTGGCATACTGCATGGCGCTGGCTACGGGCACTGGCAAATTCACACCAAGCAGAACCCCTCCAGGGCACTAACTTGGTAATGTAGATGCATCTGTCATGGACTTAGTATTTGCCTCCTACTGTCTGTGACACAAATATCCCTAATGGGATGAGAAAAGAGCATGGAAGATGGAGCCTTGCCTTTGTTACCGGGAAACCCAAGAAGCCACTGCAACTTCGTCACCTTCAGTTAGGACCAGAGCTTTGGCACAGCACTTGGGCCACTAATGAGTACCTTGCAACCTTCAGTAAACTTCTGAAGAGGGGTGAGTGGAAAGCCTCTGTATTCTGGCCAAAGTCCTTTCAGAATCAGGACCAAAGTAGAAGTAGGAGTGGTTTGTACAAAAGGTAAAGATACAACTAGGGGGTCCCCCCACCAATATTTTAATTATGTGCAGAACACAGAGAGGGAAGAGCAGATCCTGAACTTGGTTACAAATAAGTTATTCAAAGCAAAAAATTAGTCCTCTAAATATGAAACGATAGGAAACTAGGAACATAACTAAACGTATTCTGCCTTTAAAGGTAGTTGCACAATGTCTATTAATTTCAATGCAATGGAAGTTAAATACTTCCATTTAAGGGGAATTATATGGTCTGATCACGACAACATTCTTAGCTTTTAAAAACACACTTTCCTCCCAATAAAGTGTTTTTAAATACCTGAGTAGTGTATAGCACAGTATATTATTAAGATTTTTTTTGCAAGAAATTAATAAAGTAGTCTGGGAATGAAAAGACAAAAATATAACAATTTTCGGTCTGTTTTGTAAAACAAAGAAACAGATAACTAGTGCAAGCGAGTAATATAATCTTGGAAAATTCTTACCTTCTCCATTTAGAATTGAAACTTTTGATTTTACCTGCTTCTTGCTGATACAAAAAAATTAGTCTGACAGTACTGTCATTTTAAGGACACTGTTCTATGTGGCAATTTTTACCTAATGGTAAAAATAAGAAGTTGACTTCGCAGCCATATCTACTGAATGTATTTATTATATTCACTATATTCAGAATAAGAAATAATTGGTGATTATATTTTGGTGAATATCTTTTTTCCTGATTCGCACTTCCAATTTCCAAACAGAAATGACTTCTGAAATGAGTTTTTACACGACCTTTTGGTTACTAGTCTACAAGATGAATCTCTGATATTTACAAAACTATTTGCATTGTAGACACCATTTAAGCACTGACAGCAAAATATTTGACTTGGTATTCATTCAGACAACACCTTTTTTAATGGTACCTTTTGAACATCGAATGGAAACTTTAATAATTTGTTTTCTTAAACACCACTTCTACAAATTGTTTATCTTCCTACATGAAAACACAAAAGACAACACACTGAAAAACTGTAGATCCTGCAATCTCCGTTAGGGAACCGATGTATCAGGATGATTTGTTTCTCACAGCTTACAGTTACACTCAACTCATCTAGCTATTCCCACTGTGCTTTCTCTACATCACCTTCTTTAACAGTTTCGGAATAAAATACGCTATAACATTATAAACATTGCCTTGCCAACAGTTGTTGTCCATTTCTCAGGCTCCTTCTTATATGATTTTTTAAATAAATGAAAATCTATTGCTATCTTTAATAACCTTGTTATTGACTCATGATTAAAAAAAAAACCCCCCAAAAAAAAAAAACAACAAACCCCAGAATTACAAAGGAAAAACAAAACAAAACTCATTGCAGTTGAATTCCAAAGGTCCCTCTGTAGACTGTCTACAACAGTTTCTGAATAGCTATCAGTCTTTTCTTTTATTTGACATGCAAGTTGTCTAGAAGAGGTTTGCAGATGCAAATGTTTGTGACACCAGTAACACAGCAGTGACACCCAGCTATCTGTTTTTTCTGTTACTGGCAGCTTTGCTTCTTGATTCTGTTCAAGTTTGCAAGAAACTTGAGTTTAAATCAAAGGGATGTGTATTTTACTAAAATTAACAATTACTAGTTTCCAGTTAAAAGGAAAAAAAATTACAAAGGTAGTATTTATAGTAAATTCTTTGTTTAGAGAGATAATACTCAAACAGATCAACAACTGCCTCTAATTATCCAAATAATATTAATCATACTGATCAAAAACATATAATAAAAACAATCCGCTAGAAAAGTGTGCCTTTATCTAAAAGTCTTGCTTCTCTTGAATTTTCCTTTCATTATTAAAGTATACCCTGATCTGCACTAACCACTCATGCCTACGAATTCTGCAAATGGCCTGGCAAACAGAAAGCTGACCCTGACAGCTTGAAGAGAGCACACGACACTACCGCTATTTCTAAATTTGAATTCTAAGCCAGATATTTGAAAAGTGCATTGTAATTTTGGGATATTTTAAACATGGATCATTCTTCTGAACTTTTTAGCCACATGCTTCAGAAGAAGAAAAGTTAACCCTCTAATGCTTCTATGTTAGACATACACAAAAGCCATTTTTACATACACTTAGATAAAAGCTTCTCAGCATCAGCCTCTCTCTCTTGAGACTACTCTTGTGAAATGTGGGAGAAAGGCAAGCTTTGCTGTCAGTTTTTTGCAGACTAATACTGATACACTAATACACTCAGAAATTATTTTAGTAATATATTAAACCTGAACCACTTCTCCCTCCTGGAGACATTTTTTCTTAAACTAATAATGATTATAAAGATACGATGTTAGCATGCTTAGAACTGGCAAGGAAACAATTGTGTTTCATTAAAAAAATTGTTTCTGAAAGCTGAAAATTTTATTAATTAATGGAAAAAAAATTATTAAAAAAAACCAAACAGTAGTATTTGTACACTATGTAGTGTTAGAAGTAAATAGAGTTTGGATAGCCAAAAGCCCTACAGTCAGAGTGGTCACAGTGATCATAGAGATGACGGACTAAATACTCTAGATAACATATATGCTGACTTATGTCTCTTCTGTTCATAATTCAGAAGAGAAACGAGGACGTGGATTTCCTACCTCAATACCTTCACCATTTTGTATTGCCTGTGATAGTTTTGTTTTCTCTGGAAAAGAAACGATTCCGTCCAGACAAGGGTATTCTTCCAGTTACGTTTTGTTGTAAGGTGGGCATTTTAACTTAGAAGATTTAACTGGAAATGTGTCAGCTGATGTGAACACCGTCTAGAGGGGCAATAACTGTTTTTAAGTTCCATTTTGTGAACAAAACCAGATGATACCTGGTTTAGATACATATGGCACAGTATCTTACTAAGATGACAAATAAATAAGGGATACTTCACTAGCAATTCTGTTATTCTAACATTATATTAAGACACTGTTGGAAGGCTGTAGCCTGTATGTTTCATTTCTCCATTACTGTGAACTGTTATTTCAGCATGTAGCTCAAATGATTTGCAACTTCTGCCTCTACTAGTTTTGGTGCTTTGCTGCTCTATTAATTTTTTTTTATTGTTTTCTATGGTAATTTACAAAAGAATGGTGGAGACCATTGTCAATTTCTAGATTTTATGCATGAGCATGTAAGCATCAGACATAATTACAAAAATGAGGAAAACATATCACAAACCATGTTCTCAAATTATGTTAATTTATTTTGACAACTGAAGTTCAATTTCAGTAATTTGTGGAGCTCCATAACATGGTCTACTGTGTCTGAACACTATGAGATTTCCTATGATCGCTCTGTCCTTCACTCTTCGCAAAGAAGTGAGAAAGCAAAACAGTGCTTGGCATGAAGTTAATTTAAGTTCATTTGGTCCAACAGTTGTAGCAGCAGGACTGGGCAGCACCACAAAAACATTGCTCACTTGCTCTTCTACTCGGGAAACAGAAATAATACAACATGACATCTCTTCAATCACCGAGCTTGGAAGGTGATGGCTGAGTATCAAACATGTGCTAAGAACTACTGACAATCAATACTGAAACTAAGAAAGTTTAAAAGATTCAATACAATTTTCTGATAACACATTCAAGTAAATCTCTGTCTACTCATTCTACAAATGATGGAATGAGATGAAAGGTCTCATTCCCTAACCTCAACAGCTGGTGCCTACTCTTTATGCCTCTCTTTGGTCCTGCTGAGATCAAGCTAGTTTCAGAGTCTTTAGTGTCTGTATGGACAAAGCGCTTTGGGGAAGCTCTCATTCTGCTGGCCCAAACTGTACCCTGTTACACCGTCCAGACAAGCACCCCTGCCTGCTACTGACTCCTGAAGTTCTCGGTAGGAAGCTTCTTTCTTAATTATCCTTTAGCCCAAGGAATCAGCCTATTGCTTCAGGTATTTATTTCTACAAAGCTTCCACATCTGCAAAGAAAATGTTGCCAAAAAAATTATAACTGTAGTGCCTCAATTTTCTCCCTCCAATTCAGAAGCTTTAGAGGTTTTCTTAAAAAAAAAAAAAATCAGCGATGTATAAATTTCTTTTTTTTCCCTAAACTCCACTTTCTGTTCCTAATCAAGCTGAGTCCTTCAAAGTATTTTCTCACTTGATCTCTTAAAATAGTTTCTGAGCCTTTACCCACAACTGATGTTCAACCTAACATACAGAAATAGCCTAGTGCTCACATAAGTCTTATCTTCAGTTAATTCTGTGCACTGGTCTTTTTTGAATCTTCAGGACTCATTCCTATCAGTGAATATCTGCAAGAACTCCTTTTAAAACTTTTCCCATATTTCTTTTCATGTGTATTTCTGTTCAAAAATTGTTTTTAAGGAATACAACATTTTATTATGGATTCACTCCATGGTCAACTAGCAATTTTCCTAGCCTATTAAAAATAACAAAGGGACTTTGAGCCCACACTATTTATACCCTGGGCAGCTACCCTCACCTTTCACTACTTCATGGTATAGCCTCTGCTCCCTCTTCATTCCATTATTTTTTTCTCATCTTCATGATACCACATCACTATTTTACAGATACAGAAAAAGAAAAATGTCAAAATGTTGCAAATTTTACTGGCAAAAGAAAACCACTCCCTGCCAGCTCAAGCTCAAACACTTTAAAAGCTGTTAACATTTTCTTCTTCATTACAACCGTACATCCAATATAGCTTTGAAAGAGCCATTTGGATCTGGAAGAAAAACAAGCTACAAGAAGTTAAACAGGTTCAAATAAATATTCACGCTTTGTATGCTTATCTAAATCAAACCTCCAAAGCCTTTCAAGTTTGCTCAACATAGACTTCACTCCAGTTTGTAAACTGTTTCCTAAACAGGTCTTTAAGATTGCTTCAGATCAATTTGGTCATTCAAGGCATTCTGTGCAGTGGAATAAAACAAAAATAACAGAAAATCTGAGACTGACGCAAACAGAAGCCTATTTATGTATTCAATAATTCTTATTCCAGTCAGTCATTCTCACAGTAACTCAGATCTGTCAAAATCTATGGTTTTGGCATAGTTTATCAACTTATATATTTTCATTTGATTTCTCATCTTATATACATTTACGTACTATTTCAGTCTTCCATAAACTGAATTGAGAGTAATAGCTGTCTTCATAGAATATGCCATTTTCTGATTTTTTTACTAAGCTAAAAAGTGACTTTTTCATTTGCGTTCACTGCCAGTTACCTTTATTTCAGCTGTTTATATTTTAGGATTTTGGAGTGGGGGTTGGAGCACTCACACTGCTTTTCCTCAGTTATCTCGCCTGTGACATGGACACCCATTGAAAGCAGGTGAAGCACTTTTTTCGTTATCATAAATGTCATTGAATCCCAAGGTGAATAATATTAACACACCTCCTCAGCCTCCCCAGTGAGCCTATGAAATGAACCCATGCTACTGATTCTGCCTAGGGAGCAAAGAAGCCTGGAGAAAAGTTAAACATCATTTGCTACAGTTGAAATTTTATTTATTTTAAAGGCTTAGTGGGGGACCTTCCAGCACCTTACAATACATTATCAGGAAAGTGGAACCAAGCTTTTCACAGTGGATCATGGCAAGAGGAAAAGGGTATTAAAAGAAACAAGAGAGGTTCTGAACAGACACAAGAAAAAAAAAAATTGTCATAAGGAGAGTCACTATAGCAACAGGTTGGACAACTGAGGTGTTTAACAATTTCTGTCCTCAAAAATTTTTTAAGACCCAACTGGTTAAAACCTTTAGCAATGCTAAAATATGTGACAACACTATACAGATTCCTAAATACTGCATATTCATAATCATAGCAATCCGAATCAAGAATGAAAAAAAAAACCTGGCTAAGTTGACAGGTAGGCTTGATCTGTCTGCCATAGTCCTGATCTACGTTGATTCATTCTTGGGATACTCTAAAGCCTTTTCAGAATTTCCAAAACTTCTGCTTTTACACCAAGAGAAGAGCAGAGCTGAAATTATACCTTAGGCTACAGCCCTCAATGAAAGATTTACTTGCTGAAAAACTTTTTGAGAAGACAAATGAACAAAACCAAACTCCATCCTTTCGACTAGGGCCTGGGACACAGGTTTTTGTGGCAAGCCTTAGTGTATATACCTCTGCTGTTTTAGTTATTATTATTTAATTAGTCCTTGCAAAATTAAATAATCACAGGCATTAAGGATGCCTGACCACAGATGTCTATGGCCTAAGTATTCTTATAAAAATTTAAACAGGTGTAAAAATTGTAGGAAAAGTAGAAAACTGAATTAAAATCTTACCTCTGCACTACAGAGGAGTAGATCTTCACTAACACTTAGGTTTTATAAGAAAGTCTTTAGGCCCATAACCCAGAGGCTGATGGATCATAACAGCCAGTGCTACTTATCAGATGTACAAAGTCTAGTCGGAGACTAGCACTGTACCCCAGGGGTCAGTACTGGGTCCAGTCCTCTTCTACATCTTCATTAATGATCTGGACAATGGGGTGGAGCGCACCCTCAGCAAATTTGCTGATGACACAAAACTGGGATGGGTGTCTGATGCACCAGAGGGTCATGCTGCCATCCAGAGGGACCTTGACAAGCTGGAGAAATGGGCTGACAGGAACCTCGTGAAGTTCAACAAAAGGAAGTGCAAAGTCCTGCACCTGGGAAGGAAAAACCCCATGCACCAGTACACGCTGGGGACCAAGCAGCTGGAAAGCAGCTTGGCAGAATTGGACCTGGGGACCCTAATAGACACCAAGTTGAACATAAGCCAGCAATGTGCCCCTGCACAAAGAAGGCAAATGGTACCCTGGGCTGCATAAGGAAGAGTGTTGCCAGCAGGCCGAAGGAGGTGATCCTGCCCCTCCACTCAGCACTGGACACCTGGAGTGCTGTGTCCAGTCCTAGACTCCTCAGTACAAGAGACCCATGGCTATACTGGAAAGAGTCCAACCAAGGGCCACAAAGATGATGAAGAAAGGCTGAAAGAGCCAGGACTGTTTAGTGTAGAGAAGAGAAGGCTCAGGGAAGATCTCATCAATGTATAAAAATACCTGGCAGGATGGTGTAAAGAAGACGGAGCCAGGCTCTTTTCAGTGGTGCCCAGTGACAGAGCAGAAGGCAACTGGCACAAAACAGGAGGTTTGGTCTGAACAGGAGGAGACACATTTTTACTGTGAGGGTGCCTAGGCACTGGCCAAGTTGTCCATAGATGTTGTGGAATCCCCATCCTTGGGATGTTCAAAAGCTCTTGGGACATGGTCCAGGGCCCTCAGTGGCTCTGCCTGAGCAGGGGGGTTGGACAAGATTAACTCCAGAGCCACCTTCCAACCTCAGCCTTTTTGGGATTCTGTGATTCTGCAGTTACAAATGTTGTACAGAAAATAAAGTAATTCAGAGAGAGAGGAAAAGACAGAGACTCTTCCATGTGGGCACAAGAATCTTGTCTTCCCCATTTTCCTGCTTACGATTTTAGACAGCTTTTGTTAATGAGGGAATTGCTTTTATGAATCTTATTCTTAAATGTCCTGCTTGTCTCACTGCATTATGTATCAAGGCTATAGATTTCACCACCAGTTACATCTTTGAAAGTGCCTTTTTCAGATCTACTCTTTGTTTGATCACATTGTTTTCATTTGTCAGGCCTTGTTCAGTTTTAGTATCTTTTAAGAACCATCACTTTGCCATGAAATACACTGAGAATGTCTTTGCAGTGTCTCGTTTCTAATGAGAGTAACACAGGAATTAAATAATTTAGATTTTGTGTTAAATTTTACAATCAATGAAAAGAATGAGTGACATATCAATATGCCGCTTCTGTTATTAATCTGGATGTGTAAGTTAAAGGACTGGCTTTGACTATATAAATCTTGTTTCTGAAAGCTAAATTTGTAGGTTTATTTTCAATGAAGAACAACTGTCATGAAACAAATTCTCTCACATTATTTAGGCCTATTAAATTATACTTTTGAACCAGATGTTACAGTTCATGAATTAATATTTTCAAGCACATACTGCTGTTCTTTCAAAGTATCATTTTATATTTCTGCCAGTGAACACCCTGCTCTTTTGACAATATTTCACTTTAAATATTTTTTTAAAAAACTCTAAAAGCTTTGGGAAACTCTTACAGCCAATTTCTACTTCCCCTAGTTAAGTTATGAGGAAGCCTTATGTTAGCGCATTACAATTTACTTCCTTTTTGTCATAGTCACTGAATAATCTTGTCATATCACTGAATTTTTGACACAATATTTGACAATCTATTTGACACCATTATTGGCACACCACTGGATTATTACTACCATGTATTTTACAGCAAGTCATTTGGTTCTTTCATATCTTACCAAATGTTGCCAAAAGGGAGAGGCATATGGTGAGAAACTGTTGCTGAACTGTGCCCAAGGAATACATCATTGAAGTCACAACTGTAAAGGTGACATACAATTTTATTTATTTAAAGATATTTCCTACTGGGAATTAATTTTAAATCACTTTTGCTAAAGCTACAGCTGGTTTTGCATCTTTTTCCTTTATTTGGTTTGTAAACCCAAAAGGTTCAGTCGTCTCAAATTGTATAATTTTGTGGCAAAAGATGTAGATAAAAGGACACCAGAAACCACTGGCATTTCTGGATACAGAAGGACAACTCTGAGCTGGTGATTCAAGCCATTAATCTGACTAAATAGAGCTCTATCATCAATTTCTGCAGTAAGAGTCACCTTCCTTGTCACCTCCTCAAGCTTCACCTTTATCCAGATGCTCAATGGGGTAAGAGTGAAGTGAAAATATAACCTTAGGAGTGAGGGATGAGCTTTCATCTTGTGTTTCTGTAACTCTTGCAAAGGAAAACAAACCAAGGCCATTTTCCAAAGACACAGTTAATTACACTGACTTTAAGGTTATTTAATTATCTTGAATTTCTTTGTTCAGCTGCTTTGTCCAAAAAGAAATAATGATTTGCATATAGAAAGATAACTCCCAATTTCTTGTCAGAATAATCAGTGCTAGTACAATAACAGAAGACATTATATAAAAACTGTCAAAATATTGTCCATATTGATATGGGAATTAGGGCAGAAGAGCTGTTTTCTCTTGCCTCTCCTTCCAATTAGATTATTTTCACTCAGTTTTGATCCCGGTCATTATCACCATCACATTAGCAGTAGTAATAAAACTAATTTGATACAAAACAAAATAAGGATATATAAGGAAATTATCATTATCATGAACTTCAATTTATTATCAGCAACAGTAGCTAGAGATAAGAGAGAGAAAATAATTCAAAACATTTTTTTTCCCAAAAAAAAAGATCAAAAGGCAGGGACGATTCAGTAAAAATAAAAAATTCCAGAACTGTCAAATGCAATATTTCAATTAATGTTTCAAAATAAAACATTTTTATTTTCTGTGTGAAGCAGCTTGTTAAGATCTCTTCACTTTTATTTTTTTTAATATAACCAACACTGAAATAAATATTTAAATGTTTGTTTCCTAAATTATGAAAGAGCTATTGAACAAGTAAGAGAGGAGTTTTGACAAAACTTAAATAACTACTGTGATATCTCTAGATACAGAAAAAAGTAATAGAATGATGGGTCTGACAGAAAAAAAAATCACAGTTTTATAAGATTTTATTGTTAAATGAATGGAGGCCCATTCCTGATCTTTCTATTTGCAGAACCAAGGTAAAACGATCAATAGGGGAAAAAGAGAAAATATGGGGTACGAAGAACAGCCTAACAGACTCTTTTCATAACCTGCCACCAATCACTGGCATATATATGGTACACAGGCAAATACAGATATAAAGACATTCTGTTCACCTCTTCTTATCAGTACTGTTGTCACCAAATAACTGCTCGCCTGTTCACCTCTGCAGTAGGAATTCATGTGTATCTGAGATTGTAATGCGGTTGTCAAAGTGACAACAATCTTGTGTTTGGCGCTTCAACATCTGAACAAAAAGCTAGTGGAAAATGTGTGAAATATGTTAAAAAAAGCTCTTTGGATGTTAAAGTAAAATTCCCTCTGGACTTCAAAGAATAGCAGGGGGTCAGTAAAGGAAGAACCTGGTGTGGCAAGGCTTTTGAATAAATATCAGTAACATCAGACATGATCTGTTGACTTGAATTTGATATTATGCCTATATGCCAGCCAAATAATTTCCATTTTGAGCTAAAATTAAATGAGGTACTTGCTGCAAAATAACAGTGCATACTGCAAGGAGTTTTCTTATCAGAGGTACTGGTCCAAATCCTCACTCAGCCTGTATTAAAATAGCTCCAATTTAGTCAGTGGAAATCTGCCAATAATACCAATATTCCTTGCCCACCATCTTCGTTTTATCATCCCCATCTAGTCTTTAAGCAGAGGTTTGATTTTTTTTTTTAGTTCTTATTTTCTTTTAAATCTTTTTACAGAAAAAATATCTCTCCCAACAGTACTTTAATTCTGAGAGGTGGGATATATTCCCAGGACAGCTCTAAATTGCTCAAACAAATGTCAACTGCAAAAATGCTTAACTCGGAGGCAAGGCATCCAAGTGAAGAAGAACTTGTAGAGAATATGGGGCAGCAGTTTTCTTATTGACATGAGTACGCTGATGATAGCTTGTTAGAAAGAAGTCTAAATCCACCTGCTCTAGGTCTTCTGCCAACTGTGAACTGTAATGGCAGGAAGGGTCATTATAACCTTATTAGCTAAAATGATGATTGCTCTTTTGGGCCAATACAATACCGGCTAACATCAGCTTTTGGCACATAGCACTTTGTCAGCTACTAAGCCTGGGTTCCTACCCTGAGAACTGGAAGGAAATGGACTTAGAATAATTTTGTCGCAGCATCTTTTGACGTTTCTCAGTAAGATATAAAAACAGTAGGCAGCAAAAGCTTCCATAACATTCATGCAATTCATTAATCACTTCCTGTCCTACAATAACGGGAAGTCTGTTTTTAAATAATGACTTCCATTTTCCTTCTTTCAAAGTGCCTGTGCTTAAGTAGTTAGGGAAGTGTTCTCTAGTCCCGGGCCAAATGTTTTGCTCATGTAACTTCACTGATATGGTACAAAATCTCCTTCTCATTGCAAAATCTCCTCATTGCAGGAGGAATGTCATCCAAGTAATTAAATACAGCGTTTATGAAGGGATAGTAAAATGAAATCTGCTACACTTCCCTTAGTATTGCCGCAGGCTGTATTACCTCAATCTACTACCATAATGGTAGGAACTACGGTGATTTTTATACATCTGTTTCTGAGGTCAAAGTGAACCATACACCCAAGACTTGCTAGTAAAGGATTTTCATCCTGCCAGGAGATTAAGCTATGAGGTGAAAAGCATTGAAGGTACTGATACAATACGTTCCAGTGGTTTGGCTTTTTTCTTCTAGCTCTCTGCTTGGATGGCATGCAAAAACAGATGACATTAGCATACTCTGCTGCAGACATTACCATATGCATTACTGCTACTTTCACGTTATCCACTTTGAGGGGTGTTTTGTGCCATGCTGCCTATAGAGAACAAAGATATCAACATTCTTTCCTATTTCTCTTAATCATTTTACTATAAAGAACACTTCAGTTTGTGAATCTCCTGGAAATGTAAACCCCTCTCATTGTTATTTGGAAAGCTCTCAGCCTATAAAGGGCACTATCATAAATATGCTGATAACAGAAGGAAGAGCAAGAAATAAAAGCAGATGCTGAAGGCTGTTATTACAAGACCCAGCATTGCTACTTCTTCTTTGGTGAGTTTTGTCAATGAAAAATAATACATTTGCTACATGACAAATAAAGGTTTTCCTCACCTTAACCCTTCAGCTTACATTTTTATAGCCTGTATAATATTCTGATGAATTTGAAATTGAGTGGTGTGCCTTACTGCTCCAGTGAAAAATATTCAGACGTCAGCACAAGCATACTAATAGATACAGAGGAATCTAGAAGCACTCAGATCATGAATTCAAATTTGCCCTTTTCCTCCACTGCACTTGGACTTAGAATTGGGATGAGAGCCAATGCACCATTTAAGCCAGAAGTGTAGTGTTTAAGCCTGGCCTCTGTACTCTTAGTAGAATTACCCAAACAAAGTTAGACAACTGAATTCAACTCGCTAGCGATCTGAATTAATTGTAAGTTTCTTTCTGCAGCCCGTATTTTTTTCAGACATTGCTCTGCATATGGTTTCTATGTTATAAGCATTCCCCTACACACATCCACTTAGCTTTTCCAACTTCAGGCACATTTTATCTTTCTGGTTCCTTCCAGGCATTCATCTATCCTTTCTCTCACACTACTGTAGAAACACCGGACAGCTACCTTGCTGTTACTTACACTGTACCTTGTATTTGGGTGAATAGAGATGACTGTGGTCTCTAGGGCTGTCAAACTAGAACATTTCATAAGCAGTACATTCAATCAGGGACTTTGTTTGCATTTAATAAATTCCACCTTCTGAAGAATTTTTTTAGGCTTTGATCTACTCAGTGTTATCTCACCAGGACTTAGAGAATCCTACTCATTACACAGAACTTCAACGGACCCTGGCGGTTTGATAGTCTAATTCTAAATTTCTTCTCATCCCAAAGAAGTCTGTCTTATTAAAGTATATCCAAAAGGTATCACAAAAAACCTGGTTGATATTTGGAGTGCTGAATTGATTAAAATGTTCACTCTTCCCCTTAAAGAAAGCTGCAGCTGTTTCCGTGTCCTAAAATCGCACAAAATGTGTTCAATGTAGAAAAAGAAAGCCTCTGAGTGCCATTTTCAGTTGATACACATACGACGACTAAGTAATTGGCCTTCAGGTAGACATCCGATTCCCCTCAGAATGTTCCTGCACCTCAGTTATTTCAGCAGTTCTGCACACGACCAGATGGATAAAATACAGAGGAACAGAAGTGGGAAGTAAGGGTAAATATTTATTTCCATTTCTGCTTAGAAGCTCATTGGACAGATGTTGCATAGTACAAAAATTTATGTTGAAATTGTTTGGTAGCTGGAAAGCAACCAAACACTAGGAACAGTTCAGGATCTTTAAGAATTTGATCTTTCAAGCTCCTTATAAAGGGAACCAGATGTTTAGAGCACATGGAGTGACATTTTCCACTTGGCTGAAAACTCGCCCTAAATTCTTTGGCAGATAATACTGACTGGGAAATGGAAAGCCTGTGTATGATATGTTATCAGAAAATATATGCCCAGGAAATACACAAATCATTAGGAACTGGAAAGATGGTACGAAAAATGAAAAATTTAACTTCACAATAAAATTAATCACATATGAGGGCTAAATTTTCCAAATGATAACATACTTGTTTAGGGTCAATGTTAAGTATTAGCATTTTCAGATGTAAGTAGGATATGAATTTTGGACTCTGTCCCTGAGCTGGCTATGTAGTAAGTGCTGTCGTACCGTGGGGCATTTAGTCATCTAGTTCTCTGAAAAACTGCTGTGGAAACTTGACTTAAGGTGAAACACCCTTGGGAATGAATCTGTAATCCCTTGCTGTATGATCTAGCAACACCAAACCAAACCAAAAACTTCAGAAAAAGGGAAATTAGTAGGGTCCCACACAGAAACAGTATTGTCTATTAAGTGATATGGAGCTTTCCTTTCAGTAAGAATTATTAAGAGAGGAATAATGAACTGCACTAAATACTAAATTATTGCAAGGGATTCCCATAAGAATTACCTTAATGAAGCTGCTGCCTAATTAAATATCCACTCATGCATCTTGTCTTTTTTTCCATGTGTCTGGAGCAAACTTTACTCTTGTACAAGAGACATTTTTTCAGTCCTTACTTATTCTAATACATCTATAAACTGGGTTTCCACCTGGTATTTGTTTGCATTGAATGCACAGACACAAAGCTGTTACTTCACCTACTGTTTCAAGAATTTCATTTCCCCAGTGATGGCTTATACTGAACCTCTTTATCTCTTGATCTGTGGTTAACGTATACTTTTGTTCTTGAAGAACAATTTGTCTTTTAGGTTTTATGTATTGTTTGTCCTTGCTTGTTGGTTGAGAACATGTCTTTTACCAGAATACCATTTACAAAAACAGGATTCTAGCTCCCAGTTTCTTTGTGTTATTAGCAAAGATTAAATATTTTACTATGTACTTTTCCAAAGAATATAAATCAACAGAAGTATCCTAATTACACATATCAACAAAACGTGTTATGAGAAATTTGCCAACATAGAACACATTCAAAAATAAACCAGGAAAAATGAGTAACAAGGAGAATTCAACTTTGTTTTTTAAATGGACTGTGAAGATCAGAACTAATGCTATCAGATCTACATTTTGTGATGAAAGGAGTCCCATCCAAGGGAAATTAGCCAAAACTAAGTCTGTAATTTTGTAATATTTTCTGTGATTCAGTAAACTATAACATTACCGTAGTTCTCAGATCCTGGGATTGATTATCATCAGGTTTATTCTGTAGTCATTAACATGAAATAAAAATCACTTAGTAACATTCAGAGTGTATTACTAATCTGAGAATTGCCCTGCTAAAGCACATAGTTTGTATTGCCTTTTAGCAAGACAAAGTTCCAAAACTCAGTGACTTGATATCCCCAAAATGTTTCAGGGCAGGATCACTGCATGAGATATTTATATTATACCTTGTAAATTGACTTACAGCCACTGTTGTGGATAAAATATTGAATTCATCAGATCTTCAATACTTCTATTCCTATATTATGTCTCATGGATACAGAGACACAACATGTTCAAAGATTAACCACATCTTTACAAAACATAAAACTTGATGTTCTTAACAGCTTAAGAGCTCTCTCCTATTTCTTTTTAAAATGGGATTAAAATTTATTTCAAGGATATTTAATTTATACAGGACAAAGCGTATGGTAGTGTACTAACATGTAAAACGCCTATGCTATCAAAATCTCTTTGAAGGACTTGACTTTATGAATGACTTCGCACAAAACAATTCAACCTCCAGGTCAAGTCTGATTTCCATGCATGCTTTTTCTAAGGATTTTCCTCCCCACTCCCCTTAAGGCTCTGGATCCTTTTAACCAAAACCTGCCCCATCTTCTTCTACACATTGCCTATCTTTTCTAACTTACCAGAGGTCCTTTGTTAGAACCCAGCACGTGGTAAGATGATATCAGCAGCATTTAGTTAAAGGGGAGAAGGAAGAGACAACACCTGCCGTTATTTAAAACTAACAAAACAAAATGTAGTAATGACCAGCAACTCAGATCTCAAACCATATAAGTTCTAAAGAGATGAATAAGAGGGGTAATAGTTGGAGAAAAATATGTTGTGGGACACTGTTATCCACTAACATACCATATACAGCCTGTGACTCTGCAAATAGGACACAGTAAGTTGCATGCAGTGCATCTACTCAGTGACCCTAACCATAAAATCCTCTAATATCATGGTATACAAGAAATCAGTTTTGTAACAGTCTATGTATCTTGCTCCTCTTGCATTTGCCGTGAAAACCCTCTTCCAAAAAATGAATCCTTAGTTATGATCATAAAAAGGCTGTATGTTATACATAAGTACAAATGCTTTTAATTGAAATATGGTCTAATGTCTCCACCTACAGACCTGCCTCCCTGAAAAAAACATATTCTGTATAGTTGGTTTTTTTTCTTCTTCTCCTTTGGAAAAAACACTTCTAAATTAACATAATCATATCTGTCACAAACTGAGAATAAATAATGGAACATTCACACTTATACTTGTTTGACAGCACCTTATAAATTACAGTTTTCATTATGAACAGAAGAAACAGTACAGGCCACTCTCTTTTATACTGCACCTAAGAGATCAAAAAGCATCACAAGAATTGGTAACTGTCTCCTGGCAGACCTCTTAGCAAATGAGTACGTACTGTCCATATTTCATGTATGATAAGCTGAAGTATTTTAAGGGTCCGTGACATTTTAAAAAGCAATAGGGAACTGGAACATAGTGTTTTAGATCTTGACTCAGCAAGAGTTCTTGTGCTTAACTTCATACGTGAATGACAAGTGTAAACCGAATAGCAGTCCTTTTATCTGAGATGAGGTTATTGTTCCAATTCTTTTGGAAATAAAGGAAAAGGCAATCCCATTTACTTCTCAGTATTTCTTACACTGCTGCTTCATAGGTTCTTGTGGTTTTGATTTCCAGCTGAATCAAATACAATCACAGTCAATGAAAGAGGTGACCTCTGTACCACAAGAAAGCCAGGGCCAGAATCGTCAGTTATTAAGTAAAGATTTATTGCTTTTTTAATAAACACCTTTCACCTTCTGTATGATGAGAAAGCCTCCTACAAACATCATCTCAACTGAGTACCATCATAACATGCTTTATAAGAAATGGGAATATAAACACACAAAAATGAGCTATAATTACAGTTTAATTTTATAATTACACCTATAATACTGTCTATCCCCAAAAGGACAAACTAATCTTAAATTATGCTTGAAGTTTAGTCTTTTTGTAAGCTTATTCGTCTTTCATCAGAATTTTTCCAGATAAGACATTTTAACTGATGAATGAGGACAGTAAAATAGACGTTCTCCTAAGGGTAGAACATTATAGATTGCTATGTTATACAATAATAAAACGTAATACTACTTGAATATACTGTCAAATCAATTTCTTGCCAAAGTAATGTCACTAATTTTCTGTTTATGGAACAGTCACCAGACAGACACTTACATAAGTAAAAATTAATTGATCCCAGGCTTCTATTTCTACCTTGTAGCCTTTTAGGGGTAAAAAAGGACTAGTTTCCAGGATTTAGGATGAAAGGTGCTTTGTACATGGATCAATCTCTAATTTTTTTTAACAGCTAACTATAAAAGCAAAAAGAAATGCAAAATCACAGCCAGTCTGAAGAAACAGTACAGCAGAAGCATCTACCTTTAGCTAGATTTCTGCATGGTGCTTTAAAGTTAAATCTGAGATTTGATATAAAAAGGATAGTGTATTCTCTTGTTTTGTTTTATTATGTGGGAAAACAGAAGAGAAAAAGCAAAAATCTCATTATAAACAGTGACTTTCTAGAAAGCGTATGTAGACATATGCTCGTGTACATACATGCACACACACACATACACACACAGAATAAAGCTATTTTACCTTTGAGAACAGAAATCATTATCTTTAACATATTGAGAATTTTTATAAAGATAAAGGTTTCTTAAAGGAGCCTCCCTCTGGAGAATTAATGTGATCCCATGCAATCTCCCAATTTGCCGGTAAAAATGGTATCACTGTTGGTAATGGAAACTGGATTCACAAAGTAGTGAAATACTAATGACATTCTGGGTTAATTGACATGGCAACCACATAATTCACATGAAAGTGCTTACCCATTTTCTGACAAGATTTGTGGTTGGCTGAGTGCTTTGATGCCTTCATTCTGATCTGACACTGTATCACTGGAATTGTTTGGCATAATGATTTTTTTGGTTTTGGGGTGTTTTTTATAATAAAAAATGGTATTAAAACTCTACCCTGATCTTCTTCACAATGATATGAGCTTTGACAAAGCAAGACATTGAAACATGAGGTAACATCTATTATGAAGATTACATTCATGAAAGCTGCCAGGTGACAGATTCACAGCTGGTGTTCCAGAAATGAGGCATGACCCAAGCTAATGCTACAGATATAGAAAGCATCCCTCCGCCACTTCCCACCAGAGATCCATGTCAAGGGCCTTCAGAGTTTGATATGGTCAGTAATTGATCACTTAGCCAAGAAAGGAATTGGTTGTGTTAAGTTTTTCCCCCTTTACGCTTGCCTTCCTTTACCCCAGAAGTGTGAGTGGCTGCTCATTTCTCTTTTTCCATAAACTCAATAATCTTCAAATGTTCTTGGCTTAAACTGTTGCTAAATTTCTTTCAGTCAAATCTGCAATTGATATAAAAGCTACAACATAAAAAGTATAGCTTCAGATCATATGACCCCTGCATGAAAAGCCTTGGAAATAAATTGTAGGGAGTAAAGCTAATTCAGTTTTAGGTTATCTGCTAAATATCCCATTTTTTCCATCCAGTTGAATAAAATGACGCCCTGAATATCACTTTTACCAGGTTGTTTCAGTCACTTACAGGCAGTTTCCAATTTTACATATAAATTGGATAATAACTCCAAAATAAGGAGGAGAGCAACAGGCAAAATGAGATCTCCTTAAAGCCAATCCTGATATAAAAACAACTGCTGGATACTTTCAGCCTCCAACTAAATGGGTAAATAAAATTTCTTTTCGGTCAAACATAAAAACAACATTAAGCCAGTAATCTAAGAGAGAAATTAGAGAAAATGAATTCTGGAATTTTCATTATCTTACTACTTTTGGCCAACACTCGAGGCATCCTTGGAAATGGTAGTTTTCTTTTAATTTTTTTTCCTTTTTTTCTTTCCTTTTATTGCTCGGAAGCTATTGAAAACATCAGTTTTGAAAAAAAAAAAATGTATTCTTACTGAGACTAACAGTCAGATAGACCTGTTTAGGGTTAACAGAAATCAGGCAAGTTATTTTATGCACATCTCAAAAGCTTTAATTGCATCATTTATCATTCAAAAGCCGAAGCTGGCAGGAAGGTATCGACATTAAGAGAATATGCAGCTTCCCATAGGGATTTTATTATCCAACATCATGGAACACCTGCCACACAGTGGTCACTGTCACCACAAGCATCTCTGAGCAACACAATAACAACTTTGCTAGGGGCAAAGAGTGAAATTTCCTTGTATTATGTGCAGATTTGTTGTAGAGCACAAGTGCTGCACTAAACTTTTATGAACGCTTGCCAGAAGAAAAGCTATTATGAATCATAAAGGTTTTAGACTATACTGAGGCCTCAAATCATAGTTATTAGTTTAAGTAAGCATGCTTTTAAAGGAATATATTAAAGGGAACAAGAGAAATAGAAAAGAAAAAAAAAAAGCAGTGGTATTCCACGTACACTGTAAATAAGCTGAAGCTTGCTAACCGTCGGGTAGTAATGCAGTATCGTACTGTTGCTTCAGTAATTTTTATAACCTCAGATTCTAGCAAGGGGAGGCAGGGACGAATGTGGGCCATAAGCGCTTTGTACAGAAGTCCACAGAATCTATAATGAAGCTCAATCCCACAAACATTGTGGTGGTCAGGTGAATGGCTTTGCTGGAGTAAATGGTCTTACACCTTAGAGATATCAGATTCTTTATAGCCCTGGTGAATATGAAACTCAGCAGCATAAAAAACCACAAATCATACAAAAGGAAAAGAAAAAAAATAAATCATGGTCATAGTAAACTCCCTCTTGATTACTGTCTTCACCTTCTGTTTTTCATTCATATGACATATTGTTATATATGAAAAAGGTGTTAAAAAAAAGCACCAAGGTAATTTTTACTTTTTAGCTAGTACTGATAGTAGCAATGGAGTCAATAGTTATTATCGAATGTGAAAATCACAAAACAAGTTTTTCAAGCTGACTGTTTAAATTATTCTCTCTTCTCTTTAATAAAATTCTGTAATATTTTCTACGTCCCCACTCAGCTGGCTTTTTTCCCAAACTGAAGAAAAGTCCTTGCCTACTTAATGATACGGTGACACTAGCAGGTAGTACACAGGGAACAGATGTGAAGAGCAAAATAGTTGATGCCAAGAACCTGAGTGTGTTTAGCAATGTTTTACTTTGGACTAACGCTAGACTGTTTGCATGGACTGAGAACTCAAAGACTAGTGAAAACCTTCCAGTTTACTTTATCTGAAACAAATCCAGCCTGGGATCTTCCAGACTGCTCAGCAACTGAAGAATTGAATAGCAAATGGAAACACTCTGAAGATTCACTTCCAAACACTTCCAATCCAAGCTACAGTGCCAATGTAGTTGGCACCTTGAGTTGTCCATTCTATGGAAAGCATGTCATGCTTTTGATCATTCTTGATGCTTCTTTCGAAAGTTTTCCAGTGGTACTACATCCTTTTTGAGATCAGACAGACCTGAACCTCATAAAATATTCAAAGACACTGGCAAAACACTGCAAAACAGTAACACACTGATATTTCTGAATTAGTTTCCTGTCCCTTTTCTCATAATTTGTGCCATTCGGTTTTCTTTGCTGACTACTACTAAGCATTGTCTTTGAAACTGTGTTCAGACCTTCTGAGTAACCCCTATGCTCAGCAGGCTAGTGTAATGAATCCGAAATTATTGTAAACTTATGTTCATAACTTCAGAGAAAAAATAATTTATAAATATTTATGAGATGTGTTAGTCTCATTTTAACCCCATTGTTAGCTGATCTGGAAAACAGAACAAAAATCAATATAACCAAACTTAACCCTACCCAAATTATTTTAGTGACATTTGTTTCAGATGATCCGCACCTATAGGAATTTATAAATTAAGGCTACAACTAAATGACCACAAATCCATTTTAAATAATAAAAAAGTTCTTAGGTGAACATTCTTATAACCAGTTAGAATTCTTTTTAAACACTGAAAAAATTATTTAATTCAAATCTTTTGTAAAATACATGAGTCTCGCAAATGCAGCAACAGAAACATATCAAGCTCCTTCAACAATATCCACTCTATCCTAAAACAGTCTTCCTGTTTAGTAACAGAAATTGTTATCTCCAAGCTGTTAGCATGTTTCCTTCGATATCAGGTTTCTATTTTTATTTTAACAAAGAAATCCAATTTACATTTTAACACCTCTTCCGTAGCACGTTTTGTGACTTAAAATGAGCTATCGGCAACATCAGCTTCCAGACCCAGTGAGCAGACTTCTGCAGTCCCAAGACATCAGAGAACTGCAGAGTTCACACGGTTCAGTGAAATTTGCTGTAGGACTTGAAGTCTCTGGGAATATTGCTCCATTCGAGAGAACAAAAATTAAGGACATTCAAGCAAAACATGAATAGGAGCCCAGCTGCTTTGGTTTATGAAGTCTTACAAGAGAAAGTGATGGTTACGTAATTTTTTTTCTACTCATCATAACAACTATATCCTTAACATTTTGTAACACTATTCTGGGTTCCATTTCTGTGTCAGCCTCAGTAGCTGCAACACCACACCTGAGAAGGCATGGTTACTTATTTCAGCATTATAGTTCGGCATGAAAAACGAAGACAGAATGAAACTAAAACTCTCCTAAGATAAAAGAAAAGCAAAGGAGAAAACAAACCAGGCCACAATCTTGAAGTCTGTGCAAACAAAGAACGTTCATGGCAAAACAATGGGGTATTGTCTGGAAGCTTGCATCAGCTCCCTCATCTTACCAAGCATGTATGTTTCTCATACGAGTATCTTCTCAGCAAATACTGGAATTTTTTTCAGTGTGGTGTCTGGTATTCTGACTCCACAAATCATCCAGTAAAGCATGTCCACTGAGCCGCTTTCGCTGGTGGATAGTATGGTACACAAGCAGATCTGATACAGGAATATGGAGAGGTTTGCATTTTCTGTGCCCACCAACTACTGTCTTTGAAATTATTAGAAAGTCATGGAGTTGGTGGTTTTAATGTTACTTAAAACTGATGCATGAGAGCTGAGTACGAAGAAAGACCTAAACCTCAACATCCTTCTTTTTTTTTAATTTTGTTTTTCTTTTTAGAGTTCTTTAACCAGCTTGCCTAGAGAGTGAGCTCAGAGAAATGGAAAATACGAAACGCGTCAAAGGAAAAGAAAGTGGTTAAAGTCAAGTATTATGGTAGATTTAGAAAGTTTAAATTTAAATAAAATAACTTTCAGGAGATACTTTCATTGTTAAAAAATATTCTCACTAATTCCTAAGGTATCTTTTCCTCAGCTTAGTATCCATTCTTTCTGAATGGCAAAACAGTGATCCATCTATAATCCTCAGGACTTGACATAGCATTGGTAGGTAAATAAAAATCTATAGCACATGCAATAATGACATTTCTTTCAGCCAGTACCAGCTAAAGAGAGTAGGAGCCTTTATTGATTGCAGAGAGCTTTGGTATGGTTTGGGAAGATGATCAGTTTACAATAGAAGAATATAAATTGTGCTTCTACACATATTACTGAGAGCATCATCTACAGCTTTGAAATAAATAAATAAATAATTGGAGCTTCTGACTCGGGGAAGTATTTGCATTTGTCACAATTACTTCCAGCCTGAGTATTCTAAAGTATATTGTTCACCAGCTCCCATGCAGTTATTAATTATGCACCATGAACATTTAGTTGTCTAGATGTTTTGTAAATACTTTTTTGTATAGTGCTTGGAAGTCCGCGGCACAGAAATGGAAACTGAAAATGCTTGCAAGTTTACATGTAATGTGGGCCCATGGTTCTTCAAAGCATAGCATTTTAAAAATGCTGAGAGTTACTAAAAAATAAAAAAAAGAGGGAGGGTGTTTAATCCAATTATTGTTACTGAGATTACAGAATGTGCCTCTTTCCCTTCCACATGATTTAGCACACAGAGAAAAGAACTGCACAGAGAATGAAAAAAAAATGACAGCACAGTGGTTCTGAAGATTATTTGATCAATTCACTTCCTGTGTTTGTAAAAGTCACTGAGCTCAAGACTCTCAAAAGCCTTCTGCAGAAAAGAGCTGGAATAAGTTTTTCTAATTATGGAGCTGGTGACAGAGTCACACATTACTCCGTAAGCCTACAAATCCTTATGACAGTGTATAACATATCCTTAAAACTCTTCATCATAAACTAGATGCACTTTTTATTTAAAGAAAATTTGAATTCATGCTAATTTAATTCTATTCAGGTTTTCCAGTATACAGATCTACCTTAATGAATAAAATAGAGGTGCCTCCAACTGCATAGAAGTATGAGATTTTTGAAGTAATGCTTTTTGTGTGGCATTTTTATTGCTGAAATTGCAGCTCCAATGGATTAAAATATGAATGTTGATTACCTTAGGCCGCTTTCCGGTGATTTTTTACACATCTAGATTTGCAAATCTGCATTTAAACATACACAAAATAATTCATCAATCTTGCAAAAGAAATACATTTTTATTTTTTTTTTTTTTTTTGTCCGTATGGACACCATTGTGTAATATGGTAACGGGACATAATGATTTTCTACTATTTCTAATTTTGTGTCTTTACATAACCAATGCATTAGTTCGTTACACCTGTAAAAGGAATTACACTGTCTTCGACACTTTGAGTCTTTTCCTTTATCCTTTTTATGATTTCTAAGTCTCTCACAGCTCTTCAGATGGACTCAACATCATCAGGCTTTCCTAAGAGAAAAACTGGGGGAATAATACTACTTCCCTTGGATGCGGTAAAAACTACGACTCCCTATTATTGTAACAGAAGCAGAAAAACTGCATTGTGACATTAATAGACTCCAAGATGAATCCTACCTTACATTTCTGCATAATACTAAGCAGTGCTACATGGACACACCCAGCTTACTGGCAGCCTGTAAGGGTATCTCTACAGTGGCTTTAAGCTTCTTCGTATATAGTTAGAATAATTTTGCATTGCCAGTAGAACTCAAAGCATGAGGCATACATAAATGAACGTCTATAAACGAGAGGTATGTCCAGCCTCACAAAATTCAGGGATCACTTTCATCCAGAAGCTTTTGATGAGAGGCTAACATTTCATCTGGTCTTCTAAAAGAATGAATAATAGTAGGTAGTGAAGTTGTATTCTATTCTACTCCCTTTTCCATTCAGATATACAATGGGATATGCAGTAAAATTCACAAACAAAACAGACTGTGTGAGTCGGACCTAGGCTTTTGGTTTGGTGGCACAACTCTTTCTTGATGTAAATTTTCTGTAATTCAGAAGTTACACTCTTTAAGGAAAAATCAAATTTTTTCTTGAAGATAACATTTTTATATTATTTTCACAAAGGAATAGACTACCCTAGGTGTCCAAAGGCTCTAACAACCTTTGCCTTCTACCACTCAATTCAATGGCACATAAAATTAAGCTATATTAAAAAATATAACAAAAATACCCTTTAAAAACAAGGTACCAAGCAGGTATTTGCTATTATGACAATGTAATCCTATGGCTACTTACCCTGTGTCCTTCCTGATTTATTTTTATGCATATTCTTGATCTTATTCTTGATTAAAGCCATCATTTATCTTTCTGTTTAGAAAAATAAGTGGATAATCACTCTAATTTTAGAGCATCTTTGATATCAAGATGATGTTTTGAAGGTAAGCAGTGGGACTTTTTATTCATGTGTTGATTACAAAGCACCCATCTTACAGGTCACTTCTAAACTAATCCACTGCCTGAAGCTCATTCTAAGAGAAAATTGCCTTCTCAACAAAAATCTCTTCTAGTTACAAATAGTAAGACGATATTCCTTAGTGGTACTGCTTAACAGCCAAGAAGAAAAATAGTAATTTCTTAAATAGGCAAGCAGTACTATGAAAGCATCCAATATATTTATACTATATCTATAATGGAAGGAGAGAAAGAAACAGGAAGGAAAACTCCAGAGTGATACGGGCCGCAGTCAACCACCACAGACTAATAGGCCACTATGTTTACAATACTGTCCTGGCTTCATCTGGGATAGAGTTAATTTTCCTTCTAGTAGCTAGTATAGTGCTGTGTTTTGGATTTAGTATCAGAATAATGCTGATAACACCCTGATGCTTTAGTTGTTGCTAAGTAGCGCTTACACTTGTCAGGGGCTTTTCCAGCTTCCCATGCTCTGCCGGGTGCACGAGAAGCCGGGAGGGGAGGGGGCACAGCCAAGGCAGCTCATTCAGACTGGCCGCTGGCCAAAGGGATATTTCATATCATGTACTGTCATGCCCAGTATGTTACCTGGGGGAGTTGGCGGGGGGGCCAGTGATCACTGCTTGGGGACTGGCGGGGCATCGGTCGGTGGGTGGTGAGTGGTGGCATCACTTGTTTTTCCTGGGTTTTCTTTCTCTCTCTCTCTCTCTGGTTGTTTTTGTTGTTATTGTTGTTATTATTATTACTACTACTACTGCTGCTACTATTACTATTACTATTGAACTGTTCTTATCTGAACCCAGGAGTTTTCTTACTCTTGCTCTTCAGCTTCTCTCCCCCATGCCACCGGAGGGGGAGGAGTGAGTGAGCAGCTGTCTGGTGCTTAGCTGATGACTGGGGCTACAACACAACAAATACATATATAGGTTTTTTTTCTATTTAATTAAAATTAAATAAATGCATATCACTCAGGTATCTGGAGAATGTCAGTTTTTAAAGATAAAAGTATAATATTGTTTTCAGGAACAAAATACAGGCAATAATGACTTCACTGAAGCTGGCACTTGTACAAATTCCAGCCTTCTGAGCATGGAATCAGGCTTCTTGCAAAACCCCTTAATCTTTTCTTTTAGAAAGTATGCTACCAATATATTTCAGTGTAAATAAAAATACATAAGCAAGCATGTGCTCAGGTGGACTGAGAAAATGTATATTCCACTGTAAAAGCTCTTGGTGAATTATTAGAATAACTAAATCAGTCTTTATTTTTGAGTCTTCTTAATAAGGTAAAAAAATTCTTTCTAAGCTGGAGAAACAAACAGCCAATTAGTGATCAAACAGTTGTTTTCAGATTTAAAGCAAATCTTTTTTTAATAGAACGTTTTCTCACCATACTTTGATAAAAACACGTAAGTCCCACCCCACTTTAGACACCATGAAGCAGAATATTAAATGACATTCATGTGCAAACTATCATATTTTTCTTGTTCTTTTCAAGATTTGCGGTATTTACATATGACCTTTCCTTTTTTATTAACAGTTTATTGGATTTTTGCATTCCAGCCAGCAGAAGAGAAAGGTAATTGACACAGAGATTTGACAGTTATACACACAGCTATAAACTTCAGTCCATTAACTTATTTCTCATGTAACCTTTATCTGATTCTACCCAAGCATCCAAATAAGCAGTACATCTTGTTTTGCTTTATGTTAAAAAGCCCTCATCATAAGTCCCTGCTTACAGAACATCCAGTGGAAGGGAAAGCTCTGCACAAGCTTTTATCACAGCTTTCTCTGGCTCTTAGTATGTACAGATCTCAATTCAAATGATATAATTGAATATCAAGTTGTTTATATACTGCTAAGGTTTGTCTCTTACCTCAGCACAACATGGCAAAATTATTATTCTTTTTTAAAATACTGGTGGCTACACTGGTTATTACATTGATACTTAATGGACCAAATGTAATCAAACCTATGTATATTTTTGCATGTGAACATTGTTAGATGCTATGTAAACACAGGTATGCACACTACGCAGACAGGAAGGGCAGCGGGGAAATTCTAGTGTGGTCGCTTTGCCTGTGCCAAGGCTGGCTGCGCAATTTTCTGACTTCATCCCCACAACACAGATGTCTTTCAGCAAAGCATTCCTATAGCTAAGTTATCTCTGATGCAGGATGAGATCTTGTGAAAGACATCCACTGATTTAGTTTTTCCTATTTGTATGAAGTTTCCTCAAAACGTTCTTAAAAATTTCAGGATGGCAGCTCTCACAGAAGGGCTTCTTTCAGAAAGTGAAAGGCTTTCTTAGCAGTTTACAGCTCCAAAATAAAATAATTAAAAAGGGGCATAATTCTTAATAGACTTCAGTAGGTAGGATTTTTCCCTAATTTTCTTACATCAAAATTTTTCCTTTAGCAATTGTAAATTCATATCTTACACGGATAAGTTGGACCATGAAGATAATTTTGTCTGACTCCTGGATAGCAAACCCCGGATATATACCAAATCATTTGGGATGGCCATAATTGCTAATTTAAACTGTGGTTGGCATTTCTTTTAAATAGAAAATCCAATTTAATTACAGAGACACCAAGACATCAAGGATATTCCGTTTCCCAAGACAAAATGTAAATCATATTTACTTTTAATGTAATTAGTGTCAATATCTAACCACTATAGTCACTTCACCTCGGTCTCCTCAGTCAAAATATCTCTTTTCCTGGAAATAGTTTTAAAATACAACTAACCTACTCTTTCCAGACTAAGACAAACAGGTAGAGGTTTTAAACAAAACAGGACGCAAAAATGTTACTGGCATTACTAGATCAGAAATCACTCATAGAAAAAAATCTGTATTCTTTCCAGTTTCTGCAACCTGTTTCTTTGTAGAAAAAGAGAAGCCTGATTCAATGCTGACTCTGCTGACAGCTAAGGAAAGAGATGCAGCAGAGTAGGATAGTTCCTGGACTTACTATAATTTTCACTTTTTATCTTTTTTTTTTTTTTTTTGCTAGCAATTCATTCAGAATCCATTTTTCACAGATAATATGAAACCAGAGGTTTTGTTCTCTTCTTTGCCCTTAAATTTGTTCTTACCATTTTGTTCCAAAGGTGAAATTTTACAGCACTTAATGAAAGCACTCCAATCTTGATCAAATACAAATAATTCTATGATAGTTTTTAAAAGAATCAACATGGACATGCTGCTGAGCAGACATCCGTTTTTCTGGCTGCATAGCTCTTGAATTCCAGGGAATGAATTTGCTGATAGATTATTAGAGAGAATTAAATTTTTATATATTTAAAAATAAATTTTAATTTAATAAAAGAGATGATTTAGAGGGTAAAGAATATGTTTGTTGCTTTAGTTGACTTTATATTCATCCAGTGAGGAAACACGTATGTTAGACAGTGTTACCATCAGGAAAAAACAACCCTGAATTTTGAGATATTTCTAAAACACAGCAATAAGTTTGAAAGGGAAGAATACAAAGTTATATCTTCTATTGCCTTTGCCTATTCTGTCAGTAAAAGATTCATCCTTTACAAACACAGGGAGTCTTCCAAAGGCAACTGAGATTCAAATCTTTTAATGATCAAGTGGAACAGTATATGTACTTCCTTCTTGATTTGGCAGATAAAGGTGACAAGTAACAGTTCTTTAATCCTTAGAGAGTATGCTCGGTACAAGAGGGACAGAGTGGAGGCTGAACAAATGTCCTGATTCTATTTGAAACTTTAAAGGGAATTCACTCTTCTGCAAATGTCCATCATCCAGAGAGTGTAAAATGAAACGACAGATACCTATAGAGATTAGACAACTCCAACTTTTCAGCTCATTCTTTATGGTAATGCACATAGGGTTCACTATCCACATTAATTTAAAGTAGCAAAGTCAAAGAGTCTTTTACCTGGGTACATACAAGGAGTGGATGTGATTCATTAAAATAATATGTAGCAATAGTGACTAGTTTTAGCAGAATAGTAATTGTAAGCAAGGTTAAGCAAGCGTTATCAGGCCTCTTTTCACGTGACATAATCCAGCACTGTATGGAGAAGTCAATCACAGTCAGGAAATTTTCAGTAACCACTTTTAGATCATGAGCATTGTTTTGCTATTAAAGAAAATATTTCCACGCTTTGGTCTACCTTGCTATTGTTGCCAGGATTCTGTGAAGGCACAGAATTAATAGAATGGTTCATATGTTATGCTTTATCAAAACCTCAATAAATATGCTTTGTCTTTGGAAAAAACTATGCCAAATGTATCCCTGATAAAGAAAAATGAATAATAAGAAATATCAGTTTGTTTTAGAGGAAAGCTCCTAGGAAGAATACTTCATTTCTGGGCAGTTCTAGGACCAGGAAGTAAGACAAATATTCCAAGGAGTGAATTAAATGGCAACCAAGGAGAACTCAAGATTCAGAATAGTGTGTACTTTAAACCATAAGTCCCTAAATTAGGTGGAGGGCGAGACTATCTCATCATTATAAGCACCTAAAAATTAAGCTTCTGGATTACGATAATAGGTTACACTGGTCATCAATTGAGACACAACACCTTATAAAGATAATTCTTACAAATAGATAATAATGCCTCTAAAACATAGTAAATGAATCATTTAATTATTTTCTTTCTCTTTGCGTGACTAGCTGTGACTAGCAAGATATATATAACTAGTTTGTTTTATATGCTTAATTTTTACATGGTTAAAATCAGTAGAATGTGATCAGAGTCCTGAGCAGTCTGCTAAATGAGGTGACATATTTGTGAAGCAGCAGCAACTGATGTCTTGTAAATCAAGTTCAAAAAAATACAGCTGACGCTGTCAAACAGAAACCCTCCAAACCAAAAATAAATTAACTTTTTGAGCCACATGGTAATGTAAATTGCTACTGTAAACTTACAGTAAAATATTATTTATTGGGAAATAGAATGATAATTACATTAAACATAAAACGTACAAGAAAACATTGTACTTGAATGTAAGTCTTAAAAGAAGTGGATACTCATGGAGCCTGAAATCACATGGTGTGGCACCACAGCAGAATGTAATCCCAGCAGAGATACTAACCCAAGCCCCAGGAACATTTTAGCCATTCCAGCTACTCTGTTTCTCTTGACAGCTTATTAAGAGCATTGGACATTCCTGTAAGGCACCAAATTGAACAAGGGAGACTTATATGGAAGTTCACACACAAATTGTCCAACTGCAGTTATAAATGCATTGCTGGCATACTCCTGTGCTCTCCTGCTATAGTTAATACTGCTCAGTCACTATGACATGCTGCTCACACAGAATATTTTCAGGTCAATAAAAAATGGGTGGGATTCCTAACATGTTAAAAATGGTCTCATTCTTGCTCTCAAAGGACCATGCCAATTTTATATCTTTTTTTTTCAATATACTTCTGTTTATTTCTGAAATTATTTCTACTAATATATATTCTTTCCAGTGAAAAAATCAGAATGAGCATGAAATCTGATTTATTCTCCCCTATCAGTCACCAGTTCCTGGAACCGCACACACATTTACGTTCACCTATCATAAAGTGTATTAGCCCACAATTAGCCTTTTACTCTATTGCAGCTATTATAACGCTAGAAGAGGGAAGAGAATCAGATAAGTTAGAATGTATATCTAATGCACTGCAGAACTGGCTTTTCTGGAGAGAAGCACGATGGATTAGCTGTGGTAATGCAGCTGCTGAAAACCAAGCTCAGACAGCCCTAGTTCCTTCCTCAGCTAGGGAGAAACTAATTTCAATTCTTACAAAACAAATACCAGAAAAATGGTTGAACCGCTTGGAGCCTGTATTGTAACCTCTCAAAAAGACAGAAAGAAACTATTTTATTTGTAATATCAGCTATTATTTTAATCAGGAGCACACTGAAGCTTCAACATATCTGTTTATTAATTTCAGGTCCATTTCTTAAATGCTTTTGCATGCCACATCCTAAAGAGTTAGAAGCTTTTCTTAGGAAACCCTCTCAGCAATTATAATCTTGAAGCTTTTCTCTGCATCTTCCTCTGCACCTTTCAGGCCTGGTAGGGCTGAAATGGGGGAGCAGTCTAGGGGGGACATGAACAGTCATGCCTGTGGGGGCATGCAGGGCTCTGAGCATTTAACAAACAAGCTCTAATGGCTAGAAATTGTTATTATTTGCCCAATAAAATTAATAGATATCCAGAATTAGCTACTGTCTGCTGTTCTAAAATGCTTGGACAATCCAAATCTGGAGTTGTAAATGGCAAGGCTTAATGAGACCATGCCAGAAGAAATCAGCTAAAATTACTATGCAGATACCAGCTTTTCTGTAGAGCATGGAGTGTTAGGCATTTGAATTGCTTGTAAAACAGCAAAATAACTTTGGGAAACTGTCCAAGCTTTGCTAAATCATTAGTGCATACTTCTACTTTGCTCTCAACAGTTCCACAAAAGGTTTCCCATCCTGTGACATACATCACATTTGCTGGGGAAAATAATAACCTTTCACATATAAAATCCCGTGGTCACTTTCCAAATACATTAATTTCTTACTCTTTTTAATTCATTATTCTTACTTACAAAAACTCAGTTGTTCCTGCCTAAAACCTCACTTTAAAATCACACCTTTGTTTTCCAAAGGAATGTCTCTGGAAATGTGATGGCAAATCGTTTGTTCTCTTTCAGTCTTTGCTACCACCAAGAGTTACAGGGAGAGTCCAAAGCTTAATGCATATATGAGGCTGGGCTTTCATGGGTAGAAGGTGAGGATTAAGTGAACAGAAGTAACCTGACCTATACTCAAAGTAGCATTTTTCTTCCCCTCATTTCCAGTCTTTTTCAGCATTCCTCGAAAACTGAAGAGGCATTTCTTGGTCTTTATTACATACCTATGGATTTTTGCAGGAAAAACAGAGGAAAAAATAAATCCCCAAATAAAATTAGTTGAATGAAGGAAAAATTTACGTAGAAATGGCTAGCTTTAGACATTGTTATCAAATGTAAAAAGGACTTCCATCTCCATTAAAACAAAAAACCTTAAAAATATTGTGTTATCAATTATACCTGTACTGTCATATACATGGCCATTCCAATCTCCCTGGAAATTGTTAGAAGAAGGAAAAGATATTTTGTCTACAACAGAATGCACATAAAACTTTGGGAGTTGAGGAAGGGGAAGTAAAACAAAAAAGCTTGGTTTTTAATTTGAGACATAGATATGTCTCCATATACAGAAGCTGACTATTGCTCCAAAACTTGGGGGGAAAAAAATGTGTTGGTTGGCTACTGTTTTCAGGCAGAATTGAACTGAAGCAAAATTCCATAAAATCTATGCTCAGACAAATGTATAGGAAATATTTTTATATACCTCTTACTTACACAGTACAATAGGAAAAAAATGTTCTTTCTTGAGAATCCAAATGGAAGTAGGTTGTTCATTAGACAAAAAAAAGTGTAAAAAGAATTCATCTGACAGCCTCTTCTTAACTGTTCATCATTATAGCTATGAATGAGGGTATTGGCTTCAGAATTTAAGAAGCAGGCATGATAGGAAAAGGCAAACACAATTGGAAGCACCGTATGACCTGTTACTTCCCTAAATGTTTGGCGGCCATATCTTTCCCTCTGTAGCTGCAAGTAGTTGTTACCACTCATTTCTAAAAAAGGAGCCTCTGCCTTTTATTTAATAAGGTATACAAAGAATATCACAAAATGGAGTATCACTGCAATAAAAGAAGGCACAGTAAAAAATGCAAAAGGGTGTGAACAATGGGGAAGTCTGATGATGTTAAGGAAACCAACTGTACACACAAAGACCTATCAAAATAGAGCCTCAAGAAATTCCCATTAAAAAATAAAATGAAGCAAAGAAGAAGTTAGGTTGTTGCAGGAGTCAAAATTACCTTCTGCAGTAATGGATGAATATTCATCCAGGCTCTGCAACCTTCAAGGAACTTCCAGACTGATCTACATCTAACTTTAAATTTAAGCTTAAACAGAAGCTTTGAACATTGGGTTTGCCTTGTATTTTTCTTTTTTTTTTTTTTTTTTTTGTATTTTGATATTAATGAATAAATCTCTGCTACCTACGATGAGCTTAAAATGGAGTCCGCCAATATTAACTAACCGTCTTACTTTATTAATTTGACAAAAGACTGAGAAAGTATGTAATTTTCAAAGGTATTTTATTTTCCATGAAAATCTGACTGTACAGGAACAGTGAATTTGGGGTGAATTTGGTAAACTTGAGTCACATGATAGAACTCTCTATGCTAATGTAGTATCACCTGAAGTTCAGCCAACTAGTAAAGCCTGCCTCAGACAGAAGTCATCAAGTAAATACGGAAAAGTAAAAATGATCACCAGGGGGAAGCAAATATGCTGGATGTGAGCTGAAACAAATTTCTTATACGTTCATGGCAAGATGCCTGCTTCACAAAGCAAATAACACACAACCACTAAAATGACTGACTGAAAACACAAAATGGTACATGATAGGAAGGGGAAAATAACATTGACAACTGCCATCAGAATTAATGCAGGAAAGATAATGAGGAGTAAGAAACAAAGAAACAGACTGTCCCAAATTTCATATGCTGGTAGTCTGAGAAGAATCTAGAAAAATATTGACTTCAAAATGGAAGAGGCTTGCTAGTATATTTTTCTAAACAAAGTATCCTTAAATAATGTTGAAAAAAGCAGTTAAAATCTTAAAATACCACTAAAATAAAAATAAAGCTAACCACTGCCAAGACAACTGCTGAGTAATATTTACCAAATCCCAGGTAGTTCTCTACAAAGACCAGAAAACGGAGATGATTCCATATATGTTCTGCAAAATGCAAAACAGCCTTGAGGCTGACACTACTTCAAAGACTCATTTCATTTTATGTGTGTTCAAGATCTCTTTTTTTCTGCACTGTATGAATGAGCCAGATTGCCAAAATAAACAACTGTCTTAAAAGCACCAAACAAAATACATGTTGCTGTTTCTGAAATCCAGTATGGATTATGAAGAAAATACAAAATGTAAATAATCAAAGCATCAAGCATTAAGGAAGATGGCAAAACTAATACATACAGCTTGTTCAGCAGCATATGGAATTTGGGATTAATGACTAAGTAAAATGAGTATAGAAGCCTTATGATGGATAAGTTATGTCTAACCTGTGCCAACTCAGAGACGACAGGGAATTCAGGACCAATAAACAGTGAGAGAATAAAACAAGGAAGGAACAGGATTTAGGCTGTGTGAGTTCTCTGAAGGAGGTGAAATCTATTAAAAGCTATAGAATTTACCCTAAAAAAGTCTGAGAGCGCAAAAATAAGCAGATAATTTTCTGTAGATTTCCTACTGTAGTACAGTAAAATTTTTGCTGTTATTAGTAAAAGGCCAGAGATGTAGCACTGACGTGACAGTACAGGATCCCTGGGCTTAGTGTGGCTTGCGTTGTTTTCAGCTTGTTTGTGCAACAGGCTGGTGGCCAAGTGACCACTGTCTCACCAGCTTGTGCTTAAGCTCTGTGAATGACAATCATGGTCAAGTCTGACCAGTGGAGGAGGTCATGGCACAACAAGCAATTGCCCTTGCTGTCAACAGCGGTTGGGGGAGACTCATGTGCAACTTTCAGACTTGAGCTGGACACAAAAGACAAGGAAGCAGATTGTGACAGAAAAACATAAGCATCTCCCAAGAAGACCCCAAGACTGATGGAGAAGAAATCTGTACTATAGAGATCATGCACCTCCCAGTGAGGACCTGTGGAGTGATTGTGACAACTTGTTGCAACTCCCCCCACAATTTCTGCTTGAGAAAGACCAAATCTGTCAACCTTGGGATCCAGGAGGACATTCAGAAGGTGAGCATAATACCAGAGAAAAGGGGTAGATGCTAAAAAAAGGAGGCGAGATTAGCTGGGTTTTCCTTTTATTAATACCTCTGCTATTAATGGGTCTTCTCTGCATTAATTAAATGAATTAGACTATTAGACTGCTAAAAGATCCATTGACTAATACCAAATTCTTACCTTCAAATATATAGTGTGTTCTTTTGCCCATAACAAGATTTTAACTGTAATGCTATTTCCAATGTCAAAAAGCTCCAGAAGGTTAGAAAGGAATCAATTTGACAGAGAGATGTCAGAGTGTTATGAGCAGCACAAATATATCTAGTGCTAACATGGATTAGAACTGCTGATGGTGGCTCAGGAAAAGGGAGATTTTCACAACTGCAAGGTGCTACCAAAGAAGAGGGGGTTTCTTAGGTTGTACAAAATACTAGGCAGCAAAAAACAATCCTTCCAGGGGGTTCTATTTAAAGCTCCTCATGGAGCTGCCACCAAAAAAAGAAAGAGGAACACCAGAAACAAGAAACTTCTAACTGATTATTGGCACCACGACATTTGTGTTAGTTGAAGAGCAGGGAAGGAGGTAAGGAAGAGGTGTCAGAACAGAAAGTTTGATAAAAACTTCTATAAGGCATTACTTAATATAGTGTAAAATATGTAACCAGATGATAAGCTTAAATTAAATGAGCGAAAATTTAGACTAAACTTCAGGATGGCGTATTGTTGAAGTATTATAATTGAATATTTGCAGAATAAGAATCTAATTATTCTTTCCTGCCACATTCTGCCATATCCTGCTTTAATCTTGATTCTTTGATCTTGTAGTCAAGTAAATATTTTTTGTCAATATGGGTTTTTTTAATAGATATCTAAGATAGCTAACTAAAACTGCAGTGATAAGAAATCAAATTAAAAACAGCACCTCTACTCTTAAACACTTTACAATCCTTCAGAAGAGATTGCTTGTTAAAACAGCTAACCCCCTTATAAAACTAACATCCACTTATGTAATATCAGCAACTGCTTTTTACTGGATTTGTTTCCCACAGCTTCCATTTCATTTCACTGTGGACAAACAGTGGTGATTTTATGTGATTTTAATTAGATACATGCCTATAGATTTTGGAACAGGGTCTTTAAATTTCACTTCTCAGATGTTTGGGTTTTATTCTACAAAAGAAAATTAGTTAACAGTGAAAACAATCTTCAAAGGATTTCATTCTTTCAGTCTGTGTTCCTACTTTTTTCTGTCTTAATGTGTAATTGACTAGAGAACAGTTAATTAATTTATTCTACAGCTGAGAATGAGCCACGATGATAGGGACACTTGGTTGAAATACAGAAGCCAGTTTTCCATCTCAGCATTGTAAAAATTGGACTATCTGTTGGACTTTTATTGTCTGTTGGACAATAAATGTGTATGACAATCCGCAAAAGCTAGCAACTAAATCTTTCATTTCTTCCAGGTTCATGCACACCTCTAAACTTGTGCTGTTCTCCAGTCAGGGAAGTTTGGCTGAGAGAATGACTTTTTCTACCATAAATTCTCTATCATTGATTTTTTCAGCGTGATTTCTCTAGTCTTTCTCCATCATATGACCTCCACATTAAACAATACAACCAAAATCAATAAACTATGATAAACTGATACTATCCTTAGCCATAATCAATCTTTTTTTCTATTAGGGCACTTTTTAATTGGTTTTCTCTAGTTTGCTTTAAATATTTCATACTCCTGCTTTTTCATTCATATTCTCTCAAATCTCATTGTCATTATATATTGTCCTTCATAGGAGTTCTAATAACTGCTCTCTGTTTGTTCCCACCTTGTGAAGGTTTCATTCTTGCTCCAAGTATTTATTTATTTAAAATACAGTTCTCCAGCTTTTAAAACATTCCCAAAATACACTGGTTTTATTTGCTAAAATAGAATTATATAGCTTTTATTTTTCAGAAATGAAGGCTACTGTTACAAAACTGTTTAGTTACATTTCTTGTACTTTTATATATTTTTATTGTAAACTGAATTAAGGATACAGGTATTCATCTTGTTAACATAGTATACTGTGACAACTCTCTAACAAAGTTGGGAAAATAAAGATAAGTAATTTTAAAACAGATTTGTCTTTCCTTCAATTTCAGCTCATGGAACATTGACTTTTGTGGATCATCACAGACTATCAAAAATCACCCCGTGTATAGCATGGTCCACTGTAGACTATCTTATACTCCCAAAGCATAATTCTGTCACACAGATTCTTATTAGATATAAAGAAATGAGAACAAAACTACTACCTGCTCAATAGATAATGAAACATGAAATTAGAAGAATTGCTTCTACACTGCTGTAATTTCTTCTTAAGTAAGCAATGTTTCTAGTTTGCAAGTCTTTTCATACAGAGTCACATTCATCTTACTAACTTTGTGACTTTAGTACCAAGAAACTTTTAGTGTATTAGGAAATATACTGGTTTGGTTTTAGTGGGGGGTTTTTTGGGTTTGTTTTTTGGTTTGTTTTTTTTTTTTCATGGAGAACAGCTTAAATCGCTGATGCATAGAACAATTCTGTTTGGGAAAAGAACAGATCACTGTAAGCTAGAGATTTCCCCATGTCTGTTAGTAAACCTATGAAAATGCAGAGAACAGCTTACTCTGCATGTTCCAGACCACCTTCCCTACTAAATTCATCTCGAAGTCTGCTAAAATTAAATGTGACTAAAGAATGTATCCATTTCTCTCTATGAAGTTTTCAAATGTATCATAAACAAGCTAGCTCATTGGAGATACGGTGAAGTACAAACAATCAGGAAGGCATCCAGCTACTTGATAGGAATAGGTCCAGAAAAACTCCAGCTGTTTATGCAAATGCTGGTACTGAGTGGCTGGCACCCTATCAAGGACCAGAGGATCAGTGTCATATTTGTGTACTCTTTTAATGTGTAATGGATGTTTACCGCATCAAATAGGAAAAATCAACAAAAATTCCCGGCAATATTTAAATGATTTGCTGAACTGGGACATGCAATAGAGCCTCATCTACTCCTATTCAATTAAACTTGCCCAGAGGTTATACTTCGCTATTGCTGTGTTGTATCTCTTCAGACTTAAAGTATTTTCTTTTTCTCAAAGAAACTTCTGAAAAGCAGCCAAATATGAGGTGCATGCTGCCAAGAGACCTCCCATTTTGTTCTGTTTTTTCTTCAGTTTGGCATCTGGATATTCTTCTGTGCATCTACTTTATGGTTTTATTTTGTTACCTCTGAAGAGAATTAAATTTATAAAAAATTACAAGGATGAATTCTCAGTGCAAGCCTATATTTACATAATTCAGTCGTGTTCCTGAGTTGCCTGTTGCAGAAGTAAGTGAATAATGCATGCACTTCAGAATATAAAGATACTGAATATGTAAGTATCTACTATAATACTACTGGTTCAAAGGCCACAGATATAGACATCTACCTGTCCTGAAATATACACACAGGATATGATCTGTGTGAAAGCGATATTTCTCTGTGTGACATTCTGGAGATCAAAGATTTCTGCATTTCCTAGTATTATATTCTGTATCCTCTCCTCCTCCTTTTAAGTGTTTTGGGTGTAATTTTCAGTCATAACCACATATAAGATTCTTTGCCTTGGATGAATGAGTGGAGTAATAGCAAAGGTTATCAAAGTTACCAACTGTTTTATTTAATGGAAGAAAGCCTTCAGAACATAAAATATATAACTTGCTTCATCAAAAACAATAAAGAAATATTTAAAAAATACACACTTAACAAAAGTGTTTCACCCAGTCAGAATTTGTATTGATCTTATCACACACAGTTATAAAAAACACCTGCAATATTTGAATAACCCTTTAAAAAGTAGGTAATTAAAAACATATTTGTTTTACAAATCTATTAAAAGCTAGTAGAAATAATTTTTATATGTTTTGAAGAAAAATTATTAATATGTTAGGTATCTTAGCATGTTTGACTACATCTGTTGCACGCAAGAAAAGAAGAGAGTAATTGTTGAGAATTTCTCCTCCATTGGGCATGCTCCAACGCTAAGCAGTGATTGCTGGAAATGCTAATGTCATCTTAACCGATTAAATATATATTCAAAATATTTATGGGTGATTATATGTGTATATATAACATCTACCTCTACAATAAATCATACTACATAGTAAGCATGTATTGTGGTTCAGCCCCAGTCGGCCAACTAAACACCACGCAGCCATTCGCTCACTCCTCCCACCCCTGTCGGATGGGGGAGAGAATTGGAAGAGGAAAAGGAAAAAAAACCACTTACGGGTTGAGATAAGAATAGTGTAATAATTACAATAAGATAATAATAATAATAATTATTATTATTATAACAATGATAATATAATAAAAAGGAAAAGGGGGAAAGGGAAAAAAACCAAACACAAATAATACAACCGCTCACCACCTGCCGACTGACACTGCCCGTCCTCAAGCTGCGATTGCTGCCTCCCTGCCCCAGCCAGCCCCTCCCAGTTAACATACTGGTCATGAATTCACATGATATGGAATATCCCTTTGGCCAGTTTGAATCCGCTCTCTTAGCTGTGCCCCCTTCCCTCCCGGCTTCTTGTGCACCTGGCAGAGCATGGGAAGCTGTAAAAGTCCTTGACTAGTACAAGCACTACCCAGCAACAACCAAAACATTGGTGTGTTATCAGCATTATTTTCATATTAAGTCCAAAGCACAGCACTAAGCCAGCTACGCTGAAGAAAATTAACTCTATCCCAGATAAAACCATAACAGTATGTAATCTCGTAATCACAGAATGTTAATATGGAATGCAGCTGCAAATATTTTTACAAGATGGTTATCATGTGTGATTACAGTTCTAAAAATAAAAACAATCAAAAGACCCTCAATTCCTTAGTTACATTTTAAATAAAATATACTTCATTGTGGCTTAAAAGCCATGTAATAATAAGAATATTCATATATTTCTAAAGATTTAGAACCACAGAATCATAGATTCATTATGGTTGGAAAAGACCTCCAGCATCATCAAGTACAACCATCAATCAAACACTACCATGTCTCCTAAACCATGCCCTGAAGTGCCACGTCTACACGCCTTTTAAATACCTCTATGCATGGTGACTGTCTGGGCAGCCTGTTACAGTACCTGACCACTCTTCCAGTGAAGATATTTTTCCTAATATCCAATCTAAACCTCCCCTGATGCAGCTTGAAGCTGTTTCCCGTCGTTCTATTGCTAGTAACTTCAGAGAAGAGACCAACACCCACCTCACTATAACCTCATTTCAGGTAGTTGTAGATAGCACACTGCTGGCTTATATTCAGCCGGCTGTCAACCAACACCCCCATGTCCTTCTCCACTGGGCAGCTCTCCAGCCACTCTTCCCCAAGCCTGTAGTGCTGCATGGGGTTGTTGTGACCCAAGTGCAGGACCTGGCACTTCACCTTGTTAAACCTCATACAACTGATCTCAGCCCATCAATCCAGCCTGTCCAGATCCTTCTGCAGAGCCTTCCTGCCTTTGAGCAGATCAACACTCCCGCCCAGTTTGGTGTCATCTGCAAACTTACTGAGGGTGCACTCGATCCTCTCGTCCAGAACATTGATAAAGATGTTAAACAGAACTGGCCCCAACACTGAGCCCTGGGGAACCCTGCTTGCGACCGGCCACCAACTGGATTTAGCTCCGTTCACCACAACTCTCTGGACCTGGCCATCCAGACAGTTTTTTACCCAGAAATGGGTACACCTGTCTAAGCCATGAGCTACCAGCTTCTTTAAGAGGATGCTGTGGGAGACAGTATCAAGGGTTTTGCTAAAGTGCAGGGAGACAACATCCACAGCCTTTCCCTCATCCACTAGGCGGATCACCTGGTTGTAGAAGGAGATCAGGTTGGTCAGGCAGGACCTGCCTGTCATGAAGCCATGCCGGCTGGGCCTCATCCCCTGGTTGTCCTGCACATGCCTGGTGAGCTCACTCAAGATGTATCACTCATAATCTTCCCCAGTACCGAGGTCAGGCTGAGAGGCCTGTAGTTCCCTGGATCCTCCTTCCAGCCCTTCTTGTAGATGGGCATCACATCAGCAGGCCTCCAGTCATCTGGGACCGCCCCTGTTAACCAGGACTGTTGATGAATGATGGAGAGTGGCTTGAAGAGCTCCTCTGCCAGCTCCTTCAGTGCTCTCGGGTGGATCCCATCCAGCCCCATGGACTTGTGAGTGTCCAGGTGGCACAGCAGGTCATAAACTGCTTCCTCCTGGATTATGGGGGGGTTTATTCCACTCCCATCCCTGCCTTCCAGCTCAGGGGGCTGAATACCCCCAGAAATAACTGGTCTGACTGTTAAAGACTGAGGCAAAGAAGGTGTTAAGTACCTCAGCCTTTTCCTCATCCTCAGTGGCAATGTTCCCCTCCGCGTCCAATAGAGGGTGGAGATTCTCTTCGGTTCTCTTTTTGTTGTTAATACATTTGTAAAAACATTTTTTGTCATCCCTTACAGCAGTGGCCAGGTTGAGTTCTAGCTGGGCTTCTGCCTGTCTAATTTTCTCCCTGCAAGACCTGATGGAGTCTCTGTACTCTTCTTGAGTTGTCTACCACTTCTTCCAAAAATGATACACTCATTTTTTTTCCTGAGTGGCAGCACAAGCTCTCTGTTCAGCCATGCCGGTTGTCTCCTGGCCTGTTCGTCTTGTGGCACATGGGGACAGCCTGCTCCTGCGCCTGCAAGACTTCCTTCTTGAAGAAAGCCCAGCCGTCCTGGACCCCTTTGCCCTTCAGGACTGTCTCCCAAGGGACTCCCCCAGCCAGTGCCCTGAACAGGCCAAAGTCTGCCCTCCCAAGGTCCATGGTAGTGGTTCTGCTGACCCCCCTATTTAATAAGCCTCTTTGGGTTAATCAGGTTTATCAGGTTGTGTTGCTCTTAAAAAAATCCAACATAAAGACAAATATATTACACAATTGAAATACAAGACTAGTTCCTCATTATTAAAAACCCAAGGTTTCCTCACATTTTTTGAAGAATAGAACTTTTGCACTGATACAGTTATGTTTCAGCTTACAGAGAATTTCTGTCTCAGCACAGCTTTTGCTGCAATCTTCCCAGGTTTTATAACTTAGTAATAGCAGCTTTATCGAGGCTCCCTTTACTGAGCTGCTACTCATCCCATATCATATAGGATAGGTATATTCTTCTACTAACAGCTTTGCTTAACAAGTAAAGGAACATCTTCTAGGAGCAGTAAATCTCTGCTCCAGGGAAGTAAAAAGTCTGACCTGACCATGTTGTTAATCATCTACACAAACTAAAGAGGCAGTAAAATTCATTTCTTCAGGAAATAGGGAAAAATCATATTAAAATACTTTAGTTTTTCTGTCTTTGTAAAAATATATTAATTTCCTGAAATTAATTTCATTGGATCAAATACAGCAGTATTATTGCTTTCCTCCAAAGGAACGCACCTTCCATACTGTCTGGATTTTGAAAGATTTTAAAGGTAACATGAGAATGTGTTAATATTTAACACTTATGAAAGACAATAGCAAAAATCCTACCTCCCTGTTTTTTTTTCCTGCAACAAATGAAGTCCATAATTTCAAAGGATTAAAAGTTTTGAAAATAATGAAAATAATACCTAAATTTAGTCACAATACACAGTACATGGAATGTCATACCCTTGCAAGAAAAATAAAGTTTTACACTATCATCGGTATTTGAATTGGAAAGTCCATCTCAAGGGTGGGTAACTCTAAGCTCAAAGGTGTTTAATGAAAACCTCAGTTTGGTGGAGAACAGCTGTGTGTTGTTGGGTTAGCTTTACAGAAAATATCATTGCCAAGGTCTGAGAAAGGCTATAAGCTGAAGCCATGCAAGGTAAGAAAAGTAAAAACAGAGACATATAATTGTACAGTATTGCAGGGGGGAGGGAAATGCTCACCAGAAAATACATTAAAAAAAAAAAAAAGAATACGCTACAAATGTATAGAGCATCCACAGCAAAGGAGGCCAAGCAGTACTCCAGCTTAACCTTTCTGCAGCTGACTAAAGAACTCACCCAGTGCCTCGCTGGGTGTGGTGAGCACACTGATGCATATCCTAGTAGCCTGGTAGTGCGAGCTATCAATTGGCTGAATCAACCAATAAATAACTGATCTGAATTAATTAACTGCATTTATCCTTGCACAAGTCTTTTTCTGCATAGCAGAAGATACCTAAACAAAAATCTCCCAGGTTTTTGTTATAGGGGTGTACTCACAGGACAGTTACAGGGATGCTTGAGGGGGAGAGATACAATCTCTACAAACTTTTAGTGATGGGTGAACACACACTCTAAAAAAGATTAAAATTATTCTGTTTAATCAACTGAAAATTAATTTACCTTACTTCTGTAATATTATCTACCTTAATTGTAAGAATAGAGCATAGACCTAAAACACACATGCAGGAAACAACCAACACCTGGATCTGAAATGTTTCTAGCACAAAAAGTATCTCATAAAGCACTCAATCATTGCAAAGTATTTAATGTTCTCCCAAACGCATGAAAACCAAGACATAACATCTGTAGAATGAAAAAGTAAATGTTTTTCTAGTTGTCTCAGCTGTGCCTTGTCATAGATATTCCCCAGCAACAAACAATACTGACTGGCTCTCAAATAAGTAACTGCAAAGGATGCTGCTTTTATTTAAAGCCATAGCGGGAAATGAGAAGTGTTCAAGCAGATACCATTCTTTTGCTGTAGAGATAAAGATGTATGAGGGATTTCATTTGCTCCAGAAATGAGAATCTGATTTTCCTTCCAAATGCCTGTTCATGCCTATGATGTATACCAAGATATGCATTCAGATCAGTTACTCATCATGAAATTTCATCACAGCCTTTTTGGAGCATGTTTACATTAAATTCACTTATCAGTGTTGGGTGCCTAAAAATTGATGACTCTAAAAAGGCTTTGTTACTTTTACAAATCTGGACACAAACATTATCTAGGTTTTCAAGCCAAATGAAAAAACAGAATTGATTGAAACAGCAAATCAGCTGTTGCTTGTTCATCTACTATAGTTAGACCTCTGTTCTTCACCAAGACTAACATCCAGTACAATAAAGCATTCTTTTCATCTGGTAGAAAAACAAGGAAGATAACAGAAACATTTCTTTTTCATGTCAGTTTAAGACATTCTTGAGTGGCCTTATACATGATCAAAATCAAGCTCGTATGGTGTTTTTCATCTCCCAGAAGAATGTGACAGCAGTTGCTTTTAAAGTTTTATTTTCCAAGGGAAAAAGATATTGTAAACAAAGTTCGAGAGGGTGAGGTGGGGTGGGGAGTGTTTACTGTTGTTTTATTTGGGGTTTTTTGTTTGCTTATTTTTTCAAACTTTGTTTTTTATTCATTTTTTTCAGTAGTTTCTTGGCACATTATGAGTCCGGAAATGACCAAGAGACATGGAAATTGTCATTAGTTGCTACAGCTAGTGTTCTTGCAAGTTGTTATGGCGGCTTCTGGATTTCTTATGATACCATGTCTTATGGACTGACTGCAGGTTGGATTTAAGTAGGCGGTAATGGAAAGGACAAAGTTTTGGTTACAATGGAAGATCATTACAAGATTTTGTTCACATTCATTCATTATTTGAACGCTATTGTATGGTACGCTGCCGACTTCAGTTCTCAGAGGGAAAGAATCATTTCTCAGCATTGTGCTCAGGACCACAAAGTCTTTGATTATTGACTGAGGTATGTATAAATATTGATATGAAGCAATAAAAATAAGTATTTGCCTTGTGAGACACTCCTATAACAAAAAGAAAAAAAATCATTAGTTGCTATAATAATAATTACTATAATAACCTTCTCAGGAAGGGAAAAACACTTTAATATGTGAAAGAATGAAGGAATTTGCACACTACTAAAACATTTCTCCTTTTTATTCCCACTCACTACTATATAATCACTGTGTAGGGGACAAACTTGTAAAGTGTGGAACTTTTATTCATATAATACTTAACCTGAATACTTTTAGCAGCATACAATTATGTAAAAATCTGTGCATAGAGGAGTTCTAAGTTCTTCCTGACTCCCCCTCAAGAAAGGAATATTATTTACAGTCTTAGTAAATTACCTTTGCTTTTTCAAAGCCTTCAGGAAGAAGCTGGCTTATCTTTCTGACTTATTGATTTCATGGATGATGAGATATGAATTCAAGTTTAATATGTAAAAAAAATTTATTTCTTAATGTTTTCACCTCCCAACTCCTCTCTGCTCCCTCATGCTGTGATTATTGTGTAAAGAAGTAATCTCTCAGACCTGTAATCAGGCTATCATCTTCTCAGACTTTTCACTGATGTCTAACACCCAAGCTATACCATTTTCATGATATCCCTACAATACAGCCTTTTCTATTTGTTCCGTGGCCTAAGCTTTTATCCTCCTGGATCTCTACAGCATTCACCACATGCAATTCACCTATTCCTGAAAGAGAATAGTTACTGTACAACTATTAGATCATCAGATTAGTACACTTTCTAAAATGTTTTGTTTACTTGTTTGCTTTAAATGACCGTCACAACTGTCCTTCAAAAACCTGACCCTGTTAGCGAAGGGTTTAAGTTCCTCAAAAATTGCAAATTCTTACTAGAATGTTAAAAACCTGGACCAACAAATACTATGCTTCATCACAGCATAGTGCTACCTACACTGTAAGGTTGGATACTCATGTTAGGTGTCTCTTCAGTTGTCACCCACGGTCTCTTTTTACCAGATCAGTACAAAGAATATCAATAAAATAGTAATGTTAATAGGAAGACATTTTTGCCCAAAGTTAATGGAGATAAATACAGCCTTATGTTCACAATTCACCCATCCTTGATTGCAAATGGGATATTTTGTGTGTTTCAGAATAATTTATCTGTAAAATTATTATTTCCACTGAGGAAAAAGGGAACTGGAGTAACTCGTTCTTATTTACAGACCTTCCTAAACCTTCTATGTGCTGACTTCATCTGAAGCTCGTTGACCCAAAAGAGTCCCAGCTCACTGCTCAGTTTTGAGCAAAGTTGATTACAATTTGTAGAGGGATTGAGTGTTGTTTGAGGGTACGGAAGGGACAGGATTTGTTTTGTTTAGCTTCAGTTCACATTTCTTCTTTCCTTTGTACACTTGTTCAGAGGAATCCAGGCAATTAACTTTGAATAAGATTGATACTGTATATTAAGGACTTTAGACCACTGCAATGTATAACATACTTTCAATGCAGAATTGTTCAAACACCCAGTGGGAAGTGAGTGCTTAATGTGTTAATGCCCTCAGATATGTGGGGTGTTCCAGTCTGATTTTTCCACTCTTGTAAACAAGTTCAAACTTGTGCTGGTATAGGGTGTTTGGATTTGGTAAGAGAATAGTGTTGACGGCACACTGATGTTTTAGTTGTTCTTAAATAGGTGCTAAGTGTCCATAAGCAGTGCTTAAACTAGTCAAGGACTCTTCCAGCTTCCCATGCTCTGCCGGGTGCACAAGAAGGCAGGAGGGGAGGGGGCACAGCCAAGGCAGCTGATCCAATCTGGCCAAGGGGATGTTCCGTACCATATGACATCATGCTCAGCTTATAAAGCTGGGGATGATGGAGTCCTGTGTTCCTAGAGATGGCTGAACAACTGCCTGCCGATGGGAAGGAGTGAGTGAATTCCTTGTTTTGCTTTGCTTGCGTGCACAGCTTTTGCTTTTCCTTTTCATTATATTATTACTGTTGTTATTATTATTATTATTACTATTATTGTTTTGCTTTACCTATTGAGCTGTCTTGATCTCAGCCCATGAGTTTTCTCAGTTTTACCCTTCCGATTCTCTTCCCCATCCCATTGTGGGGGGAGTGAGGAAGCAGCTGTGTGGGGCTGAGCTGTTGACTGGGGCTAATCCACAACAAAACTACATTTCTAAGGCTAACTTTGTTGCAGGTATCATATTTTGGCATTAAAAACTGAAATCCACTACTGGCTCAAATAAATATTTAAAGGTTAACCATAGCTAGGAATTTCAAATCATTATTAGATTAAGCCTGTTACACTTCTGGCACACCACTGAATGAGACAGTCCTATTTAGTAGTTTGTATTGAAGCAACAGAATGGCTTGACCTTTCAATAGGTGAGATATCGACCTGTGACAGGGCTCCACACAAGCCTTGTGAACTGCCTACGTTCTATGTCAGTCTTTGACTAAGATTTCTGTCTCTGTCCCATGAGATACATTTCACCCTTACTGAATATACAGAAAGTTCCTCTTCAATCCTCTGGAACTGGAAGATGTAACAAAAGAAAACTTTCTTTACGAGGATCAGAGCTCCTAACATTATCCTCTTTGCTTGTTGGATTTCTTTAGAACGGGATGCTGTTTCTTCTGTGGGTATAAGTGAGATAGCAATTAATGTAAATGGTATTTGTTTCTCTCCCTCTCTGCCTTAATATTTTTTAAACTAACTAAACATTGCAAGATGCTTTTAGAACACTTTTAAATGGATAATCTCCATTTTTATTGTGCTCTTATGCCTTCTCAGCCTGCAAAGCTGGAGGAAAACGACACTGCTTTCCTCCTCTTAAAAACAATTATATTGTCTGACAGTGACATCTATACACTGCTTTATGCAATCTTGTGATAAAAGTATGTATGTGTGCTTTCCCTAGTTTGAAACAAAATGGACATTCATATGTTTGTAAAGGCACTACATAAATATGAAATACTGATTAAAAAAAAAAAAAAGTTAGTTGTTTAGAAATGCAAGTTAAGGAAAGAAAAAGGACACAAGATCTGTTTCTCTTCACTCCTTCCCAGTAGATAATTTCCATGCTTTTCATCAAGATGGGGCATCAAACCCTCCTTCAACAGTTTGGGGCAGAGCAGGGGTTTGATACCTGCTAGTGTCTCCTCCTGAGAAAGAAGAGCCACAGACATTATGCAGAGAATTTCCTTCTTTCCTTCTCCCATTCTTCCACTGTGAAGCAGTGAGGATTTCCCTTTCCACGTTGCTTCCTTTCTCATCAATACATACAACCGTGGACTGCTCCTTCTCATTATTTCTTGCATTCCTTTTCCATATGTTGGCCCTGTTAGTGGCCAAGGACAAGCAAGTCTTAGAAGCCATTCCTAAATTCATGAAGAAGGGGATTGGGGGCAGCCAGTATGGGTTTACCAAGGACAACTCCATTCTGATCAACTTCATTGCTATCCATGCTGAGTGACTGGTACTGCGGACAAGGGGAGGGCAATGGATATGGTATACCTTGACTTTAGCAAGGCTTCTGACAGCCACTCTCACAGTTTATTAGCAAATTTGTGGAATTTTGCAGACAACACCAAATTGAGGGGAACACTCAATATGCTGTACCTCAGGGCTGCTCTTCAGAGGAACTTGAACAGGGTGGAGAAATAGTGACAGAAACCTCACGAAGATCAATAAAGGAAATGCAAAGTCCTGCATCTAGGATTAAATAACCCCATGCAATGGTACAAGCTGGGGACTGACTGTACAGGAAGCAGCTCTCCAGGAAATCCATCTTTGGGGGTCTTCAGGACTTGGTCAAGCATGGCACTGAGTAACCTGATCTGCTCAAACCTGCTTTGAGCAGATTGGACTAGATGACTTGCAAACATCCCTTCCAAACTAAATTGTTCTATGACGCTGCATTTGGTTCGTCTGTTCCTATCAGGAAACAGCTCAGTAAAGGAAATGGAGATGATACACTTTGAAACCTGCAGAATGGAAATTAAAAACATGCAAGAAGAGACTGGTAGTGTTTCCCTGGCCACACTACTTAGAAATGGAAAAAAAACCCCAAACTGTAGAAGAATTATTTTCATGTTACAGCCCTTTCGGCTCAAATGAAGTCTAGGTTTAAGATCAAAGTCTGCAAAAGGGTGAGAAATTTTCCAACCAAACGGAATATGTGACTGCGTTCCTATGAAGCTTTCAAATTCCAAATCCCACTGAATAATCAGGCAAACACTTAAGATTTTATTTTTTTTTTAGGAGGGATGTTGCTTAATTAACCTACCTATTCTTCCACAAAGATACAACCTATTTCCATATAGGTACCTATGGTTTGTTTTTATTTGCGTGCTTCTTGCTTGTTTTTTTTAAGGGACTATTTTCAAGAAAAATGTGGGTGCGCAAGTGTGTGCAAGTGTTAGAAGCCAGACGTGCTTTTATTGCAATCATAGATCTTTAGAAACATGTTTTCATAAGCAAGTGTTGCAAGAAGGCTACTGGGTTTACCAAATGCACATCAAAACAGGGAATGCATTCCAGGAATTAACATACTGTAACACAGAAGGAAAGAGGGGAACTAACTGCTTCAGTGATACCCACAGCAGCAGGCTATAACAACAATAGGCAGTATCAGCAGCAAAAAATGTCTTTTTTTTTTCTCTCCACTGTTTATAAATGAGATCGAGCATATGGATACGTAATTAAGGTTATTTCATTAGATCAGACTAGAGCTCTCCAAACAATCATAAAAAGGGTTTTCCATGCATAATGGTTTATATAGGCTTCTTAGAACACCCATTAATACATTCAAAAGCACAGATTCATCTTGAAAGAAAACAGTCTTACACCTGCAGATTTTGCCGAGGCTTCTTTTTTATGATCAGAATGACTTTCATAATTTAATGTACAGCTGCATTATTTAATGAATATTCCTGTTCTGCCTTATTCTCTTCTGTTCTTCTTACCTCAATTTCTGAACAATCTACTATTTACCACCTTCTAGTTGTTGATCTAACTGGGGTGATTCCCTACCAGCCAAGGTGCTCCAAGAAGTCAATTTCCTTTTAGTTCACATATGCAAAACAGCCTGTCCAATTTTCCCTTTCCTACTCAGCTTCCAGGTCACGTCCTCTTTCCTAACCAGACCCTTCTAAACCCTCCTCCTAATCTTTTCAATCAGTGTTCCAGGTCCCCAGTTCAACCAGTTCCAACCTTCCTCCTCTCGGTTTACAGTCATTATCCTTCTGAACAATAATTTTTCTTCTCCCCACTTCTTGTCATTTTTCAGTTCTAGTTTCATTTCCCAGCTGTCTCAGCAGATTCTGAAGCCCAGACACTTCCAAGACTAAGGTGGCAAATTATTATATAAACTGAGTTTTATCAATTTCTCTGTGAAAAGGCCACTTTGACTCTCATGTAGGTACCTAACTTTTATTCCACGTAGCCTTAAATTTCTAAACACTAAAAACTTAACTGTAGGTCACTAGAGACAATCATGTTTCAAAACAGAAATTCCACACTGGGTGAAACAGGACATCCTTCTTAAGACATTACCTCCCATGAAATTATGACTGCAGATGCAGCAAGTCTGCTTTCTAAAAGGATTTCTTTCAGGTTATAAGAAGCTTTTCAAGAGCTTATCTCTTGCTACTGAAATCTGGAAAGGAATATTAATTATTGAAAAGTATGAAAACCATGTGTGGAATTATTTTCTTTCATTAATCTCGGCATACTCAAAAGTCATCCAGGAAAAGTTGTATGTTCTATGTTCCATATGGTATATGTTCCAAGCACATAGTGATAGAATTTCTAAAGGAGATAATACACATGCAATATGGTAAGTGCAATAGTTACACAGGGAACTCAGAAATGTGAATTTTATTTAAAATACCCGTATTTCTAAAATGTTGATGTTCTGCAATCATACGAAATGAATTAATCATATGGATGAATCAAGAAGACTGACTTAGCAAGGAGATAGACAGCATTAATAGCACAAGATAATGATATAGTACAAAATATAGTTGAAAGGAAGACAAAAGGCATAAGAAGTTAATTTGTTTTAACTGAAGTTAATTGTTAATTTATAGATAAAACTATATACACATATTGAATATTCCCTAAAACTCTGGCAAATTATAGAGGAGTATAGAGTTATTAAATCAATCTTTACATCAATTTGTCCTTAGGACCTGGTGTTACTTTTTATTCTGACAGCTTGCCATTCGTCTCGCTGCTGGAACTAGGTGAAAAATGTAGTGATAGAAGAAAAGTTTAAAATGATGTATAGACTTCTGTTTAAATTCGAGTTTGTACTTTAATTAGGAATCCTACTAAGATTTGTTCTTTGAAGGGCCATGTTATAGTTGATGCTTTTAAACGTACTCATTCTCCAGGAGCATCTAGATTTCTGTTCCAAAGAAACAGACATTTTTAGCCAATAAAGCCTAATTGAAATGTTAGTTTATATAATAAGTATTTCACTCTCAGATGTCTGACTATATAAAGATAGCAGAGATTAATCCTTCTATATTTGAAGGAAGAAATTAAATCATTTTTTCCAAAGATAACATCATTGCGAAATGAACGCTGGTTCCGCTAAAGTTTCACTATCGATTGCAGCCTCAATCCACAGCATAGAAATAAGGAGTAGATTCAAACTTTCATATTGCCCTAGAAAAGGTCACCGTTTTAATGTTCATGGTATGTCTTCCAAAAGCTCTTCAAACTTATGCCGCCGATTACGTGTTTAACCTGCATCTTTCAGTAGCTACATACACTTAAGATTTTTGGCCTGAAACTCGCTATTGTTGTTTTCTGTGCTTCAACTTCTGGGTTATGAGACCTATTAAGTCAATTATTCAGCCCTACTTCCACATACCTTCCTCGTCCTTGTTTTATAGCATTGTGTAGTACACAGACTCTGGCTTGCCTGGTGGAAGAGCTCTGAGCCTGGCTGCTTCTACACCTCAGCTATGCAGGACTGTTTCCACATATGGCAATATGTAGGGTAATAGGGCATCACCTCAGTGGTGGTGTTCACTCACCTTTAATTTAGGATGTAGCTGTTGGACTAACTGCTTAGATTATGTAAGGATAATGAATGATGATTAAGAACTAGCCATTTATTATGAAGCATGCCATCAGTGAATGTCAGTCCAGCAAAGTTTCATTTTTAACTGTAAAACTGGCATGATTTATCAGTTTTCTAAACACTCCCACCATGGCCGTCTCTAATTCCTCAACAAATACACAGATATGCCTATAAACAGTCAGTCACAGCAATTGCGTAGGACTCCACTGGAAGGCTGGAAAAAGATTTAAGTGGAAACAGAGGGATAATGCACTTCAGTTTCAGTATCAAGGCGGTGATCACGTCATGCAATATAGGACTTCTGCAGCATGACTGGAGGAGGCCAAACCTCAGAACCTACCACAGTCTTCTATTCACTCAACTCCCATTCGAGGTGGGATCTAAATTTTCTGGCTGAGGCTGGAGCTAGCAGCTTTCCCAGGCTGCTTCATTCAGAGACAGGGACCTGATTATCAATTACCCCAAACCCAGAAGCCTCAAAGCTCTGGAATCTCTGGGAGCTCCAGTAACAAAATGCACAGGAAGGAAATAAAATAAAAATCTAGCAACCTCTTTCTTAGTTCAGAAATGTGAATAACCAATCCCTTTCCATGAAACTATTCTCACTTGAATACCTGGCATTTTCCACTAAACATTATTTCATCACAAATTCAAACAGTTTTCATAACAATGTTTCTTTACTGTTTCCTTCAAAATAAAATCAACACTAGAAAGTAAAAATCAGTAGTAATTCCGTTTAGCTTAATAGGGTTTCACCAAATTAATAAACACAGACAAGATAGTGAAGTTTCCCTATTAGTTTCACTTCTGCAAAGTCTAAAATATGTACAATGAGCCTAACCTTACACATTTATGACCAACTTTATTGATTTCCTCAGAAGATTTGCAATAACTTCGGAGTGGCAGAAAATGGACATTGTTGTTATAGTATATATGATTCAGTTACATCTTTGTTCTAAAAAAACCATCACCTACTATGAAAAAAATTTTAATTTTAACATGAAGTTTCACACTTTGTTATGCTCTAGAGGAATTAATAAGCAGTTCTAATGTCCACCTTGTGGGTCTAGAAATTCATAATAGAGTAGGGCAGGGTTAGACCTGGCAGTTCATCAGTAAAGAAACTGTGATTACCTAATCATTCGGAGAATTTTTAATACACTGAGTGGTGTCCATGTTATCAACTTGGAGCATTTAATTTGGATGCATCTACATTACACACTTTCCACAGTGGCAAAAATGGCTGAAGAAATTTGTACTTCTTCTGCATGTATTATTTTCACACATAGTTTACCAGTTGTGCCAATACATCCACATGTATGGTTGATTATGTGAACCAGTTCACTGAAACGATTTATGTAAAAAAATACGGACAAATTATTTTACATTAATTTCTACTTTTCAGTCTCTCCAGTATTTGGGATTATGTGGTTTCACAAACAGTCATCACAGTTTCACAACTACATGGGAGTAAAGACAAAATGCAATTCAGAAGCAGAATAGGATTTGAAATACTTTAAGCTGTCTCTGACGAAAAAAATGTGTGGTGTTACTCTTCAACATACGTTACATGGCCAGGGAGAAAACTTTTATGCAATTATGGGAAAGGAACAGGGAATCAGAGTGCCAAAAATACTTCCCTGAAAAAGAGGCAATACCAATAAGAATCAAATGCTTAATTTAGGATTATTTATGACTTCACGAATTAGGGTATAAAACAAAAATAAATACTACAGGAGAGAAGTGCAAGAACTTCCAAGGACATTCTCTGGATATTTTACCATTCCAGCTACATGTGGTATTTTTTGTTACTGCCTTTGAAGGGATGAGATGTTGAACTTTATAATTTGTATAGTTTTGGAGATCAGCTGATTAGAAGCTTTTGTTCAATTAAAATATTCTGATTTTGTGAAACCACCAACTTTGACTCATTTCTTCTCATGAAAAAAACCTCAACCAAACCTGAAATATTCACATATAAAGAAGAAACAATTCTGAGATGTATTTGAAGTCAAACCGGAGAAAGACTGAAGCTAAAAGAAAAAGCTCAAGGTCTTCTTTAAATTTCCTTCAGAATACATAAATAAAGTAAGTTTTGGCTTTGTGTCCCTTTTAGAATTTTAAAAAAATCATGACATACCAATTTTTCTGGAGACAGAAATGTCTACTTTGACCAAACTTAATTCTGAAGGAAAAAATAGATACTTTTATACTGTATTTTGACAGGATTGTATTTTTTCTTCTTTGTATCAGTTATTATGAGTACACATTTAAAATAATATCTTAGAAACTATTCCTTATAGACAACTGAGTAAGTGCAGATTCCCACTGTTTTAAATTAATTCCAATAAATTTGCAGGGCAATACAGATATGCATGGGGCCTCAATCATCCAAAACCAGTGGGAACACCTATATGCCTCTTCAGTTTTTCCCATTTCAAAACTAGTAAAATGTTTTGCTTCATCCCCACAGTGGCACAAAGCAAATGTTAATGCAAAAATTTTCTCACAAGAAAGAAAAGCTGGCTTTGTCCTGCCATATGTAATCAGGTATTGAAATTAGTCAAGCTGATAGTAGAAGTATCCTGTTTTACCACCTCAAGGATTTATATTAACCCATCTTCTTCTTTTTTATGCCTGGAAAAAAGTGAGAACATCTTCAGAAAAAATGGGTTCTCTCCAAACACCATGATTAATACAAGTAATATACTTTTTGTTGTCTTACTGGTTTAGTCTCTTCTAACTATAGCACACTATAATCACTACAGAAAGTAGGAATATCAAAAGGCTGTTCACTTAATCAGCTGCTGAATTAATGAAGGCAAAACTTGCAGCTGCCACTAGAAAAAGAGAAGATATTTGGAATCAGGTAAAATCTTTATTTTCCCAGTTCCTGCTCTCCGTACTGTTTTCATTCTGTCATTTCCAAATGGACTGCTAGTCTGGAAAATATGATAATTCATTTCACCACCCAAGATTACATATATACTGCATAGATTCTGGACAATGTGAAGGTTTTGCTTTAATAACATTTTTCGCCAGTGACCGTTTCCTTTTCCTAGATAAGGAATTACGTCTAGAAAGATTCTTCATATCAGCACCAGATGACATGTCAGAGTCTCACAAGAATTAGTCGGAGAACATCTCTGTCTCCGAGGTTGCAGACATTTAATCATTTCTTCACTATTCTGGGCAGCTGCACACTGACCTCATACCCATCACCTGCTTCTGGGCTGTCAGCCACAGTACCTTGTAATATAAGGGATACTTTGCATGCTGCTTTACCAAGAAGAAATGCCACTAACTGTGACAACAATCCTAATTAGTTGTTGAAATACCATTGTAAAGATCTGTCACCAGCGATTACTCATCTCTTTAATGGTTCCTTCAAACAGAAGCTCTGTTTCAGCTATTTAGAAAATGGCCAATATCATTACCATTCCCTGAGGGGCTTATCTAAGCACTCTGAAGGATTACTGTCCAATTTTACTTTTAAGCAAGGTTGCAAAAGTCATGAAATAGACACTTTTCAGGGGGAAAATAAAACATCTTCACAGCAAGAATTTCAGCCGCAGGAGGTTGGGAGCAGTTACATACCTCTAGGCAAACTGTAACATAGCAATTATAAGGAAGCATCCTCTGAAGCACAGAGAGGGAACAAGATTTTAAGAGAATGAGACTAGTAGTGGATAAGAAGTAAGAAAAGGATTAGATTCAGTACTAGAAACAACACATTTGATTTCCAAAACCTCCTATTAGTATCACAAGCTGAAATTATACTACCAGGCAGAAGTAGCCTGACTCAGCGTAGGCCAGCAGGGTAACTGTCTGCTCTAACAGACAAACTACAGACAGCGTTTGAGTTAATAAACAATTGCTAACAAAAGCAACATTAACAATTTCATTTAGATTAGAATAACTACGATTAGTTATAGAACATATTTTTGTTTGCATCCTATCTATTGCCACTCTTCAATGCCTGAAAAACCTGCTACAAACTGCTTAGAGAAACGAATACTTAACCCCAGTCAAACAGCTATTCCAGACCTCCTTAACCTATCCCAACAAGTTGATGCTTAGAGGATAAACAAGGTACTAATGTTTCATCCATCCTCCAGACAGAGAAAGAAAGGTAATTTAAATGACAAAAAAAAAAAAGCCTTGTCTAGAAATGGCTGTATCTGTAACTGATAAACCTATCCGCGTGGGTTTATGTATAGCAAACTAACAGTGATCAGTAGCAACTGTTTTAGAGGATGTCGCATTAACAAATATATGTTGATAAATAAATAAAATCCTGACAAAATTACAGTTAACCTGTCCATAGAACACTGTTATATTAACTGTAATAATATAGCTATTGACATAAGACAATGTTTTCTATACTTTCTAGTTTCTTAAACCTGAAGCTTTATGCAGTATGCAATGAACACACTGATCTTGAAATCTTTGGATTCTTTTACTGAATTCTTTTTTCTGAATTTTTTTACTACTATAAAATATTTGTTATTAGGACAGGAACTTCTATGAAGAGGAATACAAAAACTTTGCAGAAGGCTGACAGTCTGTGAAGCCAAGCATATATGCCAGCATTAGCAGGATCAGAGCTATGCCACTGAAAAGAATAGATATATTCAAGAAAGTTCATATATTTACTAATGTAAAAGTGAAAGATAATAATAATTATCTGATAATAGAAGTTTTATTACCTTTTTAAAGGGTATTTAATAGTTAGAATTCTTTCCATTGCTTTAAGTTATAAAAACCAAGTATAAATTAGCTTCCATGATGAATATTGTTAAATTTTGACAAAGTTAGTTTCCTTTATTTATTATTTGTAGGAGTATTATTTGTAGTTTTATATTTCTGATATTTTAAAGTTGTCTTGTCAACTATAAAGTTTGGGTGCATCCATAGGTAATTTTCTGCTAAGCTGTGTCTAAAATTTCATCAGAATTAGAGAAATAAATGCATGCTGCAGTAAAATCCATATAGGAAAAAATAAATCAAGAAAAAAAAAAAAGCTTTGCTATACATAAAGGCTTAATTTCTACAAGTGGTGAAGTGGTGCATACATGTCCCATTACCATCTTTGAGCATACAGCAAAATGGGAAAATTGAGTCCTATAGTTAAGTCATTCTATGGGAGCTCAGAATGGGCTTCCCAGTGAACTACGTGCAGCACATCGTCTGTTGCTCTGAGCAGAATTCAGACCTTGTGATTCCTTTAAAAAAAAGCCAACAAACAACCCAAGACCAATTTCTTTGTAGTTTGCAAACAGTATGTATTTCAAAGAGATACTAAATACATGCTCTTATTCTTTTCAGCTATTACAGACATATTTCCATGCCAAATTCTATTTTCCCAATTCTATTTATTTTGGCAGGCTTGCCATTCTGGTCTATTCTCCACTCCTCCTGATTCTTCTTTGCAATTTCCAATTCCCCACCATCTGTTTCCAGTCCCTGCCTTTACCTGCGTGATCTCTCACCTGGTTTCCACCTTCTCCATCTCTCTCATTCTCTCTCCTCGTCCATACTAACTGCCTGAATTAACCTTCCTGGCCTCTCCTAGTCACCTTTCCTCTCCTCCCCACCTCCATGGCAGTTCTCTTCCCTAACTTGTCTTTGTCTCTTGCACACACAACTTCCAGCCTCCCTGTCTCAAAGGCTCGCTCTTCTGGTCTCCATACTCAAACACTGTTCCCCAAGTTACCTCTTTAGCCACCCTCCAGTTCTTACTCCTTCTAAAATCTCAACTGGAGCTTTCTAAACATCACAGCATATAGGTACCAGCAAAGGGATCGTAGCATGAACAAGGTTTCTTATGTGACTTAAGTCTGGCCTGTAGCATGCAGACGTTAGAGTTGCAGGGCAAGTTGTTCCTGCCTCACCACCAGGATTCATTCCTGCAGTAGTGAATGTGCAATGCTACCCAAGTTCTGTGGTCCAATAAACCTGTCTAAGCAACACGTATAAACTGAGAGCTTGACCAGAACTGGAAAAGCACAGCCCTGACAAAGATTGTTCCCTTTAAGGATTCCAGGCCCTCCCTCAAAGCAGGGATGTTGCACAGCTTTGCAAACAATAACTCACCCACATTTAAATTAGAAAAATACTAAAGAATGTCTTTTTCCTGTAGTCCCATTTTTAGAAGGAGCTGCACTATTCTGGTTGAAATGTTTTGCCTGAATTTTTTGCAACTGTTAAGGAATATTTGAATGTATCTTAAAGGACTACGTGAGGAACAGTTAGAAAACCTAGAAAGGGGCTGCCTCCTATTCCCATGTCATTGCTTAACTTCTTTTCTAAAAGCTGACGTATAGGAATACGTCATTGTAATAGGAATCTAAATCATGACGATAGCCGATCATCAGATAGACAGACAAACCCAGTAAAAGAAACTTGTAGGTTAATTCTAGCTGCCTTCCTACACCCATTTAAAGAGCTAGGAGATTTAAAGACAATCTATCCAGCCACTGATATCTGATACTAGCAAAGAGCTCTCCAGTTCCAGGCATGCAGGAAGAAAAATAGATATTGACATAGCAGAAGGTACCAGCTGAGGAACTGCTGAGGACTGTTATCATGTAAGCCTACTGTCAAGAGAGATTGAAGTGTTCTTTTCCAACTGTCTAGTATATCACTGGTATAAACCCCTGCAAATTTATTATGTCTGGTAGTAGTTCACGTTATGTGAAAAATTCCATTCCTGCAACAGTATCATTACATGACAAGGACGGAAATATTCTTGGAACAACATTCCAATATTATTGGTTTGAAGACAGTGATTTGTTCCCTTGTTTTTTTACAGCAACATTATGCTTTAATAATATTAAGGCTGACTCAGGGTTCTCCAGTACAATGACCTGGCAGCACAGTGCCTACTACAGAATAGTCAGTACATTCCAATGGATAGGAGGACCTAAGGGATTGCTAGGACCGAGTTTGATGAGAACATATTTTTCTGCACAGTGCTCTAACCCAAATAATACAATATCATTTCAGGTCAATCAAATGCAAAGCAAAAGACGAACAAAAGAAAACAAATCAAACCCCCATATTCTCTTTCACAAGACTCAAGCCATAGAACTGACCTGAAGTGAAATAATGCTGCTTTATTTTGTGTTATTGAAACTGTAAAAACATACAACTCCCCTTACTAATTAAAAAGAAAATGAAACCCATCATATTTCAGAATTCTTGCTACCTATAAACAACTTCTTTTTCGTTGGCTGATACACGCCACATTTGACCTGCATTTGTTTCTGATTCTCATGCTCCCAAATCCATGCCTTTACATAGACCAAATAGAGCTTTTTGGCTAATGGGTTTAAGTATCTCCAGAGCATTCTCTCCTTCTCCATTAATTTCAGACAGTTCATGTAGCTCTCTTCTGTGGAACATTATAGGGTATTAATTTAGTCATTACAAAATACTCCTCTTTTTAAGGAAAACAGTCCAATATAGGTTCTTTATTTATTTAAGTTCTGTGGACAATTTCTTGTGAAATACCTTCAAAGGGATGGTGAAGGGAAATAAATCTTGACGTGAAAAGAAGCTGGGAAGGATAAGGTAATACAAAATAAACAGAAACATCTACTCTTACCAGAGATCTCAATCAGTAAGTAAAACCAGGAGAGATTCTGTAGGGTTGGGATAACATATAGGAGGTTCTGATCAGATTGACATGGAGTGAAGTACCTAAAGATCATATCAGAGATTTAGAACTAAATGAGGACAGGCGGGTAGCAGGTTCTTTTTTTAATGGCTGCTTGCCCCTCATTTCAAGATACCCAAATCACACAATTTGTAAATCCAGTTGTCAGAGCATGAAAATGTTGAGACTCCTGAAGCAGAAGTCACTTAGCCATGTGGCAGGCAGGAACGAAGGCTGCAGAATAAAGCTTCTCCATTTCATTTCAGTAACATGTTATATAAAACAAGTGAGCAGGGACACCTTGGCATATAAAGCAAGGAGTATATAAAAAAAAAGTGATATAATTTAGCAAGCATATGAGGAACAGCTCACCAATGACAGCTACAACAAAAGAATAATCCCATAATGGCTCTTCGACAGTTTATTTTCAGTGCATATGCTTAAGCAGTACATACTGTTTATTTTCTAAGCAGCTTAGCAGATGGGAGGTAAGTAGGATGATGATTATAATTCAATATAAAATACATTTAAATAAAGTTGGGGGTCTGACTTAAGCCCTTAAAAGTCAAAATATGTAAGTTAAGTCTCCAGCAACATCCTTAGCTCAGCTGCTATTCTTATTTTCTAAATGTGGAACAGTCTCTTATCACAGGCTGCCACACCACTGGACAATGTAGAATTGGGATGAGGGAAGAATTAGTTCCAGCAGCTCCTGAAGAACAAGATTCTGCACCACAGGCAATTTGACACAACTTCTAACACGCCATTTTCCACATATTTTTTCGCAGCTGAAACAAGGGTTTATACTTTCATTTGATTTTCTAATATATATTCTTTCATACCTACCTGATCCAACTTAGTAAAATGTCTCAGTGGATTGGTATCTCATTAAAATACTATTATCTCTAATTTATACAGGTGAGAAGCAAAAGGATTATGTAGTTTGCCCAAGTTTACCCCAAGAAGTCAGTGACACAATACAGCATTTTACCAGAGTCTCCTGAATTCCAGGTAAACCCTTCCAATGACTTTAAGCTTTTTGATGTTATCAAAAAATATTGTTTCAGGGAATAGATATAGGAACATGCCGCTAGAAAATTCAAGGGAAAGGTGAAAAGAAACTTAATTCTGAACATGAAACTGTATTCCAGTTTGTTATTCCATTTCCATTGAATTATAAACTAACAAGGCATGAAACCATCAAGACAAGCGCAGCGTCATATTGCAGTTACCGAAGCTGAAAGGTAGTTCTCAGCAGCTTTGATGAATTATGATACTGGATTGAGTATCTGCCACTGCAAATACTAATTTAGGGTTGAAATGCCTCAGTCAGACATTGAAGGCTTACACCTGAAGACTGCTGTTTATTACCCACCGCCACAACAGAAAAAAGGGAGGCAAACCACAGTTAATGCAGTTCATTGATATTTTTAAATAGATTTTGACTGTGTAGTTACTTAAGGGCCCGAATGCCTCCAGGTACAGACCTCGGAGATAGAAGGATGGGGGAAGGCTTAAAAGCGGGATACAGAATAAAGGGATGGGGGAAAACTGTATTTTGTCAGGTGAATGTATAGTGTGTAGAATAAATGAGTATTTCCAAGAACCTGGAGTACAAATAATAGTGCTTAAAAAAAAATCAATATCACATCCTCTGCCTGTCTATAGGATGAACATTCATGGAACATTCATTTAGATAAGTTAATGGGAGATTTGATAAATGTATGGAAGAATAATCCATCTTAAACACAAGAAAATATCTCAGGCGCAGGAAGCATTGGAGCTGCATGTTCTTAGCAGTGAGAAAGCACACTGATAAAATCTGTGTGCTTGCTTTGCTCTCACCCTGTGGGCTGTCCTCTGAATCGACTGTTAGGCAGGATACTGGTCTTCATATGATTTGCTATCTAATACACTGCTTTTCAGAATAACTAGAGGTATTAGAATAAAATTAGAAAAAAACATGAAGAGAAATAATGAATTTACTACTGTGATCAATACTCTCAGTTCTTTTCCAAAGACCCTAAGTTTTTTTGTGGTTGCTTTTTTTTAAGAGCACACCACTTTTTCTGGTTTTTTTAACAGCTTCCATTTTTGTCTCCCTGCAACTTTTTTGTGGCAATGCCTTGACTTATAAAGATTTTATATCTTATAAGCTCAAGATTCACATTACCATGTCACGTCATATATATGACATCAGTATATAAGACAGATATGAATTGTTAGTGCGACACAAAACGCTATTCAGCATGAACAAATTCTCTGCAAAGGACGATTAGAAAACACAGTACCAGAAGAACCTCACTAGTACCTTACCGTTCTTGTAAGAGCCACTCATATCAACCGAGCTGCTATGGAGTATATTGCTCAAATGACATAATGGATAGAATCAAAATACCTTCTTAAGCCCAACCAAGGTTCTTCTTCCCACTCTGAACAATATATTTGATCTGGTAAACATACAGTAAAAACAAATTACATACAATTCTTCCCTTTTCCAGTATATCAGAAATTCCTTTAAAGGCTTGCAAGTTCAATTCTAGCAGCTAAATTATGTCAACCACAAATTGCTTTTCCCTGTTATAGGATTGGTGCTCTAAGTGCAGACAGATTTTTGTTTATTAATTTATTTTTCATTTGTTTTCCCAAGTTCCAGGACTGCATGAACTTACTGTTGCAAGTGGGCACGACAGCAATCCAACTGATGGAGTTCTGCCGTCTCTTCTGAAGGCAATTTAATTTGTAAAAGAATAAGTATTTTATTTTACATTTCATATCCCTGAACTCAAGGTTAACTTTCAACAGTGTACTTTCCCCAACAGATAACATGAGGAACTCTTCTGTGAAGAGGTAAGAGGAGACTCCCATCAGACCTCATGGCTGCATGGTTTGGAAACTTGAGATTTTTTCAGAGATTCTTAGCATCGAGCCAAGTTTCACCTTTAAAATTAATCATTACATCTTAGTACTTTTACAATTCTCTCATTCACAATAGCATTTGCTTGTGGAAAAACAGGTCTTCCACCATACCATCAAGATTATGATTAACTGTCCTGATCATGGTAAAATACAAAGTGGTACTTTCAGGAATTAATTTATTTTGAGAAGCATGTCTTTCTGGCAGATACATAGTTTGAGATACACATATACTTCCTGAAGAGGGAATACTGGATGCCATAACAAAACCACAGGATAGCATAATAACCTCCTCTCTTTTATGCTGCTAGGTTGGAGGCTTTTTCTCTGTAATATGTGATACTAACAAAAGAGTATAACCAATAGCATTTACCAACTTGCTAACCAAGAGCAGTAACCAACTTGCACGCTTGTTCTGCTATATTGAAACAGTCACTGGGACTCACAATGAAATGTGGAAAGGTCAAATAAAGGAAACGGCATGGTGAAAAGCCATAAGAATATAGCCACTGACTGGTTTATCGATAAAAGCATCTGTTATTGAAGGAGTCATCTCAGGTCATTAGGCAACAAGTGAGATATTTTTAACACTAATGAGGCAGGAAACTTTGTTATATCTTGACTCTGAAAATAAAAATTCAAATCTTTATTACTTAATATTAGAACAGAAACATGTACCCAGGCTAATAAACCTTTCTACTCTGATTTTACTACTTTGGGCTCAGCATTAGAACTTTCACATATGGCTGGACTGTATTCAGTAAGTGACTCAAAATATAATAGATACCTAGCGGATGCACAGCTATGTGCTTCTAACACATACCCTGTTAATTGACAGGTCAATGTGTTGGTTTCTGTTTGTGATAAAATTCAGGCTTAAAACACCCTTATCATCTTATCCTAATAAAAGCTGAAAAGATCAAACTGAAGGGCAATTAATGAATTGATGAAATCTTAAATCAATCAGCAGGACAGAGCCACAGGTTACCAATACAAAAGAAGCAATATGCCAATTTGTCATGACTGATATTTTGACACATTTATTTTCCACTTTTTTTTTAATTAATAAAAAACCAGCAACAGACCAGTGTTGTATTTCTTTCATTAATCAAAACCTTAAAAAGTTTCTGCCATTTTCTTATCGCTCTTGGAACAAAACTTTCCAGAAGCTCATTAAAGTCTGAAGAGATCTTCAGTAGCCAGACCCTGGAACAGAACACGTTTTTACTGGGCTTCAACAGGACCTTATCTGTCTCTTCTGCACTACGGCAGCAGAACGGTATTGTTTTAGTGCTGCCTTTGTACAGAAAAAGAATAAGAAAGGGAAGACCAGTGATTCATATGCTGAAATTGAAGTTCATATTAGTATATCTAACATACTCCCTCCTAAAACATATATTAATGTTTGCTATGAATACCTGAAGATAACGCTATGTGGAAAGAGATTATATAATCAACTTGACTAACTACTTTGTGATGGACTATTTGGCGTACATCCAACCAAATTAGGTTAATGGCAAGTTCCCACAGGGAGCATGTTGACAGCAAAAACACATACAGATATGGCACAGGGTCTTCAGAATAAAGTTTAACTTCTTTTGTCAGTAAGTCCAGAGAACTCATGAAATTAACTTAAAACCACAGAAAGACATGACTACACATCCACTTGGCTTCCCTGAATAGACATGGTGCGGATTTAGGGAAAGTATTCCCTGTCAGATTTCAGTACTCTCTGATCAGGTCCTTTAAGATATTCCACGTGAAGCGGGTTTAATGCTTAATATAAAATTTACTCATTTGTAGACACCTGATGTCACAAGGGATTTTGATTTAGCAAAGCAATACAGCAGTGTACTGAAGTTACAATAAAACTACTCTTAACAGAATATAGAAATTATATATATATTTTAAATTGTATATACAGAATGTAGAAATTTTATTTTTTATTCATATTTGCCAATATCCTCTGTCTTGCCACAGAGATATGTCACTTCAGCAGGGTGGGCTTCAAAGAACTCTATCTTCTTGTCTACCAATATAGCTGCTTCATTTAAAGGCTTGCTGGGCTATATCATCCTGCCTGCTTTGGAGATAACCTTCTGCATTCAGGCAGCATAATGCATTGCAAACACAGCAAGGCTCGGGCTGCACAGCACAGAGAATGAGCCCAAAAACGGGAAATCAAAAGGGGTTGCAGGCCAGCCACTACAGTGCAACACACTGACACAGCCAAACTCTAGCTCAGTGTATCTTATGTGCTCCTGTTTGACACTGCGTATTTGAGGTAAAGAAGTTTCCTAAGGATCTACAGGGCCTAATTATTAGATCATGCTCACACAGCACAAACACAGTGCACAAGAATTTACCGTTTCAACTATAAGCATGAGAAATTCTATCCACACTAATTTTGAAGGTGAGACAGACAGTAAATCAACATGTGCTACAGTTTTGCTGAATATTTGTTTAGGAAGTAGGTACCATATGAACTTCTGGCTATTCGAAGTGATTGAAATGCATGTAGTCACATAGGAAATCAGATGGCTTGAAGTTCCAGGATTTCCCATTTCAGACTTTTCTCCCATCTTCTGATGACTTTCCTAAAGTTGAGTTCCTTCTCCCTCTCTCTGGTAGAAGTACTCTGGAGTCATGATAGTATTTAAGAAGATACTAAGCTTATATAATTATTGTTGTGATTACAGACAGCCTTTAACACATGGCCATGGGCTGCTTTGATTCGAAGTCATATGCTGGAACTTTGGTATGGGGCAGACGCCCACTGTCCAGTGCACTTCACAGCCTTGGTTCCAGCCTGCAACCTGCCTCTGCCCCTCCCTCCACAACAAGAGGTAGCCATGCTGAGTGCCTCACCCTCATTTAACCAGGTCTCCCCTCAGAGAAATCCTGGGCAAATCAAGGCAAAGGCCCTTTTTTATACCCCAAAGTACAAGAACGCTAAAGACCATACCTCTCCTTCCTCAAGTCAGGACACAGCTGGAACACTCATCCCAGAGAAGGGATCGCAAGGAGCAAAGGGGGATGCCCCTTACCTCAAAGGCTTAATCTACAGCACAGAAGAGAGATACACTTTTGCCTGAGAATACATTACTTAAAGAATAAAATGCAAATGGAGAGCAAGAAGAACTATGAAAGCCCATCAACATTCAACAGCAAGTATTAGAGTGTTGGATACCTCCTGGAAAAAAAAGCTACCGAGAACATATGCTACAGGGTACAGCTACAAGGAAGTTGCATGAGAGGGAGATCATGAATTACAATTTTCTTTCACTCCTTCCAATTATTTAGTATCCGTTACCCCAGTTACTACGCCTGAGAAGAACATGAGCCAGATCTTTCAATTATAGAAATGTAAAGCGGAGCTATTTTGAAATGGAAGAACTGGAGCAGTCGTAACTTATGTCAGCAAGCGCGGCTTAAAACCTTGACACCTTAAGACATATTAAATTAAATTTGGAATAGGCCAGGTATACACTCAGAGTGAAATGATTACTCTCAGATAACTCAATGGAGAGAGGCTCACTAACACTCAACCAGCATGTATTTCTTCCACCTTTTTTCTCTCTTTGCACATTCATAGACATATCCAACACAGATATACCAAAGCTGACTCTGCACGTATTTCCCAGAACCAGAATGTAACACAGAATGCTACGGAGTTCATCAAGCTGGGTAAACATCTTGTAACTGAGATCCTGAATGACACCTAGCTGTATTAGCCCAGGAACACATTTGAGCAGTGAACTCTGCCTGCTCATTGAGCTAGTTGAGATGATAATGTGGTACCGCTATGCCTCACCTAGACATCAGTATTGAAAACAAATGATGCTCTTTTCTGCTGATAACTGGGGTTTCTTGCTCAGATGTCTCTATAGCATGTTTCACTAGCTGGTTTGTCTCTGAAATAAGAATCCTTTAGGTTGATGTATTAAAAGTCACTTGTATAAATTTAGTTAAGGTAGAAGTGTGGCAAATCTTCAAGCTTGATAAATTCAGACTGGAAGCTGTACTCCCTGAAGAAAACTACCTGAACAATGTCCTAAGCCTCCATCTTGTGTTTCAGAATAGAAGTGGAATAGTGGTCATTCTCCTCTCAGCCGCACCTGCCCCACTCTTGTTGCACCTGATGCACTGAAAACACACGTAATCCAGCATGACAGCACTGTAATCTGTACCACGCTCCTTTTGGCGTACGATCCTTTCTCCCCTTTCACAGAAGTATATCAGTGCCGTGGTTTCATTCGCTAGATAGCATCTACTCAGAGCCCTGCTCAGGTACAACATGAATCTAATACCACCCTAGGAAGGAACTGTAAAGGGCATTTCACAGAAATAAAACTCTTTCACCGTCCTTAAGCACAATAGTAATATGAAAAGTGTAATACGTTTGGGAAGGGTGAAAAGTATTTAATTCAGTATGATTTTTCAGTTAATTCTCTGTTTTCAAATCCAAGGCTCTGTCTTTCTTCTTTTTCTTCCTGCAATCCTTTCAAACTTTCACATCCTAACAGTCACAAGATCAAAAGTGTAAGAAACCTCCAGCATTCATGCCCCCCTTTTTCTTATTTTTTTGTCTCTAAGGGCTTGTAGTAGGTCCACAAGTACCTAAGAAAGCAAATATTACTTCAATATTTGGTTTACCGATAATAAAAGATTACATGTTAGACCAGAACACTGCTGGAAACAGTATAACTTTTATTACAGTGCCTCCACATGTCCTAGATGTTGTTGTCAGTTACTTTATTAAGTAAATAATATAGCTTTTTTACAATATCACCTTAGAAACCATGACAGGGAAGTTAGTTTTCTAAGATTAGAAGGTTTTACTAAAAAAACCTAAACGTTTGACCACATTGTGCTTGTGAATGACTGAATTTTACCTTCATAGCATAAGAAGTTTCCCCTCTGTGCAAGGGGAGTTTATTGAACATCACTAGCTTTAGTTCAAAAGCACTGCTAATTCAAGTAAAACCTCAGTGTTAAATGAAAATGCCTTACCAAACAACATCAGTGCATGGTTACATTTCACTTATCAGCAAATCCTATCACCTCACTCTGTCTTTCACCTTCAGCAACTTCTGAACAATACTCCTCAAAGAATGGCAGGCTTTGCGCAGGCAGCCTATACTAGAACTGAGATAACTTTCTGTTCATAGCCAGAGGACCCGCCACGATCATGACTTGCACTAATTATGAGCCATAGGACACCCAACCAACAAGTTAGTCTGTCCTGGGCGGGGGGGGGGGGGGGGGGGGAGATCTCTGATTTAAAAAAAGGTCTTTGTTTATTTGAAATTGATTATTTTGTAGATTGTCCTTACATCAATTTAGATGCACAAAAATTAGGAAGATAAAATTAGGTATCTCCAAAGAAATTTTCCCTCATGGAGGACTGTGATTATTTTCTACTTGTTCCTAATCTGGATGAAAGTGGACTGCCACATTTCAAGCCTAGATGAGCTGGATCTCTTAACTTTAACTTTCACTAAACTTTTCTCTAACTTCACCTTAGTTGAAGGGAAAACCCCTGGACATATGCCATCAAAAACATTACTATCCAGCTGTTAGAAAGCATAGAATATAAGAGGTGGAGATACTAATAGATTTGAAGAAATGTGGCTTAACAGAGTCAGTGGTGAAAATATTCAGTGGTGAAGAGAGTCAGTGTAGCAGCCAACATGGAAACAGAAAACAAAGCATTTCTCCCATTGAGGTATAGAGGTAGAGTCAAGTACCAAGAGAAAAACAGTGACTGCCAAGAAGTAAATGGGCATGTATATGCACAGTGGAAGTTAAGTGCGAAAGAGATCTATTAAGACTATTACCTTTACATTCTTGCACTAAACCACCTACAACTCCAGAAGGACTTGACCTTCTCTTTTACCTTGAAGTCCTTCACATTTTTGTTTATATGAAATTCTCACATGCCTGTAGTTCAACTATTCAACTAGATACTCGGTAATGCTGAAAACACAAGCCATTATAGGAAAACAAATGCGAAGCTGGTGCTATAGCACTCATTTTTAAAGTATGCCCTATGTAAATACACAGAGGAAAGGACTGGTACTCTTCAGTGACACCTCATACTTGCAGCTGATGACAGGACTCGGAATATCCTCACTAGGATTTTATCATCTCCTCAGTTATGGACAGCTGTGTGTTGTGGGTCATAACTGTGGGTTATGACAACTATCTTGTCATTTTTTACTGCATTTAATTATTGGCTCTTGTTTAAGAAATTAAACAGGCAGATTTCAGAAGTACTCAGAATCCAATACTGTCAAATTGTTTTCAAGGGAGTTTATCTAATTTTTTGAAAAATGTTTTATCAGGTATAGTAATTGGAAGTTTCTGATATTCCCCCCACCCTCTTTTTTTTCCCCCATCAGAGGTCTGGTTTTGTCAAACACTCTGTTTAGGTGGTTTGGAATGTGAAATATCACCAAAAGTGCTCATATGTATTTCCTTAGCAGGTGAAAGAACTGCATAATATTTCAAATAACAGTACCCAGTGTCATTCACTGTCCCATGCCTCAGTGGATAAAATATAAGATTTACATGACTCACTTTTGAAAGAGAATACAAACTAATTAAGAAATAAATAAGTTACATGTGAACACAAAAGTAAGGGTTACAATACCATTTCACAATTTTCTCACTGCTCAGTGCAGTTGCCCGGTCTTATATTATTTCCAAATAATGACCATATATATTTCTGCATTGCATATTGTTTTTTAAAGGAAAATAACAATAAGAAAGGAAAAATATATTACATTCTTCCATCAAGACATGAGAACAATTATTTAACAGGGGAGTAAAAGGGAAAAGTATCCTTAAATAAAGAAGGAGTTTGAGAAGGAGGAAACCACCATTTTCAAATTTCTGTTCAGATGATGCTCTGTGATAATGTGTTACAGTGTAAGAGCTACATCTAATTGAGAGAAAGGATTTATTCAGATAGAATAAAAAATACCTTCAAGTCTTGCTAGATCAAGCAATAACACAGCAAAAAGTGAAACTGCTATGACTAACAATGTTGTTTAACAAGCTCCTCGAGCAAGAATGAGCCAGAATTTGTAACACCAGGAGAGGTCTTACCCTTTGCTGCCCCTACTCCAAGCTGCTTTCTCCTACCACTGTGAAGCTCTTCCTCTGAGTGCCATTGCCTGGTGCTTGTGAAGCTGCACGATGAATTGGAATAGCAAAATAACATACGTTGAGAAATAACCTCTTCAAAACAGTTTTAACCCAGATCAGTTCCCAGGGTAGTGCATGGCTGAATGAATGCCTGTGTCAGCACAAGGGAGATGTTATCAGTGAGATGCATGGAGGGAACAGCAAGACCCACAGTGGAACCAATTTATGCCAATTTAGGCTACAGAACTACGATGTCATCAGTCACCAGCCCATTTGACAGGGACAGTAAGAGCCTTGCTCGATTGTCACTGAAGTCTACGAGACCTTCTACGTATCTGACCCTGAGTAACCTATTTATCTGATACTGTATGTTCTATAAATCTGATCAAGAATTAAGATTTTATCTAAGGATATGCCTATGACAAGGCTATAAAAAAACCCAGGTTATTAAGTGTGAGTCACCTAAATCCCCATCACACTTTTGAAAGGTTGCCCTTATTAATCTGTAGAACTTTATACACCAGGCAGCTTGTAGTTTAAATGCAACTTCCTTACATTAAACTCTTATTCTCTGCTCTGTTCTTCAGGTTTGCTATATTTCAGGAATTATGCCAAGTTCAGCTGAGTATAAGTGAATACAGCTCCATTAACTCACAGATTTCACCACAGGTGATTGTGACCCTTGGTATTTCACTAAACTGGCTGCTTTAGCTTCTTTTTTGTTTTTAATAAATAAAATGATACAGCTTTTTTCAATATATAAAGAACAGCTATGAGCTAGGGAGAGAAATACTTAGATGTCTTCACAGATGAAATAGCAGAACGCATTGTCTAGGGAAAGTGAGTCCATTTCAACTACTTGTAATCCATTCAAAACAGCTGTCCAGATGAAAGGATTGTACAACAAAGCTACCAACAATGGAGCAGTTTATGCACTTTCAGTAGTACCACAATAAACTGCAAGTGTCTGGAAAAATTAAAACTATATAACTGCAAGCATCGCTATTGGTTTTCTGCTGTACACAACCTACTTTTCATACTGTTTTTGATTACTTCTGTTGGACTACATACACTTAACATATGGTCATTTTAAATGCAAATATTAAGGCTATGAAAAGGCACAGTCACATGCTGAAATCTGGATGTCTTCCAGGAACTAAAGTGGCTTGATAATAAGACAAAATCACATTAGTTGCCCAAGCATAAATTTGCCTTGGCCATCCAAATATCAACATGCATTTGGCAAAATAATGTGGAACATGAAAGGAGACTTATGAGTGGAACTGTTGCCATTGTCCCTAAAGGAGGAAAGAGAGTGAAGTATCATGGACGAGTCATAAATGATGAATGGATCAATACTAGAAAACTACTAATGGTATGTGCCACTGATTACTTTTGAAAGCAAAAGGTAATAGAAATTATCTAGAAAGTTTCTCTGGTCTTGAATAATGCAGACTCAGTTGGCTCAGTAGACCATATTACATTTCAACTGATCTGAAGGAAATGGAAAAAGAAAGAATAAATGACAAAGTTTTTCTGTGGGATTTGATGAATCAGAAAAAACAGTCTAACTGAATAATGGGAAGGTAGGTGACAATAAACAGGACTGAAAATAGTAACTGAACACAACTGTTGCCACTGAAATATGAATTTAAAAAAATACAGATAAAAATTCAAAATGCAAAGACTTAAGTAAGGAAAACCAAGTGTGTGTGTGTGTGTGTGTGTGTGCGTGTATTTGGTTTTTGAGGTTTTTGTGGAGCCAAAAGGGACTGCGAAGTGTATGCATGTAGGACAAAATTGTTACAGGGGCCTGTGTCATATCTGAAAGCATAGACATCAAATCATGTATCTCTAAAATGGCCAAACTCCTCATTTATCTTAGGTTGCCCTCAGGCTGGGAGAGAATTACCTAGCTATATCTGAATTGCTTCTAGGCTCCCGCATCAGCGAGCGTTCCCTGCCTGCACCCATAGTTCATGCTGAAGTCTTTGGGGATGTAGGAAGGCTCTCTCATCTCAAACCCCTTTTTGTTCAGTAGTTTCCATGAGAAGAGGAACAGTCCTTCCACCCTGACAGCTGGATGATGGGTGCAGCAAGAGACCTAGGGCGTACACACGCCAAGTAGCCCAGGCACAGCCGTCCAATTTATTATCATTCTCACTTCTTTCTTTCTTTTCTCAGGTAAGAAGTTGATGATTCTTTTTCTCAGATATGCAGCTCTGTTTGAAATAGCCTTTATGACTGTAACATTATAGGAATGTGTCAGTGTCACATGTATCCCATAAGACTAATAATTCATTTTATTACTATACAGGTAAGTATTCCTTTTTTTTCCCACTCCTGAAAAATGCTCTATCTTCCTGTTAAATCCTAACAATTTTGCACTGCTAGAATTATAGACAGATGTGGAAGAATGTTAATTGATTCCTTTCTTTCTGCATTGCTTTGTTCTATTTTTTCTCTACACCTTTATATTTGTCTTTAAAAAGATATCTTTTTCTCACTGAGTATTGTAATTATTTTAATATACCTTTAAATAATATTTCTGTAAATATAAGTGACTGTCAGCTGTAAACAACTGAAAGGTTACTCCAAGTTTTAAAAAGCTTATGATGTTTCCTCAGTTCTGATTTTCTTAATTTAGGCTTTGCTGAAAAAGTAATGTTATACAATGGAGTACAATGGAGCACTAGGCCATAATTACATTTTCTGCTCTGCTTTCCACAAGACTTAGCTCTTGACTCCCATAGTCACACACATGCTCCAGAGTAAAATATGATTTTTATTTATTACATTTCTATTGAATCTTTTACTTGAGATTGCCTAAAACCAATTTATATACACAAATTTACTGCCCATAGAAAAGCATTCCTTGAATGCCGGAAGGCTCTTGCAACTCAAAATATTCTAATACCAAAAGCATATTTTTAAAAGACACGTTTTGCATGTGAGTGTGTATACGTGCATACATGAACAACCTGTATAAATAAATGAGGAGATTTAATTTGGACTTATGAGGCATTCATGTTTACAATAACACGACTTCTGTGTGGTTTCTGTGTCTTAACCCTTTAAGATATATTGAAGTCATATTTTCATGGGTTTCTATATACATAAACAGCAACACTCTACCCTTTATCAATCACAGAGTTTTCAGTTTCAGGACTACGAGACTTGTAAAAAACTGAAACACTGACAAAATTGCCCTAGGATCTAAAGAATTAGCATATTTTCAGAGAGAAGTAGAAATAGATGAGGGCAAATCTGTACATGGGAAGAAGATACAACTCACTGGCTTTGTCTTCAAATTGGAAAGACATTTGATGGATGGACCATGCAGCGGATAAGGAATTGGCTGGATGGTCACACACAAAGAGTTGCAGTCAACGGCTCAATGTCCAGGTGGAGACCAGTCACGAGTGGCGTTCCTCAGGGGTCAGTACTGGGACCAGCGCTGTTCAATGTCTTTGTTGGCGACATGGGATTGAGTGTACCCTCAGCAAGTTTGCCAACAATACCAAGCTGTGTGGTACAGTCAACACGCTGGAAGGAAGGGATGCCATCTAGGTGGACTTTGACAGGCTTGACAGGTGGGCCCATGTGAACCTCATAAAGTTCAGCAAGGCCAAGTGCAAGGTCCTGCACATGGGTTGGGGCAATCCCAAGCACAAATAAAGGCTGGGCAGAGAATGGATTCAGAGCAGCCCTAAGAGAAGGACTTGGGGGTGTTGGTTGATAAGAAGCTCAAAAGGACCCAGCAATGTGTGCTTGCAGCTCAGAAAGCCAACTGTATCCTGGGTAGCATCAAAAGCGTGGCCAGCAGGTTAAGGGAGGTGATTGTCCCCACCTATTCTGGCCTCGTGAGACTCCACCTAGAATACTGAGTTCAACTCTGGGTTCCCCAACATAAGGAGGACATAGGCTTGTTGGAGCGAGGCCAGAGGCAGGCCACAAAGATGATCTGAGAGCTGGAGCACCTCTCCTATGAGGACAGGCTAAAAGAGTTGGGGTTGTTCAGCCTGGAGAAGAGAAGACTCCAGGGAGATCTTATAGCTGCCTTCCAGTACCTGAAGGAGGCCTACAAGAAAGCTGGAAAGGGACCTTTTACAAGGACATGTAGCGATAGGACAAGGGGTAATGGCTTTAAACTGAAAGAGGGTTGATTTAAGTTAGATATAAGGAAGAAATTCTGCACTATGAGGGCGGCAAGGCACTGGAACAGGTTGCCCAGAGAAGCTGGGATGCCCCATCCCTGGAAGTGCTCAAGGCCAGGTTGGATGGGACTTTGAGCCACCTGGTCTAGTGGAAGCTGTCCTTGCCCATAGCAGGGGGGTTGAAACTAGGTGATCTTTAAGGTCCCTTCCAAACCAAACCATTCTATGATTCCGTGATTCTATGATTCATTATATAAATCTTCAAATGCTTTAACCTACTCTGTGATAATGAACTTGGGGACTGGGCATAGGTGGTGACCGGTTATGCTCTAGCATCTGCTATTTTTCTACAACTCTAAACTATTCTGATGGCTCTCTTCCTTCTGATCCTCACCAATGCCTGTACACTGGCTTAATTTTCTCACTATTTGGTTGTCTTTCATGTTACAGCATGGTATGAAGTAGACTAAATCTATATATTTGCTGTGAACTGAAATAGTCTGGCACTCAGCTGTCCTGAATGATCTTCAGCCTTCTGCTATGCCTGTATTAGGTTTAGCATGACCAGCATGCATGCACGGTTCTACCTCTTTTTAATAGTTCTGAATTTATATTTTCATTAGTACATGCCTTTTATTACTAGATAATAAACAATATATGCTTTTCAGTTCAATACCCTTATTTGCTAACAGAAGTAGAACTTGAAGTCATTGGAGGGCTTCTGCTACCAGCCCATCATTAAAGCTATGTTTTTTCAGAAATAATAATTTGGGAGGGGCGAAGGAATGCACAGTGAATTTTAGGAGGAGCTCAGGAGAGCAGAGGTGAAGCGCCATGCAGAACAGAGAGAACAGGTAAAAGCTAAGGGTTCAGGTGAAATAATAAAAGCGATCAAGTGCCTGACCCAAGCTCAGCAGTCTCCCAGACTTCTGTGGTGAAGACATTGGCTGTTACTCGAGGTAGCAGTACACAAGGAGTGAGGTGAGCTGTAATATCCTTCATTCATCTGTGATTCTCCTGCTGCACTGTTTAAGCAAGGTGGTCTGAATGCAAGTGCGAAAGCAAGCCAAAGGAATTCACCCTTCCACATCCACCAGTGATGTTTCACCCTCTCTCCCATTACTCCTCAAGTAAGGAGGAGTGTCTCCTCTTGCCTTCCCGGTTTTTAAGGGCAGAGGTATGTGAAGTATTAATTGCTTTACCTAGAAACTGAATTAACTCATATATTTGCATATTTCAGATATTAATCAAGTCCAAAATATTCAATGCTGGGAGCCAATTAAGGCTTTAATTAGGAATAAAACAGGAAAGAAATAAGGGATTCACACATTATTGATATTTTCAAAGCTCGAAGTTACATTTGCAGGGAGGTCTTTGTTCTACATTAGAGAAAAAGAACTATGCTGAAACATTTCTCTCACAGCAGGAGCCTTTTGTCAATTTGCTGAAGAAATTATGCTAAAAACTACACAAAGGGAAGTTTTTCTTACTCCTCCACTTGTCTGAAAACCAGAACTAGACAGAATTAGATAAAATGAAAGGAAACTTTCACCTGAGAAAATCACTGCCATCCATTAAGGACTTCGTCAATGCACATTTTAGCAGATTAAAAAAAAATTCTGTTAGCCAGGGGGACAAAGAGACTACATACTAATTATTCCTTTTGATCTTCACTTGCAGGAAGACATCTGACAACTGTCAGAGATAAAGCTTACAATTAGGCAGCTTTTTTAAATAATTAAGTACAGGAACTGAAGCTTTCCCTAGACTTTTTATTCTTTTTATTCCTAGCCCCAGCTGCATTATTGCCAAGCCAGCTGAGAAGTCACATCCAGTCATTTTCTTCTATTGCCTACTCACAATCAAAGTGAAAGTCTGTGAATGAAACTGCAGTCCACCTGAGTCACTAAGGTGACAAAGTTACTACCATGCTAGGCAGTCATTTAGTAGAAATTAATAATCAGTGACCCTTCTAATGAGTCACTAAAGGAAAGTCACCTAATTTGTTTTTACTTCTGAAAACTACACAGTCTGTCTATTCAACCATTAAAATATCTCCTAACGATATTTACAACTAAAAAAAAACCATCAGCAGCAAAAGCTGAAAGAAAAAAAAACGAAGGACTAAAATGACCTTGAGAAGGCGTTTTATTACTCAGTTAATCCCAGCACATAGAAACACAGTTCTACCTGCATTCGATCTGTTTTGCATACACTCCACATCTAAGAAAATATTTGGCTTTTATCTTGGTAATAGAAACAAACTAACAAGCACTAGAAGTTAAGTAATGCCTATTTCAAGAGCTGTCTTAATGACATAAAGAGGACTTACAGAGGAAAGACCGGAGAACGCTATTGCAGTGATTCGTTATGCTGAAAAGCACTTCCAGCACCGACGTTTGCTTGTGTTTCCCAGACCTACTGGTGTCAATAGAAATTGGGAATGACTGGATATAATCTAACCTAATTATCTTCCAAAATTTTTTACTATCTGGAATAGTACTGTTGTTTTAAAGGTACAGATTTAAAATAAAGTATTATTTCTAGAAATAGATGCAACAGTATACCTGCGTGAAAAATATATATATATTTTTTTTATATATCCATGAGGTGTTCTTCTTATACAGAAGTCCAGTTAAATGAAATATTCAGGTACCTCCGTATGCTCATGCTAATCATACGAAAAAACCCCACAACCAAACTGTGACTCCCTTGAAAATTACCTATTGTGTAATCTTGAAAGTAAAAATAGGGTATACTTAACCAGAATTTACTTTGAGAATTATTGAAATAGATGGTCAATAATGGGAATGTCAAAAATCATCAACACTATGCAGTTATTTGAACTAACTTGCTACAGAGCGTTAGCACTTTTTTCTTCTTTCTTTCCTTAACCAGCTTTATACAGAGTAACTTTGTAAAGCCATGAGTCTAATCAACCCCAGTTCTCCCATACAAGTCTGATGAAAAAATGGGCTTGATCCAAAACTAACTGAAATAATAGAACATTTTTGCCTCTTTCAAAGGTTTTGGACCAGGTCCCATAAATATTACTTTAGTTTGATGATTTTGTATTATAACAAGATATAATTTAAAGGGCTTTAAGACCAAGTGTTATGCTTACAGAGGAACCAACACACATGAAATAATTTTTTCCAGATGAATATCCAGGAAAGCTGGATATTAAACTGGTTATCAGGAATATTAATAGAAGTCATTATAATTGTGTGCACTATTTATTCCTGTGTTGCTTTCATGTTGGCTTGGGTTTTTTTCCCTTTGGGAGATGGGGTTGTTTGGTTGTTTGTCTACTGTTTTGAGAAGGTCTACAAAACCTTAACTTTTGTTAAAGTTACTTTAGCTCAAGTGATTTATAAACCATGCTGTGTAGCCATACTTCCTCTCCGAGTTTGATTGCTACAACAACAAAAGACACAAGAAGTTGTTTCCAAGTAACAAAACTACTCTCCTTGCTGTTGTAATGAATTCTGAATATGGAAAAAATCCTCTACTTCTGTACTGAGGAAAGGGACTTGTACAGACTTGAGAAATAAGATTAAAAATATCTAGTTAATTCTGTGGTAACTAACCCAGCTACCTACTTCAGGGGGAACCCTATTTTTCACTTGCAAAGATCAGTCCCGTTTGGATACCTCATCCTTACTGTAACAAAATTATAATTGTTTTATGAGACAGAGCCACACCTGATTTCTTTCCTGAAGCTCAATTTCTCACAAAACACCCCGAAGTAGTGCTGATGTTCCACATCTTCAAAAATAAAATGTTGTATGACACTTTCTCTGTGCACAGGCACAAATGATACTGATCTCCTCATGTCTCAGCCTTCTTCCCAAAATAGGGTGGCTTTATCTATACCAACAATTAGGAATAATCCCTTGCTCTCGATATATCACCTGAGAAGGATATCACCTGGGATGCACCACCTGCCATTGGCTGAAACCTTGCCAGAAAGCAGGTCAACAGTCACACATCACTTCTTAAGCCTGTGCCACAGTCTGTAGTACAGACATGAGCAAATCTGCTATGTTTCAAGAACTGAATTTTGTCAATGAATGACACGAATTATAGACAACGATACATTACCCAACTGAATGCTCCAGCCCTCTGATTCTTTCTTTCTTTTGCTTGTCCTGGTGATTCAGAATTTTCAGGGATCTCAAAAAGTTTTAAAAGTTATTTTCTCCCTGGAAGTACCCCTGAGGTAAATGAATCATGTGAACTGTGGTGCCTTCCCCACTGTGCCCTGGGAACTCTCCCTTGAAGTCAAAAATTTTTCAGCACTCCTGTGGTACATATTTTTCCTTGACTTATGCAAAAAATACCCAAGTATATTATCACTACCGCTATTCTCCTTCATGTTCTTGGGAGGTGGGAAGAAAAGAAAAGAAGTCAATCAGAAGCTCCTGTGTTTAAGCAGCTCACAGGCTTTAGTTCAATAACTCGAATCACTTAATACTTCTGAAGAGGTTCACTTTTTTTTTTTTTGTCACGGACTTTAAAGAGAAGACATGTAGTCTCCTTGCAACTTGAACAAAAAATAAAGTTTTTTTACAAGCTTAGCTTTATGAGATTCATCATCCTTTGAAGCAGCCAGATTCTGTGCCCCAGAAAAAAAAAAATTAAATCATTCCACAGTAGAGGTGAAAACTATTGGATATTGTGTAGCTTGCAGTGATTTTTCTCCCAAGCACATCCTTAATTGCTTAAGAAGGATTATTAATTGCTATTATAAACTGTTCAGCAATCCTAACAGCTTATTGATGAAATGTTATCTTCTTGAGGCTGTAGACCTTGTTTTCATTTACCATGTTACCTCTATGGTTCATTCATTATAATATTATATCAATATTATCCCAACCTAATCAAATAATTTTTGCCTTTTCCAAATTATTCACTTCCCCTATACAAACAAAACATAGTACACCCATCACCTTATGTTTTTTAAAACACCGCAACATCAAGTTTGTGCATTTGCTCCTATCCCAAACTGAAAATTAACTAATATGCCACAGTGTTTCTTTCTAGATTTATTTATTTTGCTTCGTACCTTGTGTTAGGGAATGTTCAGTTTGTCCACCACCCTCTCAAGACTGTCCATCTGCCTGCGTACCTTAACAACTTCATACAGTTCAGTATGTGAGTGCTGGCTGTGTTCAGGTATCCTTTTTCATGGTTGATGGCACTACAAAGTACTGCTGGTGGTACAACTAGAATGGGTCCAAGCAAGACGCTGTTCAGTTGAACTGAAGGTAAACCTGTGTCTGTAATTCCTAAGCACAGACACAGTACAGAAAGACCATGCTAAACTCCTTTTTACTTCTGTTTTTGTTCTTTTCCTCACTCTTCATTGACTCTTTTCACACATTTTACCTGCACAGATTAAAGCTTTGATTCAGTAAAACACACCTACCGTAGCAAAGTATACATCAGACAGACTCCATCCAAAATCTATACGGTAGTTAGAAATAGTTCCATTACTTTCGGTGCTCAGCCTTTAGAATATTTTAATTGCAGTTAGGGTGTGTGAAGTTCAGCTTGAATTATGCAAAATACCAAAGAAGAACATGACAAAAAAAGCACAGAAAATAAACAAAACCAATACGTTTCAAGCCAAGATTTCTCATTAACCAACAGAAAGCTAGGATGCACAGATATATACTGGGTGAAAAGCAAATTTGTTACTGATTAGCATATTCACATTACACTGAAAAAGTATGATGTTTATCATTTATATACTTATTTTAATAGTAAGAAGATGAAGAAACAGCTTCAGAGTTAATAGAGAAAGTAAAAATCCTTTAGATTTAGGACAAGAAGAATTGAAATTTGGACACAAAGTGTATTCTGATTGTTTAAATGGCATATATTAGCCACATTATTGCTCTTGTTCAGCTCTAAGATAAGCTTCCTGGAGCAGTGTGATCTAGCAAGTAGGGAGGAAAAAAGACTGACATCAACCAACAAAAGGACTTATTTGGTAAAAGAATGGCATCAAAGTTGTCATGCAAACTATTTGGTTTTCAAATTAAATATGAATCTTTAAAAGTTGAGAGTAAGGATAAAGCAGTAGGATTTAAGCCATGATGACTTCTGAATACCTGACACCTTGCAGTGGCACCTCTGAACTTCCAAAATTGCTAAAAAATATAATTGATAAGCCTAAAGTGTTGGGACAAAGTGAGTTCCATGACAAATTATACACTGTCATCAGTTCCTTATTCATCACCTGTCCAGATCTTCTAGGGATAAGTTAAAAATACAGAAGATAAAAACGGTCAAAGTACCTTTGAAGCTATTAAAAATAAATAACCACCTCTTGGTATAGGCATGTTCAGCTAACAAAGACAAAACATCCAAGACAAAATAAAAACTTGAACAATAAAGGAAGTAAATAGTCCCATAATGTAACAGCTAAATTGTGGGGCCTTTTACCCTATCCATCCTTCCATCTTTACCTCTTTCACTGCTTATCCATTCAACAATGAAAGACATAAAAGATAAAATACAAGGAAGGCACTATGTTTTATGTTGAAAGTTGCCAAACTTCACAGAAATTCAGAAGAAACAACACGTGTCTAGAAAGGATATCTACTTTTTTTTTTCTAAAATGAATGTTTTTACATTTGAGAGGTATTCATCCTCATGTATTAAAAAGATAAGCATTTATTATCTGGTTAATAAAAGGCGAAGCCAACAGCATCAGGAGCTTTCAAAATAATTGTAGGTGAATTTGATCAGCGGAATGTTATTAACACTGCAAGATGAAAAACAAACAGGATGGAAACTTGCAGCATTTGGAGACATCATTAGATTCTATTTTTGAAGAATGAAGCAAACAAATCTTATTTAAGATTCTGGTCGTGCTCAGCTCACCAGTATTATGTTAGCAAATTTTTAATTCTCTGCAAATACACACGGTAACAGATGTGTCCTCGAGGAATATGAGGTTATAGAGCTCACCACACATGAAACATCTATTTCATTTGGATTTGATAAGATTTCATAGATGGGATTCTCGCCTAACACAGGGAGTTTTGCTAATTGTCTGAGACCACAGGCAAAAGGTTTTGATACCCTTGCATATGTGTGTTTCAGTTCGTTCTGCTTCCTCCTCTCACAAAATACCTGCAGGAAAATTATGACTCCTTCAGGCATTCATTATTTGAAAGCATTCAAACATTCCTCTGGGCTGAAAGCTTATGCTGAACATTTACAGTTGCTAGGTGATATCCAAGTGGTGGTCAGTAATTGTGATTGAAGATGTATGGCTTTCATGGCAATTTTCCATTTCCTGATTGGTGATCAAGAAAAATGAAAGGCAGATTTTGGTAAAAGCAATTCAAGACTTAGTCACCATCAACATATGACAGAGATACAGTGAGTGTTCACACTGTTATAATGCAGTTTCGATCAGGAAAATCAAGCAAAAAAGAGGAGTGCTGCTGAAATAGATGAGTGAGTGAAATAGTACACTTCAGTAAATATTTGCCAATAATTCTCTTGCCAGATTTCCCAGCTTTATGCCTTAATAATGTTCTGATCTGTATGACCTCACTGTTATAAGGATAATAATGTTGAAAAGCTAGTCTACACTTCATAAATTTTGCACACTTGTAAAGAATAATGTATTCTTTCACTCCTCTTTAAGCATGTGCACTTACTCATTCAAGCTTGCAATTAGGCTACATAGTTGTAGACTGAGGCTCCTGTCAAAGGTAGAAGAAAGACTACATGAAAATACACTTTTGTTGAAATTTCCTGAAACCGAATTTTTTGTGTGCATGTAACAGAAAATGAAATATGCTTGATTTCCTTCAAACTGCCTCTCCTTCACAAACCACCATTCTTTTCAAGGTCTTTCTTAGGCAGACTGCGTCTATGCCTAAAGCTGTATGACTGATCTGGAGGTAGGGTCCCATCTGTTTTTGAAACCTTTTGCAATTACAGGAATAAAACACCATTAAGGCTTTGAGACAATGAGAGATGTAAATAATTTGAACTCTTCAGTCTAGATTCTCCAAGTGACTTGGGAGAGCTTCTTTCTGTGTGCAATGATCAATCAGTAAATGGGCATTATACAATGATCACCTGACAACAAACCATTTCAGGAATGACACCCAATTACACACAGTGTTTGAAATAGATTAGAATAGAAAGAAACAAAAGTATAAGCTTTCAGTGTTTTGCCGGTCAACTTTAAAAGGAAGAACAATAGACAGTGATCTATAATAATAGGGGATAAGGGATAATAAGAAAAGAGGGAAGCCATAAATGAGAACATAGAAAGACACAAATCTGACTGACAAATGATAAGGGAGGTAGTAAGGAGAACCAAACCTGGTCAGTCACACTAATTGATGAAGATATCGAGAATGCAGAAATGCTTATTTCTGTATTACATGATCTGAGGCATTGCCAAATGGGATACTAAGGAGAAGGGTGAAGCCAAATTCAAAATATGTGGTAACACAAACCTGTCAGACAAACAGGAAACAATAACCAGAAAGAAACCTGGTCAGTCACACTAACTCACAGGCTATGAAGAAACTGCAGGCAAACCAGGAGCTTGCAGCTGATAAGGATGCAATCCTGAGGGTCCAGGGTGTTGCCAGAGATCTTGGAGCTATGCAAAGTGACAAGGGAATGTGCAGGAGAAGGGGATGGGGGAGGAACAAAGTGGGAACAGGCAGACAGGAGTATGAAAGGGGTCGATCCCTTGTAAAATGGAGCTGGTCAGTACGCTTGTCTGAATGATCACCGTGGTCTGTCCTGTCTTCATGTTAAATCCCTTCTTCATTATCTCTGTGTAATCCCACTCTCAATAATGTTTGTGTGTGTGTGTAGCGCTGCAGGGACTAAGTGCCAGGTACTGGGAGGACCAGCGTGAGTAGATCTGGGGCCAGCAGCTGGAGTCAGGCCAGAGTTGTAGGCTGGGAACTGGTCAAGGGTGTTGGACAGACAGCGGGGTCATGCTGGTACTCGAGGGATCTGCTAATGTGCGTGTGTGTGTGAATCGAGTGTTGAGAGTGTGCTGTCAGTAGTGAGCTTCAGTCTCTACTGGCCGAAGAGGAGGAGGGCACTTGGCTGTCTCTGCTTATGTTTTATGTCAGTCCTGCATGGAGGTGATGTTGAAGGCAGCACCTTGTGTGTGGCACAGCTGGCTGTCACAGTCCTCTGTGTGTGTATGTGTATGTGTCCTTTTTAATATCAATCACAGAATAGTCTTCTTGTTATTCATCCTGTTCATTGATTTCTTTTTATGACTTATTTAGCATTAAGTTATCTGACATCTCACACAGAATTGAGAAATGCTAAAGACAACATATTAATAAATTTCTTAAATTAGCAGAGTTCTCTCAGTCATCCTGTTGGAATAGGCTACCTCTGCCTGCGTAATTGCTGACCTGAAGCAGTGAGAACTGACAAAATCATCAAATACTTCCACCCACATTGGATGTCCAACTGGATTTCCCCAGGCTTAAAACATCAGAAATTTAGAGCAAACTGATTAATCATTAGACGCTAAGATTTTCGTCACCGCGGCCAGGAAGGTTAGCAATTATTCAATTCACAACTTATCAATAGTTTATTTTTCTTTTCATTACCATTCTCTGCTTCCTATTTGGATGTCACATGTGCTTTCATTTCTATTACCAAAGAACAGCATCATACTGAAATGGAAGCACCAGCAACAGCCTGTTAGAAGTTATGTACTGTCTACTTGCAGTTTTACAAAATGTTACTGTAAATTCCTACCATACTGTCATATTAGCAATCCAGGAGATCCTGTGTCCCTGGTATTCTTCAGAACAAGACATAGCTCAGCTATTTTAACTTGTAAGCTGCAGAATCTAACTGAAAATAAAAATATCAAATACAATGCCTTTTTCCAGTTTGAAATTTGCCAGTCCAATCATTGAAATGCAAAGTTAGAATATCCTTTTATATTTATTTTTTTTTAAGAACATGAGAATTGAAAAGGGGAAAAGGGCAAAATAAAGCCCTATTTTCTCACTAAATTTAGAAAAGCAAGTAAAAAGTGCTACTAGTCAGGTTTGGGTCCTTTCAGTCTATTAAAAAAAATATTGGAAAACTGATGCCAAAATTCAATCAAAAATTGTATTCCTGCCTAATACATCTGAGTTCTATCATCTAGTGAGAAAATGTGGGGATGGGATAGTGAGAAAAATGGATTTCCCCTCTGCACCCCAAAAGCTTCCTGAAAGTGATCAGCAAACATTATATATAGCTCTAGAAACATTTCTACTGTACTCCACAACTATTGCCAACATCTCTTGACTTTTCCTTCCTGAAATTTAAGACAAGGAGAAAATAAAACCATACGTAACATAAGCACTGGAAGTTCAGAAAGCAAATAATGAAGTATGATATGACCATACTGTTCCAAACAAGCACATAGAAAATACACACCAAGCAACAAAGCAACAAAAAACAGTGTGTGACACACATTCCTGCTTTTAAATTAAGATATTGGTATATGATACTGCTCCTGCAAGCACCTCAGATCTTCGTGAAAGGAAAACTGTGGCACACAATAAAAAAATTACATCGAAGTAAAAAAGATGGCAAATGGAATTGTGTGGAAAAAAAAACCCAACCCAAACATGGGTGAAACCGTCTTTTATATAAAACTCTACCAGAGAATTTCTATGGAATTAAGTTTTAAACTGTAAGGAAGAACAATATTTATTCCTATTCTTGTAACTTGTCACGTGACAAGTAGGGGAAAAAATTTAAAATAATGGAAAGGAGGCTGAAGAAACTAATAATAAATCATCCAATATTAATTTTTTAAGTGTCAAAGAAGAGTCAAATGGAGTCACATGAGACACAGTAAATGAATGTTAGATAATATTAAGAAAGGAATGGAAAATACCGCTATCCCACTGACTCGTTCCAAAGTGCATTCACCTTCAATGCTTTTCAATATGCAGAGATGCAAAAATTATTTCAAATTCATATGAGATTCAGGTACCTCAAAACCAGAATAAAGATGCACTTTAAATACTCAAATTATCTGATGTATAAACTGGCAGATATGAAAAGACAAATATGAGACCCATAATCTCCTGGAGAGTTGACTGACTGACAGAAGAACACCCTGAGTTCTAAAGCTGTACCAGGTCCCTATATTTATAGCCAATCCCATCCACCACATCTATAAAGCTGTAAAAACAGTAAGTAGGGAATGATTATTCACAGCTTCTCAAATATAACATATGGGCATTAGCAGGCAGCAAACTGAAAGACAGATATTAACCAATACATTGTCACACTTCGTGTGCTTGTGTGCATGCGCATAAGTCACACAGCTGCTGACTGCGATCCCTCCAAGTACACACCCGCTGTCTTCCCCTCGCCTCCACCAGATGCTCACTCTTAAACTGTGAGTGGTACCAGGAAGGAGCTGTGGCACAGCTACTGCTGGTTATAGGTTAGAAGACTGAAGGGGACTTTTCCAGGAAAAAGTAGGAAAGAAATGTGAGCTCAGAATATTGATTGCACAGCCTTTGCATTTCCCACTGGGAACACTTCTGGGTAGAGAAATCAAAGTGAGAATTCGCAGGACCGACAACTTTTTGTAAATCAACAAACAAGTAGAGAACACTGAAATTCAACTCTTTCTGTCAACCAGAAATATAAACAATCAACTTCCTCCATCTTCCATCAGTGTATTAATGCATGAATGAAAAGGCACTGCAACCATTCAGGGATGAGCCACCTAATTCCCAAGGTCACTAGATGATTTAGGTGTGAAGTTTCATTTTTCAAATGCAGCTCAGGAGCCTGACTGGACAAATTGATGGGGTATTCAGTTTTAAATCACTCTTCTATTATCTTTAAAATGGGACATGGGAAACTTTTGAAGCATCTGTTGATTGAAGAACATGGAAATTAAAAATACTGGTCTTCTCAAAAATACTGACACCTAACCAACACTGCATTGCTGATAGGGAAGGGAAGGTAATCAAACATATCAGATCTACATCATCACAAAGCATTTCCTGGAAGCCTTAAGCTGAACAGTGATCTCTGCATCTGAGCCTAATTCTTTATCTACTGCACTGAAAAAGATTTTGCTGATGGACATTTTAAAGATTAAAACATTGGACAACATAAAAAATTTTCACCATACAGGAAAGCTCATGGCCTCCAGCAGTAAAACAGGTTGGATGAACCGCAATAATAACCTTACAAATCGATAAATCTTTTAGGTAGAGTATTTTGCAACTTTGACCTATATTGTGTGATGCACAAAATGTATCTTTCTTCCCTGTTACAAATGAATCATTCTGGAATCCCATTAAGGTTATGTTACTGTACAGAAAGTAACTTATGGCACTAAATTATTAGTCATCAGAGTCTAAACAAATGTGATGAATTGCAGTACGGAGTTTGACTTCCGGTAAGATTTCACTATATACAAATTCCCTGAAAGCAATAGATACTTATCTTCATTGATGGAATCTATTTGTTCTGTTCTAATAAAAAAAGCTTGCTCTGTCCTTACACTAAAACACAACTGAACAGCAACACAGTGATATTATTGTAATATTTCTATCAACAAAGTCATAACAGGCATATGATACCTGAAAAAACACTATAAATAACTGTGGACCATCACACCAGTTGCACACACAGTGAGAGCAAATACTGCCCTTGAAATCTGGTGACATTTTTTGTCTTTTTAATTTTTTTTCCCCAGAACTTCATATATGTAATTTATAATATTTCATTCCCATCCAAAGTATATTCGGGCACAGAAGTCAATGGTGTTGACAAATCCAACCTTCTGAAAGGCTTCAAGTTGTTTGGGTGGAAAATGATTTTTCAGAGAGTGTCTGTTTCCAGGTGGTTGTACACTCCTAGCAAACAAGTACCAAACAGAGTGAAAGACGTATGGACCTGACTTTTCCCTATTTTCTTGAGGGCGTATTTTGTTCCAGATCTTATTGATTCGTGTATTTTGAAGTATTACAATTTCAGCCTCTAACAGCTGACCCTAACTTTGAAGTTCTAAGCTCTGGCCTGTTTAATGATACATTTAAGACCAAAGACAGACAGAAGTGCCAGTGACCCCGACACCATGTTTAGGAGGTGAATTAGATGACCTGCAGTGTCTCTTCAGTCAAAAAAGGAATTTAAACATTCCTCATGGGAAGAGATCTTGGGAACAGCAGCACTGTTCCCCTAAACCCTAAACAAAACCCCAATTATCTGGAGGACTGACATCCTGATGAAAGATCACTTACGCATTCTACATTAGATTGTTATAAAAAACCCAGTAATGTCAGGACCTCAGGACTTCACCTAAACTCCAGTTTTAGGTGACTGCTGAAACTAGTAAACCAAGTATTACACATAATCTTCCTTTTTGCTTTCTTTTTATCTCCATATCACTTTTCTTCTACTCTACATAGAAGCAGAACCTTGAATAAGAAGGATACAAGATGCCTCTATCCCCAAATGACTCTAAAATCGGTGGGAAGGATACCCAGGCATCCACATGGCGGAAGGGGGCAGAAGGTCTTATATATGCTTGTGCTGGGAGTTTTCTATCAACTAAGTTTAGGTCACTCATGCAGATGTTCGGGATCACCATTCTTCAGTGCGAAATACTCATACCACATAGTTTTCTAAAATATATGTCATCCTTGTAAACCAAAATTTGTAACAAATGTATTTATCTGTTGAATTTAGCCTCTCTTTTTGTTGTCCTGAAGCAACTATACAGCTAGCATATATATCCCTCAAATTTATTTTATATTTGAAATTGCTTCATAATGTACTTTGTTTTTTATTACTTTGAAGGCATGCACAGCTTATCAGAGTTTCTGAGCAGTGCAAGGGAAAGTTTGCCATGTGGTGTTACTCCTGTTCCCTAAATCAGTGACAACAAAACCCAAGTGTTTTACCTGAATATTTTTTCCCCATGTTTTACATAGAACAGCAGTACTCTGTCAAACGAATCATGATACACAAGTACTAGACACGGGGTAGCTGCATAGGTAACACAAGTTATTTTCAGTTACAGTACATATCCATGGGTGATTTACTTGCACAGCTCTACATCTGAATTGCACTTTCATGCTTTAATTATTAAGCAGTGTTGCTTCTGTTTCGCCCCTTGGTCTTTTAACACTGGAAGAAACTGTACGCAGGTTAGTATACCATGCTTATATTTTCTCTATGTTCTTATCAAGGTATGTTGTAGCATAGATATTTGAATTCATTATCTTGGAGGTACAAATTGATTGTATCAGCCCAGGAAGATAATTTTTCATTCATGTAAAAAGAATGTCAAGAAATAAACATTGCATCACTGTGTCACAAAAAATGTGGTTTCAAATTAGTAGGAAAATACTGACCATCTTTTAAACCACTGGTATGTAGTCTAACTGAAACAGATTTTGGACTCACTTTTAAAAAGTTTGGGATTAATTCTTATTTATACCAAACTCTGGTTTAAATGAGAGATAGCCAACAGATACTACTTTTTACGATTAACTTAAAAAGATGGTTGAATTAATAGTGATAGATGGACACATTAATTCAGCATAATAAAGGTGCATCAGCTTAAATGAAAAGCATGACTTTTTGTTTTTCTTAACAGAACTAAAATATCAAGGGAGAAAAAGTCAAAATTCAAATTCACCTGAATGCACCATTTGATCCTTAATGAAGTGCAAAGCTTGAGGAAGTTAATGCATGAAGATACTGATGTGAGGAAGTCAATACTGTGCTTCAATAATGCAGTTTCCAGCACTGGGAGATACTTTTCTCTTTTTTTTTTTTTTTTTGCTTACTCTTCCAGTAAGGTCATGGCCATACATACCAATTTGGCAGCACAGGACAGACAAACATTATTTCCATATTTAGTGCATTTCCTTGCTCTCCGTCTGTGGCAGCTATCATTCACAGCATCTCAGACGTGGATAACTGGAACAAGCTTACAGAAATACAAACTCCATAGACCATCACTGACTTTGGAAATGAGTCTTTATGGGAGGTGTTGAAAATGGCTTTTAATTTTCTAACATTGATCAGAGAATTCAAAAATATACGTTGAATTTCCATAACACTGGCACTATTTCTGACTGGCCCCTCCTCTAAGCAAGACTTTCATGAATGCTGAGGTTGTAGCTTTTTCTAAATATCAAAAAACTTTTTGGAACAGATGCATGAGAATGTCTGCAGTCAGCAGAAAAAAAAAATTTAAACATCAGGTAACCTAAAAGAAAACTATTAGGCTATTCATTAGAAGCAGAAGGTTGTTGCTATCAGCGACAGATGAACATAGACTTCCTTCCACAGTTACTTCAATTTATAACAGTTGTCATAAACAAGTAGACACTCTAAAAGAAGAGTTAATGGTGTGTTATGTACAATGTACGATAAAAATAAACTCACTAAAATAATTTCCAGACAATATTTTAGAAGTTAAATTTTCAATATATATGTATATTTGTCAGACTTCACCTTAAAAATCAAAGATTTTCTATGTACTTTAACAACTTAGTCCCAAGCATTTCTCAGTTTAAATCTTTTTGACTGCACCTTATATTCTGATCTGCTGCAATAACGTTCCACTCGGAGATCCTCCTTTATCCACAAAGAACTAGTCCCCCTCTGCTAATCCATTATCATCATTTAATTTCCCACTTCCTTATTGGCTTTTCTTAGTAATTTCTGTAAGAATTCTTGGAGATCATGTGTCTCAAACGGGGTAAAACAAAGCATAGGTACACAAAGTTGATTTAGCAAGAATCTGTCCCAAGATTATCCAACTTATGATAGAGAGTGTAATTTCCTACAGAGAAAGATTTCATAATAATCTATTTTCACTTCTTTGAAGTATGGTTTAATAGAGTGAGAGCCTAAACTCTGAAGACCAGAAAATCCCTATCTTCCCATGTTTACTCCTAGGAATTGCTTAATGAGCAACTTACATTTGTGTTTACGCATAAAAACTTCCATAAAAATTAGTCAGAAATGAGAAACCTGCAAACATATCTTGCCTATAATGTAAGTATATAAGAAAGTTATTATGATTTGAAAGAACTAAATGGAAAGAGAAGCATGTGCACAGGAGGGGCAAAGAGGGAAAAAGAAAAAGCATCAGAAAAAACAGTTGAAAGGTTGAATGAATGGCCTTCATTAATAACCAAAAGCAAAATAGCAATGAAACATCAAAGAATATTTTGCTTGGATGAAGACCAGAAATGGTCACGCTAGTAACTCACCAGCAGAAGACCCTACAATTTATTAACAGGAAGATAATAATGTATTTATTCCTTTTGCTGTTAGTCCTGAGATACCTAAAAGCAGGAAACACAAAGAATGAACACAGACTTCTTAAAATGTATCGATACGGAAGTAAACAAAATTTTGATGCAAACAGATAAGAAACTAAGAATTGTTAAGCTTTAGTGCGCATTTTCCCCTTATGTAAGATCTCACACAGACTATTATTACACTGATTTTCTACAAATCAAAACTGATGTTTGACATCTTGGGTCATTTTAGAAGGCTGAGAAAGATGCTCACTTTTTATTTTCTGTTAATCTGGAATGCGCCTGGACAGAAGCAGAATAAAATTAATCGACAGAACTTTCCAGTTGAGCAACTTCTATGGAAAAATATAGGTCATCACATAGCGTTATAAAAAAAAAAAAGAAAAAAGCCTCAGTTCCTTTCAGCTACAAACTGGTAGACTATGCAAATATTTACTTATGAGACTATACTCTTTATATAATACTATACACATAAAATTTTACACAGAAACAACTGCAAAGTTATTATAGGAGAACAGAATTCTAATTGCCATATTAGAAAAAAATTGGATATATTCTGGGAAGGTGACAGCGTGATTAAAAACAAAAATAAGGCTACCCTGTGAAACCAATACTGCGCTATTTCATCTTTCTGTGTGTATACTCGCTTAACAAATGTCTCCATTCATATTTCCACTTCTTCTTAATAGGATTACTCTAACTACAGTGTGTTTGGTGGTGCAGTGCAATCATTCTAACTCAAAATCACACTGCAATACAATCTTTTCTTACTGGCATTATATCATTTATTGCATCAACCAGAGGACAGAGCTGTTTTATTAATTTTCACCATTGAAGGTTCAAAAGTTCATTTCTAATTTTAACATGATAGAATTTTCCTGTTCTGCTCATTAGAGATTGAGGAAAAGAATAATGGAAATACATGTTATTTATGATAGATGTATGTCATTCTTTTTGTTTTCTTTTTTGATTTTCCTTGTAATCCAAAAGATACCTCTTTAGCTAGAAAATTATTTAAAGTTTCTTTTAAATATAATCTGCTTACAAAGTAATGTGTACTGTGAAATGCAAAGGAACAAGGTTCAGACTAAGGGGAAAGAATCTGTATTCTTTTTCTACAACCTCAAAATACAGTGCAAGAGATTTAAAAAATTTAGAATTTTTAAAGTTTGTTAATCCCTGGTTCAACACAGAATAAATTACCTATCAGCTAGTTACTCTGTTTAGGTTAGCTAATTCACTTGTCCATAAATACCAAATTCTGAGCTGCACAGCCGATGCACAGGCTGTCTCCTTCATTGTGTAATTACACAAAGTGTGATTTTTTCAGATCCAGTAATGGGAGATTAGGAGGGATGAGGCAGAGCATTTTCTGCCTCAGCATATCGTCAGCCTTTTGTATGCACAGGCATAACAAAGAATGGAACAGGGGAAAGAAACACAGGCGAGCACCTGACATAGCAAACCATTAACCCTGTTGGTGAGGCATTCCTCCAAACTACTTAAATATTTTCTGAGGTGTACATACAAATCAGAAAAAACAGAAGAATACAATGACCACGGATATTTACCTTTATGCGAATTATCTGTTCACTACAGAAAGATATAGAAAGCTATCTATTTACTATTGCCATGCAGAACTGTTCATTCATACTCTCATCCTGAAGGTGACCTACTGTCATCTGGGCATTTGCTACAGACGTAAAAAGACTGGCCACTGCAGGGGTGCACCTGATACCTCTTCTTTGAGTGTAGCAGCTGCCTATTTTGTCTTCCCTCTCCCTTTGACCTCCTGCTCTCCAGACCCACTGAAGATTTCTGTTACTTCAGCTATGCTGAATTAGCTCAGGCCACCCTCCAAGTGGGTGGAAGCTCCTACCATATAAACAGGAAAAAGCAACCCAGCGAAATTAAATTGTCAAATGTGTGGTAAAAACATTTTTAATCATTTTTCCTGTATTGCCATGCTTAGACACTGTCACATTTATAGTATGACAAATATGTTTAAAAAAAAAAAAGTCAGCAGGGAAGGAAATAGACTTGCTCAAACCCCTTATTTTCAGAAGTTTTAAATCCTATTCAAACTTGAAAGAAAAAAAGGCTTGGAGTAAAGAGTAAAAATAAGCATGGTAAGGATAAGCCCTGTTCTTAAAATCTATGCTCAATGGATTTCTTACAAAGGCCTTTCTGAATTTTTCTATTCTTTGTGCAGGCACCTTTTTCTAAACACAGACAAATCATAAAACTTCTTTAACCATCACCTGCCATTTATGATAGGCACAACATCTTTAGCTGCTCATTCAGCCTCATGATTATTTTCTAATTGGTTTCCCCCTTGCTGTTCCACTGTCAAAATATTCTAACAGCTCTTTAACTGCTGTTTAATAACTAACAGCAGCTTCACATATTTTAAAGAACAGAGAAAGATTATCTATTGTTTTGCTTCCTTAAAGATTTAGCACAGTGAATAATCATTACTAAAGGTAATGAATACCATCAGAAGTAGTTGGCTGCATTTCTCCAGTCCCTCCCAACTCCTGAGATTCTCATAAAATGATCTGCAACTGTACTGCAAAAATAGGAGCAGTGATCTGTCATATCTTTCAATACTCTTGTTATGAAAAGTCACACCACAACAGCAACCCTATCAACATAGCCTCAAAACTATTTCATAGAAAATAATAAATCTTCACAAGAGTCCTGGCAATTTCACATTCATTTTAATAGCGCCTGATGCCTTTTAAATTTGGATTCTCTCAAAATACAATTACAGAATGTCATAACTGAGGTTTTCTTGCAGAACTAAAGCAACAACCCCACCCTTGTGTGGAAAACAATGAAGCTATTTAAGAATGAAAGAAAAATGTCTTTGTCTCACACATCAAAAATAATGGCAGCCCAGAGCATCCTTCATGTAGCACTGTCTCTAAGCAGATACATTCCCTCAGCTGCAACTTTCCAACTACAAGCCCTAGTCTTTATCCTCCCAGCAATAAGAATTACTTTACATTTCAATTAGAGGTCTGAAAAGAGTTCTCAAGAATTGACTTTTCCTTCTCTTTAAGAAAGGTGACAAGAGTCAAAGCCTATGAGCTAGTGGGACATTGCACAACTCTGAGAACCCTCCAATGTAAAATTATGTCAACAAAGTCAGTTGGAGACATTGATTAAGCAAAACCATGCTTACTGTTTTGTCCTTACTGTTAATAACAGAACACATTAATAGTATAACAGTTCACTTTGAATCCACTAAAAAGAATCACATTATAGAATGCCCAAAGAAACATCACGTATGTTGCCTGCTGTAAGAAATATGTCACCCCACCTAACTGCTATGCAATTATAAATAAAGGTTTCTGATGTTCTTTCTACACTTCATTTGCACTGCTGCTGGAGAAATCAGGAAATGTTGAACTCAGTACACCTTCTGAGAATCAGGATACAGTCACAGTAGGCATCTCAAGCGCAGTTTTGGGATGGACAAACTGTGACAAATTTATTTGTCACAGCAGTGCCAACAGAAATAGAAAAAAAAATCTTTACTATTAACCAGTTGAGTCATGAACTTTGCAGACACTGTTGCAACATCAGGACGCTTCATCCTGAATCTGGGTGATGCAACAGTGGCTCCTGAGCATGTCATTACTGAATACTATTTATTCACAGCATAGTACTCATACTGCACATGCATGTAATTGAATTTCTTTTTTAAAAACTACCTCAGAAATTACGTTTGCTTTAGAAGTAGGAGTCATTAAGAGATGTCTGGCTGATGAACCACATCCCAACCTTCCAATGAACTTGTTAGGATAAGCAATCACTCCTTATTTTCTTTCTGCTTACAGCATCTTTGATTAATAATTTCTCTGCTTGTTGCTCCTGAGCAACTGTCGTGGCTTAGCCCCAGTCAGCAACCAAGCACCACACAGCCGCTCACTCACTCCCTCCTGCAGGGACAGGGGAGAGAATCAGAAGAGTAAAAGTGAGGAAACTCCTGGGTTGAGATAAAGACGGTTTAATAGGTAAAGCAAAAGCCGTGTGCGCAAGCCAAGCAAAACAGGGAATTCACTCACCACTTCCCATGGGCAGGCAGGTGTTCAGCCATCGCCAGGAAAGCAGGGCTCCATCGCGTAACAGTTACTTGGGAAGACAAACGCCATCACTCCAGATGTCCCCCACTTCCTTCTTCTTACCCCATCTTTATATACTGAGCATGACATCATATGGTATGGAATTGGGTCAGTTGGGATCAGCTGTCCCGGCTGTGTCCCTTACCAACTTCTTGCCCACCTGCCAGAGCATGGGGAGCTGAAAAAGTCCTTTACTAGTGTAAGTGCTGCTTAGGAACAACTAAAACATCTCCGCATTATCACCACTGTTCCCAGCACAAATCCAAAACATAGCCCCATACTAGCTACTGTGAAGAAAAATAACTCCATCCCATCTGAAACCAGAAGAGCAACTCATAACAAAGTTATAAGCAGAGCTCTCCCAAGCTTTGCAGAAGCTTTTTAAAATTAGAAAGAAAAATTAGAAACATTTCCCTTTGTATGTGACTGTGCTTTTCAAAAGCTCAAATGTAATTAACTGAGTATATGCATTTCCAAATAACCACAGATTGTAGATTAAAAAGAATCACATAATCATAGAATAATTTGGGTTGGAATGGACCTTTAAAGGCCTTCTAGTTCAACCACCCTGCACTGAGCAAGGATATCTTCAACTAGATCAGGTTCCTCAAAGCCAACCTGACCTCAATTGCATCAAGGAATGGGGCATCTACCACTGCTCTGGGCAATGTGTTCCAGTGTCACCGCTCTCATTGTAAAACACTTCTTCCTTATATCTAGTCTAAATCTACCTTCCTCTAATTTAAAACCATTAGCCGTTGTCCTATCGCTACAGGCCCTATTAAAACACCTGTCCCCATCTTTTCTGTGAGTCCCCTTTAGGTATTGAAAGGCTGCGATTAGGCATCCTCCTATCCTTCACTTCTCCAGGCTAAAGAACCTCAGGAAAGGTTATTATATGCATTTGCGGAACATGTAGCCATTAAATCAGTAATATGAACTGTAACACTTAATCTTTGTATGATGTATTGATATCTTGGATGAACACTCTTCAGGACAATGTGTTCTATACCCCGAAGACCTATTGGCATGAGATGACACACACAAAAAGGAATATGGGAAACAAGACATCATCCAAATATGCTCCTTATTATACCTAACTTCTGTGTATATAATTACTACAGGTATATTTTACATTACTGCTGTAAGAGAAATGATAGGGTATTTCAACGTGTAATACTCAGGCAAAAACAGAACACTGGGCTTTCTGTAGTTGTCCTATACGGCAAACACTTAAAAAGAGATGGTATTTAAAACATAATACCTAAAAATAAGTACATTTATAGAATTTGAAGGGCTTGTGAGCAGGGGAGGGTAGGAAAGTTTTTACACCTATTAATGTTCCTTATTCTAGCAGATACTATACTGCATTTCTCTTCACTCTGAAATGTCTGTTTGTAGTCAGGACACTTCAGTCCTGTTTAGCAAGAAAAGTTCAGACTGAAACACCCAGTATGATCTAAATCATCACCACCTTTATGTGGTGGTATATAGTCTTCAAACGGTAGGACATACTCCACGCATATTACACTGTCAGGACATTCGGGCTGGATGCCCAACATCATCCATCCATCACTTGCAATCTCACTGTACTACAGAAGATATTTGTGACTGTAGGATCACTGACATGAAGCAATATTCCTCAGGAAACTCAAGTTAATAAATCACTGGTTTCTTTCCCTCTTTGCTCCTTTAAAAAAATAACTGCCCTGGCAACGCTTCTTCATCCCAGAGAGTATTTTGGAATCTGTTGGTATATTTGATTGTAACGTCTTTACTGAGCTAGTGAAGGTGAGCTTTACTTAGCTAGTCCTGACATTTAGTATGGAGCACCTAATGAGATGGTTTGAATTTAAAATATAGTCTACTGCACAATTAATCATCATGAAGAATGATGACAGCTAGTATTTCCATCCACAGCTGCATAGAAAACATAGTAATATATCCATTGAGATTACTGCAGGACACAACTGAAGCAATACAAGACTCCTGTGCTTTCAGAACTTACTTTGCCATGCTGGAGACCCCATTTTAGTGATCAAGAGAAACCCTCTCTGTTTGCAGATCAGCTGAACATGCATTAGAGTTGCAACATAACTGTAAACAGCTAGGGAACTCTTAATATAAAATTGTTAGAGATTTTTAGAAACATTTCATATCCATTTGTGTGAAGGCAGAGCTTGCACAGCCCCCATTTGCAACTGTCTGCTCAGAAAAAGGAATGCTGAAATATAAACCAGTAAATATGATTTTTTAACATTACTAGTAAAAGGCCAAAGACTGTACTAACGTGACAGTGCATGGTCTCGGGATTTTTCTGGGTTTCTTTTGGCCTGAGCTGATTTTATGTTGCTTAGTTGAGATAGGAAGTGCCAAGAAATCAGGTCAGTATTGCCTAAAATTTGGGTTTTTCTTAGCTTCAGTTTATAGTGAGAACAAGTACTTATCCAATGCAGTGTGAATTGTCTATGACTCTAGAATAAAATGATGTGGAAGAAAACACACACACGATGGCACCAGGGGCCCTAGGCTGTGAACAAAAATCACAATGCTCAGTCACTACTGGAATACAACCTTCAACAGTTCAATTAAAACCAATTTTAGAGACAACAAAGAGAACAGAAAGACTGAACAATTCGACTAGCAACAGATTACTGACTGCATTGTAAGTAGCATTCCCATGTTCCTCTTTTTGCCGATATGAAGATTTTGAGATTAACAGGGTTTTTTCCCAGCCAGCAATCCCATGAATAAGCCTTCTCCACACCAACACTTTCACCAACCTCACTGAAAATACAAGCTTTTAGAAGGCATAAAGCATATTCATATTGACGGGGGGGTGGGGGGGAGGTGGACACACATACACACACATACACACATGTACACCCTCAATAAATTTCCCCTTATTCTTAAACTGAAGTCTGTTCAGGTGGGGAATGAGGAATGCCTTTCTCAACTCCTGTTTCTTCAAGCCTGCTTTACAACACAAATACAAGACACACTACCTACACCCACCAAGACTGTAAATCAGAGGAGAACTGGGATTACTGCTTTCATACCCATGCAAAGATACACATATTGGATAAAAGGGAAGGCATGTAAAGTAGGCAACGCTGAAGAGCAAAAAATACCACAGAGGTAACACTATTTCTGAGGCAGATAAAAATAACAATTATACCACTAGTTTCAGCATTATTAGAACAAATTATTCCTCATTGCTTAGTATACAGAGACAGGGAGACTAGGGTTCCCATTTTCCTTTTGGTTAAATTTCAGTTTACTATTTCTGATATACACTCATCTATGTATAAAGGTCCTTCCCAAGTCACATTAGGTGGATGATATTTTGTTATCAGAACCTCCTAAGTATACTTGCTTATCTGAAGGCTGTTTAATGGCTTTGTGATTCTTCTAAGTTTTACTGGCTTGCTTGGAATAATAGGATTTTTCCCTACCATTCAATATATTGAGCAAAAACAAACAAGCTAAGGAACCTCTCAGGAATTGGTATGTAGTTTAACGCTCATTTTATTCATGACATTTCACTCACAGCTATCCAGTTACTAACTGAAATGTCATAAGTAGGGTGTGCTGGCAACTAACAACTGTTTCAGTTGTAATTCACCAAAATACAGAACTCAGACTATGGAATAACCACAATAAGCTTGTTAACACACTTGAGCTTTATGAGCTTCATTGGGGCTTGAAACATTCATGCTACCGAAAACACTCTTGAACCTGTATCTTGATAAAAATAATGTGTGTGATACAATAAAAATCCAAATTGCTTGGAAACTAACAGTTTTCTTTTAAGTATATTCCTCCAAATACCATAGAAAATACACAGTTCAGCACCACTGAAAAAGTCAGTAGAAAGGAGATTGATATCCAGAAGTCACTCAAGACATAGAGACTAAATTTAAGAACAAAAGATAAACGGTAATGGTTCAACTGCAATAGGGAACATAGTGAATTAGCTTTATTCTATAACAAATCCTTTAAACAGCTCTTTAACAAACTAAATTGAAGAACCACAATATGCAGACAGTAAAAGTTAAGTTTGAATACTAAAACAACCACTATATATTGCTCCCACTGTGTCCTTCGATATGTTGAGTGATTTGTAATCTTTGATGTGATCTAAAACTTACCTAGATGTCTTTCCCTCAAAACTAAAATTTAAAGGAGAACAACCCATGAAAATAACAGATGTCATGCTACAGGTGACACAACCTCCTCATAGGTACAAATAAATCCTTTGTGCAAGTTCACAGGCTGCTGGATTTGTAGCTAACTATTCCCTGTTTAGTGTGTATCTCTCATGTGAATAAGCAGTGAAAAAATAGCATCACTTCAGCTAATAAAAATGTTCAAATCATTATGTTAAATTATATGCACAATAACAAAAATAAGGAAAAAAACCCTCCACAATAATTTACCTATTGCTTTGAAAATTGGTACGTGTTCTTAGAATAAAGCTCATAGACAGCATATTTACAAGAGTTTGAAAGACCATATTTTACATGATAAACAAAAGACAACCTAGGGAAACACAGCAACTCCTATAGAACTTCCAGCTTCATTTAAAAAAAACCAAAACATTGAATTTTGTTATAAGGATCTCAGCTGAATAAGTCATAGATAAATCCACCGTGTTAAAGGTAGGCTAGTACAAACAGGTGCATAGGTGCATCCAAATGGAAGGGGCGGTATAAGTGAACAAATGTCAGGTCTTGGAAACAGTATTACAGCCTTGCCAACCTATGCCCAAAAGCATGACAACTTTCTGACCTGTAACACCACTGCCATCGAGGAATTCACATGGTCTTAGCCGGTTTAGAAACATCTGAACGTTCAATTGCATGACACAGATGTGGCCAGGAAGGTAGTGCTCAGCACCACGCCAAGAACTTAAGAATTGATCAAACTTTTGTAGAATCAAAGAATGTTAACCCAAGCTGGTAAATCTTCAGACTTGATAAAAAGAAATTCAATATTAATGCTTTTCAAAACATTCTCAACCTGTTCTAGATTTATTTTTCCTGTACTATGAATATAGTTTTCTCTTTCAAATTAGCAATCCACCAGCCACACATATGAAGACACATATGTTCATAACAAATATTCTTGAGCAGGTCTCTTTCAATACCTTCCAAGTAGAACTGTTTCACATCGCATGAATGTTTTGTTGGAACCCAAATTCAGGTAGTCTGGGTAAATGTCAAAGTATCTAGTCCGTCTCTTCTGATCACATCCACGGAACATCAGGCCCATCCAGTTTTACTGTCCCACTGAAAATAACTTCAGGGCACAGAGGTGTACAGTTACTCAGAAACAAATTTCTTCAGTCATGATTTATTACCTATATACCAATATATGGATAGTTCACTAATTACTGGCAACTTTTCACATGTACCATAAGCTATACCACTGAAGTCGATTTCAGAACTCTGTATGGGGAGTTATGCACTTAGGTTACAGCTCTTCCTCATATCAATGTATTTATAATGGCAGATCCATGTGCTTTGGTCCTCCAAGCAACAAAATAAATGGAGAAAGTCTAGGATTTACTTTTGAATTCCTAAAAGAATAAAGAATTTGGAAAAACAAAGCCTTTTGTAGCCCTGAGGATATTCATGTCAAGGCATCTCTCCCCGAGACTTCTATAGCAATAGGAATTAATGGCCTAATACAATTACTATTATATTCAAAGAGAAAACTTCTATTACATTAAATGAACAAGAAAATGAAAAAAGGAGAGTTGTTTCACCTATATATTCCTGCTGTAGAAGAGTCATGGTCTAAGGATATATTCAAAGACCAGAGCACGTTTCGCAAGAGTAGTGCTGATGAAGTCTGGTAACACATCTAAACACCTGAAAAATAAATACAGCTCTGTAAACATTAAGATTCGCCTGCATTATGAACCATGTTGCCTAGGATAGGGGCTAAAACACCTTTGACACTAATGACATATAAAACAAGGAAAAATAGTTACTCTGCATTCTCTAGGGTCTCAAAACTATGTTTCGTTCACTAACTAGTAGAAGACAACACAGCCAGTAATACTGTCTGCACAGGCAGTAATTCTATTTTTTCCAGTGTATTTTCCAATAACAGAATGCAACACTTCTACTGAAGAAGTCCCTTTGCTTCTTTGCTTACTATTCACCATCAAAGTAATGCAGAAACAGCCCAGTTACAGGAGTGAAGTCCCCAGTGCAAATGTCTACAGACTCTCAAGTGGAGCCAAGAATTCCCTGTGGTGGAAAGTTCAAACCACTCATTGTCATTTCTTTCAGTCAAACTCAGTGCTGAATAAAGAGCTGCAGGGGCAGGCAGAACACAAAATTATGTCAGTGAGGCTAACTGACATAAGCAAGACTTGGCGTGAAACATGGCACGGACCACACAATGTAGCTCTTTTTACTGAAAAAGAGTAAAAAGCTGAAAAAGCTACGGAAAAAGCTGATTATCCTCATAGCTTCTAAATTCATTTTCTGATGAGAACTGCAGAAAAATATGTAATTAATTTTTTATCTTTTTTTTGGAAGCACATAAAAGGGGAAAAATTGTCTCCTTTGAATTTTGTTGGTTTGTACTTTTTTCTTTCTTCCCCCTTTGCCTGCACCCAGAGCAGAGATTTTGGAAACAAACCATTTCAGTGTGATACTGTGAACAGAATGAGGTGGGACAGTAAATAAACTGCCAGAAGAGGCTCTCTCCATGTGAGAAATCTTTTATTTTAGTCAGACATACAGCACCTGCATGAGAATGAAACATGCCTTCAAAAAATTGTGTCTACTACAAGCATGCAAAGGAAGATAGGTACTGCAATTCATCATGCAGCTCTTCCATTTTATCTTCTTCGTAAAGCTAATGGGACTGGCTCAGGAGAACAGAGACTGAGGGTTCAGGAATGAAAAAGATGAGCTTTTTTTCAGAGGGGGATGGGGAAGGCAAGAAATTTCAGTATAAATTTTCAGAAAGGGAGTTTCAGTATCAGCTGAGAAAAGCTTGCTATAATTTTGCTCTAAAATATGCAGACAATTACTAGGAAGCTTTAAACCAAATTATGCATAAAACTGAGTTTAATGTTTTAATATTATTTTAATGCAATGTTTTAATAACACATTAATGAAAATTGGGGAAAAACTGAAAAACGTATGACATAATACGAAGCAGTAAGAACTTGGATGGCAACAACCATGTAAAAGGTTCAGACTAAACATATATTTAGTATTTAAAATGTGAGACGGCCAAAATGCCTTCAGGCTGTTGGAAATAAGCTTAGGATTCAAACAGGGACAATTTGATGCAAACTGCACTTTTAACATTTATCAAATGTGTGTACACATGCACACACAGATACTTATATTTGTCATTTTTTAAATCTACAGCTATTGCTCAAGAAACCTGCAAAATCACATACAAAAATAACTATTGGGTAAGGGGCATCATTTAACTTTAATCTCCTGTCAAGTGCCTCCCCATCTATCACATATAGGTGGAATGCAAATTTAATTAAAAAGACTGCAGCTATGGGAATTATTATCATTTCTTCTATCTCATAAGTGTGCTTCAGATCAGAATAAAATCCCACTGTAGACAACATATGCATGTAAAAATTCATTGTTTTAAAAAAATCACATAAAAGATCTTTCCTATATGGCATGTATTTGTGGTTTTGTTCTCAAATTTATTATCGAGTTGGTTGGGTTTTTTTTTTCCAAACAAAGACCTCTGTAAACACATAGCTTGACTCAATAAATTTTGGGTCAATCTAAATTTTTAGCTTGACTAAATAAGTTTTAAGCTCAGAGGCATATTTTGCTATAATTTTATCTCCAGGAACTTTCACTATAATTATTACTTTAGTAACTAGGACAATGTTTTCAGTGAAGTGTTCCTAAGGGGGATTTTTTTTCATTTAGTCAGTGTGTCTAGGTTCCATGCATTAATCACTTTTAAAGACAGACAAATCAGTTTAAAACAAATGGCTGAAAATGTAAATGGGATATTAAAATCTTCAGAATGTCTTTCAGACTTTAGTTAGTGCTTTGGATAATGCAGTCATATAAAATACTTTTAATAAATAAAAACCATTTCCTTAATATAGAATGTCTTTATTTTGTTTTAATCTTGACCTCCAAATTATATCAGGCTGATGACACAGAACTCTCTTCAAATCTGGCTGTCATCTTCCCTTAAACTTGGGTACCCATTAATTAATTTCAACACGCTGAATTTTTTGGCAAAGCTCTAGAACTCTCAGAGGCACTCTATGCTAAAATAACCTTGCACAATCCATGGCTAAGGGTAGATTTCTGTTTGCCATTATTTATTATAATACATTTTCTAATTTCTATTCTAAAAAGACATCAATACGGCTACTTACCACTATCCTTGCATTTGGAAAAATAAACAGTTTTACTGTTTTCTGGTTGCATAACCATGACATATGTAGTACGAAGATTAAATTAATTTATTTCTACTAAAGATATCCTTGGTTTATTTTTAACAGAAACTTAACTAATCTTTCATTTCAGCAGTTCCAGCCTTAAAAAAGAAGGGGGGGGGGGGGGAAGGATTTATTTGATCTTTCTTAACAAAAACCAGCTTACTTTTCTAAATATTGTAGTTTTCGGCAGTTTAACTACCATAAATATGAATTATTGATACAATAGAAATCATTTGATATAAACTAACTGTAAACAAAGGTATGCAACTTTCCTTTCTGCAGTACTAGCTCTTACTGTTAGTGTAACCTTTATTTAGTTGTTGAAACTCCCACTGAGCAGTGAATATAGCATGAACTTTTATGGTCATTTTTAAATTTATCTCAGCAACCTTTTAACATCATTCCTCTATCTTCACTAGCATTTTCTTTTCTCTCTTTACTGTTGCTGATGCAATTCTAGTGTCATAAAGAGAGCTGATAAGATGATTCATCTCACTTATTTATACTGCTAAATGTTTACAGTATATAAACCAGAAGATTGGATTTGAGCTTATTACTTTATTTCTTTACTGGAAGGAGGACATATGTGTACCTGTGTATTAATGTGGGATACTAGTATATCCAGGGAGTTTTATCCAGTTAAGCATGATTGGATATTAAAAACCTTAAAAACAAAATTGTCTTTATTTAAACCAAGTGTTTCTGGAAATGTCTTCTTGGTGTTTCACATTCAATTAGTTGTTCTGAAGGGCATTTACAGTTAGTTGCACAGGGTAAGTAAGTAACACTGCTGGATTTTTTTTGATGTTAAAAAACCTAATCAATTAGCAGACTAAATCTTTTCATCTGCCCTTTTTTTTTTTTTTAATCTTCCAATGATTAGTTGACAATTTTTTCTAGGTTTGACTTCAGAGAGACACAAATACTGCAGAGCAAATCTTCTGTCACTTTTGCTGTGACTTTGTTTTTTAAGTAGGTACATGAAGTGAAAGCCTGTGGTATGAGTAGGGCAGGAATTATGTTCAGATGTGCTCAAATTTATTCCATCTGACAAGTATCTGGATTTGCGTATTAAGTTTCTTAAGAGAACTCATCTTCAGAATATTTTTTTTTTTTTAGGTTAAAGTGTTGTGGGGTGGGTTTTTTGAGGGACAGAGGGAAAACAAAATGTATACGTTTTAAGGACATTTTTTATTCTCCCATGAAAACAGTAAGAAGAGGCCCTTGATAGCACAAATCTAGACGATTTCTGGAAGAGTTTGTACTAAATGTAAGAGTAATGTTTGAAAAGGAAGAAGAGAAGGTAGTTTTAAAATCCTTAAGAATGACCATTACACGCTACCTGAGAGACAACACTTAAGGCTATACTGAAGTTAGGCAAAAAAAAGAATGCAGGTTATCTAGTGAATAATGAGAAAGAATACAAAAGGATGCAATTCAGAAAAGAATTAAAAATTAATTGAAGTAAAAGCAAAAATTACACTAAAGTTAAAAAAGTGCTACAAGACACACTTTAAATTACCACCTCTTATTCTTCTATTGCCTTATTTCAGTTCAATACTTTCTCTGCCTGAGAATCTTTTTCTTCAAAGTAAGTGCAGCTGTATAAAAATTCAGAATATAGCAACTTTCTATAAAGAGCAATGTCCTTCAGTATCAAATAACGGGAGCTTTTTCTTCTGTTTTGCTGGTTTCAAGTCAGTGTTGCTTTAAAGTACTTTTTAGCATACCTCATTTACATTGGTGAGAGTTAGATGCTACCATATGGGGTCAGTGCACATAAAACAGTGTAAGACAAGAGTAGAGTGAGGAAAATCTAGTCTGGCAATCCAAAGATGAAAGGCAATGGTGTTTTTACATTACTACAATAGTTAAAGTTTTGCTTGACACAGCATTGACTTTCATTATTAACCTGAAATGTTAATTGTATTCCATTGTTTAAGACATGGACATACTCTGCCCTGGACATACAATCTGAAAGGCCCCTGAGAATGGTCTCTCTGAAATTTCTGACAGTGGCTGATGACCTTTCCAAACGGACTGGTGGTCCCAGTTCTTGTCGGACGGATTATTCATAGCATTGGAACTCAAAAAGAAAACCTCAAACAATTCCAAGTTGGATGCAATTGAAATATGTTTTTTAGAAGAAACATGCAGGCTCACATGATCTCTGCCTTCAAAGACTGTTTTTTTGGATGTCAAGAGTTAGTCAGTAGAGACAACACTTCCTTTACAGAAAGAATCTAAAGCTTTAGAGGTCAGAGCTCTCTACAAACTTGAAAAGCAGTGGATTTAAAGAAACACTGCTTTCATTCACAACTACCACTGTGATTTTTTTTCAGATGTTGGGATCCTGATTTTTAGCATGACCCTTACTGGTCAGAGGCTTCACTCAAGTGTGTCAAATGGTGAGTGTGTCTGGGCTGTCTAGTTCAAACAACACATTTACAAAGTATTATTTTTCTGAACAAATTTTTCAGAGAAAACATGTGAGACCTATTAGATATTTTTGTTCACCATGCTTTCCTGAAAGGAAAAAGAAAAATGAATTGGAAGTGTGGCCTTCAAATAATTACATTTGGTAGGAATGATATTAAGTCTTAATATGCTCATTATGTAGAAAAATAAGAAATTTTATTTTTATCTTTTAGCTATTAACAGAAGCAGAAATCTATGCTAATATTTAGTTACTGATCTTGATCTCTCTTGATTTAAATTTAGAAAAGGCTTTTAATTTAAAGGCTCTTAATTTAAATTTAAAAATTTAAATTTTGCCCAGATATTTGTGAAAATATTCAAACAAGTATCAATATGCAATCATCAAGCAGGAAGTAGGTTCATATATAGGTACGGCACTTATCTAAATTAGCTCAAAAAGCACATGAAATCACTGTTGATTCTAATGGGCCTCAGTTTGGCAACATACTAAATTTAAGCACTATTAGACTACATTAAATGATCCGAGACAGACAAATTTCATGATTATTCAGCAGGAGCAATTCAGTAGTAGTTAATTGCTATCAGGAGACATAGAGACCATGCCTCTCAAATGGGCAAGCTCTCCTGGGGAGAAATACTGCTAGCATAAGGCCTTTTCTGCACACACACTGATTAAATGAACCAATTAATTAAGTGCTCACATGTGAATTACCATGTGTCCAGAGTTAGGGGGAGCATTCAGCCGGAGTAGCAAACTGAGGAGGCAACTGCAAGTCAGGAGAAGAGCCATGGCAGGTGTCAGAGCCTTCCACCACTGGGAGAGCTAATTTCCTCCATCATATCCTTTTGCTCTGCTGACCAAAGGAAAGCTAATGAGCCTGCTAGTCTCCATATCACATACAAATAAGCAGCAGATAAGTACTCCTCTTTAAGTGGGTTCATGGTAATAATCATCATGTCATTGGTAATTACTCAGTTACAAAGTCAGAAATAAATTCCTGAAGCTGTCTTTGAACATCTACGCATTTCTGAAAAACTATTCTTTCACCCTAACCCATTCATTTATCTTGACCAATATATTTAACTCCAAAACAGCTTTTTTCCCATTTTGCCTTCACTCACAAGAGCTTCTGAAAATTAATCCTCAATCTGTCCAAAGTCTATTTACATGCCAAAACTGCTCCCTGAATCACTCCTATTTAAATCCATCTCCCAGCTTCTCATTCCTTCTGTAATGTTTTTGCATCTATCATAGACTTGCATTACTGGCTGCTTATGAATATCAAAAAATTGATTGAACATATTCTCGGTCAGTGAAGATCACACAGAGGATGGGTCCAAATCCTTGGTTAATGTAACTTTCCACAGATAAATTAGGAATAAAAAAAAATGCCACAGACCTAGCTAAAAAGGTTTTTTCCACTACAGCACTTGGTATTATAGATAGCCAGATCCCAAAACATCTAAAATTGATAAAGCTTCACTTCATCTAGGTTGTTCAAACCAGAATATCACAACTCTGACAGTTACTGGCCACCCAGTCTGATCCACAGACACCTAATATGCACTTGTTTATATCCTAGCACAACACATTGACTGAATGTCTAGTACTGATACTTACCTCCCTGAAGTGCTTAAATGAAACAAATCATACCTCCTCTCAGATTTGGTTTTAAGGGTTAAAAGCCAAGATACTTTACCAGTACATTTCTGCACCTATTGATGATTAAATCTGTGTGTTCTGAAAACAAGATGACCAAAACGATACTTAATATTACAGGTAAGGTCTCTGTACTAGTTTGTGGATCTCCTTTTCTCTCCTAGAAATATATGAGCTAACACACCCTTGGATTGTATCGTATCGGAAACTTACAGCCATCCTGTGACTGACTACTGCACCTCAGCTGATCAGCTCCTAGCTTATTGCAGATATGCTTGTTATTAGTCCCCTAGTGTATGACCTTCCATGCTGTGCTATTGAATTTCATCCCATTTCTATTACTTGAGTCTTCAGGGTCATCCAATATACCCCTTGGCTATTTCACTCAAGTAATGATCTCAGCCAAATACCTCCTTCATATTTTTCTCTTGTTCCCATTTCTGTGACTTCTTTCTTCCTGCCCAGCAGTTCCTGACTCAAAGACTTACCTTTTAGCAAGGCCCAGCACTTCTAATTCAGGTCGGTTTTCACACTAGAAAATTCCTAGAATATATGCTGATACCTCACACACATTTCAGTATTCAACCTATTTTTTACTGGAGGAAAAAATAACGAATATTCATATGTTCCTAATAAGTCACATGGGAATGAGGTTTTTTCCTTTTCTCAAAGAAACTGAATTTGAGGAACAGAAGACAAGCTATTAAAGAGTGGCAATCCATATGTCAGTATTAGTTTAAATACACTCACTGATTATAGATAATATTAGCTTTGAATGCAACTTTTTTATTTAAAAGCAGAAACATTTTATAGAAGTTTTACACTGCGAAATCAAGGTCATAAATACAAGATGTGCACAGAACCATAGTCTTAGCATATTTATCTGGCAGGAACCTGTGACAGAAAAAGTTGTGATTATTATGTTTCTTTGCCCAACTCAAACTCAGGTAGGTAAATATTTATGCATAGAACTGTCCTAATTCCAAAAACATAACATTTTCTTAGTTTGGCCTTGTTTAAATATTCCTGATTCGAGAATATCTATGCAATTAAATACAATAAACTATGTTATACTACTCTAAAAAGCTCCACAATCTGTGATAGGCAGCTAGCTCCTCCTCCCAACCAAGGACATTTCCCTTTTTTTTCCCCCTTGAGAGGACACAGTCTTTTGAAATTTTAGTAACACTACAAACCAGCTGATCATCACTGTAAGACATAGTAAATGTTCAAAAAATTGTGACTAGCCCATGATAAAGCAGTGAATTTTTATCAGCCTTCTACATTATTTAATTTCTTCCCTGTTATTAGCAATAATCCTGCAGGTATCCAAAATATTCCAGCTAACGTAAGACAATGGGAGATGTCTATGACATGGATGTTCATTTCCTGAAGTGTTTAGCACATCATTACAATATTTAAAGGACAATCAGCTTAAGTGAAATTAATAATATGGATTGCAACAAAACTGTAATGATTAAAGCCCATTTAAAGACAAGTAAGACACAGAGGTATCAATTCAACTCTGTGTCAAAGAACTCCATATTTAACATGAATTCCTTCACTGTATTAAATAAACTAGAATAGCAGTAGTGCCTAGAGGTCCTGATCTCATGTCAAAACTTATTGTTCTATGAATAAATATAGTGAGGAGACAGTTGCTCTTCTAGAGAGCCTAAAGTTGCTACTGTTTTCTCATGGGGGGTAGAGATGGATTCCTGTTTTTGAATCCACCTCCATTCATTTAAAAATTTAGTATTTTTCAAACAGTGAAAGGAGGAAAGAGAAAGTCTCTGTTTACTAAGAGCATGTAAAGGCATAAGTCTCTGAACTATTTTAAGTTTTCTGTCGGTTTCAGTTCAGATTAAGTTTCTTTCTCAAAGCCAAACAACTTTGTCTCTCCCAGGCCTAGCTTCATGCTGTATTATAAAATCATAAGCATACTTTAAGCCAGTAAACACATCCTAAATTTTAAAGCATGACACTAGTTTATGTGAGCTCCTCATAACTCTGGCAGAGGCTCTGTTGTCTAGCACTTCTTTCTGTATCTCTTAAGGGTTGTCTCAAAGTAGACTATTACCCTATTAAAGTTCCATCTTCCAAACACATGTGGGCATGCAAATCTGGTTAAGTGGGATGTAGCTCACAAATTTGCGTATTTTTTCTCTCTCTCTCTTCCCCCCCCATCTTATATCTATCTCTTTCTTTCCATCTCTCTCTAAAAATAAAAAAAATCTATATGACTTTATGTTTTTCTCATTTGAGAAATTACCATTTCCCAGAAGGACTACATATTTGGCATCTAGTATGAATGCCACTTGCTACATTGTACCTATCCAAAATCTAGCTAAGGAAACCATAATTTCCTATATATTTGGGAAAAGACCCACACAAGTTGTCTGGCTAACCCAAGATCACATGCAGCAAATAGCAAAAAGAGGTATAGTTAAACCTAAAGCTAAGAGTTAGGAATTCCTTACCTCATTTAAGATAACCTATACATACACCATTTGTAGCTTATAGTTTACTACATATAAATATACATACATATATATATATGAATGAAAAAATACATTCAGCCACAAGGCTAAAAAACTGATATCTAACGTGAGTTTATATACAAAATAAATTTGGGGAATACATTATCGAAAAGTAAAACTGTTTTGACTGTGTCTGGAATGGTTCTAAATTCTTCAGATCCTTAAAATGCACGTTTCAGCCAAACAGGTGAGAATACACAAAAGCAATTAATTCAGTGTAGAAGTAGCAATTATGCTCAACTGTTATCTCAAACTCAGCAAAAAGATTTTACTTATTAAATATGTCCTTTTTGACATAACAGGAAGAGTGGGTGCTTTTGAGATTAATGAAGAAACCAAGGCTGCCGCTATTGCTACAATATAAGTTTTATTATGAGACACAGTTGTCCATTACGTATTCTGCAATATCCTGTGATGATTCAGGCTTTCACTGTGATAAGACAGAATGCTGATTTTTTTAAGGTTAGTAACTAACAAGGCAGAATTTGAGTCTGCTACAAGTCAGAAGTGGCAAAAAAATGCATTATGTCAATCCTGTTTTCATAAGCTCTTCTCACAGTTCTCCTACATAGATTGTATTTAAATACAAGCGGTAACTCCTCATGTCCTACATGAACTTCCTTTTCATCCTAGCTAAGTTTTTTGGGTTTGTTTTTGGTTTTTACTTAAAGTAGTTAAAAATATTAATGTACTAGCACAAAGGAGTAAAGACTATAACTGTAATTATTATTACTTAAGCATAAAATGACTAGACACAGGCGGGTGACACTGCTGTCTGGGAGAACAGCTTAGTTAATGACCTGAAAGGAAGTGCTCCCCCAGAGGCTTTGGAAGATCTCATGACGAAGCTAACAGGCTTATGGAGATCAGGGTAAAAGCCAGTTATGGGGTTAAAAGGTACAGCCACCACAGTTTGATCTTCTTGAAGGAGTTACAGTTCTCTCTTCTCATGGCTGCCATACGGACATCTGAATGCAGTCTTCATATTATTCCAGCTAAAGTAGTGAAGAAAGCCTTAAGCTCACTTGATAACAAGTGGAACCATTTGCAAGCTGAGCAATCCAGCACTCAGTGCCTTCTGATGCTACTCTCTGAGACCCTAAGTTTTACAAATCTGAGTATTCCAAGAGAAAGCTTTCCACCACAGAGAAAACAGTGACTCTCGCTCACTCTTCTCGCTCACTACTCAGTGTCAATATTACAAAGCTACGACACCTATGTAAGATGTCCACCCACTCGTCATGGCATACATGAAATCACAGATTAAATTCAGTCTCATTTTAACAGATGCTTTCTGTCCTTTCCTGGGCAGGTTTTCCTCCAGGCAGGAAACTCTACTGTGAATGGATCTAACTTCCAAAACCAGGGGCTACTGATGAACAGTCTGTAAAGCACCCAATAAATGGTTTTGTAACTCTTGCCAGTTCTCTGTTACAAGTCTTTTGGGTTTTTTGATAATGGGATGGCCTACACGGCACCAGGCTTGCTGGTGTCTGACACAATTCACCTTTCTCAAAGGGGAAAGAGGGTCTTTGCTCGTGAGCTTGCAGAGAACACTGACAGAGGTTTAAACTAGACTTGAAGGGGGAGGGAGTTAATATCAGGCTTGCCCGAGACAAGCTGAAGGATGACATGCCAAGGTTAGAGGGCAGGGTGCTAGCAAGGGCACTCAGCCTGTGCCTCTGAGATGCACCAGGTTCACTGGAGCACAGTCAAAGTTGTACAGAGATGAGCTAGGGGCTACTGAGGTAATAGGAGCCAAGAGGGAAATACCAGTGAAACACCTTGAAGGAATTAAGGGGTGTCACTAAGAAAGTGACACGGACGACTGCCCAGCTGAAGTGCATTTACACCAAAGCATGCAGCATGGGCAACAAGCAGGAGGAGCTGGAAGCCATTGTACAGCAGGGAAAATATGATATAGTTGCCATCATGGAAACATGGTGGGATGACTCGCACAGCTGGAGTGCTGCAATGGATGGCTATAAACTCTACAGAAGGGATAGGCAAGGCAGGAGAGGCGGTGGGGTAGCTCTGTGTGTTAGGGAGCATGTGGATTGTCTAGAGCTTGATGATGTTGATGATAGGGGCTGAGTGTTTATGGATAAGAATCGGGGAGGGCCAGGCAAATATCATGGTGGGAATCTGTTAGAGACCACCCAACCAGGACAAAGAAGCAGATGAATTATTCTACAAGCAGCTGGGAGAAGCCTCATGGTCGCTAGACCTTGTCCTCAGGGGGGACTTTGATCTACCAGATGTCTGCTGGAAATACAATACAGCAGAGAGGAACCAGGCTAGGAGGCTCCTGGAGTGTGTGGAAGATGACTTCCTGACACAGCTGGTGAGGGAGCCAGCTGGGGGAAGGCATCTCGCTGGACCTGTTGTTCAGGAACTGAGAACAACTTGCTGGTGATGCGATGCTTGGAGGCCATCTTGGGCATAGCGATCATGAAATGAGAGTTTTTGATTCTCACAGAAGCAAGGAGGGGCATCAGCAGAACTGCCACCTTGGGCTTCAGGAGGGCAGACTTTGGCCTGTTTAGGAGCCTGGTTGACAGAGTCCCTCAGGAGGCAGCCCTGAAGGGCAAAAGAGCCCAGGAAGGCTGGACACTCTTCAGGGAGCAAGTCTTAAAGGCGCAGGAGCAGGCTGTCCCCATGTGCAGAAGGACAAGCTGGCAGGGAAGAAGACCGTCCTGGCTGAACAGAGAGCTTTGGCTGGAACTCAGAAAGAAAAGGAGAGCTCATAACCTTTGGAAGACAGTGCAGGCAAGTTAGGAGTATCGAAGTGTATTGAGGTTATGCAGGGAGAAACTTAGAAGGGTCGAAGTCCAGCTAGAGGTTCATCTGGCTACTGCCGTAAAACACAGTAAAAATACTTCTATAAATACATTAGCAACAAGAGGAGGGCTAAGGAGAATCTCCAGCATTTATTAGACGTGGGAGGAAATACAGTGACAAAAGCTGAGGATAACGTGGAGGTACTTAATGCCTTCTTTGCCTCAGTCTTTAAGACCAGGTGTTTTTGTTGGGTACACAGCCCCCTGAGCTGGAAGCCAGGGACAGGGAGCAGAATGAAGCCCCCATAATCCAAGGGGAAATGGTGAGTGATGTGCTACACCACCTAGACACACACAAGTCTGTAGGGCCAGATGGGATCCACCCAAGGGCACTGAGGGATGAGGCAGCAGTGCTCACTGAGCCACTTTTGATCCTTTATCAGCAGTCCTGGCTAACCAGGGAGGTCCCAGCTGACTGGAGATTAGCAAATGTGACGCCCGTCTGCAAGAAGAGCTGGAAGGAGGATCCGGGGATCTACAGGCCTGTCAGCCTGACCTCAGTGCCAGGGAAGGTTATGGAGCCGGTCATCTTGAGTGCCATCACATGGCACGTACAGGACAATCAAGCGATCAGCCTGACCAGCATGGGTTTAGGAAAGGCCCGTCCTGCTTAACTAACGTGATCTCCTGCTATGACCAGGTGACCCACTTAGTCGATGAAGGAAAGGCTGTGGATGTTGTCTACCTAGATGTCAGTAAAGCCTTTGACGCCATTTCCCACAGCTGTCTCCTAGAGAAACTGGCTGCTCATGGCTTGGACAGGCGTACCCTTTTCTGGGTGAAGAACTGTCTGGACGGCCAGGCCCAGAGACAATGCAGTTGGTGGCCGCTCACAAGCAGGGTTCCCCAGGGCTCAGTGTTGGGGCCAGTTCTGTTTAATATCTTTATCAATGATCTGGATGAGGGGATCAAGTGCACCCTCAGTAAGTCTGCAGATGACCCCAGGTTCTGCGGGACTGTTGATCTGCTCGAGGGTAGGAAGGCTCTGTAGAGGGATATGGACAGGCTGGATCAATAGGCTGTCAGTTATATGGGGGTCAATAAGGCAAAGTGCCGGGTCCTGGACTTTGGTCACAACAACCCCATGCAACGCTACAGGCTTGGGGAAGAGTGGCTGGAGAGCTGCCCGGTGGAATATTTGGGGTATTGATCAATAGCCGGCTGAACGTGAGCCAGCAGCGTGCCGACGTGGCCAAGAAGACCAACAGCATCCTGGCTTGTATCAGCAATAGTGTGGCCAGCAGGAATAGGGGAGTGATGGTGCCCCTGTACTCGGCACTGGTGAGGCCGCACCTCTAATACTGTGTTCAGTTTTGGACCCATCAGTACAAGAAAGACATTGAGGTGCTGGAGCGTGTCCAGAGAAGGGCAAAGAAGCTGTTGAAGGGTCTGGAGAACAAGTCTTATGAGGAGAGGCTGAGGGAGCTGGGGTTGTTCAGTCTGGAGGAAAGGAGACTGAGGGGAGGCCTTATCACTCTCTACAACTACCTGAAAAGGAGGTCGCAGCAAAGTGGGTGTCCATCTCTTCTCCCAAGTTACTAGCGATAGGACAAGAGGAAATGGCCTGAAGCTGCACCAGGGGAGGTTTAGACTGGATATGAGGAAGTATTACTTCAGTGAAAGGGTTGTCAGGGATTGGAACAGGCCACCCAGGGAAGTGGTTGAGTCGCCACCCCTGGAGGTATTTAAAAGACATTTGGATGTGGTGCTTAGGGACATGGTTCAGTGGTGAACTGGCAGTGTTAGGTTTACATTTGGACTCAATGATCTTAAATGCCCTTTCCAACCTATACAATTCTGTGTATTCTTTGTGTCATTATTGGGATAGCGAGCATTGCTTTATTCACAAAGCCTCCCCTCCCTGTCCTATTTTACAGGAACTTTAAAAAAAAAGCTATGGAATCTTCAGGAATCTTGTATTACAAATAACTAATAACATGCTGCAATGCTATGTTCCTGCAGCTAGCAGTTGCTACTACTTACTGGAAAAGTCTTTAACGAAATAGTTCTTTACACCATTCTTCCAACTAACATAACAGTAAATAATTTTCATAGCTAATGACTTTTTTGACTGCTCAGTTCCTAATCCACTCTGTGCTGTTACTGGGGCTTGCAGTTATGTCCAAAGCTGTAACTACCACAGCTGCCAAGTAGCAGTAGACCCTTGCTGTTTAACAGGCTAGCGCTCAGCCCTCCACTGGGCTCTGCTCACTGCCCAGCCAAGATCTTTCCAGTCAAGGTAAGAAACTAATACCTCCTTCCTTCCTCCTCCCATCTGAATTTTAAGCAAAAGACCCCTGTACCATTTTACTTCCATGTTCACATGGACGCAGTTGATGAACTATGTCTTGCAGAAACAATAGTGTGTAAGGTCAGGCTCCCTCTGCAAAGAAACTCATGTCAAAGTGACAACAGCTCTGGGAAGTCAGGTCTTACTGAACCTTTTCTTTTTGCTTGAAACGTTACTTCAAATATCAGAAAGCTATCAGGCATCACTAACATTGTTCTACAATTGAATGATACTAATCATGATCACATTCTGATGAAGTAGCCTATTTTCGAGGTCAACTCTTTTCACAGTTTCTTACACTATTACATGGAGCAAGCCAGTAATGAAAATGAACAAAAGATAAAATCTTACTTGATACATACATGTTCCTTTGCCACACTATTAACTTAAAATATGAAGCTAAAGGACAGCTCATGATTACCTTTAGGCAAGGCCTTCATAATGGCTTGCATTATGAAAGTTGTACTGAAAGGTTTATATTAACGCAATATATAGTGACATAAAGAAGTTTATGTAAAACATAGCCGAAGTCTGGCTTTGTTGTGTCTTAGAAAAAGATGAATATCCCTGGTATAAATCAAGAGTCTCATACTGGTGATAAATCAAGTGTTAGAAAGATAAAGTCAGTTACAGGGAAATGGGAAATGGAAGATTAGCAGTGAGTGAATTTAGCTGCTGGAACAGTAATAAACTAGAAAAGAGTTGAAGAAAAAGCACATACATGAAGTCAGACAACTGTGTGGTCATTTATTTTCATATCTGCAAGCTAAGATAGGCATAAAAGTTGGTATTCTGAAGTTGACATTAGTTTAACCAGAGTATAGCCTTGTGTAAATCAGTTAATCCCTGTTATTTCTCCAGAAGAGAGGAAAACACGTCAGGCAACTACCCAGAAGAGAACATTGCCTTGACCATGACTCTGCTTTTCAAGGTCAAGCTGAGTATGCAAGAGGCCCACCACCAACACTGGTCAGTCAGCTTTTCACTCTTCAGAAATGTTACATCCCATTCTGCATAAGGATCTGCCCACACAGATTTGTATGCTAATCATTTCCAGACTGCGTTATTGCAACCCACTATTCTTGGGAACTGAATCAGAAGAACATTATCCCAGTTCTTTCATGTATCAGAGGTATACTGTTCTGCTCTCCTCTGTTAACGTGCAGCCAACTTGCCAGCTGCAGGGTCCAGTGTAAGTATCACTCTTCCTCCCCAAACCGTCAGGGTAGATGAGATTTTCCTAGAAATTTACTCACAGAGAAACCCAGAAAGAGGCTCCCAAGATCAAGAAATAAACTTGTTTAGTAAAAGAAGCAATTCAAGGCCACATGCAAGGCTTGATATATACAGGGATATGCATCAGCTTCCTCCTCTAAATAACGGGGTCAACAATGATTTCATGAAGTACCTAGGAAACCTCACTTTTACTCACAGACACTGGAGGCACTGGATTTTTTGGTCTCCTTTAAAACACCGAAGGATCCATCACCAAGATTTATACCGGTTTTTCATTAAATGTATTCTCACCAGCCTCAAAGGAGAGTCTTCATCTTTTATCTACCCCCTCTCTTCTGGCATGTTTTTCAGAAGACAAATTTGCAGCACACACATAAATATTTCTGTTATTTCAAATGAATGTTACAGATGCTTTCTCCTAAGACAGATTACTTATATGACTAGTCTAATTTAAAGCCCACACAGAAGAGATTAATTCAGTCAAAAATCAAAATTAGATTCCATAAAAGATAAGGAAGCCCTAGAACAATTATATGAACATTGTAAACATGGAAGTAATCTCTTCTCATGCCAGCCTGCCCAAACTTCTCAGTTTTTCCTACACTCTGCTTTTGAATTCTCCTCCTTATCAAATTACCTACCTTTTGCTCTCACTTCCTCGTTCTAATCTGTTCAAACCTGTTTTACCTTCTGCTGAAACAATATTCCAGGACTACATGCAGCAAAACAAATTATTTCCTTCCTCTACTCCGTTTTGTGATTATTCTTCTAGGAGTCATGGTTTTGGCTTTCATATAACTACTGCACATCTGGGAAAATTTTTAATCAAATTAAAACATTTTAAACTCCATATTTTCCACTTTCATTGGATTTTCCAAGGCATGATTGTCTTCCCTTGCTCAGTGACCACTAAGAACCATATCTGCAGTATTTACAGTATACTTCCAGCATTTTTAGTAGTCATTGAGACACTGGAGATAGACAGCTGTATCTACAGATATTATCTGCATACATACACATATATACACACACATATATATTTTGGTATTATATTATTATAATAAAAGGATATTTGTTAAAATAACAAAATAAAAATATAAGTTCCGTACTTGATACAACAGATATTTCTTCCACGTGCATGTGAAAAAATTACAACGCAGTCATGATAACCTGATGTTATGGTTTTATCTGGGATAGAGTTAATTTTCCTTCTAGCAGCTAGTATAGTGCTGTGTTTTGGATTTAGTATCAGAATAATGCTGATAACACCCTGATGCTTTAGTTGTTGCTAAGTAGCGCTTACACTAGTCAGGGGCTTTTCCAGCTTCCCATGCTCTGCCGGGTGCACGAGAAGCCAGGAGGGGAGGGGGCACAGCCAAACTGACCAACGGGATATTTCATATCATGTAACGTCATGCCCAGTATGTTAACTGGGAGGAGCTGGCCGGGGCAGGGAGGCAGCAATCCCAGCTTGAGGACGGGCAGTGTCAGTCGGCAGGTGGTGAGCAGTTGTATTATTTGTGTTTCTGTTTCTTTTTCCCTTTTCCTTTTTATTATATTATCATTGTTATAATTATTAGTATTATCATAATTATTATTTTATAGTAATTATTAAACTATTCTTATCTAAACCCACGTGGTTTTTTTTGCTTTTGCTCGTCCAATTCTCTCCCCCATCCCAGAGGGGTGGGGGGAGTGAGCGAGTGGCTGCGTGGTGCTTAGTTGCCGACTAGGGCTGAACCACGACACCTGATAAAAAAAAGAGCAAATGTTGCACTAACTGGCACAACCTTGCTGAATTTAGTAAGTATCAATGGTATAATACTGTAGAAATGGATCCTGTGTATTTACTAAATTTAGTAGAAACCCTCCATATTAAGGAGAATAAGGCAACATTGAAGATTTCATTATATAAAACCAGATATTTACTTTCAAACAGCTTTTTTTGCCTTTTTTTTTTTTTTTTAAGTTACACCTATATGTCTTTTCAATCAAGTCTCTACTGATCCAAACCTTCCCAAGGGAAACATACCTAAAACATACCCTTTCTGAGCTTTCTTCTATTGGTTGCTAAAACCAATATATTTTACAGAAGTGACCTTCCAAGTGATATTACCGATCCTCACGTGGCTGCCAATATCTGTATTGTTTACATTGCTGCAAACTTAATAGTCCATGAATTGTTGTACTCAAGAAAAATAACTGAATTATTTTATGTAGTAATTCAACCATTTTATATGAACAGGTGTTTACTTACAAAAATTTGAAGTCTATATAACCCTCTAAAACACTCAGATTTCAAGCTGGTTTGTTAAATAAATTCAAAAATAAACAAGAACGCTTAACAAAAAGGAAGTTACTTGTCTTAGAAGAGTTGGGGTTGGTTTTTTTTTTTTCAAACTATGTGAAGCCTAATCATTGCAGATTATTTCTGAAGCCTGCATTCAGTACAGGGTACTGTTCTGGAATATACAACACACAATAAAAATGTAGTTTTAAAGTAAAAGCACATCTATTTATGAAACTTTTATATAAATGTATAATTTATAATGACATTTTAAAAGTGAATTTTTTTAATTTCTTCTCAGCACAAGTTTGCCACCATATATAGATTCCTGATACATATTTTCTCTTACTTTTCGGTAATTTCTGTCTCAAAGCTCTTTCTGGTCCCCAACTCTTTGCACGCATATGTCCAATTCACAGCTGGAACACTGTGCTAACCCCAGTGCTCAGAAGTACTCTTACTTTTGAAATCTACTAATTTCAAGAGAAGTTGTATTTGAAATATTAATTATAACTCTTGAATGACAAATCACACACTGCAAGAAAGTAAATCAACTTGTAGGCAGCAGTCCTATGTGATAAATATAATTTAAACTAAAATATAAAATGTATTTAAGTGGTTTGCTGGGTTGAGGCCTAAATACATCCCCTCTGAATTCAATAACAATGAGCACTTAGATTAGGACTAGAGGAGGGAAAAGAAAAACATTAAATTTGATTTATTTGACTTCTGTATTTTCCCAATACCATTTGTATATTACTTCTTAGGTACTTCAATTTACGTGAAAGAAATTTTGTGCCATTTTAAAGTAGATGGCACAGAAAAATTAGACTAGTCAATTCATTCAAGGGTAATTTTTTTAATGACGTAAGCTCAGACAGACTTTGCCCAATTTTCCTCAAACTTTGAAGACCCATTTTTTCTGTAGTTTCATGGTACATCTGTCAGTTGGGAAGCCAATATAAATTAGTTTTCCCACTCAAAGGTTAGAAAGAAACTAAAAATACAGTTTAGAATGGAATTTAATTTCCTCTACCTAACTTAATGATTACACATATCCCAAATAAAATAGGAATATAAAGTCATACCTCTAGTGTTTTATTATTACTTACGTTTTGTGTGCATACATATACAAATACACACAAATTCACACCCACATAAAAAAGTAGTTGGAATTTATTTTTATTAACAAAAACATTGAAATTTTGTTGTTTCTTCATCTATCTAATCCAAATCACATAAGAAAAAAACATGAACAATAGAGCCTATATAAAGAGTTACATAAGAATCATATTATAGTATATGCATTTAATTAATAAAATACAGGCAGTATTTTGACAGCATTTAGCCAGAAATCTTGGTATTTATGTCCTACAGTCTACTACACTGTGTGTGGAGTCTGGAAATCACTTCTCTGCCAGGGAATAAAGTCTGCTGATGCCTTTTCTCTGAAAATGGTGTCACACAAATTAACAGGTTCTTGCAGTAAGAGAGACTATAAAATTGTCCATGAGGACAACTACTTCTCTGAGTCACTTCCAGGATGCTGAGGCAATTTTTTGTGAAAGCAGGGACAGTAAAAGTATGTTTTTCTTAGATCAGAATATCAGTGCCTCCCACTGAGAACAACTAGATATGCTTCAGCTCCTTTCCACAAATTAGTCTTTAATTCAAAACAGAGTTTGTTCAGATATAGTTTCTTAAGACATTACTTTATGTTCTGTTGAGCATAGTCCAGGTATTTGTAAGCATTTTCTAAGTCCAGGCTGAAATTTAATTACCCAAACCAAAACTACAATTATCTTGCTGATTTTTAAGAGTGTATGTACAGAACCAGCTAAAAACTCCAACTGAGTAACAAGCCTGGTTATCTAAAAATTGGTTAAAATTATATCTTTCATGCAGAGAAATGCAAGTCACTCTGTAAATAATTCAGCGAAATGGAAATACGACAGTATTGACCTCAGGTTTTGTTAATTTTATTTCATTTTAGTTGCTATTATCTTTAAGCACTTTAAGTAAGTATGCCTTTAGGGCCTTTCTAGAACTATCATGATGATTTAGTGTGTCAAATTATACCAAGATCATTCCTGAAATGATCTCTCAGTTTTATAATTGGACGTAAAAGACTGAAATAAATTCACTTCTTCTACAGCAAATTTTTCTCTATATCAAATATTTCTTTTTTATTCCATTTGATAGACTATCAAAACAACAAAGAATTTTTAGGAAAGGCTATTCTTTATGGTTTGCATGGGAAAAAAGTAAAAATGAAACAAAGTTACTGTACAGAAAATATTTTTGATGCATTTCTATAAATTCAGGAGCTGAGGCAACGTAGTTGTGCTTAAAGTAACTCTTAATGCTTTAATAGCTACGAAACCTAGGATTATGTATGGTTAATTACCAATAAAACTTTGCAGAACCAGTTCTTTGTTTTTGTTGTTTTTTTTTTTAATTTACCCCAAACAATTTCATTCACATTTTATTCTGTTAATAATTTATTTCAGGGTTGATTTCTCCCAAGAAAAATTTTAAAATGTCTAAACCACTTTAAAAGCTAATAATACAGATGTAAAGAGTTTCTTTTCCTCCATGGATGCTGAAACAAATCCCATGGCAGTAAGTACATCTTGTGAAACCAGCAGATTGCTGCCACTAGCTTTCATGACAACCAGATTTTTGTGATTTTACCTCCCTCACTTACTTTGTCTTTAGCACAAGGCAACAGAAGTTTGGCAAAAATTGATCCGTTAGAGTGATGGATAGCATAGGGGGAGGTGAAAAGAGGAAGGGGAAGACTAGCTAAACAGGGGTAGGTGGAATTTCTCTGTTTCAGAAATGATTCGTTGAATAACTGCTTAATGGCACATAGATAAATATGTAATGCTTTAAAAAAAAATCTTTATCTCATTATTCTAACCTATGCAATACCACAACTTCAGCAAAAGAGTATGTTGGGGCTTCCAAGCCTGTGACACTCTCCTAGAGGGTATTATAAACAGCCTAATGTTTCTACTTTCTGTGCAATTCTCTAGCCAGTGGAACATTTTATATAAAAAGTGCATTTAAGAAAACGGAGTGTTGTTCACAGGTACCTGCAGAAGTGGATTCTTTAAATCAAATGAAAAGAAATGTCTGCCTAAGTCCTAAGTCAGATGAAAGACTTCAGAGAGCACTTCAGAACTAACCAAGTATTGACTAGATGTATGTGGCTCACTCTTACAGTGAAGAGTTTTTCTAATCTTATTTGACGTTACCTAACTCTCCCAATTTCACCATATGGTGGATCTTTAGTACCTGTGTCAGGGCTCTATTTAGAAAACTAGACAGAGAAAGCTAAGTCCAGCACCACTTATTTTTTTCAGCTACATCTCTAATGTTAGTAACATGGACATGACTTTTAAATGCATTGTCCTTCCATTTCCATTCCAGCGTCTGGGAGTCTGGATTATCTATTTGCTCTTTGAACTGTGTTGTATTAAATGCTTGCATAGCATAGACTACGCAGAACAGAAACAAAAAAAAACCACAAACAACAACAACAACAAAAAGAACTCGTAAATAAACAGGAGGAAAAACACTTCTAACAATTTGACAAGGAAAAACCAGTGAGTGTTATGCAAGGCAACAGAGTATGGTTTTTTTGAGATTTGTTTTTCCCTCTGAGTGAAAGAAAAACACGTCCACCTTTTCATTCTGTCAAAGTGAATAATTCTTTTCTTCCTGGGCAAAGCAAGAGTCTGTTCCACCACTTTTCAATGTTCAAGCTCAGAGTCTCTTTGAAGTGCTGCACAAATTAATTCCTAAAAACAACGGAAACACTGACACTGAGGTGTAGTTTAGATCATTCAGTTAATTACTCTAAACAAAAAAGCTAGTTATTCAGCCTTTGCTTGCTTGTATATCACACTGTGCCTGAGAATATAGATGATAATGAGAGTAAGATTTAACTGTTACTACATACTGACGAATGCATTGGCAGGCTGCTGTTGGAAGTACACAAAGCTGCGATTCCTGCTGCTGCAAGAACAGAAATGCAGTTCTGAATATTTGCAGTGATGTTTCTCTCCATCTTCTGCGACATTTCATTCTCACATATGAAGAAGAGATATTACCAATTTTTCACTTGCATGACTGAATATTGCATTTCAGTAAACCATTATATACTTCACCTAGTCATTTTTTTATACAAATAGCCACGCTTTGCCTCTTTCTGTCTGGGGAACTTTATTAATAACTCAGTTCTGAAGATCTTAAGTGTGTGAAGGATTGATTTTTATACCCAGTAAACGTCTTAAAGATTATGCTTACAACTCAACCTAAATTCCTTCTTTAATTATTACATTCCATCTGCAAATTATTCTTCCAGTTTGGGATTACATAGTTTTCCTCTGATCTTGAACACATGGGGTTTACATTTGCCTTGAGGAAAAGATCTATCAGACAAGTGCTCTAAGAAGAAAAGTTGACAGATACTACATGAATGAGTCACATATGATTCCTTGCATTTTGCAAGCAGTGAGACTTCCTGCTGCAAAGAAAGGATGGCAGTGAGCTGGAAAGGGACTGATCTGCTGAAAACTTGATGCATTTTTCCAAACTGAAATGAATTTAAGATAAGATAATGAGAACAGCTGCCTGGAAAGTAGTCAAAAGGCAAAGAGAAAGAATGGAAGGATGGAAAAGAATGATAGGCACTAAGTGATTGCCAAAATCTGGAGAATGATGTTTTCAGAGGAGCCTCAGGCAGCACGTGTCAGAAAAAATATATCTCCAAAATAACTCACTGAAGTTATTAGGATGTTATGCAGCAGTGGAGGCACAGATGGAAGACAAAAAATGTTGACAAAAGACCTACAAGAGGGTTAACCATAATGAATTAACTTCTAGAGAACAAGCTGATTTTCAATTTTTTGTTTTTTCACTTACTCTCTTGCATTTTAATGTTGCTCCATATAGTCTGGGGCATATCAACATAGTCATACCTATGTATCAATATCCCATAGTCTGGGGATATCAACAATAAAATATTTAGTGATATATTTTTATCTCACTCTTCTGGCAAAAAGAAGAAAAATAAACTGAAAATAAAAAAAAGTCAGATCAGTAGTAAGGAAATAATTCATGGTATCACAATCTTAGAATCACAAATCATAGAATGGTTTGGTGTGGAAGGGGCCTTAGAGATCACCTAGTTCCAACCCCCCTGGCCAAGGGCAGCGACACCTTCTACTAGACCAGGTTGCTCAAAGCCCCATCCAACCTGGCTTTGAACACTTCCAGGGATGGGGCATCCACAGCTTCTCTGGGCAACCTGTTCCAGTGCCTCACCACCCCCACAGTCAAGAATTTCTTCCTTATATCTAACCTAAATCTACCCTCTTTCAGTTAAAAGCCATTACCCCTTGTCCTATCCACTACAGGCCCCTGTAAAAAGTCCCTCTCCAGCTTTCTTGTAGGCCCCTGTCATGGTTTAGCCCCAGCCAGCAACTGAGCACCGCACAGCTGCTCACTCACTCCTTCCCCCGGTGTTGGGATGGGGGAGAGAATGGGAAGACTAAAAGTAAGAAAACTCATGGGTTGAGACAAGAACAGTTTAATAATTGAAATAAAATTAATAATAGTAGCAATGAAAATAATACACAAAGCAAGTGATGCACGATACAAATGCTCACCACCTGCCAACCAATGCCCAGCTCAATCCCAAACAGCAGTCGCTGCCCCCAGCCAACTCCCCTCAGCTTATACTACGCATGACATCATATGGTATGGAATATCCCTTTGGCCAGTCTTGGTCAGCTGTCCTGGTTATTCTCCTTCCAAGCCTGTTGTGCACCCAGCAGAGCAGGGGGAAGCTGAAAATTCCTTGACTAGTGTAAGCACTACTTAGCAAAAAATAAAACACCAGTGTGGTATCAACACTATTCTGATGATTCTGTCCTTCCTAAAGAGCCTGTATCCATCCATTCCAACACTCCAGTCATAGCAGCCATCCCACCACGTCTCTGTGATGCCAATAAGATCATAGCTCTACAGGCATAAGCACGTCTCTAACTCCTCTTGTTTATTCCCCCTGCTACATGCATTCGTATAGAGGCATTTCAGTTGGGCCTCCCATGAAACTGCCTTACTGGCTGGAGAGGCTGGAATTCCTTTGTCCTGCTCTTCAGGTGCTCTCCTGCTGACCTGTGATCCTTCTCCAGGCTCTGGGCATCTATTTTGTCACTGGCATCAAACTAGTAGGAGTGGGATGGATTGAGGTTCCCCTCCCTTGGCAACTTTAGTTTCAAGCTCTCTTCACCAGCTTGGTAAGCCTATGACCAAAGATGCTCTTCCCCTTCTCTAACAGATGGATCCCATCAGCCCCCAGTAGATCAGGTTTCTCAAGGTGTGTCCCATGGTCTAAGTAGCCAAACGCCATTCATCCCACATTTTTGTTCTTGTTCTCGTAAATTAATCAGCAGAAACCACTTGCCAGTTAATTGCCTCCCTACAGAACTCAAAAAGACTGATTACATACCTAGCACTATTTTTTCACAGGTTTATTCTAACTGCATTTCTGGAAAAGTGTATTGTTTAATACACTTACATGAGTGAACTTTTTACAATGGGAAAGGTTAAGAAAATACAAAGTCTTTACTGAGGTAGGGTAGTCTGTATACCAGAATTTTTACCTAACAAGTAGCTTCTGGTAAAATGAATTTCCATTGATATCCTCCCTATTCCCCTCCCCTACTTTTTCCTTCTTTTTTTGGTTGACTGTGCTTTTAGGCATCGCATGTAAAAACATAACTACAAAAAACTTCTTCTCTTCCATGCTACAAATACCTAATCGTGTCATTCATCCATTTTACATATTCTGCATTCATTTCTCTATTGTAATCCTAACTACCATTAGTGTGTGTATATACGCATATGGCCAGTTCTCAGCCTAAATCAGTCTAGCTACATTGATCCTAGCAAAGGATCGGTGTCTTAACAGCTTGCAGAACAAGACCCACACACTCCATTGTATCCGTAAAACTGCTAAATGCTAGACTGCAGAGAGCAAACAGATCTTTGCCTAGAAGAGAGGCCTGCTCAGTCATCTCCTGGCCATACCACTTCTCCATGGGGTTTTCAAGCTGTCCAGTGTTCCCCTATTGAACACCATTGCATACAGACTGCGTTACAGAAAATCTTCAGAAGGTTAAGTCCCTTGATGATGTATTTGGGTGGCCTTGTGCTTCTGACTTCTCTGGTTTTCTGGGCAGGAGTTTAAAAAGATTTGAAAAGGGCAAAGTTGTGTTTAGCATGAGCTTTTACAGGTACAGCACAGCTACTGCTGCCCTGGAAAAAAAGGAATGAAACAGAAAGTGAAAATCCAGGACAAGACCTTGAAAACAAACTTTCTTCTGCTCCTCACCATAACCCTATTTCCTTTTTAGTTCTTTATTAGCAGAACTAATAAGTAATAAAGAACTGTAAATACCCATCTAGTGCCTTAATAATAAATCCACCTTACCTCTTTTTTGGACAGATGTTAAAATCTGGAATTTGCTGCAGAATGCTTCAGGCAGATGCTCAGTCAGACTGCACGCTGTCATCCCAGAACTTCGTTTTCTGGGATATGTCTGGCTAATATTCAGCGTATGTCAAAATAAAGTTATAATCTCCACTTCAAATTAATACCCTTATACCATTTCAGTCTTCATGAGTGTTCTTTTTATTAACTGAAGTAATCCTAATTGCTTCAGACTGTGTCCAAACTCAATTTGACATATGATATATTGCTCTATTTTTTTATTTCTGACAGCTTTTTAAATGGAAATCATGAGTAGCCCCTGGATATCAGGAACAGTTTGGTAATCTGACTGTTCTTCTTATATAGTGAATGTTGTTTCAGTAATCGCAACACTACCTGGCAATTCAAACTATAGTGATACAACTTGTATCTCCACTAAAAATAGTCCAATAGTCAAGGCATTTTGGCAGATAGCTATGGTTACAGACACCAATACTAGCAATTCCTAAAAGCAGGAGACATGAAAAATAAATCTAACTTACTTCCTACTTTGGAATTCCTTATTTAGGATCAACTTTGTAAATAAGTACCCATAAATAAATCTACAATGTTTACCAGATTTTCCTCCATGTAGATAAATATATCAATTCAGATGTCACTTAGTCACTTCATCAGGAACCTCCAAATATCATACATGCCTCATGCAAGAGACTGGCATTAACTTTATCCCACTGCCATCGAAGTCTTGTTATTAACGTATAACGGAGCCAGAATTTCCAATTTCCCAAATGCTTCAGCTGTTGCAAACATACATTCTGAGATACCAAACTTTAACACAAATACCATGAACACAAAATCATCAGATATTAAACATTACAACAGAAACAAATTTTCCATGCATACTTGTGAAGTAATGGTAAAATGTAGCCCTTGGTACGAAATCTAGGTGGCTGTTTACTTGATATCTCTCCTAGCTGTGAATGCTGTGCTGGGTCAGCAGGGAAAATTTAGGAAAAGCTGTTGAGATCTGAATGACTCATTTTTCCATTTTGTTTTCCCTTCTCTATGAAAAGAAACTGGAAAAAAGGAAAGGAATCAGCAGAAGTACCTGGCTTTTACAGGATGCAGCCTCTTTCATCTAAGAAGCCAAGAGCACTTTATTCCCTACAAACACAGGGACTGACACAACAGGATTCAGTAAGATGGACATGAGGTGGAGGTTAGAATAAGTCAATAGGGTTGATATAACCAGAACAAAATAAACTACCATTAATCAAGGCAGGAGAGGCTCTACAGGTTAACTGACTCTCGTTGCAGAAGGAAAAGTGGACTTGCCATCTAAATTAAATCCTGTATCATTAAGATGCAGCCACATGAAGCCTTTATAACTGCTTTGAGCTAAACAGAAGAATATAAGATATACAGTAAGTTGTTGTAAGAACTCCGCAATATTTGATTAAGACCCCTTTATGTAAATTTTTTTTTGAGAGAGAGAGATAAAGGAGTAAATTAAAGAGGAAAAAATATATAAGTATTTCCTGAGGTTAGAGGCAAGGAAATGAGTAATATTTTTGTACAATATAAAAAAACCTACCAGGATAACAGTTCACAGAACACACTGGAAAGGAATAGTTCCTGCCAAAAGGAACTATAATTGTATAATTAAATTCCTGTAAGAAATTCAAAGGAAATTCAGTTCCTGCATACAGAGTTCAACTTTGCCAGTTCCTCAGTCAGGAGACAAAACTAAAACCTGGGCAGACACCTATGCAGCAATGTTGGTAAGAGCAATAACTGCAGTATTTTAGCTGAAGAAGATAAAGACATGGTGGAGGAAATTTAATGAGAAAAGTCTTCCCTATTATAAGATATAGGGCTCACATAACTCTAACCTGTATTTGAACACCTGTCCAAAACTATAATGTGACATTGTCTTTTTTATGTTTATCATTAATAAAAACCTCACTTACTGTGTGTACATTTGCTTACAGATCATTATCCTCAAATGCTGTCACAAGACTGATGGTGGCTATGAAAGATATTCTTTGTATTTAAAGCAGGAGCTTACAGCATATCACTAGTAAAAAAACCATACCATCTTCCCAGGATCCGTTTCCCAGATCTCCAGGGTGTTATCGCAACTTACTTACTTCCCTCATTAAAAACCAGACTAACCTGTGAAGCAAGTAGCATCAAACAGTTCTGCCTCTGTTAGAGGAGTATGGCATGTAAGAGACTTTATTCAAATATATTTCTCAGTGTACAGAGAAATATACATCTACATTCTAGCTCTGGTTAGTTAAAGACCTGCAGATATTTAGTTGAATAGCTACCTCATGTTCTGCGTATGCAAGTAAAGGGATTTAAACATGCTTATATAGCACCTGTACATCAAGATTGCAGACACTAGGCGTGGTGAAGTAAGGTTTGGGAGGTAGAGGGAAAAGAAAATAAGTATTCATTAAGGATGGAACATAAATTTTTTTATTCAGTATTTAACATCCATGTCATAAACCTCATAATCATTAACAATATTATTTCATCCAAGTACAGAATTTTTACATCTTGCTACTAGAAATCTACTGAAATTTGGTAACTTTAAAAAACCTTAAATGAACCTTAGTGCCTTTCAAGTTACAAATGTGCATAGCAATATGTTAGATATAGATGGAAAGTGAAAATGATTCTGTGAAACCTACTGTGCCCATATGGCCTCAGAAATTTCTACATGAACAACGTTAGACTAAAAGCTCTTGGGACAGGTAAGAGCCTTCAGTGTTTTTTTCAGTTCCCAGATAAAAAGGATGTTGTGTTTTATTTTTCAAACACAAACCAGAAAGCTTTAGTATTCAACTAGTTTTAAAGCTCTAAAAACCAAAAACTAAGAAACAGTATAAAAGATTTGTTATTTACATAGGGCAATAAAAAATTATTTTCCAATATTTTTCTAGAAAAATTCTCACTATGGAAAAAGAACAACAAAATTATAGAGCCTGCTCCCTTCAAACATTATCCCTTAATAGTTCCCTTAATCGTAATTCTGCTCCATATAAGCTTTATCCTATTACTTGCACTGGAAGGAACCCTGAACAAAAAAAACCAAAAGCACAGAAAATTGACTGCTTCAAGAGCCTTAGTGGTGCAGAGTTTTGTAATCAATCAGTCAGAACTAAACATTTCAGCACTGCTGCTTCACTCTTGGGAAAAGATGACCGTACGTATTTGTACTTACCTGCCAGCACTGGATATATTCTAGTAGCTTTGTGAAGACTAATATGAAAAGAGTTATAATTATGCTTACTGGGGAAAGCCAACTGGTGTTTTGATTATTTATCAAGAGGACGCCACTAGCTAAACTGTGATTACCTTTCATAAGGTAGTATTTCCACCGCTGTCAATTATGTCTGCTTAGATGAGCAACACAATCACATTTAGAAATGGAGAAAGAAACATGTTACAAAAACTTCATGTTTCAAAAAGCAGCATCACAAGTATCTAACCTGTGTTACAGCATTATCCCCATACAATTAGCAGACGATTTTTGATGAAATGTAAATCTGTTCACCAAATTCCACAAGTTACACACTTATTCTTATGCAGTATTAATTTTTTTAAAAAAGGAAACTCACTCAATTGTTTAACAAGGACAGATCCCCTCCACATTTTGTTCAATTTACATCTGTTTTTGCAAAGAACAATGCTGTATTTCTTTTCTCTTGACTCAAATAAGCTACTCACTCATTCCAGCACTGCTCCTGGTCGTTTAACTCTATGCATTAATAGCAGCTGTACTGTTTTCAGTGGTATGCTTCTTCCATAGTCAAAGGAGTTCAGTAGGTATGATGAAGCTACAGAACCAGGTCAGAATATAAAGTAAGGTAAAAATAATGAATCATTGTAAATAACTGCAGTTTCATACGCACTTATTTTCACTTTGAAATCTTGCTCTAAAACACATCCAGAAGACTAAAGTGAAAGGGGGAACAAATCTACTGTCATTTAAAAGTCTCCTTAAAAGTAATTTTCAGCACTTCAGAAGCAACTAAAACTATTATTCTACAACAGAAAAAATATAGGGGAAATGGAAACTGGAAATAAAAACCTTCACAATATTTAAACACTCACTTTAAAGAAGCCTTTTAAGCTGGTTTTAAAGTTGCATTTTGGGACCCCTGTTGATTTCTTCTGTGAAAGCATTCGCATAACAGAGAAAACAGCAAAAACCCCCCTTTTTTTTTTAAAAAAAAAAAAACCAAAACACATCTCTTTCTTTCTGCTTTTGTTCAGGCGAACACCTGGCCTATAAAATTCAGTGACAGAACCTTCCCTGGGGTGCCCTTTTTGTAGAAAGCTAACAAAACTTTTAAAAGTATATAATTTTTGCCTCATTGGAGCTTACGGAGCTTTATCTTAAACTTTTTCCATCTGTTTGTCTGGCTCAACTGTGGGCATTAGTGTGTTTAAAGCAAGCTGTGTCACTTGTCCAAGAGAAACCTGCAGTCAGCAGGGTCCTGCCTGCTTCTAGCTGGCAACCCAGCCAAAATGTTCCAGCAGGAGAAATGTGGGAGGGGAAGAAGAGATGGGAAGGGAAGAAAAGAAAGTTTCTCATTTCTTCTACAGAAGACCACACTTATAAATATCGGATCAAAGATTCTTTGGGGATCAATGGAAGGAAGAAAGCCACTCATTTCTTGGAGGGGATGGAGGGGACCTGAATTAATTACGATAAAAATAATGCTCAAAAACACCTGCAACAGCTTTTTAGTTGGGATGACAGGTGGCTTGAGATCTTGCTCTGCCTTCCATCTACACCAAGTTCTACTTCTCTTTTCCCCCACCACCCTCATTATCTTCATTATAAAAGATCTTTATAGCAAAGGAGGAAGGAAACATGCAAAAAAAGCCACCAAACCCCTCAACTTCTTTAACAGGTGATAAAGTCTTTAAACAGATTTGCATCACCAGTGCTTAAATTTAGCTCTATTTCTTAATCTTTCTTTTAGGCGTATTTCTTAATACTTCATTATTGAAAATGAAAAGGAAATCAAGTATTACAGAAACTTGATTTGGAGATATTTATGTTTTAAATTCAATAACTTGCACGTAGAAAGTGCTGCAGGAAAAGATGTGAAGAGTGTAGAAGAATATTATCTTTCGACTTTCTCCCAGCCATTACATGCCACATAAGCAGGTAAAAAAAAAGGAAAGATACAGCACTTTGTGTCAGCTGAAGAAGAAAATGGCAGCTATTAGATGCTAACTCTTATCTACAGGCATAATACAACCATAGCAATGTGAATTTCCATGCAACTGCCTGATAACTTGGTGATAGGTTTCATTTTGTTTGGGATTTTGATGCCACCCTTTCCAGTGTCTGTCTGCACTGCATTAAACAAAACCAAACCCTAACAGCTGTCATGTGTAATTCATTCTTCCTCTCAGCCTGTCCCTGAGGGCAGAATTGTGTGCACTGGAGTGTTTTCTTTTTGATAGGCTCCTGCTTCTTTTTAAAATGTACATGTTTTTCTCCATTTGTATTACAGAACAGAAAGCCAAGGGAATGTGCCTTACACGTGAAGAGAAGTAATGAATGTGGAAAGATTTAGGAAAGGTAATATCCATAGTGGCACATAAGGGATTCTTAACATCCTAATTCATGGAAGTCTTTTTAGAAAGTAGTTCATGAAACAGTTATGTGATCTTTTCAGCTGAGTCAAAGGGACAGTGCGAGAATAAAGCAATGTTCTTCTCTAGGCAACTTAGCAGTACTTGGTTCATCTAACGCCTGTTGCAGTTTGAAAGGCATGTCAAGAATATGCTTTTACATTGGCCATAAGGCTAAAGAACGTGCTTTTAGAGTTTTTTATCATTAGTGTATGTTCAGTGAAGAGAAAAATAACGAAGTGAAGAGGGTCCAGTGTTCTACCCTTGGCCTGCTCTCTGGAGTACGCATGATTGTACAGTGAACTTAAGGTATCATCGTTACACTAATTTGTCACAAGCATGTGACAAACATACAGGGAAGTTCAAGTCCAGATGGATTTTCAAAATTCTGAAATGTTTTAAGCTGGGACATCGATACACCTGAACACATACTTTTAAAAGCCTTATTTTTAGAAATAAGAATACACAGTTCTCACCTAGTCAGTGGCAGCTGACAACGCTTTCTACCTTAAAATTAAATTGTTTAATTACAAAACTGCTAGTTCAAAAACTTTGAAAAATGATTTCAGCAATTCTCTCTGTTTCTCAATTCCCTATCTGCAAAACGGAAGTGCTTTCATTTTTTTCCCCTGTATCTGTATACCACAAGGACAGCTATTATATACATCAGCTGAGTGGCAAGTTTTTTAAACAAATTCCACAGCTGTGTGATCTTCCTTTCTGAATCACTGTCCACAAGGCACATCAGATTTATTGATATGTGATATCAATTTTGCTTCTAGATGTGCCAATCTTTTCTTCTTTTTGTCTTTTGAAGCTAGTGCTTTGTTTGTCCGATCAATGTTCAAAGCACTGATGTTTTACCATGCTACTTGCCAGACCGCAGAAGCTTCTTAACAGAAACTTATTCAGCACTAAATATATTGAGAACAATAAGAATGAAGCAAAACAGTTTAAGTAGCAAAGCAGTATTCAGGAAAACCTTAGGTAACAAAGCGTATATTCAGACCTTACTATGTGGTATAAACTATAAATAGGAGTGTGTGCTAATATTATGCTACCACTGCTGCTCTCATTAGCTTAGTCCAGTTTAGTTTTAAATTGCTATTATATTCACACTTCTTGGAAGAGAGGGGCATGTAATCAATTTCTGTTAGACTGTAAATTCTGTGTTAGGAAATCAACTAGAACAGAAGATATTCTATGTAAATTACAGGGTTTCCATTATCTTCCTAAGAAACAGACCTAAGAAAATTGCTGAAAACCTTTTGCTTTACAAAATCTTAAGCTCGAAAACGTTTTCACTAAAATACCTTCAAGTTTTGGATTGTAATTCCTGTCAAAACAGAAAGGAAGCAATGAAGACACAACAGGGAGAAAATAAGCCCAAAATAAATGATGAGATTATCAATATGGAATACAAGGTATCCTGTGTCAATTCCTTGCTTTGCAAATTTTGTAACTCCATGCTACTTCTTATTTTATTCTACTGATTTGGATTCATAAGCAAGTATTTCTTCCAGACAATATGCAGGCTTCTCAGTCTCATCCTAGTGAAAAATAGGATGAAATTCCTCTTGAATCCATCAGAGTCATGCTGCTGCTTTTCAGCTATTCTGACTAACAGGTATAGGTCAGTGCCTTGGAATCTGCTTTGCTCATAAAGAGCAACTGCTACAATAGTGCTGCTCCTCCGCTGTGTCACAGAGTATATACCTCATTCTCTTAAATGTGGCTTAAATAGCAAGGTATTAGTGAGCTCTGGGGCTAGGCATGAACTTCTTCCATCTCCATTTCTTTATATGCCAGTCCACATACTACTTTTCAAAAAACAGGAACAATAAGGCTCCTGACAGTTCAGAGCACATTTTTACCTTTACTTGTATCTCACCATCTGCACTGTGCATTTACAGCTTTTATGAAAGCACAGCATCTCCCACACATAGTACTTCTATCTCCTGCAAGAGATATTTACCACATCTGTCCAAGACTCTCAGCATATGATTTATGTGAATCACTCAAAGAGCAGAAGGTCAAACACGTACAGGAGCATTAATATGATTTCCTAAGCCCAAGCCACAGATCTCAACAAGATGATATGTGGAAGTGACAAACATAAGATAGCATCCCTGAAATGTTAAGGACTGCCTCTTATGTTTTCTGCATTTACTGTCCTTTACTAAGGAACATCAGTCCAGAAGAAAATGCAGCTCTTCCTAATCACAGTGAAGTAAAGCTTTCCATGAGCTCCCTAAAGCACCTCAGCAGTGTTAGCATAAGGAGTATGACATTGTGCTTAAAGAGCTGCTTTTCCTCCCTCCTGGTCCCAGCTTTACCTAGCTGAGTTTGTATACTGCAATTCTATCCTTTAAATCTCCACTTTTCCTCAGTAAAATGAGGATAGTATTTTTATATTTTACAGCATTCTCAAAAATTCACATTTAACTTTTTGAGTTAACAAAATTCACATTATATAACTTTTTAGTTACAACAGCTAATGTTTATATACTACATTTTTAGCCCTTTAACCTGTAAAATACTTTACATAGAAAGCTATACTCTGCATTTTTCAATGTAGGAAAGAAAACACCCTTCATTTTTATAATCCGAACCAGCTACAGGAAAAGCCAGGTCCTCAAGAGACTAATTACACATGAACTGTCAGAACCTCTTGTCTGCATTTTGCTCCTTGTTAACAGAATTGATGACTGCATCAATGTATTTATTGCAATAACGTAACTATATCTGGGTTTAAGTAATGATACAGATATTTACCTCCATTTCCCACAAAGCTAGTCAGTATTACTGGGGGAAGGGAGATGGCTGTGGGGAGGTAGAACTTGCCCAAAACGGAAACAACAAACACTCAGTTTGGTTAGACTGTAAGAGTGTATCGTAGACAAATACATTGTCATAACATTTGTGTCCACACATGTTAGTGGTTTATATACAAGTGATGTTAAAATTTTATTCCACATCTCATTTGTTAGAATTCCTCATATTAATGAAGGGGAAAAAAAAAGAAAAAGTTGTCTTTCATGAGACTCAACTCATTACCTTACTGCGTCATTTCACAGACAATTTATATGTATGCGTGTCGACCCAGAAGTGCTTTCATAAAATACCAGCTTCTCTATTAAAGGCATAAAGGAATTATCAACATACCTAATCAAAGAAAATACAACGCAGCAGCAAAGTAAAACATCTTTGTCAGATTTATGGTGAAGGCACACTTGAGGAAATTACCGTATAGCTGCTGTATGTAGTTTGTAACACACCCAAATATGTTAACATACCATGCTCTGAAAAGTGCAAAGAAAAGTCTCACATGAATTTAACTACACATTACTAATTTCACTATAAACTCTTTCTGTAAGCACAAGGGATTGTAGAAGAATATTTTTTCCCTTAGACTGACTTTTAATGAACTACTCCTGTATCACAGAAGAAACATGCTTTAATGAATAGCAACACAAAAGAAAAAAAAAAAAAACACCAAACTAAACAAAACACACAAACCAAAAACCAAACTGTGTAACCCAAAGCTGCTCATCTAACCAGAAAAACAGGCTGAGCCATATCACTACATAACTGCTAAACCAACAAGCACCATCTTCAAATTCTCTTTACAGAGGAAGGACTATTTTAGGTAGTAAGTAAGTTTAGCAAAATCCAAATATACGCTGGGCATTTAAGTAACATGTAACTTCCTTTGCTCCTTCACAAGCAATATAATGGGATACTGCGGAAATATGAATGAATAAAGTTTAGCCATGATGAAAAACACAGATGAAACAGAAAGCTTCAAGTGTTCATCCAACCTAGCTCTCTCATTGGCAAAATTCTAACTGGGGGTGGGACCCCACAAAACAACAACTCCTACAATATCTGTATGAAACTGTCCATAGTTGCAGATGGCTATCCCGATAGCTTGCGGTCCTGGTTTCAGCTGGGACAGAGTAAATTTTCTTCCTAGTAGCCGGTATAGTGCTGTGTTTTGGATTTAAGATCAGAATGTTGACACCACACTGATGTTTTAGTTGTTGCTCAGTAGTGCTTACACTAGTCAAGGACTTTTCAGCTCCCCATGCCCTGCCAGAAAGAAGATGGGAGGGGGCACAGCCGGGACAGCTGATCCAAACTGGCCAAAGGGATATTCCATACCATGTGATGTCATGCCCAGCATATAAACCAGAGGGAGTTGGCAGGGGGGTGGGGACTGCTGCCAGGAACTGGCTGAGCATCGGTCCGTGGGTGGTAAGCAACTGTGTTGTGCATCTCCTATTTCATATATTCTTTTATCATCATCATCATCACCACCACCATAATCCCTTCCTTTTCTGACCTATTAAATTATCTTTATCTAAACCCATTGATTTATCTTTTTGTTCCCAATTGTCTCCCCCATTCCACTACAGTGGGGACTGAGCGAACGGCTGTGTGGTGTTTAGCTGCCTGCCAGTTTAACCACAACACTAATATATATAACACGCTGTATAAATATCTCCTACCATACACTTCAAAGGAAGATGCAAAAAACCTTTCAATGGCAATTAAGTAGTGCCTAAGACTAAACTTTCTGCAGAGTCAGGTAAGAAGTAAATAACTATTAACTGTTATAATCAAAAGTATCTACCTTGCACATTTTATCTTCTTATTTATTACAGCTAGATTAGTTTCATATGTTTCATCAAAGGCTGATAAAGCTAAACCTTGTTAGCATGCATTTAGGATGATCCCATTATAAAGAATACAAGAACTAACACCGGACAGCTGTATTCCCTATACTCTTTAGGATACCATTGCAAATAAGACTGAAAGGGCCAGAGCTGGATGTACTGTGTCCAGCTCTGGGTTCCCCAACATAAGGAGGACATAGGCTTGTTGGAGCGAGGCCAGAGGCAGGCCACAAAGATGATCTGAGAGCTGGAGCACCTCTCCTATGAGGACAGGCTAAAAGAGTTGGGGTTGTTCAGCCTGGAGAAGAGAAGACTCCAGGGAGATCTTATGCCTTCCAGTACCTGAAGGAGGCCTACAAGAAAGCTGGAAAGGGACCTTTTACAAGGACATGTAGCGATAGGACAAGGGGTAATGGTTTTAAACTGAAAGATGGTTGATTTAAGTTAGATATAAGGAAGAAATTCTGCACCATGAGGGTGTGAGGCACTGGAACAAGTTGTCTCAACCCATGAGTTTTCTTACTTTTAGTCTTCCCATTCTCTCCCCCATCCCAACACCGGGGGAAGGAGTGAGTGAGCAGCTGTGCGGTGCTCAGTTGCTGGCTGGGGCTAAACCATGACAGGGGCCTACAAGAAAGCTGGAGAGGGACTTTTTACAGGGGCCTGTAGTGGATAGGACAAGGGGTAATGGCTTTTAACTGAAAGAGGGTAGATTTAGGTTAGATATAAGGAAGAAATTCTTGACTGTGGGGGTGGTGAGGCACTGGAACAGGTTGCCCAGAGAAGCTGTGGATGCCCCATCCCTGGAAGTGTTCAAAGCCAGGTTGGATGGGGCTTTGAGCAACCTGGTCTAGTAGAAGGTGTCGCTGCCCTTGGCCGGGGGGGTTGGAACTAGGTGATCTCTAAGGTCCCTTCCACACCAAACCATTCTATGATTCTATCATTCTATTATTCCAAATTGTACAAAAAAAGGTAATTCTTTCAGGACCTGTTAATCCCAAAATGTGTAATAAACCCTGAGTTTGGACAGCATAATATTTTATCTCATGTAATGTTCCATTTGCCATTTGGACACAAGAACCTTAATTTTCGTTCTAGAGTTTCTCACATTTTTAATTGCCTATTATCATCCATTTCTGTAGAAGACTTTTTTTATGCTCCACAGAGGATTCTATATACAAAAGAAAACTGTTCTAAATGTTTATCGTTTACTCATTACCACCAAAATTTACTGTGGAAAGAATAAGGAACAATTCAGAAGAAACATTCTAAAATAAACTTGCTTTATAAAATTTTCCTAAGCATAACATTTTAGCCTTAAGTGTAAAACTGCAGTTTTAAACTCATGTGTCTTCTACTTAGCTTGTGTTTTAACAGGCTTGAAAAAAGCAACTGATTAAGACTGAAACTGTATATAAATTCTGTATGATTTTATCCCTGCTTTTCTTTCTTCTATTTAAATTATTATTTAACTTGGTGAAAGATTAATAGGCCCAAATATAGATCATAATATAAAGCAAAAAAAAAAATCAGCTCAAGTTATCTAACTCAGCGCTTGATATTATAAAAAAACCTGCAGAACATGAACCCTAACCTACATTATGCAAAATTATGTAAATCAAGGAAAGAAGTAAAGGAAAATCATTCTGAAAATGTAGCTCACAAGTTATTACAAAGCAATTAAATTGCTATATAACCCTCAGTAAAAACAGAACAGCAGATAATTAGAAATGCTAATATTAAGAAAGTTTACACTTCACTCATATTTTTAACTGCTAATTGCTGCAATTAAAAATGAGGAATTCACTTTAATTTCCTTAACAGAGAGTTCAGAATTCAAATATATTTTGAAACTGCCACTTCTGAAAATGAACACTGAATCATAAATTTGGATATGTGAAATACTGTCTTAGATTTATTGATATTAGGGGGTTTTTAAGGAGAAATCATCCATTCTGGACAAAAAAAAAAAAAAGCCCTGTACAACCTTTATTTGAAGAAATCAAATTTCAGACTACTGTCATTAATTAAAATTCACTATTAAAATACCATACAATTCATATAGTGTTATTGTATGAACAAGAGCAAACACAAAATGAAAATTAATCACTGCTGCATGGGGAATGAGATGGAGAAGGCATGTGTTACAAAAAACACCCTAAAACCCAGAGCATGACTACTGCAATGATGTGATACAACCAGAGCTTCCATAGATTTTACTAAGAGACTTTGGAGGTCTGATTTACAGGTAGACCTCTTCTGCAGATCTAGAATGTGTCCAAGTAGCACACATTACATAGCATACATGACTAAATAATAATAATAATAAATCACAGATTATCAGAACTTGTCCAAGAGTTAGAGTACTGTTGCTTACCAATTCATGTAAAAAGGCACACTGTAGTTGTTACTTCCAGAGCAATTTCCGTATTAAACTAGTTTAGAACCATCCTATCAATGAATAATTGAAAGGACATTAGCGAACTAAGCCAGTTTTCTACATCTGCTGTTAATACAGTTTAAAATTTGTTACTTAAACTATATTATTAAAAAACAAGTATCCATCACAATTTTTTCCTTTAACAGGGCTTGACAGAAGGCATTATGTCACTTTACAATGATTATCTGGCATGATTTCAAGATAAAAACCAAATAATATGGATCCTTATTGAAATGCAGGTCAAAAGAGGTATTATTTTGTGAGCAGCTGACTTGAAAAATAATTTTGATATGTTACTTTAGTGGGCGTTTTTGGCATAATGAAGGAGAAAGAAATAGGAAAACAATCGGTTTGAGTCAGTCTGCATTGTTTTATTTCACTCAAAAATGCAGGTTTGTTTTAATTTTACATTACTTAACTATCTACAAAAAATTCAAAAACAGTAACTGAAAATTAAAATGCTCAGAATTAACATGCATATTTTCAAAGTCACTATTGACTTTTAGGATAAGCATCTTAATAACAGCAAAAAAAAGCTGGTTTTGAAAATAATTGAAAGTGACTGAAAAATATTTTTTAATTCTTTCCTGTAGGTTTCTACTTTTGCATATGGTTAAACTTTGTTAATGAATGATCATAGTACTCAAATTTAATTTTGGAACCCATTATTAGCAACTTACTTTCATGTTTTAAGTGGAATTCTGCTATCTGCAAGATTTATTTTTTGTTAGAAAGTGATGTTTCCAGAGAACATAATTATAAAAATAGATATATAACTTATAGTATTGTGGAGAAGATTAATTGAAGTTAAAAATGCCTTTCTAATAAAATAAATCTCTAGGTTTCCAAATATGTGGGAAGATAATTATATTCTACTATCAACAAAGGAACATCATAAAATGTTTTAAAATTATATTGATTTTATTTAAGTAGAACATCATCAGAAAAGCTAGTAGTGTGCCACAGTCTACACTTATTTTTGAACCTGAGTTTACCTTCTCCCTCCTGCCCCTTGGAAAAAGTCAAGCTTATCTATCCAAGAGAAAAGACTGACATCAAAGGATTGTTTTTCCACTCACCAGATCTAACCTGCTTTTTATTGTTCGAAGGAATTATTTAAGAGACCCAGCACAGAACTTCAGTCAGATATATAGTTTCTGGTTCATTGACTGGCTGATTCTGCTTCTTCTAGTGAATAAAGGCAACAAAAATCCTTTTTAAATCTGTTCTCCTCAGACAGAGGCTGCAGTTGTGCTTTCATTAAGCCACTCTTCATAATAACATGGTGCCAAAGAGTTTCTACCCACCTGGAAACTCTGCTATTCTGTACCACAGAACAGTTTCTCTCAGCTGTTCTTGCAACCCGGAAACATAAAATATTCCTGGAAGTAGTGTATAGCAGATATGGAGTCTTGCAAATTTGTCAGTATCCCTAACTATGAGTGATCAGACTGTCTCAAAATCTGACTAACCCTGTGAAATGATCGCTTATACCTGAACCTATAAGCTTATACCGATGATCATCTGTTTTTTGGTTCCTGTTAAGGTATTTATGTTGAAGGATAAAGATTCAATCAATCTATGGTTTTATTTTACCTTGTAACTTCAGGAATCCTTAAAGAAACAGGAATTAAAAAGATCTATAATCAAGTATAGAGCTGACTCATACATACAGCTGCAGCGAGCAGGGTGGGAGGCCAGATTGGATATCTGCTAATAATTTAAATTTACATGCCATATATATATATCTTTGATTGTTTCATTAGACTAACATATTTCCGCTTCTTAATTATTTATTATCCTAACTGCTTTGCCTTTAACGTAAACCTGAAATAACTGTGTAAAATGCAGAATGCCACCTAGTATTACACTGAATCCCATTTGTGAATGCCATTCAAGAAGTATGACAATTTAGCAGTTTCTAGAACCTGTCATACTGAAGCAAGGTATACTCATACTGTATCCCATCCTCATTAAATTTTTTTTTTTAAACATAGATCATTAGGATCTTATTATGACATCGTATCCTTTAAAATAGGTGAGAAGTCTCTCATTTGAGAATCTGCAATGGTTTCTATAAAAACCTTTATTTCCTAAAACTCATTTAAATATGATCTTTAGATAGATGCAGAAGAACAATTTCTGCCATAAATTCCCTGGCAAATGTATCACAACCAGAGAATACCCAACACACGCTTGAGCACACCCAGAAAACTCCTGAAGGCCCTGGGCACACTGAAGACCCATCAGAAAGGAGTCTTAGCACAAGGAAGTTTCTAGGCCAAACTGCAGGAAATCTTGAAAGATCCCTGGTCCTTAATGAGGGTGTCCTATCCTCTAGGCCTCCACAAATTGCCTGTTCCTGCACCAGATGTCTAGTTCACATTGAAGAATTCATTGAAGAGAAGAGAGAGAGAGCAATGCATGGTCTTGTTAAACACTCCTCCTGTGTTACATCAGAGTTTTGACATTACTGCCTCAGAGACATGACAGACACTTCACAGTCATTAAGATTTACAAAGATGCTTACTAAGAATCCTACATAACTATCTCTTTTAAACCAACCTATATATCCTATCTTTAGGATGAAAACTGAACTTCGATCACACAATTCAGATGTAGGTTTTTTTTCCTCTGGGAGCTGGAACCATAACTTCTTAAGTTTTTATCTCATTAACTTTCCCCAGCATACGACACGATAGAACTTACTTCCAAGGCCTAGCAGAACAGTGCCTGCAAAGTCTTTGGTACTAATTATTTGGAACTGGACAGGATTCATCCTAGGATATTAAGGAAGATAGGCATTGGAGGTGCACGGCTGCTCTCTATCCCCCTTGGAAGACCCAGAGATTTCATGAAGGTCAGTGGTGACGGGGAAGAGGTAAATATTATGCCTGTTTTTAAAACAGGTACCTGCAACAACTTTGAACATCATACCAAACTGGGGAGCGACCAGTATGCTAGAGGTTTCTAAAGCAAAACCACAAGAATACTTCATAAAATGTTTTGGCAATACTGTCACAGTATAGGTAAAGATTCATTACATTTATTATTCCAGAAATGGAAAATAAGAGACTATTGATACTGAGCACCATGTTCCAGCCGTGAGTTGGAAAATACCACACTATTCAGCAAAGAGTAAGAAATTTGCTTGAGTTGAAGTGTCTTAACCTGAATAAAAAATAAAAACTGCATTTCATACAATAAACTGCTCAAAATAATGTCTCAAACTTTGTGGCCTAAATCTTGACAAAGCAATAAGTAGCCAGGTTAGGAAATATTCAAATTATGCTAGAATACTTTTTAAGCTAGTTTAATGAATGCTGAAACAATTTACTGAAATTTTGGCCGGAAGTTTGAAAGAAACATGAGCATTTCCAGGGTCATTAGCCTGAAGTGCAAACCTGATCATTTAGTAGACACCTTTGGGACCCTACTGTGTGAACTTGTAACACAGCAGCCTCCAGAGAACCTCTGCATGGACTCCAGCACCCAGCTTGGGGCAGGGCTGGAGAACTGGGAATCTGGCTGCGCTGAATTAGACCCCACCCGAGGTATTTTCGGTGGGTGCAAAGGAGTCGTACCTCACTGTCTTGGTGAGATCTAAATCCACAGGAGTTAAACAGTTCAATTTTGGCACTATTTACTGAGTTTAGCTACCTGTTGTACTGTTATGCTATTTGTAATACTTGGGTCATATACTACATTTTATCCAACGCTTCACAACTGGTAAAAATGTACTTATTTTGTTAGAATCAAGTGCTCATTACTTATGAAAAAGATGAAGTACATCTAATTTGCAAACTGGGACAGTGATAAAAAATCAGCTATCAGTATTTCCCCTATGAATGCTTTATTTTATCCAGTTTTTAAAAAGAAATGCAATTTGCAAACATGGCTACTGATTTAAAAAATAAGGCAACCTATCTATAGAAGCTAATATTTTAAAATACTTATCCAGCATAGAGCAAGGGATACTGAATGGCTATTAATACAGAGGAAATCTTTAACAGACAATGCGAATATTCTTCTCTCCAGTTTCACTAGCATAGTTTGTTTGTTAGAAAGGGAAATCCAATTAATCTCCAAAAATAGTACGCCATATCAAAATTTTAAACATAAATTAAAGCAGTTTTTCAGCCAGAATCGGAAATGTTTTCCTATTTTCCTGTTCCGTTGCATTTTGCTGCTTCTTCAAAGTTGTGCAAATAATTGTGCAACAACCATGAAGTCCAATATCACAGAATCACAGAATGGCAGGGGTTGGAAGGGACCTCTGGAGATCATCTTGTCCAACCCCCCTGCTTGGGCAGGCACATCCAGAGCAGGGGGCACAGGAACGCGTCCAGGTGGGTTTTGAATGTCTCCAGGGAAGGAGACTCCACAACCTCCCTGGGCAGCCTGTGCCACTGCTCTGGCACCCTCACAGGAAAGACCTTTTTTCTCACATTTAGCTGGAACTTCCTGTGTTCTAACTTGTGCCCATTGCCCTTGTCCTGTCATTGGGCACTATTGAAAAGAGTCCAGGCCCATCATGCTGACACCCACCCTTTAGATATTTATAGGTATTGATGAAATCCCCCCTCTTCTCTTCTCCAGGCTGAATAAACCCAAGTCTTTCAGCCTCTCCTCATATGGAAGATGCTCCAGTCCCCTGATGATCTTGGTAACTCTCCGCTGGACTTGCTCAAGCAGTTCCCTGTCCTCCTTAAACTGGGAGGCCCAAAACTGGACACAGTACTCCAGATGTGGCCTCACTAGGGCAGAGTAGAGGGGGAGGATAACCTCTCTCGATCTGCTGGCCACACTCCCTTTTATGCACCCCAGGATACCGTTGGCCTTCTTGTCCAGAAGGGCACATTGCTGGCTCATGGTCAGCTTGCTGTCCACCAGCACTCCCAGGTCCTTCTCAACAGAGCTGCTTTGCAGTAGATCAGCCCCCAGCCTGTACTGGTGCATGGGGTTGTTCCTCCCCAGGTGCAGGACCTTGCACTTGCTTTTACTGAATTTCACAAGGTTCCCCTCGGCCCAGCTCTCCAGCCTGTCCAGACCTATATCCCATGCTGCAGTCTCTAAAGTCCATTCAGGAGAACTGTGTTCTCATGGATAAAGGTTTGGGAGATTAGGGACTGAAACTCAAATTTTCAAATCAAAGATTTAAGTCCTTTTCAGCTACATAAATTTCCGAAGAACAGTATGACCATGTGCTTCAGGTACAAAGGAAGCTGAACTGTTTATGGCCTTCAATGTCATGAGCTAGATTGAGTCTATAACTGATGCAGCTATTAATACGTATATCATCATCTGAGCAGGGCTATACTTGGATGAGTTCTGACAGTGCTCTGTTGTACCAAGGAGTGAAAGGGAAAGGATCTTAAGACTTAGTTTTCCTTTCATTTCAGTTCCTTTAATGGCACCTTTAAAGTTAGACATTTCCTGCTTGACAAAACCCATGCCAGACATCTGAGCAGAAGGAATCACCGAAAGTCTGCACTAAGTAGAAAATGAACAGGGTCTTTAATGCTTTGTTTGTTTGTTTGTTTGAAATAAAGGCACAGAATCCTCATCCAATTTTCATGACTCCAGTCTTTTATGCATGCATAGTTGTCTTTTACTTTAATGTTAACATTTTGATGTAAATTAAGTACTTTGATACAGTGATTCTCCTCTGACTGATAACTGCCTGTGAAAACTACGACAAATTTCCAGACATGCCTGTAGGAAATAGTATTTTGTAGAATTTACCAGTCTGTGCTTCTCAGTGATGGAATGATATGACTTTATTGATTTTCCTTGCCCATATGCCAAGTCTGGGTCACAGTATTTAGTTCTTTAAGAAATTTTTCTTGTTGCAATTATCAAGTAGAACTAGATATTTTCATCTGCAAGCTTCACTGTTCTGCTGGAATAGTGCTCTGGTAATTTAAAAAGAGCAACATACATGTAAGACCAATAGGTCAGAGTTCCCAAGGGTACTAGATAAGTGGAAACCTAAATGGCAGGAAGATGAACAACAGGTACTTTATTAGCTTAAAACAGTGACTATTTCATTTTCAGTTAACCGGAAGCTTGTCATAACTACACAATCTGATCTAGATATTAAGGTGGAAACCTTGTATGCAGATTTTGCAAGTACATGTAGAAGTATAAACTTATTTTTTAATGGCTAGTTTGTTACTACAACATTCCCTCAAGATAAACTAAATCCAAATAATTATTATAAGTATAAACTGTAGAATCAACAGGAGTATTTCAGCTTTCAAATCTGCATTCACTATTAATACCTTCTGCAAATATAGAAGATCAAAGAAAAACTTGCTATAAATTATGTAGGACAATAGCTTCCATTGAGAATTCAAGATAACATAATCTTTTTATTTAACTTTTCATCCCATTGAGATCTTTTACCTTTAAGTCAAAGCAATTTTCTGAGAGTTTAAAACAAACATAAACCTGGGTCTCCCACCAACACATTTTTATTACAGAGACATTTTACTAGGATAGGCACTATGAATGCAGACCTTGATTTGTTTCCGTCTTTGTACCAAATGCAACATTCATTTTCTTAGACAAGTTCTCATTCAGTGACAAAAATACTTCAAATGTCACAAATCGCATTTTCTGGACTTGATTCACTCTTCCACATTTAAGGATAATTGTAACCTTTTTCCTTCCAACAGGAATATTCAAATACTTGGTAACCAAGATTAATTAAAAATGGTTTAAGGAAGTGTTTACACCAAGACTAAAAGAAAAATACATGTCTTTCTGGGTCTTCCAAATGCAAATAATCACTGTTTTGTTAGGTATCCAACAAATATTTTCAAACTAGTACCTACAAATGTTTCAGATACTCTAGGGAGTCTCAGGTAGGCCTAGACACCTCAAAGCAACAGCATACTGCTACCTGCACATACACTACATATGTCAGAGCTACCATCTAATAACAGTTCTCTCATTTATTCCCCACTCCCCTCCATCACAAGAGCTAGCTTGACATTTACATTTTCCTCTCAGAAGAAGTGAAAGGTTTTAAAATATTTAAGACTAAAGAATATGTTTTTGGTATTTTTCCTTTTTCCCTTTCCTTTCCTCTTTCCTTTCCTTTCCCCTTTCCTTTCCTTTCCTTTCCCTTTTCTTTACTTTCCTTCCCTTTCCCTTCCATTCCCTTCCCTTTCCCTTCCATTCCCTTCCCTTTCCCCTTCCCTTTTCTTTCCCTTCCCCCTAAATCCTTATGTATTTCGATGTGTAAATAAGTCCACATTTTACTACAGAAACTTCATTCTCACTCACAGGAATTTCATTTAGTATTATCACAGGTACTTTCATTAGGTGTTTCCTTAGGAAACAGAGCTAGGGTTTTTCTGCTGTTAAGCATCCTTATATTTTGCTTCTGTTTCCTGATCATGACAAGCATCGTCTGTTTCGTGTGTGTGAAAATAAATTAGAGATAGTGCTCTTTTCAGTTAATTTGGGGTTTTGGTTTGGTTTTGGTTTGTCATTAGAGAGTCTAGAGCTTTAGAAGATTACCAAACAACGCATCTATTGCATTCAGTGAGGTACCTCTCTTATTCAAATTTGAAATTGTCATGGCCTGAATGTTTGGAGTCTGAGAGACATAAAATTTCTGACAAAAAGAAGGTTTCAAAGTATCTGCAATAACATGTGTGAAAATTTACCTTGTAAATGACAAGTGACAAAATCATTAGACACCATATATTCAGTAAGCTTGAATGATAAGTATTTAGAGGTGTGTCTATATTGTAATCTTGATTTACCATAGAAATAAAAAAATACCTCATTTCTTTGTTGTGTGGTGTGTTTGCAGGGTAAGACTGTAGTGGAACAGTGACATTTTTTGCATATTCTTCCCTTGTATGGTTCTCCCTTCACCTGCATTCCATTCCAGCCTTGGCCCCTCTAAGACACATATTCCCACTCTCAAGAAATTACTATCCCCTCCCCTCTTTTAAGCATAGTGGCTATTTCCTTTATCCACAGACTACCCATTTTCCAGTAGTGAACTGACTAGGGTTGGGCAGGTTTACCAAGGAGCAAGGCAGCCAGCAGAAAAGACAAGGCTCCATGATAAAAGTGAATCCGTATATGGCCGTAGTAAGGGACAGTAAGAGCCACTGCACAACATGCCATTCACGGCTGGGGAGGCACCTGTATCAGAGATTGACTGAACTTTGAGTTTTTAGTGGCACAGTTTACTCACTGCCTGCCAGCTGTGAACCAACTCAAAATAGCGGATTTACCTAAAATCCTAAAGCAGCTGTTGTTCTAGGTACCGCTGAACCACTGGAAACTTGCTTTGATCATAGCATCCTTTGGAAGACATTACATGCATCCACCACTGGATCGACAGGGAGTGGCAGTGCACATACGGCCTGCATAGCAAATTGGCTACCAATGATCTTAAATGCCAAAACCATTTTCTAGAGCAATAAGATGGAAACATGAAGAAGTTTCAAGGAAGAACATTAAGCCTATACTTTTCCGACTGCAGTGAGGGATCACCTCCTTCCTTCATTTTTTGCCCTGCCTGCCCTTGCCTGATCCTTTTTATGCTGCAGTCTAAGCTACAAACCAGAACAGAATCACACATCGCTAATGCTGATCTACCACTTGTTTCATGCTCGTGATTATGTAGGAGCTCCTAATGCAGAATTGTTACCTAAGCATTCCTGCTTTAGTCTTCAAAAACAACAGATGTAGTCTAGGCATTCACATGCTAAGTTGCATATTTTGGTCCTGGCAGATTACTCAGAAGTCTGGGAAAGTATTCATGAAGCTGATACTAGTGAAGATAGCCAGGCTATTTTTGCTTCTGTATGTAATTTAGACTGGGAATGCTCTGAGAAACCTCCTTCAAGGCAGTCACTGACTACTGAGGCCTCAGACCTTGTATAATGCCATTGGGAATTATGACTGAGAGGAATTTCCATATCTGTAAGATGGGGGAGGGGCTACTTTGAGTGGGAAATGACTTTGTTTGTAGGGGACAGAGCATGCAGGAGCTGTATTCATGAGTGGGAGGTCAGGAAAGGGCAGAGAGAAAAATGGACGATGGCAGAAGGGAGTAAGCCTGCATCATCTGTCTGATGTTCACCAGCACCACTGCCAAGGACTTCACAGAAGCAGCCTGAGAGATTGGTATAGGTTAAAGAGATCTGTGAGCCACCAGTTCCCTACCAGATCTTAAAATACTGAGGAAGATTCTAGGGGACAGAAAGAGTAATCGTATTTTGCAAGTATTTGGAGGAAATAAGCCAAAATCTTCAGGTTAGCATAACCTGCATTTTAGGAATGCTATTTCTTTTATTCTGTTGCAGATTGATTTGACTGAGAACCACAAGATAAGCGTATAACTAATGCCACTGAACAGGATAACAAGAACAGCAAAGGTTCTCCAAAGAAACATTAATTTAGACTTTGGATATAGAGACATAACATAGTGGAAGTGGAAGAAATTCGTATTTTCATCAGTCATCAAAAAGTAAATATAAAACAGTTGTGAAATTGTTGCTGATCTGCAAAAAATTTGCAGAGGCACAGAATCTGAAGAGCAATTTGGCTGTCATTCAGAAAGTTTAGCAAGGGCTTCTGAATCAAAAACGTGTCTGATTAACAAATACAAAGCATACGTGTAGAAATAATGAATAGAAAGTTTTGGGATCATATCTAAAAAATGTGAAGCAGTAGGGAGGTTTGTTTGCCGTTTCGCGTTTAATCTTTGTGGAGGAGATATATCCTTTCAAATACTTGTTTACATACTTCACAAAAGGCTAATCAAGGCAAGGAGACGCAGCAACTTCTGCGTCCTTCTTCAGACTGCGCAAAAGGGACATACCTACATATTGCTTTCCAGTAGTGGCTGGTGTTCCCAAAGATCTACTGACCAACAATAGCTGTAACTAAAACGAATCAGAAGTCACTTTTACATCATTCATTCTGCCAACTGCATTTTATGATTTCTCTACCTCATTTATGGTTTATAAAGTCTATTCACAATAGCATCCTTTTAGTTTAAACAAACTGATCACCTGAAGTCTTGGGGAAGTTCACGTACAGTCAATTAACCTCACTGACACTTGAGGTATCATTACTTTTCTGTCAAGAAAATTGTCCTACTTTTCCTTTGAATTCTCATGTGCTTTCATACTTTCAAATAATCTAAGTTTACAATCCTATCTCAGTTTTTCACTGCTAAAGGAATACACAAAAACAGACTTCAAAGCCATCTTTGTTCTGCACATGCATATCAAAGAAAACATCTATTTTATTTTGCTGCATCAAAGGCTATTAAGTACTATTTTAACATTTGGGAAATAACACAATTTGACATTCAGCGAACCTGGTGTTCATCAATGTGTCTTCATTAATTCCTTTGCTAGATTTTAACTTTTTGAAGTCACATCAAAAGTTCAGAAATTATATACACAAAGATACATATACACACACACATATATATGGACCATTTTATTTAGAAAGGATTAAAAGTATATAATTATGACTTTCATTCTGTAAGAATTCTGTAACAGATTATAATTCTATTAATCATAGTTTTGCAGTTCTTTTAATTTACACAGTCACCCCATAGCTGGTCCAGTTTTCTGATTCCTTTCTCCCTTGATTCATTTACGGAAATCTTAAACCTCCGTGAAAAGTTCCGACACTGGAGTATTTTAAGCTCTTGTTGAGGTTAATCAAAGTCACTTAAGAGCAATCCCTAAAAGCTCCTTCACTACACAGCAAATGAATCTTTCTTCACAAACACATTTTAGAATAATGACATGGATTTAGAATCTCAAGTAAAGAGTGACCCTGATGCTCATTAGTGGAGAGATAATTTATACTTGTGAAGCTGCCTGTGGTGTTCAGGACAGAAGGTGTTATGTTTCAAAAAATAAATTCTTCTGCTCAGTTGGTCTCTTCCACAGTAGTACCACGCAGCTTTAAGAATTCTCATTTCTTTAGTGTTACTTTTTCTGTGCCATGGAATGACTAAAGTTCCTTTTTTTTTTTTTTTTTCTTTTTTTTTCTGAACAACTCTGCTTATACATGGCCTGTGATGATGTAAGACACAGTTCAATGTTTCCACTTGGATACCCGAAGTACGGCGAGAACTCATTACTGTTTAAAGCAATCTCATTGGACAAAAGAGGATCAATTAGCTTGGAACTTCTGACCCATTATTGAGTCATTCTATTTTTTGCTAAATAAAGTACAGCTTTAAGCACAGGTAATCAATGGCATTATAAACATTCTTGATTTTTTTCTACAAATGTTCAAAAGCTTTTATGTATGAAAATAACAAGGATTTTTGTGTATTTTAAGGAAAGACCATACAAAAATAAAAGCAAGAAAACAGGTGTTGGGAAATACAGTGGCTAAGATTATTCAGGCAATTAAAGCCAACAGAAAACAAAGAAATTTGCAAAAGCAATGCTAAATTGAATTTTTTTTCCCATTTTCCGAAGACAAAAATACTTATTTCAAAACTATTTTCCACAATAAACATTTTGAAAAATTTGCTGTTGAAAGAGAAAAAAATTAAATTTCATCATTCTACGCCTTCAGCTATTGTTTATTTAGTTACATTATTTATATTGCCATTCCTAAGTCTTCCCTCTCCCACCCAGCACACATGTTTCATAGAATCATAGAATGACTTAGATTGGAAGATGATCCAGAAGTCAACTGGGCCAATCCCCTGGTCAAAGCAAGTCTACAGCAGATCAGGTTGCTCACAGCCTTGGCTAGTCAAGCCTTGAACATTACACAACCTTCTGCAGCATCAGATCATCATTATTATAAAAGGAAAAAGTTCTAATATCTAATTAGAATTTCCTATGTTCCCATTTATGTCCATTGCATTTTGTCCTATCACGGTGCACCTCTGGGAAGAGTCTGGCTCTATCTCCTCTGTATCGTCCAGTAAGATGGCAGTAGGCAGCAATAAAGTCTGCTCTGAGCCTTCTCTCCCTGAGGCTGAACAAACCCAGTTCCCCCAGACTCGCCCCATCTACCTTGTGCTCCAGCCCTCAGCCATCTTGGTGGCTGCTCCTGGACTCAGTCCAGAACATAATATCCTTCTTGCACTGGGGAGCCCAAAAACTTGATGCAGTGCTCCAGATATGGTTGGTCTCACAAGTGCCAAATAGACGGGAGGATCATTTCCCTGGCCCTGCTGGCTACACTCTTGCTAACACAGCCCAGGATGCAGTTGGCCTCCTTTGCTGCAAGGGCACACTGCCAACTCACGTTCAACTTGTACAGCAGGACACCCAGACCCATTTTTTTGTGGAGCTGCCTCCCACACAGTCAGCCCTGAGATTGTACAGTTGCATGGGATGATTCCATCACAAGTACAGGACTTTGTACTTGCTTTTGCTGATCTCCAATACTCTTCTCTCAGCCCGTTTCTCCAATCTGCACATACTTCTCTGAAGAGCAGCCCTGCTCTACACTGTAGTGACTGTTCCACTCAATCTGATGTTGCCCACAAACATGATGACAGTGCACTCCATCCTGTCATCGTGGATCTGCCCTTGATAAATTCTTTCTCCCAATCACCTTTTGTTGTTCTTGTGTTTAGAAACAGCTTTGCTCCGTAAACCTCACAAGGACTGAGGTGAGGTTGACTGGCTTGTAGCTACCTGGATCCCCTTTCTTGCCCTTCTTGAAGATGGGTGTGATGTCTGCCCTTTTTTACTCATTAGGAAGCTCCCTGATTGCTGTGACCTTTTGAAGATGACAGAGAGTAGCCTCACAATGACATCATCAAGACCCTTCAGCACACTCAGATGCCTCCCATCTAGTCCCACAGATTTGTACACCTCCAAGGGGATTAAATGATCCCTAACTCATTGTTCCTGTACTGTGGGCACTGCTTCACTCCCACAGACTCTGCTTGAAGGCTCAGCATCCCAAGGGGCCAGAGAACAAGCACTACCAGTGAAAACTGAGGTACAAAAAGTACTGAGTACCTTAGACTTTTCCTTGACCCTTGTCATTAGGTCCCCTGCCCCACTGAGCAATAGACCTTCCTCCTCTGACAATATACTTAGAGAAACCTTTTGTGCTGCCCTTCACCTCCTTCACTAGCATGTGCTCCAGCTGAGCTTTGGCCTTCCTCACTCCATTTCTACATGAGCAGGCAATATCTTTGTATCCTTTCCATGTAGCCTGTCCCTGCTTCTACCATCTGTGTGTTTCCTTGTCATGTCTGAGCTCAGCCAGGAGCTCCATGCTCATCCATGCTCACCTTCTACCATGCCAGCTTCACAGGACAGGACAATTCTTGTGCCCTGAAGGGGTGTGCTTAAAGATTAGCCAGCTCTCCTGGGCCCCTTTGCCCTCCAGGGCCATTTCCCATGGGATCATCCCAGGCAGCTCTCTCAGCAGGCTGAAATATGCTCTTCTGAAGTCCAGAGTTGTAATTCTGGTATTGTCTTGCTCACTCCTCTCAGGATCTTAAATTCCACAGCCTCTGCCACGCAAACTGTATACTCATTTGTTTGCAGACACTGTCCACTGTGCTAAGGAGCCATGAAAGAGCCAATGGCAATTGTGTGCAGGTGCCTGCCACTTTGGTGCAAGGCACGCTTCACCAGGTTTCATGAGACTACAAAGCCACCAGAACATCCCCCAAAAAAAGTCACGCAGCTTGTGACCACCATCACCACCACATGCTCCTTCGCAGCAAATGGATGTTGCACGCAGGTGTCTGCACAAGCACACAGCAAAGCATTGTTTGCCACCAGTCACAGGAAAAAATGTTCAACCCTTGTGTTTTTCATCAAATCAGGACTGAAGCTGTCTATTATAGATCTAGTAACAAGCAATCAGTTAATGACACATTCAGGAACACGGCAAGGATCAAGGAGGGGGAAGTGTGCAGGAAGCCCTAACTACTAAATTACAGAAAACCACTCCAATATGCAAAATTTAGTAATCCTTATAAAAATTTGTTTTCAGAAATTTTCTTCCTTTAAATTCTCATACTCCCCATTCCTTTCAAAACTCCCCACAGTGTCAAAGCTAAGCGCAAAATAAGAGGGATGAGTAAACTCATGGTGGGGTTAACCCCTAAGTGGGTTAACTTGACAGGTAAAATAACATCAAGGCTGCCATGAGCAACCTGCTCTAACTGCTTTGTAGTCCAACTGCTTTGGACTATGTAACCTGTGAAGGTCCTTTCCAACTTACATGACTCTATAATTGTAAATATATATTTAGACAGGATAGAAATATATAGCTTACAGCAACAATCACATAGCAATTTGACCATTTCTCATTATTGGCAGGTTTAATAAAACAATGTTTAAAGGGGTTAGCAGCCCCTTGTACTGTCAATTACATCATTATCAAATTTATTTTCATAGCATTTATACTCCCCATATACCTAGTTTACAGTTATTAGATGTGATTACATTATCAACGCCTGTCATTAGCAAATGTACCCGATGAAAGTCTGTAGGATTAAGGTCCAAAAGGATGTATTTGTATTGACTAACTTGTGAAATAAAGGTGTGATGCGAAATCACTGAGGTAAGCATGCTGCCTACTTTGTAACTTAATACTGCCAGGGCATAGCTGAACAGCACTTCAGAATAGTTTGGGAAAAAAACCTCCTTATCTTACTTTTACTTAGATATGAATTCACAGGAAAAGATAACTCATAAGTAGAAGATTTAAAATGGATACATTTCTTTGAATCTATTTGTCCCGTCACAGCGCTACGCACTGCTTCACACCTCTGAACAGACTGTCAGATCAGGTCAGCAATGTGTGTGGGATTAAGTTAACCCCTGCCCGCAATGTACAATGAATTCAAGTATTATTGCAACAGTTAGACTACCTCATGAGCTGCTAATAAACTGCTTTGACTGCAAACCACTGAAATTCCATATGTTTCTGAAACTGTATCATGCTTTGACCCAGCAGCAGCAAGTTTCAGCTCAGTACAACCCACTTGACATTACTCCAGTGAAGCCTTTCAGGGAGCTGTGTACGGGGTAGTAGCTGATCTGAAGTAACAGAAAAACAGATGAATCAGAGGGAAAAAACCTCCCTGTTTATTTCCCTTGAAGCAGAATTTACCACTTGAATCTGAATTTGCGAATTTGAACATAGGTCCCTCCATTTCACTCAGTTCATAGATGAAGATGTCCTACTTGAGGTTAGGCCTTAGCATTCAAACATCCTAAATGTGTACACATGTACTATATTAAGAGAGACTGCTGCTGAAAAGTGATTAGAAATGTATTTGTAAGAGATAAAAGAGCTCATTCTTAAGCTAATATTAAATAAATATCAACACTTACTTCTATAACCAGGGTTCAAACAACCTTCCACAACCAGGGATTAAGAAAAGACCTCTTGATTCTACATGATTTTACGTGAGTATCTTAACTTCAGATGGAATGATTGCTTGTTTTGTATCTTCAGATGAAATATAATTTATTCTTACAGCTCCAAGACTGCAAACAATTTCCCATAGTTATAAACATATAATGAACTTGTAGCTCTCACTTGCCCAAACCCTTACACATTCCAGTAATGTTACCTCGACATTCTTTTTTTTTAAATCACATTGTTTCTAGTATGAATCCAGACTGCCTTCCTATCCTGATAAGTGGTTAACACAAATAACACTGTAGTCTTTAAAAACTCAGCTGTACTTCATACATTTTCAATCTTAAATTCAGGATACAGTTAGATACCATGATCTGGGATGTAACGGTGTGGTTTATGTGTTTGTGAGCCTCTCAAAAAACATTTTTCATTATTTGCAATAATGAATACACATCAAGTGGATGTAATACATGTGTTGCATATGAAAAGACTGAATTAGAGAATGTCTCACCTTAAATCCACCAATAAATGTTTTTTCTCTAGAGATTTTAACTTCTAAAAAGAAATCAAACTACCTGGCAAACAATAAGCAGATCTTATCTAACTAAAACTGAATACCTTTAGACAAATGCATCAGTCACCTGAAGAATATGTGGATGATGCAAATCTTAAACCAGTTTTAACTCTTGTGCAAACAATTACTGCAGTTCAAGCAAAGGGTAATATTCTATGCAAACTGTACGTGACTAAATGCTTTCATAAGCTTATTTTATATACATCATAATAGTTTATTATTCTCTGTAAATCATGTTCATTCAAAGAAGAGACTATAAATAGGAAAGCTGAAATAAAGTACCTGAAATCTGAGAAAAACAACTGTGATGAGACTCTGCATATTACAGCAATATAAATACTTATAAATATTTCACCAGTAAATTTGAAAAAAAAATACCAAGCAGTAAGAATAGGCAAGATGAAGAAAGCAGTAGTTTAGAGAGCAGTTAAATAGGTTATGTACTTCTAAGTCTGTTTAGGCTGATGCAGACCTAAGATCCCTACAACATTTGGTATAAAGTGGGAGCCTTTAGTACTTGTCTTGGAGAAATTCTAAAGAACATTTGAAATTTCAGAAAATAAAAGTGGCGTCATACTTCCCATCCTTAAAAGGTAAGAACCAAGTGTTATATTTATAGACCTCTTGCCTGAAATTAAGTTCATTTAAAAAAAAAAAAAAAACTAGAACAAACTGCCTTAAGTATAGGGAGAAACAGAAAGACATGAGAAGAAGTCAGCATGAATTTATCAAGAACACATACTGTCAGCCAATCTGATCTCCCTCTCTGACATGATAGGAGACCCTAAGAAGAGAGGAAAAGCAGCAGATGTCATAACTTGACTTTCCTAATTCTTTTGATGTGACATTCTGGTAAACAAGATAGAAAACCATGGTGCAGATGGAAGGGATGTAAACCAACTGAAAACTGTAGTTGGAAAGCATTTATGAGTAGTTCCCTGTCAAAAAGGAGGGCTATATCAGGAGTGGTACTGCAAGGCAAGGATCTATTTTTACTACTGCTTTTGTGAATGGCAAAATAAAGGGAATAGTTGTAAAAGTGGCACATAAAGTGAAGCCCAGGAGAGGACTAGAAGAGAGGACTAGAATGGAGAGTCCAAGACAGACCAGCCAGAAGAGTGGCACGTGAGGAGGAAGGAGGCAGAACTCAGTGTGTACAACACTCCACACCCAAAAAAAAGAAATAAATTGCCTGCTTACAGTGGGGAGTAACCAGGCAGGCAGAAGTAGTTCAGAGGCAGCCTGAGAATTGAGTACATATAAACTGAACAGAAACTGAAGTGTCATCTTGCACAGGAGGGAGATCCCATGCTACATTTGCAACATAAAAATGAATCTTTTTCTCTCACATTAGTAAGTCTCATTTAGAGTGCTGAATTTAGTTTTAGGCATCAGCTGGAGGTAGTCAGAAGAGAGGAACGTGAATGATCAGAGGCTTTAAGGCTTCACTGTTGAAGAAAGATTGAATGAATGATGCCTGCTAAGCTTAGGGAGAAGGAGGACAAAGGAACATGATAAACTTTCAAGAGTAAGTGGATAAACTGCTTCCAAGCCCATGCAGAGTCAAACAGGTTTAACTCCAGTAAGAACAGGAACATAGATATACATATCCTAGAGAAGCTATGATTTTCCAGAGCTATATAAATCATATAAATCTGAATATGTTCTAACCTGGACTGAGGAAGATATAGTTGATCCTGCCTTAGAGTAAGCAAATGGCTTGAATGTACTCTATTTTCCCTTCGTTTTTTATGACTGGAGACCAGAACAGACATCTAAAATCTTAATACCTGTGTAATGGAGGAAGTAAAAAAATTGTGCCAGTACTACTTGCAAGGAGTCAATGAATTCATTCTTGCCAGTGACTTGAAACATTCAGTTTATACTGATTAATTGTTTTCATTATGTGGAAAAAACTTGTGGAACTAATGATAATGCTAATTTTTGCATTTCAATGCTTTGAAATGACAATAGCATGATAATGATGAGCCTCATTACTTTGTGCATTTTATACAAGCCATAGAACATGTACAAAACAGATTTCTGATACAAGTCAGCCAGAAAATAAAGTTACTCCCTATGCAAAGTATTTCTTCGGGTCCATTTGTGTCCATTTTAGTCTGTTTCCAAAGTAGTTGTGTCAAATGCAGACAGATAACTTTTTACAGTTAAAAATGTAAATCCATGTTTAACTCAGTACAAACTAATGAAGAATAACCAGGCATATTTAATATACAAAATCTATCAATTCATATTTCTCTAATGATTATGGAATTATCCGAACATGAATTCATAAAGGTACTCATTGTGGCTAGAGTAAAATTTTCTTTGCTAGTGCCAGGAGTAGTTTCCAAATTGTGCCCTTTAAGAGTAATAAATGTGTACGCAGACAGAAAAAAAAATAAAAAGCATCTAAACTGAGTTAAAATAAAAATGTTTGTCTGTGAGAGCTGAATAATTTTCAGTTCACTTCAGTAAATTTGTGACTACATGCTTTTATAAATACTTTTATGTAGCCTTGAAAAGTATGAGGTTGGAACAAATACAACAGTGATTAAAGATATATGGACAAAACATTTTTATGTAGGCATTTATCAGTTTATGCTTTTAATGTGTGAAATAAATTTGTATTTCAAGACATATAAAATAGCAAGACAACTGAGCAGATACCTCCTCTGTCTACTTCAAGGACTCCCAAAACTTGGCATTTTCATATCTATATACAAAAAATACGCATGGTCTCTCTAGGTGTTTAACGTATCATGCTGCTCATGTGTGAGAAGAGTTCATCATCTTTGTAAGCTAGTACACATATTTCTTTTGAACTCTTCCTAATTAAAAATCTAAACTGTTCCACGATATAGATCAAATATACCAAGCCAGCTCAACATTTGCTTACCACTCAGCTCTATGCTGGTCTGCTTCTTAAACCGCCCCGAGTTCCTGTCCGTAGGGCTGGTGGCAGTGTGTGCCCACCTGCAGGGGGTTAGCCCTGGCTAACAGCCAAACACCCACTCAGCCGCTCCCTCCCTCCCTCTCTCCCTCCCTCCCCACCAGATGGGCAAACAGGATGAGAAATGTCATGGATCAAGACAGAGACAGGGAGATCACTTACCAATTACTATTGCAAGCAAAATAGACTCAAATTGGGAAGAACTAATTTAATTTACTGCCAATTAAAATAGATTTGGGTAGTGAGAAACAAGAAGACAAACATTAAAACACCTTTCCTCACCCGTTTCCCAGGCTCAACTTCCCTCCTTCACTTCCAGCTCCTCTATCCCTGCCCCAAGCAGCACAGAGGGGAGGGGGGGATAACACTTCGTATCTCTCTGCCACTCACTTTACCTTTCTCACACTTTTTCCATGCTTCAGCGTGGGCTCCCCACAGGCTGCTGAGCAATCCCTGCTCCATGCCTGGAGCACCTCCCCTTCCTTCTTTGGCCTTGCTCTTTGCAGGGCTGTTTCTCACATATTTTTCCTTGCTCCTCACTGTTCTCTGGCGTTCTTGTCCTTTCTTAAATATGTTTTCACAAAGGCAGCACCAGCTTGGCTGAGGGGCTCAGCTGTGCCCTGCCGTGGGGCCGCTGGAGCCGGCTGGAACCGGCTGGAACTGGCCGTGTGTGACCGCGCAGCCCCGGCCTCTCCTCACAGAAGCCGCCCCGCAGCCCCCCCCACTGCCGGCACCCGGGCCCCTGCACACCGTACAATGCTGAAGGGGAACACACACGACCTAAATCGATGTCCTTCCCCTCTCAATTGTGCAGCACTGAGAAATTATTCTCTTTTACAACCTCAGTATCCTTTACTGCATTTTGAACACTTCAGTTTCAATATGCAACAGCAGTTATCTGCAAAGAACTGTTTAACTTTCATGTTTCAATGTCTGACTTTTTGTTTCTCATTATCTGAATCTATTTTAATTGGCAGTAAATTAAATTAATTTTCCCCAGGTTTGTTTGGCCCGCTACAGTTTTTGGTCTTAAACAGCTGCAACCGTGGCACAGAAGACACTAGCAGATGACTGTAAGATTCAGAATTTATTCAGACTGAATTTTGAGGTAGATTACTAATCTGGCTAAAGCATGACACAGATGCAGTCATCAAAACGCCATAGTGTTCTGAGATTGACCAACTCGTCGGCATCTTTTGAGAATGTGCTTCCAAAGTAATGACATTATCAGAGTCTCACAGACTTTAAAGTCTGGATTTAAGTAGCAGTTGTAGGTAGAGTATCTTTTTTTTCATGCACACTGTTTGTACATGTATTTCACACAATCTGCCAAAAGTGTCATACAGATTTCCAGGTTTTGCGTCACTAGATTCATTGAGCTTACAGCAGACAAGAAAGACTAGATATGAAATAAGGATGTAAAAATAACCTGGAATCAATACGATAATTCTCATCTAGAGCTCACAATTCATTTGAAATCTTACTAAAAAGTATCGGAAGACCCTACAACAGATTTTCTGTTCTACCAGAAAGACGAAATGTTTTCATGTTGCTGAACCTACATGTTTGTTAAGTAACTCTCTTGCTACCAATAAGCACAACTTAACCAAATCCACAGAACAAGAGAACTGTAATACTATGGATCAGTACAGCAAGTTGTACAAAGACTGGACTTTAAAATTAATGAGAAATACAGAATACCACCACAGGGGCTTTGAATCCAGAAACCTAGCTACTATCAGAATAGAACTCCATACAATGAACTTTTATAAGAGAAAACAAACAATCAATCAAATAAGTTCAAAATGGAGTCAAATGACCTGGTAAATAAAACTCCGTTTAACCCTCTGTTACCCTTACAGAGTAGACCCTTACCATTAGACATGCCATCAGGGTAGCAAAATCTTCTTTGGTCAAACTCTTTGCTCAACCTGTTCACCTCTGATCAGGATTTCTGGTTTTTTACCCTTGCAGATTCTTCTCCCTTTACCACAGAAAATTCTCCCAATTGAGCATATGTGATAGTTTCCAACAATGGAACCATCTCCCCACACAGGGGAAACACCACCACTGTAGGGCTGTCCACCTTTCTCACAGTACACTCATTTGTGGAAGATACTCATTATAATATCAGAAAGGCATTAAGAAGAAAAGACAGAGAAGGTGACTAAAAGGAAAAAAACCTAAAGTCTTAAAGTAGCGAAGTTCCTCCCCAAGACACTACAAGGCAAGACAGTATAGGCAAGGCTTTGATCCACTGCTTTTAGGGATATTCTGAACCATAAAATACATAAAGACAGCAGCAACTGTAAATGGGGGCTCACAAGCCTGATCAGTAAAACTGAAGACATCATTGTCTACAAGTCTTTCAAACTTGACAGAAAGACAGGAAGAGTTTGGAAAAGACTGAACAAGAACGTAAGTAGAGGGGAGGAAAAAAAACAGTAGGAAAGACAAAGAAACCTTCAGCAAAGGCCCTGTTAGGAAGCTAAGGAAGACTGAGGCTACTGAAAATGAACCGGAAGAATGTTTCAAAACCACAAACTGCTACAGGTGCACAAATTACTAAAACTTGTTTAAGATGCAAAAATTACAAAGCACAGGATGGCAAAGACTCAGAACATAGTATTTCTCAAGAAATAAAACTATTTAAATAGGAAATGTAGTCCATTTATTCAAATACACGTAGACTAAATACAAGAACAGATGTAGCAAGCTGATCATATCTATTTATTGCTCATTTACTTCTTACAGGAGGTACACGCTGATCTTTGGTTTGATTGTCTAATTAAAATTCGTTTTGCCTTTAGCTCTTCTCAAAGCTCTTGTTTTTCAACTCATGACTATGCTTTCTCACAGCTTCTTAAGGAGAGGGTGTAGGGAAAGAAACAGCTCCTTTATCGTTAGTGTATTTGCTCCATCCTACCTGATACTTCTCTGTTACCTAGACCTCATTCTTTCATTGATTCATCTTCCACACTGCAACAGATACCAATATTCAACAATCTTTAAAAAAAAACTTTGAAATTATTAAAGTACATCCTTTCATACATACATTAAAGTTCTGTTACTTTAATAAGCAACTATTTTTAGCATTATCCTGTTTGTATTGTAAACTCATGCTATAGCACTTCAAGCATCTCTGAACTAAGAATCTACAGAACTACTTGGGTTCTTTCATCACCTCTTTTTAAATTCCTTAAGTTTTCTTGTAGGGATTTTAGGGTATGATTAACCAACTGATACAAAATGAAATACTTCATTTAGTAACAGAGATTCATTAATAATGTTATTTAATAAGGTATAAGGTAAATTAAAAAGCAACTGGATAGTAAAAAGGAAAAAAAAACCTAAAAAACATGACAGCTTCCATAACTGATAATAATGACAAAGCTATCACCTTAAGATGTATAAATATATTGTGAACATAAATACTTACATTTACTGTGATTATAAAACGACTCCTTATAAAATGTCTTTGCTGGCACACTTTGGTTCATTAATTGATTATAAAGAATTTTTGCTGAAATATTAAAATTAATTAAACACATTTTCACGTTTAAAAGTATTGCCTTTTCATGATTGCTCTTTCATTGTGAGATTATGGTTGTGGTCCCAATGGCAGGATCTGTTTTATCAATTGCCTTCCACAGACTGAATTGCTTCTTACTATTGTATTCTAGTTTAGCTACTATTTATTGGGTTTGATGAAAGTGACTATGTGAAAGTTCATGGTCTACTCTATACAGGAAATATGAATATATAAGTAGAATCACCCTTTCTGTTATTAACCCTTTCTATTATTACATATGATATATATTAGCCTCCATTGTCCCACTGAAAATGCTTACAGTTTATTTTTTTTTAAACATCTTCATAGAAGAGTGAACTAACTACAATGAGTAAAAAAATAATTACACTCAGTAATGCCTACGGGACCATTAACAGATTCATTGAAGCGTATGTAAAGTATGTAAAGGAAGCACATGAACCTACATCTTCCCCTCAATAGTATAAATTTGATTCAGAATTCTCCATAAAGCAGGGGAGCTATATCTCTTCCGAAACAAAAGAGATAGCAAGTTCGGAAAATCCCTAGAGAAAATGATGACCTGTTCACAACTGTTTGTCCACTGCTTTCAATCAAATATTTTATGAAAGACTGGGAAGTTCTTATTATATTTTCCCCATTTTCTGGCTAGCTCTTATTGTAATCTACAGCTCTTCTTATTGATAAGGAAAGAGCTACTTAATAGACTGCCATGCTCCTCATTTACTGCTGTCATTCCTAGACTGACTAGAAATAGTAGACATGCTTTACTATTTCAGAAAAGAAAGGATGTTGCCAGCAAGTCATTTTCTGTGACAGATGTTTGTCTTTCCTTCCCCACCAACAGCCAGAAAAAATCTTAAACATTATCATGCTATAGCCCTTCATAAATGGCAAAGTGTAAAGTGACGTGGGGTTTTGGCGAGTTCTAAATTTTATTGCTATGAGATACTGACTGTGTTCATGAATCTATTGTTAGTATTATATGAACTTTCATTACATACAGTGATATGTATCTAGAGCTCCAGATCAGTTTTAGTTACATTTGCATTGAGACTTTAGAGAACTCTGGCAGGAGTAGGCAATTAGTAAAAAAGGTGGGTGGGAAGTATGTTGGATTTTTTTCTCTTGAGGCTTTTGGGAAATTCCATAGTCTGTGATGAATATGGGCTGGTGTTCTTACCAGACCAGAAAGATTCTGAAGCTTATCCACAACTTCATACAATTTACAAGAACAAAGTAAAATCCCTTAAGATGTTCCTTTCCTTATTGCTAAATCTAGATCTAGCCTATGGCTCGATTACATAACCAATATTGCAGTAATATAATAAAACTGAATACCTTATTGGTATGTGTGTGGATGAATTAGTTCAGATAAGTGTTTACTGTGAAATAAATCTGGAAGAACAACACAAAGGAGTGCATGAAGAATTTGACGTCTTGCTTATTTACTACCCAAAGAATTGTGTTAATTTTCTGGCAATTTTTAATGAAAAAATATATTTTTAAAAATGCAGACAGACATCACACCTTTTAGGGGACAAACTGTTCTACAAAGTATTACTCAAATTCTGGAGAAAGGCTGGTAACTAGAGGAGTTTTACATTCAAGCAGGAAACTGACCACATAGACTTTGGAGATAAGTGTCCTGACCATTTCTGTGTTATGCAGATGCCAGTAAGACTTAGGACACCCCAGTGAGTGTGCCATGAAAGAGCTCTCTTTTATTACATTGGATACTTTCCACATATAAGACATACACATTCATTTTACAGTAGCTGTATTTCAAGGGATAAGGCAGCATTTACTAAAATTCCCAGTCCAATCATATACTTTTGTCTTAGGTATTTTATTAACTTTTTTATTTTTCATAATGAGCACAGTGTAGTTGTTGCATCATCTCCTTGGTTTGGCTCCTCTGACTCTTAACAGACTCATGCAGTTTAAAACTGTGTGTGCATGTTTGAAATGTGAATGTAAGAAATCATTAAGGGGAATATCATGCCTCTTCCCTGCCCAAACTGAGGCCTTTTTTTGAGGGGTGAACTAATTGGGGCAAAGAATGTGACTGTATGATGTATGACTCCTTTTTCCCCCAAACAGACCATATGCTATCAGTGTGGAAGTAAATGGTATACATGAACCACACAAGAGGTTCTGCAAACGAAATTGCTTACCTTCACTTGCGCAACATGTGTTCCTCATTTATGAGAGCAAATCCATGGTGGCAGAATATCACAGAATCATAGAATAGTTGAGATTGGAAGGGACCTTTGGGAGATGGTGTAGCCCAACCCCCCTGCTCAAAGCCAGGTCACCTAGAGCAGGTTGCTCAGGGCCACGTGCAGTCAAGTCCTGAATATCTCCGAAAACGGAGACTCCACAACCTCTCTGGGCAATCTGTGCCAGTGTTTGACCACTCGGAGAGCGAAAAAGCATCTTCAATGCTTATTTGGAATCCCCTGTACTTCAGTTCGCACCCACTGCCTCTTGTCCTGTCACTGGGTACCACTGACATATCACTGGCGCCTAGACAGAAATTTCTTGATGAGAACAGCCATTTCTAAGTTGAGCTGGCAGATATCTAATAGCACAAGTTAGAGCTCCAGAAAGAGAGAGAGATGGAAGAGAGGCTTCTTAGAATTGCTGAAGTAATTTCAGATGGCCGTAAATTCAATCTTTAAGCAAAAATTTTGAAAACATGAACAACAACTTCCAAAAATTATATCAGGTTATTAGATCAGTGCCACTTTTGTTTCAGTTAAAAGGGCAAAAACAAAACAACAGCGCTTCTTGACATTAAAAGAAATAGTTCCTTCTGCTGGCACAATTCTAACAGCACTCAGGTTCCCCTGGAGGTTATACATAGTTGCTTGCTGTGCCAAGTCCTGCTTCACTTGGCAGATGTGGTGACAACTTGAGATGCTGTATCAGAAGGTCTGCTAACTTTTTGTTCAGTCTCTGGCTACTTAGGATTCAAACAACATTTGAAGCATAACACAAAGAGTGAAACTGAGCTCCCCATTTCCTCTCTTAGTCCAGCCTGAAACATTTAACGTTCTGATTTCACATAATGAAGTTTTGATAGGTAAGTAGGCAACTCTGGATGTTACAGTAAAAGATTTTATTTTTAATAAAAACGCCTAAGCTACTTTAGGATGAAAAAAACCTGATCTGCTAAACAATAATCTTTCTCATAATTTTAGAGGAGTTACCATATGTGACATCCAAAATGCCTTAAAATATCACATGTACTTTCATTACTTCAAGGACACCAAAGAAACATTGTAAGATATGAAACTTGTGGTGATGTCAAGAGGGTTTATATTTGTATATTTATATATTGATTAAAGAAGAAGCATGATTTCTATTGAAACTGTAGCCTTGTACTGTCAAGAGCATTTGTGAACGGGGTGTACACAACACCTGGCATATATATGTCTACAAATGCTGCATGTGTTATTCTTACATTGACACTGTAAGAATTATGCTTTTACAAGCTGTTAACAACAAATAATAAGGACCCATGTCCTTTCAGCAGACTCCTCATGACCTTATTTTTTGAATTGTGTATCTGCCAAATGGCATAATGCTGACTGTATCAATTAATAGTATTTTGCTAGATGTCTTCATGCAGACTATAAAAATATATCTAAGATAGGCACAGGCAAGACTGTTAACCTTATATGGTCTGTTTCTTCCAAATTTTAAGAAATACATATGTAGACCAAGAAAAATTTGAGGGGTCTGTATTTTTGTTTTTTCCACAGTGACCTACAGTAGTGGATAAAGCTTTGCAGTTTTAAGGCATAATAGGAAAGGTGGATAAAAATCAGATTTGTTGCATGGGTCGTAGGATTCTTCGCAAGACATGTTCTTAAAACCCACTGGAGAGCAGACTTTTCATGCCCTTGCTATATTGTACACAGCAATTTTTAAAGGATAAGTGTCACAAGATGATAAGACATGATGGCTGATGCTGATCAAAAGCAACCTTTCATCTGATATACTGCAGAAATCATACCAGGCATTCCTATTTTTAAGGTCTTTAAAAGGGTTCTGCATGCTTATAACCTAACTTCAGACTTGAACAGTACTTCACATTTGTTGGCTTTTCATTTTCCACAAATGTAGATTACTATCTTTAAAAAAGACTAACACATTCTCCAATATATTTCTGAAGTTAGTGCTTGATTAGAAATGTTTGATACTTATTATACAACAGAAAGCACAGAAACAGCAGAAAATAAGGAATGTGGAGCCATTAAAACAGCTGGAATGAATCTCTGTGGCTCTTCAAATCAAATCTGCTTCAACCACACTCTGTAATAATTGAAAATCAAGATTTAAAATGTGTTAGCATATGGAGTTTTTTTCTGTTTCTTCCTTACCTTCCCCTAGTAAGACAGAGAGACTTGAAGGATGTGCATGAGGGAAAATATCTTCTTTAATTTATGACTTCCTTTATCCTCTCTCTCTGTAAGATTCCCACTTGCACTCGCATAAATGGAAAGTAATTGAGTGGGAGTGTGGAGAAGGATTAGTGAGACTATTGCTGCTGAGAAGTTGTGTGTTCTCTGTCACCTTCCTTGACAACTGCTGAGGTCTGTACAGGCACAAGGGAAGAAGGTAGGCTGTTGAAGTTTGATAAACTAACTCCATGACATGCACTGGAAAAGCAGAACTTGGTCTTCTCTAAGGGAAGTCACCCTAATCAGCTATTTATTTTGCAAGTGCTCTGAGATTGATCTGCTTGCAGGAAAGTTTACTGAGGTTATAATGACTGTCATCACCATATTGTCCAGACCCTATCTGATCAAAATGACAAAAGTAAGAAATTAGAAAAGTATGTCTTTAGCAAAATTAGTTCAGTTAGTGTATAAATACCTGTCATGGTTTTATCTGGGATAGAGTTCATTTTCTTCACTGCAGCTGGCACAGTGCTGTGCTTTGGACTTAGTATGAAAATAATGTTGGTAACACACCAATGTTTCAGTTGTTCCTGGGTAGTGCTTGTACTAATCAAGGACTCTTCTAGCTTCCCGTGCTCTGCCAGGTGCACAGCCAAGGGAGCGGATTCAAACTGGCCAAAGGGATATTCCATATCATGTAATGTCATGCCCAGTATGTTAACTGGGAGGAGCTGGCCAGGGGAAGGAGGCAGCAATTGCGGCTCGGGGACCAGCAGCATCAGTCAGCAGGTGGTGAGTGGTTGTATCGTTTGTGTTTCTGATTATTTCCCTTTTTCCCTTTTCCTTTTGTTTATATTATCATTATTGTTATTACTATAGTAATCCTCATTATTATCATTATTACCTTATTTTAATTATTAAACTGTTCTTATCTCAACCCACAAGTCCTTTTTTTCTTTTCCTCTTCCAATTCTCTCCCCCATCCCAGAGGGGTGGGGGGAGTGAGCAAGTGGCTGCATGGTGTTTAGTTGCCAACTGAGGCTGAACCACAACAATACCCTGATAGGCGTTACATCTCATATCACTACTAAAGATAGCATGAAGACATGGGAGCAAAGACTTGTCCCTGCAATGTTTACTTACAGGTTCAGATACACATACCATGGCCATTTCACCACCTCTTCACTCCTACAAAGCCTAGCTTCATAAAAGAAAATTTAGTTTGTGCTTTCTGTCACCCAACACTAAGGGGACAGCTTACCCTGTATTTTCATTCACATAAGGTCTTGGACATCTGGAATGCTAGTACCTTCTGAATTTGCCAACTTTTTGAAAAACATTCATGCACACAGAGTTTATTTTCACCACATATAAAGTATTGATCGTATTTGTAAAATTCAGAAAGACAGCTCAGTTACTAATAGTCTTCTCTTCCAAGGCAAACAAGGAATGACTGCATATATAAACTTATGACTGTATACATAAATATAATGAGTTTAATTTCCTGTTGCTGATGCATATAGTAATTTCCTAATATGTAGGAAAAGCCATCTGAGAAACCACTCTTCTTAGGCAATCACTTCTTTTGAGTAGTCACCCTGATGTATCTCTACATTTACTAGTTTTGATTTTTATTATTAGTCTCTCTCTTCAGGTGATTGTTAATTGTCCATTACTGTACTGTCTTGAAACGGTACTTTCATGTAAATTTCATGTTGTCCTGATATTTGGGATTGCATCTTCTGCTTGTAATTTAATTCTAGGTCTTTGCTTGGTAATGTAATAACTTATATGTAAATGTAAAAACATTTTTTGGAATGTCAGACATGCTTATTCAAGTACCTTCCCTTCAATAACATTGGATTCAAGAATCAAGTAACTTCAGCATCTTTGAGCAATCAAATATTCCTTTAAAATGAACCTTATGTTCTAAAATGTATATTCAGTCATAGCATGGTGAATGTGAGAATCTCTGTTAATTGATATCACTGGTATATTAAGGAGTCTGTGTGTATAGATATATAGGTACAATGCATGTATTTTACATACATATAATGATGACCACTGATAATGACTATAACCGGAATGTGAATGATTTTGATTGAAATGCACAGGAGGATTTTTTTTGTCATGATGCTCAAAGGAAAACTTAAAGCTAGGAATTAACCCGTCTGCCCAAATATGGTGACACCGCTTCAGGACTTAGCTTATCGTATTTCCTGTCTATTAGTTGACTAGAACTGTTAAGCCATTAAGAACTCCCTTTTGATTTGGTTAGGAAGATATGCACCTGTGAATAATGAAGCAATATAAAAATGAAGTTATAAATCATAAAAACGAAGTTATAAATACACAGAACTTCATGGCATAAATGATAGATTAGAACATTTTCTTTCTGATTCAGCATGGGAAAGCACATCCGGAAATACAGTGCCAGTAGAAAAAACTTAAGGTACAGTATAATATATTGTTTTAGACTTCTTGAAAACAAAGATTCTTGAACTCTTATACTATGCCAATAAAACTATTACTGAATATCTGATATTCCAATAGAAATCCTTCTTAATGGGAAAAATGCAATAGGCTGTAGTATAAATAAATACAATTGATAAGAGGCTAAGTTATTATTACTACTGTAGTTAATAATCCTATTAATATCCTACACTTCCTCAATTTCCACCACTTCTTAAAATGCAATACATTTCAAAACAATGAAGTTCTATATTCTTATGGATTAACATAACAAATAACAGCTTGCTTTGGTGAGGTAGTTAGTTAAAATAAGAAGAATGAAAAGCAGTTCTAAATTTCATTCTAAGTGTCTCATAATGTTCTCAATTAACTTTGTCCAGGAACTGGTAAACCAGTGTTACCAGTGGTCATTGCAAAAACTGTGTAGCAATTCTCCAGGAGGTGATTTACCTTAGAACAGCAGTCGAACTTAAAGTACAGTTAATAGATACCTTCCTATTAAACAGATTTTCTTAAAGCCAAGCTTTGCTTCTTTTACTTCTCACTGTTCTTATATCTTGTATTGTCTGTCATTAATTTCTAAGGCAGACAGGTATGATTTAAGGACACCTGTGCTTTGTTCCAGTACCAGAAGAATTGTGAGACTTGATCAGTCAATGCTTGCAAAATCCATTTGAATTACTTGGCTGAAAGACAGTGTTGCCATAGAAATTTGCATTGTTTGTTCTTATTCTCATATAATGCAGGCAGAAGAATAAAGAAATCCAGCAATGAAACAAAGAAGTACTTGATAATGTCATTACTGTAAAATTTTGCAGTGTTTTGCTGGCTTGATTCCTTCTTGCTTAGATATTTTTCCATAGTAATTGGAATTCAAGTGTACAGTGAACTAATTCTCCTGAGTTTACTTAGCAGGATTTGTGTTCACAGCCACATACTGTAGCTTTCATTTAAAGGATAATGACAAAAGTCATATGTTATCTTGAGTTTTGAATTTTCACATAATAGAGTGGCACGAATCCCATCACTCAAGCAACATCTGCCCTTGGTCCCTTAATCAAAATCTTCCATATCATTCTATTCCTGTAAATCTTCAAAGCACAACAGCTTGTGACTGTTCTGGGAGAATACAGCATTTCCCTCAGGCAACCAGATAATTTGAGGCCCCTTCATAATCAATTAATTGCCAAATATCTTCTGTTTTGCTTTCCTGATTCAAGAAGCTACATCAGGGTTTTCAAGCAGTAAGAGGTCACCAAAGAGGAAAGACACTAAAGATAGAAAATCCAAAACAAAAAAAAAACCCACAGGTGATGTAAATGGCATTTACAAGAATTGTCCAGGGGAATTAGCTGGTGCTGAGTAACGAATATTCAAAACATTAGCTAGCAGCAGACAAGTACCCGCAGGAAGGAGAGCCTGCAGCACTCCACTAGCTGGCAGATTCATACTAATGGTGGCCAACAACATAAAAGCTAACTAGAACTTAAAACAAATAAACGAAGAATGAAAGAAAACCCCATCTTGTATCTAGAATGCTGTTGTGGTTTAGCCAGCAACTCAGCCCCACACAGCCGCTCACTCACTCCCCCACTGGTGGGAATGGGACAGGGGAGAGAATCAGAAGGGTAAAGCTTGTGGGTTGAGATAAGAACAGTTTAATAATTAAAATAAAACAACAAAAACAATAATAATGCAATGGAAAGGAAAACAATGAGAGAGGCGCAAAACCCCAGCCGAGAGGGAATGAACAACCAAAACAACCCACACATGGTGACAGACCCAACCAACCACACACCCCAATTGCCCCCATTAATATACTGGTCGTGGCGTCACATGGCATGGAACGACCATCCCATTGGCCAGTCAGGGTCAGCTGCCCCGGCCCTGGCCCCGCCCCTCCCAGCCCCCTGCCCACCTGGCAGAGCACGGGAAGCTGGAAAGGTCCCTGACCACCACAGGCACCACAGTGAAGAGAATTAACTCTATCCCAGCCAAAACCAGCACAAATGCCTACAAGAGAGTCAGGCAGTCTTCTTCAAAAGATAGATGATGCTCCATTTATGAATCAAAAATAGTAATTTTTTAATATTTCAGTTTCAGTGTAATACCAGTATTGAGCTCTGTTTAAGAATTTAAAAAAATCAGTGGGGAAACTTTTTTAGTTGACCAATGTATTTAGGATTTTAATACAAAATATCAGTTTTATCTGGAATAAGGTAACAATCTAAGCATTTAATTATGAGTCTCACTTCATAAGATACCTCACCTGCCTTATCATGCAGGGTTACAAATACATGTAATTTTAATGTATGTATTTCCTCAAAAGGTTGTACAACCTAATCTAAATAGCATGAGTAGTAATAAAAGTGAATGTGTGGCTTTCAAATGTGCTAACCATCAGAGTAAAAACATTCCAGAGACTATGATACATACACAGCTGGCTAATATACAGTAATGACCATAGCACTGTATCTGCACTGCTTGAACTTAAAATAATTGCATACTTACTACATTGAGAAGACCCCCTCTAAGCTCTACTAGCACTGAGGAACTGAACGATGTTATAGTATAGTTTTGGCATTGTTTCTATCGCTGCACAGTAAATAAGCTTCCCTCTGATTATGTTTGAATGCAATGCTGCAATCTAGCCATAATAAACTGTATGAAAGCATGTATGTATGTATATTTAAGTATGAACTGTGTTATGGGTGATCTTTTTTTCCACTCTGGAGAACAAAAAAAAAATTCACAATGAGGGTAGTCAAACACTGTAGCAGGTTATGCAAAGCAGTTGCGGAATCACCATTCCTGGAAGTATTCAAAACTTGACTGACTATGACCCCTGAGAAACCCATCTCACTTGACCCAGCTTTTAGCAGGAGATCAGACAAGATGACCCCGAGTTCACTTCCCAATTAAACCTAAGAAACTACTTGGAGTGCATGCAAATCACTGAATCTTATTCCATATTTGACATCTACTGTGTTAATGTCAGCCTCTGATATAAATAATGTGAAAACCCTCAGCACCCGCTACAAAACATGCAAGTAAATTCAGCCTTCCTTCACTATATCCTGACTCACTAAAATATATGAACTGCTAAAATTGTGCCCTCTGTAGAACAAGAACTTGGTGAGAACAGAAAAACTAAATTGTAGAGAGATCTATGGGTTTAGTCATTTAGAAATTCACTAGAGGTGAACTTTGAAAACAGTTTCATCCTGAAGATCGGCGTCTCATGAGAGGAGAAAATCAGGGTCATTGCATCCAAAAGAGATCACTGAATGTACACTGACAGTAATGTAGAAGGTTTTAAGCACTGCACACACAAAGAACTATATGCCTTCTCTTATCCAAAGACCAATTATATGCTTCTAATACTACTAAGCAAGGAAAGTATCTTTAAAACTACATGCACTGCCCTCATTTACATTAGGGAATTTTAGAAAAGTTATCTACTGCTGCTGCTGTTACACTTTCTGACTACAACATGAGCAGCCTAAATATTGACAAGTTTTAAGAGCTGTTTTCGGCATTATGTTAAATTTTCTTCTAGGATGGCTTCCTGAAACAGTGACAAAAATGTGTTTGCACTTGATTGCTCATGTGTGCCAATATATTAACATTGTTAATAAAATGTAATAACATTGTTAATTATAGTTGTTTAGCCTAACCTGCTACTAAATGGATCTCAGCTTAGTTTCTGCCCCTCTCCATGTGAGAAACACCAACAGTATGCAGTAGAAAGCACTGCAAAGACACACGAGCTCGTCTCAAAAGGCCTCATGTATTCACTTTTAGGAGTATACCATTGGCAGCCTACAACCTTGTGGAGGAACAGCCTCAGGTGCCAGTCTACTGGGGGCAACACAGCCAGAAAGGAAGTTTGCAGAAAAGCACCTGGGAGTCCTGGTGGACAGCAAGTTGAATGCGATGCAGCAACCTGCCCTGCTACAAAGGTGGCTAACTATATCCCGGGCTGCATTAGGATGAGTGCTGCCAGCAGGACAAAGGGAGGTGATCCTTCCCCTCCATTCTGCAATGGTGAGGCTACAGCTGGAGTACTGTGCCCGTTTCTGGGCTCCCCAGTGCAAGAAAGATACAGAGATACTGGATAGAGTCCAGCAAAGAGCCATGAAGATGATGAAAGGACTGGAGCACCTCTCCTATGAGAAAAGGCTGAGACAGCTGGGACTGTTCAGCCTGGAGAAGGCAAGGGTCAAGGGGGACCTTAGAGGAAACAAAGAAGACAGAGTCAGGTTCTTCCAGTGGCAGCCAGAGACAGGACCAGAGGCCATGGGCACAAACTGAAACACAGGAGGTTCCATCTGAACCTCAGGAAACACTTTTTCATTGTGAGGGTGACTGAGCAGAGGTTGCCCAGGGAGGTTGTGGCATTTCCGTCCTTGGAGATCTTCAAAAGTCATCTCAACATGGTCCTGGGCAACCAGCTGTAGGTGACCCTGCTTAAGCAAGGAAGATGGACATGAGGACCTCCAGAGGTCCCTTCCAAACCCAACCAGATTCTGTGAACCTCAAAACAGAAAATTAATACAGGCTATGCAGAGCTAATAAACTTTGTCTCTCAGTAATGTTTAATACCTGAAGTGCCTGGCAAAGGAATGACTATATTGAACAATTTTTTTTTTCCTGCCATTCCTTTTAGCAATATAAAGTCTGTCAACATCTGAGCTCTTACTGATTCAGACACAACCTGCCTCTTATTATTCCCACCTAACTTCCATAGACAGAGATGTTTGGTCTTTCTATTCTCACACTCAGATGTCCACCTGTAATTGTATTCACTGAATAAAGATAAGAATTTTAAAAGTATTAAACTTCACTAATTTCTTCCAATTTTGGAAAGTCCTAGTTTGACTATGGCCATAGATTTTAGACACATGTATTTTGAATTACAGTCTCCTGTTTGGCATATGCAAGGTAGAAGTGGCTCATGGACCTGAACTTTTAGAAACCTTTGGACTCTGTGAAGCTGGCACAGTTCAGTTGCATCCTTATCGCACTGAAGTAAAGCGATCACAGGTCTCATTAGCTGTTCTTGCTATAATGCTTACAGTGCAGTTTCATTGTGAATTTGTTTGTAGTTGTCCTGGTTTCAGCTGGGATAGAGTTAAATTTCTTCACAGTAGCTAGGATGGGGGTGTGTTTTGGATTTTTGCTGGGAACAATGTCGATAATGTGGAGACGTTTTACTTGTTTCTAAGTAGCGCTTACACTAGTCAAGGACTTTTTCAGCTCCCCATGCTCTGGCAGGTGGGCAAGAAGCTGGGAGGGGACACAGCCGGGACAGCTGATCCCAACTGACCCAAGGGATATTCTATACCATATGTCATGCTCAGTATATAATGCTGAGGGAAGAAGAAGGAAGGGGGAGACGTTCAGAGTGATGGCATTTGTCTTCCCAAGTAACCCTTACATGATGGAGCCCTGCCTTCCTAGAGATGGCTGAACACCTGCCTGCCCATGGGAAGCAGTGAGTGAATTCCTTGTTTTCCTTGGCTTGCACACATGGCTTTTGCTTTACCCATTAAACTGTGTTTATCTCAACCCATGAGTTGCCTCACTTTTACTCTTCCAATTCTCTCCCCCATCCCACTGTGGGGGAGTGAGCGAGCGGCTGCGTGGTGCTTGGTTGCTGACTGGGGCTAAACAATGACAGTAGTCTAAAACTTAAATGCTAAAACTGTGAAATCTCAATTGTGTTTGCCTCTTTTTTTATTTCAACAAGAAATTTTGAAGCAGAAAGATTCTAGCCCAGTCCATAAAATCAGAATCTGAAATCTGTCTCACACAAGGTCTTCTGAATTAATCATGTGTTCTCCACTCCTTGGCCATACCTCCAGTCTACTCGTATCATACCAGGGATGTCACCCTGCTATCGAATCCGAGGGCTACTTTTTGAAGTCACAATACTCTTTAGGATGGAATGACAGATTAAATCCAGTTGGACCCTGTAGTTCTGGCCACTGAATTTCTATTTTGACTCTGCCCCTTACTAATTCATCTAACAGACTACAATATTTATTTCTGAATGAATATGTGGATAAACATGCAAATGTATGTGTAGCTATTCCATGTTAAATGGTTTTATCTTCAACATTTATCTTTAATTTTGGGTGTTTCTACTCCAAATCAGAAGTGCTCTACATACACTGTTTTTTATAAAAGTGTCCCTCAACTAAGGTGTTTGTTCTCATATTCATCACTGTCTTAATTGTTTCTAGATGTTCTCTATCATCATAGCATAATGTGATCCAAAAGCTCAAATACTAATCTGTTCCTCTATTCTTCATTACAAAACACAGTTTAACAATCTGACCTGGCTCTCATTTCCAAAGCCATTTTATAATCCCTAGCGTTCAAACTGAATGACGCGTTAATACCACAGTGGTTTAGTTGCATACTACATGTATATTTTTTTTTAAAATATATAACGTGTAAAAAAATTTGAAATTATTATCATAAAGTATAAGAATGGCTATATTGAACATACACTGCAAAACAGATCTGGCCTATATTTAATGCAGTGTAACAAAACAGCTTGATAAAACACTATAAAATATTACAGTATATATCTGTGAAATCCTGGAAATCCCTTAGCTATACCAAAATAAAATTCTAAAAATATTTTTTCAAATGATCTTTGAATAATACAAAATCTAAAAATCAAGCATTCAACATTGTTATTGTATTCACAATATTTGGTTTCTCAACATTGTTGCTATTTATTTACACATAATTCTGTGGCTAATTTAAAATTGCTTTGATTGCACTATTCCATACCACCAGCTTCAGAATTCCACAATGTGAGTTTCTTTATCTTAAAACAGAAAATACTAAGCAGAAATTAAAGAATTAGAAGCCAAAGACAGTTTTTTCTATTGTAGGTCTCCATTGTAAAAACGGTACAGGTGTACACAGATATGCATGTAGACCCTGAAAGTAAAAGGCTGCAGTTGCTCTTTGTTGCTTAATTTAATAAGACTACAAAATTAAGGATATAATCAAAATCATTCTGTTTCAGTGCAGATCTGAAATATCCTGACCACCACTTAGTTTAGCTGATCTAGAACCAATCATCAATGAAGCAATCTGTTAAAATACCAAGTAAGACCTTCCACAGGGGCAGACAGTGTTCTCCTGAACTAAACAACTCCACAGCAGCAAGTTTCCTAGACTACAACTGTACCTCAGGTTCTCTTTCTTGAAGCTTTTGCCCTTTTTTAGGGTACAGGCATACCCAAAGCCCTAATGTGGTTTCTCTGACATATCTACAGCTCTGGGTGGCAGCTGTGCACAAACTTACTCTTTAGCTTCTTTACCTGCTGAAAGCCACACAGAAAAACCATGTGGGGCTCTAGTCAATATGAGAATTTGTACTTACTTTCCATAAATAATATTTAAAGACCCTTGGAAATAAACTTTTTTCCAGTTAATGTTCACTGGCTATGAATAATGGGAATCATAAGCGTGACTCAAGTGAATACATGACTTTAAAGCAGAAGAATATTCATAACATTGTTTTCAGCTCTATTTCAACTACTTATTTCTATAGGCAACTTCAGTGTACTGCTACTACAGATGGAGTACCTAGGCTTCAACAGCATTGTGCAATAAAACTTTAGTATGATATATAGATTAAGAAGAACAATTCAGTGTTTAATGTGTGAACTAAGTAATGTAACAGTGAATCCATGGTGACCATTCAAAATGAATTTCAAGAAAAAGAACAGTTTATTTGCTTCATAAAAACCTGTGAAGCATTCAGATTGAATAATGTAAGCAGAATGCTGCAATATAAATCTTCTTAATTTACATCCAGGGCTTCATTATGCATATTTTATAGCACTCCACAGAACTTTAATTTACAGATTTTTGGAACTCTACCAACCCCAAAGAAGTGCTAAACATGCCTGTTGGAACATTTAACCAAAGTAAGTCACTAGAGATTTCCTTAATGAGTGCAGAATTATCATTTATTTGCATTCTTAGTAGATTTAAAGCAGTAAGGCCTATTAACAAGATAATGGTAAATGCTATTTGAATGTTAGTCTTCAGCAAACTATTCACTAAAATGAATAACTCAATGTACAAATTTCATAGTATGTAACTAAATTGAGCCAGCATTTGCTCAGCTCGTTTAGGTAGGTAATTTGACTCAAAATGGCCAGTTGCTGAACAATGTGCAGCTGAACAGACTCAAGGAAATAACTCTAATAAAAACTCTAGAATGCATCTCTAGTCTTTGTCGACCTTCACTAGTAATTTTCCTAAATATTGAGCAGTATGAATACAGAAAGATACAATAACTTGCCATTACAACCTCTGTCTATAACTAAGAATATCTTTGCTGGTAAAGGCATATCAGTGAATTTAATAGTTTAATAGTTTCTTCACAAACCTGCCCACTGAAAAAATATTGTAGTCTAACCGTATTACACTTCTACAGATTGGAAATGCTCGGTCTTCATTTCAGCTCTAGAAGCTACAGTGATTTTTAAGGGCTTGGGATAGGAAACTCTAATTTAAGAACATGAAGCTGACATCTGGTGATGGGGCAACAGATATTTCTATGACAATATTTAATTCTAGTATCTGTCTTAGTGACAGGAACAATTTCTCTGATCACACACGCATTGGACTGAACAGTGTTTCTTACAACACCCCTAGCTGCATAACTGATTTCCATTACGAGCTGGAGAATGAATTTATCATAGAAGAAATGCAGTTGCCTATAAAACTACTAAAATTAGAATGATTGGGCAGTATTATGTCCTATGTGGAATTATCAGGACCTCTGAACACCACCAAAACCAGAGTTTACTCTGTTAGAGCAAGGTTTGTTTCTTTCTCCAACACATAATTCCTTACTATTTAACTATTTACTCAATACCCTAACGTTTTTCCCATATAGAAGAGTAAGTTTTAAATTACACTGAAAGTAGGAGACACAGAGTTGTCAGGTCCCAACGTGCTCCACAATAGCACTGAGATGAAAGTGCAGATTGGTTGGTTTGGATCTTTATTCTTGTTGTATTTTACTTGGTTTGGGTTTTGGGTTTGGTTTGGGTTCTCTCCCCCCCCCCCCCAGATCTTACTTTTTGCTGTACTGAAACATTTGTATTTCAAGTTCTCTGCAGTACAAATGCAGAGGACAAGCCTAGGAAAACAGGGAAAGACAGGAATTTGCTCCTTGGTTTTCTACAGGGCTTCAAAGCAGGCAACGAAGACCCCACAGACTCCCCACAAAGCAGAGTCATCAGCTAATTTAGGAAGCATTTATTTGTCTTGATTTATCCTACTACACTACAGCTTTGTATCTGAGGCAGCACAAGTTGAATTTGTACTCCAGAGCAGGTGTAGTCCCTGGCATTTTTAAGTCCAGACTGAGTAGCTTATCAGAAGACAACACATCTCCTTCCGTATTTATACACCAAACATACCTTTAAAGGAAGGCAGGGAATTATGGACATCTATGTCTCAGCCTTACACACAGCTGGGACAAAGCCAGCATCTGGAGATCAGATAGCAAAAGGTCCCACAATGTGTACTTGCCCTTCAGTGTATAACCAGCAACTGTGCCAAACAGGCCTCATGCCAACCCTTAAACCGTTAAACTCCAAAACAGGCATTATTTCTGAAAATTATGTCTGACTCTACATCCATTGCATATCCAAAAACAAATACCTAAAAACCACAAAAGGTGCTGAAAGAAGACTTACTTGCTAATTTAAGGATATTTGGCTTTTGGCATGTTTTAATTTAAGTTAAATGTATCTCTTTTTAACAGTGTAGATGATGAACTCGAATGCAATGATCCTTGGAGCTTCTACTATGTCACATTCTGCTGGAACATGCTACAAAACTATGTCATGTAGAGGTCATAATTTGCATAAACATACAGATAGCTTTTTTAAAAAAACAATCAATAAGAACTAGATCAGCTGCATTAGATACTGAACATTTGCAATCTCTTTTTAGACTACTGCTGTCTGTAAACAGTGGGGAATTTATGAAATATTTATACAGGGTATAATGAATGACCTCTAAAACTGCTGATTATCATTTTGTTGCTCAATAACCCTATTAACATCTCCAAAGACAAATGGTGAAACATGATCACACGTTTAAAGCTTTAGGATACATTTAGTTAAAAGGGTCACATATTAATAGGAAGGTTAAGTGAATGCATAGAGTAGCAAAGTTGGTGAAATGCACCTAACTTTCACTACTACAGACTGGACTTGATACATGCAATTTAAAAGCAAGGACATGGAATGAGGAAACCTCAAACCCAAAAACATGCCTCTAAAAAAGACAAAAAACAGTGTGTAATTGCTTGTTCAAGTCTGTGATCGTAATGGCTATTAAGAAAATTTTTAAAATGTGACCAAAAGAAATGAGAGAAAAGATGAAGATTCAGGCAGCCCTGTGGGGTCTAAACTCATTTCAGCAATGTGTTGACTCCAAACTGTTATATACAGGTATATAATTTTCCTCTTAAAAAATTGACAGTTGTGCCAAATTCTTGACTAACAAGCCGTTACTATGAGATACAAAATAGGTGGGGGGGGTTGTTGTTTGTTTTTTTCTTTCAGGATTCTGGCCCAATAATTTTGAGCCTGTAGTCCAGCTGATCTTATATCTGGGAGATGCGACATGGTAGGCTGTTGCAAAAACAGGGATTATTTAAACTTTAAAGAAAAAACCAAACAAAAACAAAAAAAGAACTGCTGGTGGTATCCTGATTGCTTCTAATTCAGAAGATCAGAAAATAAAATTGTGTCTGTAAAAATAGATAGAAATAGGAGGAATGTTTTTAAAGATTATAATGTTAGGGGAATATCTGGCAATGTGAATGGGGAATGTCATTCTCATGACATCTGTTATATATATGGGTGTGTGAATGTAAACGCATGCATATGTATTGCCTGTCTACTTTATGACATTTCTAGGGCTTTGTCATCTATGACTGCAGTTAGTTAACAAACATTTCTGCACTGTGTCAGTGGATAGGCCATTTTTCAGTTTCATACTAAATTCACAATGTTAGCTGTGTTTTATGCTCCTCTACAAAGCAATTACTGATTTTCCGTCTCGCTAGATATACTTTTGGAAGCTAAGATATTCCAATATAATCAAGAGTTTAGATGACAAGCACCTTTGTACAAGGAACTCAATTCTTTTGTAACATGTACCTTTAGGCTTATCTTATGTTGTCAGAGGCAGCAGCAGGCAGTAAGTTTTACTCACCATTAAAAATAAGAATGCTGCTGTTTTCTTTTAATCTGACATTTTACTACCAGCAAAAATTCTATCAATATATGACTCCCAGGCCCAGCATAGCTACCAAATAAATCCATGCTATCAATAACGCTTGCATTACTGCTGCTACAGACAGATTCAAACACATACACTAGTAAGTCCCTGCATCAGCATTAATACTGCTGCTTACCAAACTTTGTTTCCAGACAGATAAGGTTTTAATTACCCAACATCAATCATGAACTACAACAGTGCTACCGTACTTCAGAGCTCTGCTAAGATTACTTGAGAGAATGCAACACAAGAACCCCAGGAATGCTGACAGCTGCTTAGACTTTTGAAGACTACTTTTATCCAAATGAAAGATGTTGTCATTACTTTCAAAAGGATCCATCTACGTAGAGTATTTATTGACATAATGGCTGATATGTCCTTCAGGTGAGATCAGCCCTATGCAGGAGGCAAGCAGAAAACATAAATTATTAACTTCTTATTCTGAAGCTTTAAGTGGAACATGAGTAGAGCATCATCCTTCAAATACGGACATATTACACAACACAGAGTTTCCTGAGCTCATTATTTTGCTGAAGAACTATAGGTCTAATGGTCCTGAAACAGATTTTATTTTCTTTTAGTTATGAAAATCATAGTTTAATGTAAAATTAAGTTCCAAGAAATGTTATTTTTTGAATTCTCTGTTTTAATTCTGTAGTGGTGGCATGCTGAAGTATGTCTTTCTGATTCTACCCATAGCTGTAACTCAAGATCCCCAAGTACTGCTAGTAGCATTTCTCTCTCGTGCACCAGATGTTCTAGAAATACACTGAAATTCAGGAAATTTCTAGGAAGGTAATGGATCTATTCTTTCCAGAAGGCCATATGAACTTAATCAATTAAATGATCTTTTTACTGCAGAGTATTTTATATACATAAATATGCAGGTATAAATATATACAGAACAATACAAACATATCTATATCCAAAATGTATCTATGTATAAATGCAATAAAGTGAGACAGATAGATAAGACAGTTATTTTCTAATTGTATGAAACAGCTTTACCTTTTTGAATTATCATAAAAAATAACTATGTTACCTGCCATATAAATATTATCTAAAATCTTTTCTGTTGTTCATAAATTACATACTCCTCCCTGTGACAACTTTCAAAAAAACAGTATCTAATAAATTTCAACATTTTTTAAGTGATCTGTTCAACACTCCTATGCCTTCCAGGTTACGTGAAATCAGACTTTTGTTCTGAATGTTCTTCTTTTTAATACCTGATGTACTTGGTTGCAAATACCTGTTTGAAAGAATTTTAATTCCTTTTTTTTCCCTGGATTCATTTCTGTATCATCCCTATGGAACAGCAATTAGGCAAAGAAGAATATGAGTTAAACGAACACACATATTTTGGCAGGTTACTAACATGTTACTGCAGCCTTCTGCAACCTTACTGAAGAGCTTATTAGCTGGTATGGAGTGCAGCATTCACCTTTACAAAGTTTTCACACTGGCCACTTTATAGTACAGAATATATATGGTGCAGTCTGCACCCACACACAAAAATGTCAACCGTAAGGAAATATATGGGGAAAAAAGGTGTGATACAAAGCTGAAACAGACAGAAGGTCGATCACCAGTGGAAGACAATACTCAACTGAATCCATTAATTTTTTGTGCCTCCACATTTATTCCCCCAAGGTTTATTTAGTGATATGTATGGAGGTCCAAAAAAAAAAAAAAAAAAAGGATATTACATTAAAAGTGTACTAAATATTCTTGATTTAGTAACTTAACCTTGAAGTTGGGTTGGTGGGAAGCAAGGTGCATAACATTCTTGTAAAGCTGCTTGTAGTCTGACAGAATCAGAGCCTGACAGAATGACTGTGAGGTACAGAATTAATTTAAGGATCAAGACTGGACCTGGGAATCCTTCCATTTGCTGTGTATTCAGCTCTGGCCATTTTTATACATTATCAATTAAAAATAGATGTACGTGCATCCTCAAATGTTGAAGATATGTTGGTGAGGGACAAACCTCTGATGCATTTTTCAGCTGTTAATAATTACAGAAGCCTACAGTATTATGGACTATATAAGCAGGTTTTATTCCCCTCTATGGCACACAAGGTTTCCTTGGGAAGTAACAGCCACAAGGAACTAGGACAACAAATTACAGGAGCAGTAAAGATCTTAAATCTACTTGCTTCTGCATTCTAAAATGGTATTTAGAAATTCTATACCGGTGGCTAAATAAAATTTCTTGAACTTGAAGACACTTCACCATTTCTTAACTTTCAACTGGATTTTAAGATGAACTGGGAAGAAAAGCAGTGGGAAATTATGAGGATGAGTTCACGTAAAAATCATGAATTTAAGCTTTCTTGCCACTGACTCAAAATTCTTACAATTACTTGAGGTTTTACATTTCAGATGTCTGTTTAAAGAGATGTACCCAGACCTCTGCCTACACCAATCATGAAACCAAAATTACAAGCAGCAGGTTTTAAAGAGTCTCTGACTAGGCAGCTACAGGCTAATTTGCTGTCTAATTAGCCAGCTCAGGTTGGGATGCAAAACTTTGATAGGGTGCAGCACTCCAAGTCACAGGCTTCTGCAGCAAACCGTATTAGCTTACTGTCGTTCCATGTAACAGGGCAATTATTTTTCTGGACCAGAACTGGCTTGGTGCTCTCACTCTAGCCCTGCTTTACTGGAAATACTTGTGTCATGTTTCACATTCTAGAATTGTATGCTGACTTAGATTTTTTTTTCCTACCACATAATTACATTAATTTTTACAATGGTGACAGAGAGTGAAGAACTACTTCCATTATCTGTGGGAAATTTCATAAACATTGTTGGAATAATCAGAAAAACCTAGAGAACTTTATTTCCAGGTTTGGTTTTAATCAATGTGTGGTGGGCAAAAAAATTACTGCTTAAAGTTACATTAAGCTTCATTTCTTGTTAATATGGTACTATGCAACATAGCTACGTTATTTTCTTTCACTGCCACTCTTTCTACTGTCTTATTTTGTAGGTGATTTTTTTTTATTTCAGTTGAATCTTGTGGTCTGTTAAAAATCAACTCCGAAATCTTTTTTCTGATAAAAATGAAATACTTATCCCATTCACATTTTTTATATTTTGCAAATATTCTAATTTTGCTTCTTCTTGACAGTCAGAGAAAAATTAACTTAGTTGTAACGGGATCTGATTTGTTACAACAATGCAAATTTACTATTCAGGCCTTTTCAGTTAAGCTTTCTGAAAAAAAGAAAACGGATTAAATACTTCTGATTTCTCAAATTACTGATACTAGGATAGTAAATTGCTGCTTATACACGCTACTGCTATGACAATAATATCTTCTCTAATTTCTCCCTGTTGTGTTTTAATATATAAGCTTGTGGGTGGTGGAAATACTAAGATAAGAATTTAAGAATCTTTTAGTATTCATACAATACAGATTTTGCTTTTTTGAATGTTTCTTTTTAGCAAAAATATCCTAGAATCATAGAATTATTAAGGTTGGAAAAGGCCTCTGGGGATCATCAAGTCCAACTGTCAACCCAACACTACCATGCCTCCTAAGAGGCAATCCTCGTTCAGCTTTCCACATCTGACAATATTCCTGTCTTCACATTGAAAACTATCATTAACTCAAATATTTTAAAGACACTAATATTACAATACGCATATGTGACAACTGATAACCTGAATGCAGAACTGCTTTTTACTGAATCCCTCACTGCAATACCCCAGGGCACTCCAGGCCAGTAGAAATGCTCTTAAAAAGTAAACGGAGTACTTCACACAGCACTGTCAACAGGAAAATTCTGGACAGTGCTGCTATAGGAGATTGAGGAGACAGAGAATATCAGCAAGTTCAGGAAGAAGAAAATTCCTACACAAAAACCCATAAATGTATACTGGAAGGACAAGCTACGAGTATACTCTCATACAAGAGCTATGAGAGAAAAGGGGAATAGACCACCGAAAGTATCTAGGCTCCCATGTTCATCCAGAACAATACCTCTTCTAGACACTGCTTGAGGCAGAATGAGGTAGATGGATCATCAGTCTGACCTAGTAGGGCATTTTATACTGTTTTATATTCTTATGCACAACGGCTTCTCACCTCTTACTACTGTAAACACTTCTCTCTCTGCATCTACATATTACCATTTCTGTGTCCCATACATACACAGGAGCCACCTCTTTTGTGTTTCCCTCCAAATACAGTTGAATTCATTCTCAGAAGTGGCCGTAAGTTATAGTGACACAGGGGGCACACTTTTGCGGTAGGTTACATTAGAGAAGGCACTCTCACTGCATTAGGTTACTCCATTCGATACAGTTATCAGTGCCAAAGGCAATTTCCCAAGATTGTGTATTCTGCAAAAGAGGTCACAACACAGTTCAGAAGCTGGGTTTCACTGCACTATGCCATGAATAGGCATAGTGCAGGATGTTGCTTTTTGCATATGCAAGGGTAAAGCCTTCAATCCTAGGTAAGAACAAGGGAGGAGTGACCTAAAGCTTTTTGCCAGAACGTAGGGCATGCTGCTTAAACTAGATTATGCATCATAGGATAATTCAGATTAGAAGGAGCCTCAGGAGATCTCTAATCCAGCCTCCTGCCCAAAGTAGGGTCAGCTATGACATCAGACCAGGTTACTCAGGGCTTGATACAGTCCAACCTTGAAAACCTCCAAGGATGAAGACTGCACAACCTCTCTCATCAGCCTTTTCCACCGCTTGATTATCCTCATGTGGAAAAAGGTCTTCCTTATATCCAGGTCTATGCTCTCATTTCCATTAATGGCTGTTGACTCTGTTAGTACACTGCAAGAAGCTCTCAGCCTGCTTTGCTGCCAGGGCACACTGCTGTCTCATGCCCAGCTTGCCAGCTATCAGCACCCCCAAGTCCTTCTCAGCAGAGCTGCTCCCCAGCCAGTCAAGCCCCAGCCTGTGTCATTACAGGGTGTTCTTCCTTCCCAGGTGCAGGAGTTAGCACTTTTCACGTTCATCCTGGCTGAACCTCATCAAGTCCACAGTGACCCATCCCTTCAATCTGTCTAAGTCCCTCTGAATGGCAGCCTTGCCCTCAAGTATGTCAACAGCTCATCCTCCCCTACACACACTTTGGTGTCACCTCCAAACGACAGCGCACTCCATTCACCTCCTCCAGGTCATTGATGAAGATGAGAACTGAGACAGGTCCCAGGACAGTCCCTGCAGTACTCCCATTTTTTACATGCCTCCAGGTAGAGTATAACCTATTAACCGCCACCCTCTGAGGATGATCATCCAGCCAGATTTTTAACATAGTTGCATACCCACCCATACTATAATATTCTAGCTTTCATTAATAAATATTGGGGGAGACACTGCCGAAAGCTCTGTTCAAGTTGATGTAATGGATATCCACTGCTCTCCTGTCATCCACAAACCCATCATTTCATTACAGAAAGCAATTGTACTGGTCAGGCATGACTTGCCCTTGGTAAATCCATGCTGACTGTTCCAAATCATTTTCTTTTCCTCCGTGTGCCCAGAAATGTGTTCCAGGAGGACTCACTCCATGATTTTCCCAGCTGTGTCAGCGAAACCAGGACATCTGGTCATTTTAGCCTAATTCCATTTTCAAATTAAACTCATACGATGGGTCATAATAAAGTGAAGCCAAACACTCACCTTCAGATAACAGCATCTGTCCCACTGATGAAACTAGGATGATTTCACAAAGTTGGAGCATGGATACACAAGTATGAAAGTGATAATAAAGTTATCTTTAATAACGAAGAGTTATTCTTTGTAAACAATTTTGGTGACTGAGAAAGGACTACAAACACTGGGGAGAGGGTCTAGACATTTATCAGGAAAAGCGTATTGCATTTCTGATTTTTAAAGTGTGGAAAATGCCATATGTAACTCTTTTAGATCAATGGCATTTCTTGCTTCATTACTCTCTACCTATAATCACTTGCTTAAAAGTGTACAATTATCATAAATGTTCAAATTAGACAAATATACACACTGCCAGGGTGCAGCTGGGGGCAGCCCCAGACCCAGGCGTTGGGCACCTCCTTGGGGACAGGCCAAAGCCATGCCAGAGAACCAGCCACCAGGTGGGGGTGAGGAACAGGTCTGGTGAAGGGAACCAGGCTCAACACAGCCCTGGGGATATCTGGGCAGGGCCGTCATGCTGAGGTCAGGTTGGGACACTAGCCCCTCTGGGTCTGGGCTCAGACCCAGGGCCATGGCTGTGCAGCAGGGCTGTGGATCTACCATGGACCAAGCGCCGATGCCTCGGCTGACAGTAGCCCCCATGGGCAGGGGATCAGCCACGGCCTCTTCACAGGGAACCCAGGAGCATCTCCCAACACCCACCAGTGGCATGGGGCTGCCCTTGGCCACACTGGACCCCAGCCCCAGTGGCCAAACCTCTATGGGGATGTGCTAAGTGTCCTTACACACACACACTATACTGGCAACTGCAAGCTTTACTCTATTAAGATTTAGTGGATTTTCTATACGGAAGGGGAACTGTTCTCATCCTCTCAACTGCTATGTATCTTCACCATTCTTCATCAGCAATCTCAGGAACCCTGCCTTGAATTCCACAAACACATGAAAAATTTAGATACACTTATATGTTTGTGTGCTCCACAACATTTACACATTTTGCAAACAGACATTCAAGTGGGTTTGCCTTCAAAATCAAGTATCACAACAGTATTTTAGAATCAGTCATGTACTGTTTGCAATGTCTCAAAAACTGTCTAGAGATACTATATCAACTTCTGATCTATTCTCATTCTGCTGCTACGATGGCCATAAAAAGGGAAGACGAGGTTGGAGTAATTCATCCAGAATTATTTTTGCAAATCCATCTGTGTTACAGTTCAATACTGTTACATAGAATCATAGAATAATATAGGTTGGAAAGGACATTTAAGATCACGGCGTCCAACCACAAAGCTAACAGTGCCAAATCCACCACAAAACAATGTCCCTAAGCACCACATCCAAATGTCTTTTAAATACATCCAGGTGGCGACTCAACCACTTCCCTGGGTGGCCTGTTCCAATCCCTGACAACCCTTTCACTGAAGTAATACTTCCTCATATCCAGTCTAAACCTCCCCTGGTGCAGCTTCAGGCCATTTCCCCTTGTCCTATCGTTAGTAACTTGGGAGAAGAGATGGACACCCACTTTGCTGCAACCTCCTTTTCAGGTAGTTGTAGAGAGTGATAAGGCCTCCCCTCAGTCTCCTTTCCTCCAGACTGAACAACCCCAGCTCCCTCAACCTCTCCTCATAAGACTTGTTCTCCAGACCCTTCAACAGCTTCTTTGCCCTTCTCTGGACACGTTCCAGCACCTCAATGTCTTTCTTGTACTGATGGGTCCAAAACTGAACACAGTATTAGAGGTGCGGCCTCACCAGTGCCGAGTACAGGGGCACCATCACTCCCCTACTCCTGCTGGCCACACTATTGCTGATACAAGCCAGGATGCTGTTGGTCTTCTTGGCCACGTCGGCACGCTGCTGGCTCACGTTCAGCCGGCTATTGATCAATACCCCAAATATTCCACCGGGCAGCTCTCCAGCCACTCTTCCCCAAGCCTGTAGCGTTGCATGGGGTTGTTGTGACCAAAGTCCAGGACCCGGCACTTTGCCTTATTGACCCCCATATAACTGACAGCCTATTGATCCAGCCTGTCCATATCCCTCTACAGAGCCTTCCTACCCTCGAGCAGATCAACAGTCCCGCAGAACCTGGGGTCATCTGCAGACTTACTGAGGGTGCACTTGATCCCCTCATCCAGATCATTGATAAAGATATTAAACAGAACTGGCCCCAACACTGAGCCCTGGGGAACCCTGCTTGTGAGCGGCCACCAACTGCATTGTCTCTGGGCCCGGCCGTCCAGACAGTTCTTTACCCAGAAAAGGGTACGCCTGTCCAAGCCATGAGCAGCCAGTTTCTCTAGGAGACAGCTGTGGGAAATGGCGTCAAAGGCTTTACTGACATCTAGGTAGACAACATCCACAGCCTTTCCTTCATCGACTAAGTGGGTCACCTGGTCATAGCAGGAGATCACGTTAGTTAAGCAGGACGGGCCTTTCCTAAATCCATGCTGGTCAGGCTGATCGCTTGATTGTCCTGTACGTGCCATGTGATGGCACTCAAGATGACCGGCTCCATAACCTTCCCTGGCACTGAGGTCAGGCTGACAGGCCTGTAGATCCCCGGATCCTCCTTCCAGCTCTTCTTGCAGACGGGCGTCACATTTGCTAATCTCCAGTCAGCTGGGACCTCCCTGGTTAGCCAGGACTGCTGATAAAGGATCAAAAGTGGCTCAGTGAGCACTGCTGCCTCATCCCTCAGTGCCCTTGGGTGGATCCCATCTGGCCCTACAGACTTGTGTGTGTCTAGGTGGTGTAGCACATCACTCACCATTTCCCCTTGGATTATGGGGGCTTCATTCTGCTCCCTGTCCCTGGCTTCCAGCTCAGGGGGCTGTGTACCCAACAAAAACACCTGGTCTTAAAGACTGAGGCAAAGAAGGCATTAAGTACCTCCACGTTATCCTCAGCTTTTGTCACTGTATTTCCTCCCACGTCTAATAAATGCTGGAGATTCTCCTTAGCCCTCCTCTTGTTGCTAATGTATTTATAGAAGTATTTTTACTGTGTTTTACGGCAGTAGCCAGATGAACCTCTAGCTGGACTTCGACCCTTCTAAGTTTCTCCCTGCATAACCTCAATACACTTCGATACTCCTAACTTGCCTGCACTGTCTTCCAAAGGTTATGAGCTCTCCTTTTCTTTCTGAGTTCCAGCCAAAGCTCTCTGTTCAGCCAGGACGGTCTTCTTCCCTGCCAGCTTGTCCTTCTGCACATGGGGACAGCCTGCTCCTGCACCTTTAAGACTTGCTCCCTGAAGAGTGTCCAGCCTTCCTGGGCTCTTTTGCCCTTCAGGGCTGCCTCCTGAGGGACTCTGTCAACCAGGCTCCTAAACAGGCCAAAGTCTGCCCTCCTGAAGCCCAAGGTGGCAGTTCTGCTGATGCCCCTCCTTGCTTCTGTGAGAATCAAAAACTCTCATTTCATGATCGCTATGCCCAAGATGGCCTCCAAGCATCGCATCACCAGCAAGTTGTTCTCAGTTCCTGAACAACAGGTCCAGCGAGATGCCTTCCCCCAGCTGGCTCCCTCACCAGCTGTGTCAGGAAGTCATCTTCCACACACTCCAGGAGCCTCCTAGCCTGGTTCCTCTCTGCTGTATTGTATTTCCAGCAGACATCTGGTAGATCAAAGTCCCCCCTGAGGACAAGGTCTAGCGACCATGAGGCTTCTCCCAGCTGCTTGTAGAATAATTCATCTGCTTCTTTGTCCTGGTTGGGTGGTCTCTAACAGATTCCCACCATGATATTTGCCTGGCCTTCCCCGATTCTTATCCATAAACACTCAGCCCCTATCATCAACATCATCAAGCTCTAGACAATCCACATGCTCCCTAACACACAGAGCTACCCCACCGCCTCTCCTGCCTTGCCTATCCCTTCTGTAGAGTTTATAGCCATCCATTGCAGCACTCCAGCTGTGCGAGTCATCCCACCATGTTTCCATGATGGCAACTATATCATATTTTCCCTGCTGTACAATGGCTTCCAGCTCCTCCTGCTTGTTGCCCATGCTGCATGCTTTGGTGTAAATGCACTTCAGCTGGGCAGTCGTCCGTGTCACTTTCTTAGTGACACCCCTTAATTCCTTCAAGGTGTTTCACTGGTATTTCCCTCTTGGCTCCTATTACCTCAGTAGCCCCTAGCTCATCTCTGTACAACTTCGACTGTGCTCCAGTGAACCTGGTGCATCTCAGAGGCACAGGCTGAGTGCCCTTGCTAGCACCCTGCCCTCTAACCTTGGCATGTCATCCTTCAGCTTGTCTCGGGCAAGCCTGATATTAACTCCCTCCCCCTTCAAGTCTAGTTTAAACCTCTGTCAGTGTTCTCTGCAAGCTCACGAGCAAAGACCCTCTTTCCCCTTTGAGAAAGGTGAATTGTGTCAGACACCAGCAAGCCTGGTGCCGTGTAGGCCATCCCATTATCAAAAAACCCAAAAGACTTGTAACAGAGAACTGGCAAGAGTTACAAAACCATTTATTGGGTGCTTTACAGACTGTTCATCAGTAGCCCCTGGTTTTGGAAGTTAGATCCATTCACAGTAGAGTTTCCTGCCTGGAGGAAAACCTGCCCAGGAAAGGACAGAAAGCATCTGTTAAAATGAGACTGAATTTAATCTGTGATTTCATGTATGCCATGACGAGTGGGTGGACATCTTACATAGGTGTCGTAGCTTTGTAATATTGACACTGAGTAGTGAGCGAGAAGAGTGAGCGAGAGTCACTGTTTTCTCTGTGGTGGAAAGCTTTCTCTTGGAATACTCAGATTTGTAAAACTTAGGGTCTCAGAGAGTAGCATCAGAAGGCACTGAGTGCTGGATTGCTCAGCTTGCAAATGGTTCCACTTGTTATCAAGTGAGCTTAAGGCTTTCTTCACTACTTTAGCTGGAATAATATGAAGACTGCATTCAGATGTCCGTATGGCAGCCATGAGAAGAGAGAACTGTAACTCCTTCAAGAAGATCAAACTGTGATGGCTGTACCTTTTAACCCCATAACTGGCTTTTACCCTGATCTCCATAAGCCTGTTAGCTTCATCATGAGATCTTCCAAAGCCTCTGGGGGAGCACTTCCTTTCAGGTCATTAACTAAGCTGTTCTCCCAGACAGCAGTGTCACCCGCCTGTGTCTAGTCATTTTATGCTTAAGTAATAATAATTACAGTTATAGTCTTTACTCCTTTGTGCTAGTACATTAATATTTTTAACTACTTTAAGTAAAAACCAAAAACAAACCCAAAAAACTTAGCTAGGATGAAAAGGAAGTTCATGTAGGACATGAGGAGTTACCGCTTGTATTTAAATACAATCTATGTAGGAGAACTGTGAGAAGAGCTTATGAAAACAGGATTGACATAATGCATTTTTTTGCCACTTCTGACTTGTAGCAGACTCAAATTCTGCCTACTGATCCCACCTCCTTTCTGAGGGTAGAAGCCCTAATTCCTACATCACCCTTCTCAAGCACTTCCACGGTTTCTAACACGTCAATAACCCTTGTGTCTTTGCTGTCACATGGCTCTCCATCCCCTATCTCCACTGCGACACAGGACCAAAAGACCTTGCTAGCACACCATCACTCAAACACTGGCATGCTGTCCCCAGGTTTGTATCTAGCAAGCCTGGTTTACCCTCGTCCCCCTTCACATCCTCTTAAAGCTCTTTCTTCCCAGTACTTCAAGACTGAAGCAAATTGTTTATCATATTACGAAAGACTGTTATCACTCCTAGTGAGTGCAGTCACTAAATCTTTGGGAAGTCATGAGTACAGTGACAACCAGTCTCCACCTTGGTTCCTTTGGAACAGAAGGATAATGAGTTGACAGTTGAGGTTTATAACTTTCATCTGTGATTATCACACTCATTTTTATCTTTGAAAACCTTAAACTGTTATTTATTTGGACCATATTCCCAATTTGTTTTTCTACTTTCTATTAATTAAAAGACACATAAAAGAACCCCCAGGAAAAGCCTACTGAAGCACTCAGATGCTCTGATGTTAACAGAAAATAACAGTTGATGTGCATTTGTGTATCTTTGCACTGCTCTGGGTTTTTTTGGTAGCAAGACACAGGTTTATCAGTCTACATACCAACATGCACAATGCGCAAAATGTCAACCTGTCAGTTTTTAATGGATGAATCTGGAACAGAGCAGGGAAGTATTGAGGAAGGAAAGGGGCAAGTTTTAGACAGCAAGGATATTTGAAATGGAAAATTAAAAGTATTCCTGTGGGCTGTTCTTTTACATAGCAGTTTACATAAATGTAATAAGTTTAACTTAATAAATGTAATTTATTGTGTTAACATTTTGTTTATTACTTCTATATATTAGTATAGAATTATAGAATTATTTTAATATATAATTATATATTCTATAATTACAAATGTATATTTATATTATATAGTAATATATTATGATATATTATATGAAGATATTAAATAATAAAATATATTTATTATTTAATGATTGTGTTAACATTTAATTGTTAACAAATAACATGTTAAAAATTAATTAACATAAATGGGCGTAAGTTTAACGTAAATTACTTCAAATCAGAATCAACATTAAGATTGGACACTGCATATTCTACAGTGCAGAGGTTTTCCCTTGTTCTTGCCTGTGATTTTGAAAGAAAGGCTTTATGAAGCCACTTTCTAATCACTCTCTTGTTACTGTATGGTTGCTTAAGATCAAAAATGTTGCTAGTCTCAATTTTGTAGCCAAAGTTCATATTAACTTAGCATGTATTTATGAATTATCACTGCTCTGAAAAGCAGACTCTAATTGATTTATCATATGTCTGAAACTGCTTTGACTACTAATTTCTATTAATCCCATAGCAAGTGGTCCTGATTACTTCTTGATTCTCAAATCTGAAATCTGCAATGCAGCTTGCAGCCAGCCTGAAACCTGCATGAGGTAAATGATGCATTTAAAGAAAAGGTATATTAGACTGCAATATTGCAAAGTGCTAGGATTACTCATAGGATAGCAGTAAACTGAATCCAATCTAGAAAAATTACTACACTGGAGGCACCATACCACATATCAATCTTCCTTGTTTACCATATGTCACACAGCCACACCAAAATACTTACCTGCTCTATATTTTAACAACTCATCTGCAGATTTTGAAAGGTATTTAAATGAAAAAGATTATACACATCTGTTGCTATCTTTGTATTACAACCCTCAAATGAAGTCAATAACTATGACAGTCTATCAACCTAAATTAATAGCTGATATATAAAAAAGGGGATGGTGGTGTAAAATGTTCTCATTGGTTCATGATGAGAAGAACCATAATTCACCAAGATGTGAAGTATGTAGGGTTTTTTGCTCCCAAGGACTTCTAGGGGAGCAATAAAGGACTTGCTCTGATTTGAACCAAAATGATTATGTCACTGTAATTTGTTCTCAGAATTACAATCAAGTATCCTTGTTGCTGTTGACTACACATACACAAACCTGGTGTGTTCTTTTTCATATAGTTACTCAGCTATAACTGAAAACAATTTGTCCCAGTAAAGAAAATGTAAACATTTCAATCCTTTGTGCTACTTTTTTAACAACTTAGCAAGGCTTTAATGACTTGGTTTAAACATCATGGTCATTGTGAACAGTAATATTCTTGGGTGCTAAAGCAGTTAAGCTTCTCTGGAAAGCAGAAACAGATTGTCATATTTATCTTCCTTACAACATCCATGTAAACCGGAGGAGCTCAAGTTTTAAGCATGGAGTTCTCTAGCCATGCCTACATGCAGAAAACAATGGCCCAAATGAGATTTTAATTACATCTTTGCTGCAATTTTCTTTTCCCTGTTTCAAATACTTTCTTAGTTCATATTTCAAGCAAATTTTCATGTAGTTTTACATGAAATAATGAAATAGTATGATCCTTACTGGAAAGGGAAATCAGTACTCAACATACGCCCTCAGCGAAGAGCTCTCATGATAACAACTTCATTTTGGAGAATTTATTTGTGGAGCTGATGACAAAGATGAATAAAGGTTTCCTACCCTATGATTAAAAAATTAACCCTTTTTAAAGGTGTTCAGATGTCATTAACCTCGCTCCATAGTGCTGTGACAAAACTCAGTAAATTTCAATACGGATTCTAGAACTACAAAGGTTTTGGTGAGACACCTTTAATCAGCTTCCCTAAAATTGCAATTGCTGTATCTACTATAAAAGGATACGGGGTTGGTTTCAAATCAGAACAGTTCATACAGCCACTGTTCTGAGCAATGATCTGAAATCCCAAATTTAGCAGTGTTTTGGAAAAGACATCCATGAGTAGCAATTTATGTTTCTTCCCTGTATGCATAGGCAGACAAGGAAATGAGGACAACTGAAATGGGATGTTTTATGTCTCAGTAACTTTAGAGATATTTTAATAATACAGTCCCTTTCATCCAAAGGAATAACTTTAAATCACATCAAAGTGCTTCATAAACACAGTAAAATAAGAGATTGAGGATAGAGAATGTAACAGATTAGATAAAAAGAATAATTAAAGTGAAATTGTTAGTGGTTTTTACAAATCTTCATGAATTACAGCCAACAATTTCAAATACGACTAATGAATTTAGATGTCTCTATTCTGTATGGCTAACATTAAAGACATACATGAATTTGATTTTTACAGAAAGTACAATCACAGATTTTGAAAATTGCCCCTTTTTCTGACATTGACACCTAAACTGAAATATTTAGTCACTTTTGGAGAAAAACCTGTCAGTTAGTTGGACTTCTCACACAGAATCACAGAATGTCCTGAGTTGGAAGGGACCCACAAGGATCATCAAGTCCAACTCCTGCCCCTGCACAGGACAACCCCAAAGTCACACCATGTCTCTGAGGTGGTTGTCCAAGTGCTTCTTGAATAATGTCAGGCTTGGTGCCGTGACTGCCACCCTGGGGAGCCTCTTCCAGTACTCCACCACCCCCTGGGGGAAGAGTCTTTTCCTAATATCCAACCTAAACCTCCCCTGGCACATCACCCTGCCATTCCCTTGGGTCCTGTCATTGGTCACCAGAGAGAAGAGATCAGCGCCTGCCCAACCTCCTCCCCTTGTGAGGAAGCTGTAGACCGCGATGAGGTCTCCCCTCAGTCTCCTCTTCTCCAGGCTGAACAAACCAAGTGACTTTAGCTGCTCCTCATACAGTTTCCCCTCTAAACCCTTCACTAACTTCATTGCCCTCCTCTGGACACTCTCTAGTAGCTTTATATCCTTAATATACTGTGGCACCCAAAACTGCACAGAGTACTCAAGGTGAGGCCGCACCAGCTGTCACTACCATGTCTATAGGTACTACTGTGGAATAATCGCTGGAGGTGACTTAGAAATTAAACTTATGTTTTTAGAAAAGGTACAGCATGGAAGAAGCTGTCAGGGTGAAGCGCAGCTGATATGTGAGGAATCCATTCCACAGAAGTTCCCTAGTAACCATAGATGTCAGCAATGTCAGGAGAACTTGGCGTACTGACTCTAAGAGGAGTTGTCTGGAGGGTAGGGCAGTGTGGAGCATCACGGCCAGGCTCTGTGATAAATGGGAACTCGCAGTACCATGGAACTGGTACACGGCACATTTGCTAACCTGAGCCAACAGTCCGTCATGCTTTTGCAAAATGCTGTCCTCTGGTGAGCTTTGCTCATTATATTATCATTATAATACCAAAACACACCTCCATCCCAAAAGCCACCTGCCTCTAAGGTGCGACCACCCCTCACTGGGCTTTGAATTTCTTCTAGCCTATGCTTTTAAAAGTAAAGCAAGGAAATTTTACACCAATCATAATAAAGGTATGTATGGCTAGAGTCACACAAGCTCCACCTGAAAGATAAAAAATAGTATAAAATGTGTAAAGAGAAAGAGGGTGTTGGGGAAGATACCATCACGTACCACTCTGACTTCTGGGACCAGTTGATGGGCTGAGCCTCCTTCCCACCCCACTGGGACATCTTTGGGTAAGATCAAAACATCTGGCTATACCAACTGTTTCCCCAGGAAAACTTAGAAACCTCTCTATAGCTTCACTTTACATCTCCAATGCTTCATATTTGCTTAATGCATCTGTAGCCTAGCAGTGTTACTCATCTTCTTAGTATTTGTGTGTCTTGTAACCAGCTATCTTATCACCAGTAATCCAAAGAACCTGTGTATCTGTTGCTTTAATAAATCATACTATATATTAATCTAGCCATGATCAGTTTCATTGAACGCTACCGGCCGGGGCAGCTGCCAAATTAGTTACTATCAACAAATACTCTGATGGGTGGTTACAGCTACAACCCTTATAAAATAAAATGTTGACCAAGTCTGAGACTAGGACTGGGCTTAGCCACAGCTAGACTGTCGAAGAAGGAGTTTAGAAAGCAAAGGGGTCCTGTCTGAACCTCACGACTCAACTGTAGGGTCTCACCCTAGCCACTCCTCAGACTCCTACCATTAATGCAACAACTAGATGTCACTACCAGCCATTTTTCATTAATGCAAGGACATGATCCTACCTGTACTTACAGTAATTTTACAGAGGACTATTTTAATTCCTTATCTGAAAACATGGAAACTTGCTACAGCTGCAAAAACTTTAAGATCTATAAAAACTGTATATATGTGTATATTCACGTAAATGAACACCACTTCTACTTCTATTTGCAATTAAAATAGTTGTATTTTCCGTTTGTTAACACATATGAAGATTTGTATTACTTAATGAAAAACAGTGACTCGCTGTGTATTTGGTGTTTTCAAATGTAACAGCATTTTACTGTACCACCCAACTATGTGAAAGTAATGTCTTAATATTAGAATACTTCAAAAATAAATACCATCATGATAACCACCTAAAAAATGAGGCATATTAGGATAACAGAATTCTGCAGTAATTTTACTAGTAAAATGTAAGAGATATTTCTAAAAGCAAAATAATTGCTGTGTTTACTATGTGTAGATGTCTGAAGTTGCATAGCATGACTTGTGTTAACAAAGAAATTGAAGATAATTATATAACTTCAATCTTTTTTAGAATGTACATTCCCAAAGTGGTAAAGGTTAAGCAGTTTAATCAAATTTTACCTAGTCATCTTCTTTTGAATACAATACTGAGAAGTCCAAAGGTAGCTATATAAACCCTAAACATAAGTACTGTTTGCAACAGCCATTTGCAACTGCAGCAATTGAGGAATGCTGCCGCTCATTTTGTTAAGTTTGTCCAACTCTGCCTGTTGTGAGGTCTCATTTTCACCCTTCCTAATTTCATCAGGCTTTAATCATTTGAATTCAATTTTTTTCACACAGACTGTATCATTCTGCTATAATTTACACATTTATTTATCTTATTTTACAGCAAAATCGTACCTATTTCTGAAAGCAGAACAAGGAGAACTATGTCTTGGTCCAGAATGAAAAATGCTGCTGCTGTTCCAACTGAAAGACTTTCATACTTTAATTATTTAATAGGTGAAAGCCTGCATCTGGGTGCTGGACCACCTTATGCTGACAAATGCCCAGCAGAGAATGGTACTATGTCCTTTCAGTCAGAATTACCACACGCTGCCTTTTAAGGCAACTTTCAAACTACTCCAATGTGCTCAGCACAGAGTTAAATTCCCAAAGATCTATGTTTGTACTTTTCCACACCTTCTAGTGGTGACCAGATTTCATGGCAGTACTTGGAGAGCAGTTTTTGGGGATGAACACAGGAACACAACAGGAAAAATGCCAACTTGCCTTCTAACAACTGCTCAAAGCTTTTCTCATCCTGGATGGGATCTTAATCTAATTTTGATTGACTCATGTACCAGCAGTCTGTGAAATGAAGGTATTTGATCTATATGCAGAAGAGAGGCTGAGAGAAAAAGTAGACTGTGACCAGGAAAACATTAAGAGTAAGACTAGAGGGGTATATGTAAAGATGCTGAAAATAGCTGCACAAGAATACCAAACCTGGAGATCATGAGTGGGAAGGGATTCTGAGACTAAAGAGACCAGAGCCCTAAATTACAGAGGCAGGAAAGTGAAATAGTTGAGAGATCTGCGCACAGGAAGACCGCAATATTACATTATTGCCTTATTCTTTATACAGGATGGATAATATTTTGGTAAATATTCAGGGTGTGAAACAGAAGTGTAAATTACTTGTAGGTTCCCCTCCACTTTCTGTTTCAGTAGCTGGAAATTACACAACACCTGAAACAGGAAATTACGAGGAAAGAAATACTCTTCACAAAGACGAAGGAATAGAATGTTACCCTGAAAAATGTGCATGTCTGAAATTGCACTATTTTTTCACAGTGTTCTTATGAAATATATAGTAAATCACACACACATTTTTCCACAGTTCATCACTAACTTGATATTTCTCTATCCTTGAATGGTCAACTAAGTGGCCAGCACTTCTGCAAATCACAGCTCAGCACAATGAATATCTGCTCTAAAACACTAACTCATCCTAAAGAGTTGAGAGGTACCAAAGAGGACATTGAAAACTAGTGGATACTATTTCCCTGTACCTCTGTGTGTCCCTGAGCCTTATCTGTAAAAACAGGTTTAAGGTAAAAGCATATTGTGAGGATAGATGAATGTTCCTGAAGCACTCCATACTACAGAGGCGAACACCCCAAAAAATCTCATAAATCAATTATTTCTGAGTAGAATTTTAATTGTGTGCAGTAAATGAGGTCTTTGGAATATACTCAATAGTGAGAGAACACAAAATACTGTCTAGCTGCTTCTACAAACCCATGATTAATAAGGCAAGGTGATGTGCAAAATAATCATGTAGTTAAGGACTGCTCACACAAGTAAACCAAATTAAGATTAAAATCGTAATTTGATCATATCTTCATTGTGGACTGTTTGACTACACCATCTTAATAACATTATTTGAGGTTGATGGAAGTTACGACCATGCAGAAAATTTCTGATAAGTGACGCAAAAAAAAAAAGTTGACTGTAAAAGAAAGTACAAAGGAAGCTGTACCAGTGATAAACTAGTAACGCGATATACTGGGTTTGCGTCGCAAGGTTTTGGTAGCGGGGGAGCAACAGGTGGCTTCTGTGAGAAGCTGCTAGAAGCTTCACCTATAGAGCCAGTGCCAGCTGACCAAGACAGAACTGCTGCTGGCCAAAGCCGAGCTCATCAGTGACAGTGGCAGGGCCTCTGGGATAACATATTTAGGAAGGGGGAAAAAACTGCACAAGAGCAATTTCAGCCAGGAGAGAAGACTGAGAACATGTGAGAGAAACAACCCTGCAGACACCAAGGTCAGTGAAGAAGGAGGGGGAGGAGGCGCTCAAGGCTCCAGAGCAGAGATACCCCTGAAGCCTGTGGTGAAGACAGTGGTGAGGCAGGCTGTCCCCCTGCAGCCCAGGGAGGGTAAGGGTGGAGCACATGTCCACCTGCAGCCGGTAGAAGACCCCATGCCGGAGCAGGTGGATGTGCCTGAAGGAGGCTGTGACTCTGTGGGAAACTTGCGCTGGAGCAGGCTCCTGGCAGGCCCTGGGGACCCGTGGAGAGAGGAGCCCACGCTGGAGCAGGTTTGCTGGCAGGACTTGTGACCCCGTGGGGGACCCACGCTGGAGCAGGCTGTTCCTGAAGGAGTGAAACCCATGGAAGGGACCCTCACTGGAGCAGTTTGTGAAGAACTGCAGCCTGTGGGAAGGACTCGTGTGGGAGCAGTTCATGGAGGGCTGCCTCCTGTGGGAGGGACCCCACGCTGGAGCAGGGGAAGAGTATGAGGAGTCCTCCCTCTGAGGAGGAAGGAGTGGCAGAAACATCGTGTGATGGACTGACTGCAAGCCCCATTCCTCGTCCCCCTTCACCGCTTGGGGGGGGAGTAGGGAGAGAAATCAGGATTAAAGTTAAACTCAGGAAGAAGGGAGGGGTGGGGGAAGGTGCTTTAAGATTTAGTTTTTATTTCTCATTACCCTACTCTGATATGATTGGTAATAAATAAAATTGATTTTCCCCAAGTTGAGTCTGTTTTGCCCATGATGGTAACTGGTGAGTGATCTCTCCCCATCCTTACCCCAGCCCACGAGCCTTTCATTGCATTTCTCTCCCATCCAGCTGAGAAGGGGAGCTTTAGAGCAGCTTCGGTGGGCACCTGACATCCAAGCAGTGTTAACCCACCACATGCAAACTCTTGCACACTGTTGCACATTAGACCACTGAGACCATGACAAACAATATGTAGGTCTTACTTTGCATACTTCTCTCCACATGAGATGCAGACCTAAATAATTACACAGACATTGCTGGTTCTAGAAGTTAACAGTACAGTATGCATAGTCTTTTCCCTGACACACGTCAGTGAAATATGTATTTTTTTTCTTAGTAAGATTTCTCTTAAATACACAGAGAAGGCTTGATGTGGATTTAAGAGCACTGAGGAGTAACCCTAGTGTTAACACTATCTGTTTCACTGTTAACTGTAATGATTATACAGACTATCCCCAAGTCGTTCATTAGATTGTTAGAAGAGTGCATTGGACAGTCTGTTAGTTGTAAAACAGTTAGATGTCCATAAAACTGAACCTGAAAACTGGTAATTGTTATGAGGTTTTCCTTATTAAAAATTTTTATGAAAAGGATAAGGTAAATATATTTTCACACTGTCTTGGACTATGGTAGAAATTTGTGGCAGTTTCAATTTTCTGGTTACACACTTTCCCTTGGATTTTAATAAATTCCCTTATGGAAGCTGAAAGTATTTGCACATCTTGCAGAATTCTTCAACACCAAATCTATCCCAGAGGTATTTCTGAATTAATTTTAATAGATTTTTTTTGTGCTGGAGAAATTCTACATTTCAGCGCTCACCATCAAATGACAATGCTGCATACAGACATATTTAATATTCTCTCCAGGTATACTCCTGTGGCTACTACTGCTAAGACTCCTTGCTCTACAACTGTTCCTGCTGGGGGAAAGGTGTTGCTATAGCTGCAGGCTAATAGTAACTGCCACGGCTGATTTGATGCCATTTTGTCTATATCTATGCAGATTCAAGAAAAAACTGTCCCTGCCTCCTCTTTGCATCTTTGGAGCTAATCACTTTTGCTCATCAATACCAATTTTTTTTTCCCTGATAGATTTGAAACATGGCAATTCACTGCTCATATTCAGATGCTCACAACTAAACATTACGTTAATGGTGATGTTCAGATTTGAAATTCATACTTAAGGAAAAGAAAAGCACAACAGTATACAGGGTGTCGAACTACCTGATTAATCCCTAAAATAATAATGAAATTGTGAATGCTTTGTTTAAAACTGTGCAGTTTTTAAAGCTAAGAGAGAGGAAAGAGGTCAAGCTAATGCATGCTACCTTCAACTCATGATGAAATATTTCATCTTGTTCATTCTGAAGTTTATAATAATTTACTACTGACTGATGAAAGCACGATCAGATTCTCCAGCATTAAGCCATGTCACAATCAACACGCCTAAGCCTTGCATGTCATATTGTGCTATATATTTTCTTTTCCTCTTGATCATTACCTAACTCTGCCCCTTGTGCTGAAACTAAGAAGTAGAATCATATATTGTCTTTTTATGTCAAGACTATATAATAGCTCAATGCAAATTACTGATATTTTCAATGCTTGACTGTTGTACAGGCTGCCCTTAAGCCCTTCCTTAACAATTCTCTTTTTTTCTACCTTAGCAATGTTTTCTGCACTTTCACCCTTCTCTCCTTCTGTTAAGAAAGTTGTTCTTCTTACCTCAGGATAACTAGTATAAGCTATCATGAAGTGCAAAATAGTCAAAAGGAAACATTTCAGTTTACCAGGAGGCAAGATCACTAAGGTCAACTCTGTGCTACCACCTGGGGTTCAGCTCTGAAAGTTCACTTCACCTTCAGAACTACATGCCTTTTCTTCAGTGTGGGGATGTTCTTGGTTTGTGGGTTTTTCCTCTGTGCACCTTGTTTGTTTGTGGTTTTACACTATTTTGAACTGTCAGTGTACCTGACTTATGCTTAGATTAAAATCAGCTTTTTTAGAAATCAAATCCTGAAAAGTTATAAAACTGTGACTCAGGCCACCTGCAGCTTGGTACGAAGGCTCACTGCCCATAGCACTGTGGATGACAGCATTAGTGAACTATAACAGTGGAATAAAGTAATTTTTGTGCATAATTCTGTATCATTTTGTGTTTATATTTAATTTGCATTAAGTAACTCTTTTCAAAAGACTTCATTTTGAAGGCCTTGTGAAAACGTGCCAGTACATCTACTAAATGAATCCTCCTAGGCCAAGTAGAGACTAAAATTAATTTGATATTGAAGATTTAGTAAAACTTCCATTCCTCTCCTACCTGTCATGTAATACAGAATATTGTATAGCCAGCTTTCCATCAGCCCTTCCGTTTTATAACAGTGTTTGGCCATTTAGTATGTTAAAGTAACTGTGTGTTTCTCTGGCACAGTCAGGTTAAATGCAATTTTTACAAGTAAGAAATTTCAGTTAAGATGACTACATGTCTAATTAGGATATGGACCATGGTGCAACGATCTCTAAGCTGTTATTTCTGTACAGCTCAGCACAGAATCACTCAGAAATATTTAACTCTGCAAGCTGTGTGTTAGTTGTGCTGCAGAAATCCTGTTCCTAGTGTTAACATCCTATCTTATGAACAGCCAGTTTCAAAATCTTTGCAACGTGCTCCCGTTTGCCACTTCAGTTCCAGAACTAGCTTACACAGAAGAGGCTCAGGACTTTAAATAGTATTATTTGAAGTCCAGGATTAGAGACTGTAAATTTAATTCCCAGATTTGAAAGAACCACATTCTTTGCAATAATCAAAATGACCCAAAGATTTCATGCTGAGCTTTTTGTTGTTTTTCTTACATTTTTATTACAAAAGACAAAAGTGATCGTTACACTGCTCAGTTGATCCACTGCATAGCATTTATGTAAAAAAGAAAAGAAAAAATTTGTTCTTCGACAATTTCTGTATCAAGGCTTTATCAAAAAAATTGGCATGAAAAAATGTAGAAAAATATACAGAAGTTGGAGACACTGCATGTGCTTTGAAAGTAGCTGCAGTTGCAACATGGCACTACAAAAACATTTCATAATTGGCATTCAATCCCTCCTTGTTACGCATTCTTACATGATACATTTTTTACTTAAATAATATTTAAATATTGCTAGTGAAAATATTAACTAAATCAAAATATCCTCAAAAAAAATCCCATTCCAGAGATCCTAGAATCTCAACCAAAGAACTGAAAAAGCAAGAAATTAAGCAGAAAACAACATACAAAGAATTTCAGGTATTAGAAAGTTATAAAGAGCCTCCTTTAAGAAGTGACTTGGGGAAAACTACAATCAATATTATTCCTAGGTACAAGTGTGAGAGGTAATTCACACTCAAAGACAAAAGCTTTCTGAACTCACAGCATCTTCCAGAGAGGCCCTAAATCGAAGATAGTAACAGTATCACAACAGAAAATCCAGTGGGTTTTTGTTACATCCAGGTGGACCCTCTCGTTTCCATTTATGGCTGTTGACTCTTACTCTCCCACAGTGGCCCTCTGTGAGCGGCCTGGCGCTGCCTTCTTGGTGACCTGGTACGTACAGGGGGCTGTTGTTAGGTCCCCCAAAATCCATCTCTTGTGAGATGTAGTCTCACAAGAGCTGACGAGAAAGGGACAGCCACTGCCCTGGATCTCCTGGCCACGCTCCCGTTAGCGCACACTTGGTTGCTCTCAGCGTGCTTTGCTGCCAGGGCACGCTGCTGGCTTCTGCCCAGCTTGCCAGCTACCAGCACCTCCCCAGGTCCTTGCCAGGAGAGCTGTTCCCCAGCCAGCCAGGCTCCGGCTAGAGTTGTTGCAGGGGTTTCCCCCTTCCCATGAGAAAAACTTTGCATTCGTCCTGGTTGGATTTCAGAAGGTTGCCAGTGGCCCGCTACTTCAAACTGTCTAGGTTGCTCTGAACAGCAGCACTGCCGTCAAGAGTATCTACTGCTATCCACCCTGACCTACTTTGGTGTCATATGCAAACAGCTACTAAATGCTATTCAATCACAGGAAGTTGATTATAATCTAGATAATCTTTTTTTTTTCCTGTGAAGTATTAAAAATACCTTGGAATTAGTAGTGATTGCAAGGTCATTAAGTCCTTGTGGTTAAAAAAAGAACACTGTCAAAAAAATAAGAAAAGTTTTATAAAATGTCACCATAACTCAGTATCAACATTTTCCTCCATCACAGTTCAGCTGAAAACCTCACTGCTCTGCACCCAGTTCTCCTACTAAAAGGACACAGTAGAACGCAAACCATACCATTTAAATGACACTTAACCATAACATAGATTGGCCTGACATCCTCACACATGTGAACACTAATTCACCTGAATACTGCAAGGAATAAGGCTCAAAGGATCAGCATTGCTGAACATTACACTAATGTTCAGCCTTCAAAATACACTACCATAATGCAAATTCTCGGCCAGAATTCAGGAGTACTCTGACAAAGTTATAAAGCCGCAACCAGAATGAATTTTTCAATAAAACAATTACAGAAAAGACAACTGAGAGGATAACATAACATCGCATGGGGGATGAAAGAGGTTATTCAGCCTGTCCAAGTTCTTCCGTTCTTAGTCCTCCACTCCCCTGTGGAAGGCTTCTCATTTTTCTCATACGACCCCTGTGTTTTGCCTGAGCAACTATGCCTGACAGCCTGTTTCACACATTCATCACTCTCCACATGAGAAAAAGTGCTCCTGACACCTATTTTGAATGTGATTATTTGTCTTAAATCATTGCTGTTCTCCTTTCTTTTTTATGTTTTTCAGAAAATAAGCAAAATTGTATCAAAGTTCTTCACATTTTACATCCTTTACATTTAAACTTTGCTTTCCTATTCTGTTTTCCTCATAGAGAAATTCCTAATTTTAGCTCCATGTTTAGCTACATTTTATTGCTGGCTTTAATCGTTGATATGTTTGATACTATATGTTCTCAGTCCTGCAATATGAGTTTCCTGAAAGATAATTCATATTATTTTTTATCCTAATAGTCTCATTTCATATAAGAAAACCATACACAGCTACTGAAATTTTCACTGGTGTGATGTAAAGGGACAACTTCACAACTGATGTGAACTTCAGAATTTCTGACGTTTCAGTTACAATAATTTAGTATAGTTCTGCCCCAAAAAATGCGGAAATGCAAGGAGTATTTAGCACATCTAAAAATATTTCAGAAAAAAACCATACTGATTCCATTTCTTTCTAGTTGGCTTCAATTCTATAGCTGTTGTCCTAATATACCTCCCTTGTCCAGGACTTTTTTCAGCTTTATATTCCTGTTAGTTTTCTAAAATTGTCTTGCACGGTCATTGGAGATGCCTACCTATTTCAAGTAACAGTTTCCTTATACATGAGCGTGCCTTTCCAAATGGCTAATCGACACACAAAGTAATTTACTGTAGACTGGGAAATGCTGGAAACTTTTTCCTTATTATAGCAAAGATAGATCAAAAAAGAGAACAAAGCTCCTCTGAGATCTGATTTCCTGTAAGTACTGCTTTCAAGATGGTACCCTATGTATAAGATTGAGAGCAGAAGTGTAATTTTACCTTTGTAAAATGTAGCTGTGGAATTTTTACATTCAGTTAATAAACTTTCCCAGACAACTAAATGCATCCTCTATTGATCAATGCCTATGAAAATTATGTTTCTTAATAATTCTAAAATACCATTCACACTTAGATTTCTTTTACATTTCTTTCTGCCTCATACAGCATAATATATCCTGTGATGTCTGTGCTCTGAATTTTCTGAGAGCTGACACTTGACAAATTTGCTTTATCCTAACAGTTCAATTTTTATTTGCTTTCTGCTGTATTATAGGTATGAACTATGCATTCAAAGGTGATTTAGTAATTTTAAAGTGCAAATGTAGCTCTTTAAACACACTTTCACAGCTCACCTCTGATTAAAAGCCAGTGAAACTTCTGAAGTAATTAGACTAATTAAAAAGTTTGACCTTCTTGAGCTGTTGGTACACATTTATACCAGAGAAGTGAGTTATGGTGCCTTTAGTCCATTGGGTTAAATTTCAAATTCTAGAACAAGGGACAGATGTTCAGTCTCTCCAATTTTAAAATTCTCCTCAAGCCTCAGAAGCACTTTTAAGTGTTAACTTGGGAAAACATTAGAAAACCTTTTGACGCAGAGAAAATCCTCTTCCCTCTATTTTTGCAAGGACTGACTCTTGTTGAAAAAGAACTTCAAATTTACCCCATGGATTACAGGGGAAAGAATAAAACCTTTGTGTTTTTTTTTTAAACCCTCCACTGTTTACTGATATTTATCCTCTGCTTCAATAATTCCCATGGTTGCTCACATACATGCTTTAATATTTCAGAAACATTTTCAAGGGCAACTATCCAACATTAAGAGATTCTGCATTGCAGCCACTTTCTGACAGGTTGGCTAGTTAGGTTAAGGGTCCCCTTATTTACATTTGCTCTTGAGCTTCAGTACCTCAGATATTCTGCTTCCACAGCTGGAGTCACTACATTTAATGCACATGACATTCCAGCAATCTTTTAATTCAAATACTCATGTAACACAAAAAAATCCCGTTTGAAAATCATCTTTTGTATAATATGAACAGAAAAATAAAAATAGCTACAAAATGCCATTCAGATCTTAACTATAAAAGCTAAGCAGAACAGACTTCAATCTACTGCAGTGAACCATACTTAACTTTCTCACATTTTCCTTAACATGCTGGTTTTGGCTGGGATAGAGTTAATTTTCTTTATTGCAGCTAGGATGGGGCTATGTTAGTGCTGAAAACAGTGTTGATAATACAGGGATGTTTTCGTCATTGCTGAGCAGGGCTTACAAAGAGTCAAGGCCTTTTCAGGTTCTCACCCCGCCCCACCAGCGAGCAGGCTGGGGGCAGGCAACAAGCTGGGAGGGGACAAAGCTGGGACAGCTGACCCCAACTGACAAAGGGATGTCCCACACCATATGGTGTCATGCTCAGCATATAAAGTAGAAGGAAATCTGGCTGGGGGCTGCTGCTTGGGGACAGGCTGGGCGTTGGTAGGTTGGTGGTGAGCAACTGTTTTCATTTGCATCACTTGTCTTTCTTGGGCTTTATTTCTCTCTCTTTTTATTATTTTCCTTTTCATTACAATTATTATTGCAGTTATTGAACTGTTCTTATCTCAAGCAATGAGTTTTCTCACTTTTACTCTTCTGATTCTCTCCCCCATCCCACCAAGGCAGGGGGAAGTAAGCGAGCAGCTGCATGGTGCTTATTTGCTGGCTGGGGTTAAAACATGACACTTACTCACTTATATTCTCATTTATTTAAATTAAAGGAACTCTAACATGCTTTTAAGGGGAAAGGGAAAAAGATTTAAATTGAGGGGGAAAAAAAATCCCAACTCTGAAAAGCATAAGTACTTTCTGTCCAATATCACTACCTGAATTTAATCCCCAAAGATCAGTCATTCCTAAATTTAAAATACTTGTGGTCTTCTAAGATAATCAATTCTTGGTTATCTATTAAAGGCTAAAGATACCACACTGTGAAACCTGCTGATAGAAAAGCCAGGGTGACTGATCCATTTAAAAATGGACCCAGAATAAAGGAGACCATTCCTTTCTCTTGTTTCTCTCTACCATTAATTTAAGCAAAGTATTTCTTTGCAGACTGAGGGGGAATTAAAAAAAGAAAGCATTACTGATCACTTGAAGAAGCTGGAATAAGACAAATGAATCTGGCTCATTAACTCTAGGGAAAGGTAATAGGCATGTGTAAGCAAAAGAGACAGAATTATCATCTTCATTCTCATTGTTTCTATAGGTGTGCAAGGTTCCCCTCCCTTCCTCCTCAGTGCCTCTACAAATACTTTCATTATATGAAATGTGGTGAAAAAACTAATGCCAACAGCAGATTTACACCACTGAGTTCAACAGTTTGACATGGCCTCTAATCTTTCAAAAGGTATTTCCTTAGAATGTCATTTGAAAATGTTCGTGTCTGGTCTTTCTCATCAGAAGTTTTCTAAGACTGGCTTTGTCCTTTTAAATCATTTTGGTGTTTCTCTTGCTGGATACATGTGGCGGTTCAGGCCACCCAGAGATACCAGCATAAGACATACATGTTTTGGGAAAACTCCCACTGTGCTGTTATCTTGGTCACAAGTGCAGTGACTTGAGTGTCAGGCACCCCCTGGCCATACCTGGGCCATCTGCTGCCTGAGTTGTTTACCAGAATAACTCAGCACAAATTGAGGCCAGAATGGGAAATCTGACCAAATCCAGTCCTCTTGAGAACCTATAAATAGTGATCCAAAAATGAGACCTTCTGAGCTCTCCAGGACTGCAGCGGGCTGTGTGACCCTGTGTCTCCCCCTGGGCTGGGACACCTCTCAGGGTAGAACTCGTGAGGCCTGAAGGATCATCCATCGACGATTTCATGAGGACTCAAAGGCCTGACTTTGCAAGGTTGATGAATTCATCCATTGATGAACGCTGGCACATAATAGTGAGTAATTAATGAAACTCACAAAAAGGGAAATTTTAATCACAGGTTAACCTCGGTGTGTGTGTGCACGTGCACAATTTGATTTGAAGCGTTTATCTGCCTGTCTGTATGTGTGCTTTTGATTTAGAGCTGTTTGTCAGTCTGTCTGTGTATGTGTGTGATTTGATTTAAACCCCACCTGTATGTACAACCCTGGTGTAAGTTTCAGGTGATCCTTGCTATTGCTGAATCTTTAACAAAGTCACTGTTTTGGCTGTAACAAATTCCATTGAATCACTGTTAAATTGGCTAATGCTTAAGGATTACAGAACCTAATTTTGTGATCTATCTCAAAGCTATTAATAAATTCTAAATTGCTTCTAGAGCAAAACCATGCAAAAAATCTTATTCCGTGAAAATACACTGGAGAAAATGATGTTTCGAAGACCAACACAAAGTAATATTTTACTATCAGACATAATCAACACAAATTTTTTCATGTCATACTTAGAAAGGAGGTTCCAGACAACACGTCATTAACATGAGCAATCACCCAGTCAAAGTCACTCTACAGCTGACCAGTTACCTGCGCACATGGAAAAAGCTTTTAGTACAGAAGATGCCCTTTTTCTAATTCCTGCTCTCTTGCAAAGAACCACACAGATGTTTTCTGTCAAAATCAGAGGTCATCATTTCACCAGATTTACTCTTAGAGGGACACAGTCTTTCGATCAACCCTGACCACCTGTAAAGATCAACCTTGTGATTTTCTAGACGGGCAGAACTTTGCTCTGATTCAGTAGACTTTTTCTCATTTTGATCTGCAGCCTTTGTTTCATTATTTTTTCGCATCTGTTTCCTAGATTCTTGGGTATATTAATAAATCCAAAGACCTTTCTCTTCTAAATCTTATTTTTTGCACAACAGAAGGATGTGAGCTTGATTCTTTCAGTTCTCTTTTCTGAGCTCTTCAGGAACACGCCATTATCAAACACAAAATTTTATGTATTGTTTCAATCCTGGGAAGAATAAAAATAGAATACATAATCCACTTGTTCCTGCACCTCACAAGTAGCATTTTTGACCTGTTTTTGATCAAAATAAATCTTACAGAAGTGCTTGCATTCTCTTCACCACTATGATTACAGTATGATTGGCATGCAATGGCTTTTTCCGTGAGTTAGCATTCAGTTCAAGGTTTCCCAGCTTCTTGGGTGAAAAAGACTGAACTATAGCCTACTGCTGACTTTTGTTAGTTTACACATCTATAAGTGATACAATCCATCTAATATGAATCATTAAGGAGAACTGAAAGCATCAGCAGATCCTGCTGCCCTCTAAGTTCAGTAAGCCTTTTACAAAGTGTGAAAGCTCAAATCAGAGGCTGAGACTACATGAATTTATGGATCTCTCTGATTTAACTCTAGTCAATATCTGGCTTGTATCCTGTCTCAAAGTTATCTTTGTTTTCTTGTTTCCTGATACATTGAACTAAAACACAGAGTGAATATTAGTTTTTTCCCATGCTTGGTTATCATATTTTGTATTTCTATAAAATAGTATAGATAAATGTATATAGATAGACAAGCAGGTTTAGCCTGCAGAAGACAGCTTTCCAGAAAAAAAAAACACCACCAATGAGTTGTAGAAGAAAAAAATAAGCAATGCAGAACTCAACAGCAGCAGAGAAGTCTTGAAACCACATAACCACAAAGGCCCAGAATAATAAAGCACATTTAGAGAAGCAATTTTTATTTTCAGTTTAAGCAATGGCCTTATTGATCCTGTGTTTCTGATGCACAGCGAAGCAAACTTTAACTGTTTCCTGCTCCCAGATTAGCTCCTTCATCTCTAACTTTAATTTTCTGTCCTCTCTTCTGTTTCCTATTGATCAGATTCTTTATACTGCTCACATATATTTCTTCACAGCGTTTGAAAAAGCTTTTTGCCTGTCTTCAGATGTGCAACATTTTAATCTCTGAGCCTTTATATGGATGAAAAATATAATTTCATCATTTGGGGTCATAAACCCAATAAAGTAAATAACAGCATATCTGATATAAAGGATTGTACATTTCATGAACAGTAAACCTGAAGATTTTATTGTTGTTGTAATAGTTAGGGGACAAATATAAATTCATAAGAGCATATAAACCTGCATTTATTAAAAAAGGCATGCCTTTCAGCATCACCTTATGGATGACTTAATTGAAACACTTAGTGGAAACTGGGTCACTTAAACATAGAATTGATGTTAAACTACATACTAAATTAAAAAGTTGACAGTTGGGGAAACTATATGTGCAGATTTTCCTCACTGACACTGTAAAGTCTTTTAAACAATACTTTATGGGTCTGGAAGGCTAATCTGCTGCTGTCACTCTGCATTTATTGAGGTCACATTCAAAATGAACTTTCATTTATAGTCTGTGTATTCTTATGTACGAGCTACTGGATTTTGAGGATGGGCCTACCGCACTATTGGTTCTTTACAAAGTGTATCACTGTTCCTTTGAAATTTTGCAAGCACATGCAGGTTTGTCTGTGTGTCTTTATGTCAAATTCTATAGCAGATTAAATATTATATCATAACTAGACTAGACTTTAACAGATTGTATTTTCTACAACTCTACTGTTTTACTTCTGTTTGGGGTAAATAGAGGAAAAATTGTAAACTCTATATTGTTTCTTTACGTGAAGTCTAGACAGATCTCCTAACTTGAAATATTCAACCTTCCTACTTCTGTAGGGATGGCCTGTGAAAAGTGTTAAGATCTGAGCCAGAACTGGCCAAAATTGAAATGAACACTCCTAAACTGTTTTTCATTTCATTTGGGAAAAAAATAAACTTTTCTCATCCTCCCTTTTCTGGTACTGTGGGGCTTGGGGGTTTTGTTTGCTTGTTTGGCTGATTGGTTGCTTTGGTTCGGGTTTGATTTAATTCTTCTTCCTTTAGTACTATCTTACAGACAGTCAAGTGAATAGCTGGGTATCCACCTATAATGGGATTCTACAGAAACCCAAAGGACCAGCTGCTTGGCAGACCTTGCCTTCCCATCTACCACTTGCCGTAGGGTATTGAGATAGATGGACCTTTAATTTGATCCAGTATGATACTTCTATGTGCTGTCAGTTCTTGAATGCCATCTCTGTTATAATATTTACTTCCTGTATCTTGGAAAATTATATGATTACATAAATACAGATAATTCTTCCAATTCAGCTGATGAAATATGTAGCTATAGAGTTAAAAAGAAAACCCAAAACAAAACAAAAAAATGGAAGGACCAAGATGGTCCCCTGATTGTATATTCTGTACAACAAAGACAGCCATACATTATCTCCTGACTCAGGTTCAATAGATGTGGATTAGAGATTATCTCCATTAGTAATACAATGCCTTTCATTGTGTAGAATTGTATGCTTCTTGGAGTGAGTGGAAGTGCAAGGTGTTGAGCATTTCTCTTAAAATATGAGACTAAGTTAAGCACAGAAGTTTTAAACTCTACAAATTGTCAACAGAAATATTTTTGTAACATGAAAAAAGGAAGCAATTAGGATTTTTATGCACTTGTGAGCACTATATTAGTCCTTTGCTTTTGAAGTTTATTCTGTTTTAAAAAGGAAAAAGTTGTTCTGTTTTTGAAAGAAAAAGCTACTCATAGCAATGAGCCTGTATGCAAAATGCCTTTTTTCCTGCTTTATAAAATAACTTATAATATCAGATGTACTAATGGTTTGATACATATACATGCATATATAAACATAGGCTATAGTGCTTTCTGTTAGCAAGTACCAATACGTAGAAAAAGGCTGCTGAACAGTTGAACAGTATAGTTTCTGTTACAGGAGACTGTTTTCCAACAACCAGCTGTCTTCTACTGATGACATTTCACTGTGAATTTGGAAAAGAGAGATTCCAATTTTATCACACAAACATTAACGTGTTTATGTAACAGGAATCTCTCTCCAGCAGAGGCATCTATCCAACAATGGTCTTCTGCTGTTGATTAGAGCATTTACACGTACTTGTGACAATTCAGGGTACAGGAACACCAGGTAAGGCATGTTTCCATCAGACTATTCAGGGTTTTTTTACCTTCCTCCTTTTCTAAGCCTTACTATTTTATAACTTTGAATATGTTTCAAAAAGTTTGCATTTCCTTCAATGCAAAAGCAAAAACCAATTTGAAATCTCCAAAGTTCAACTAGCACAAGAAAGTATTTCTAGCCAGGACTCTATCGGAGACTGCCATTCAGCAGAGACATGAATTGCTGAAGTTTCTGTCAGTAGAAATATGGCTTTTTAATAAAAACACTAGCAGCTGCTTCTTTCTAAATCTGGTCCAGTCTCCAACCTGTCAGCCAATGAGGTTGCTATTACATAAGTAAAAGACTGTATTGTTTATGAAATATGACATTAATTTGTCACTTGTAATTGTAGCAACAATTTACAGAAGTCAATGATTTTAAACTTCTCATTTAGAAAGAAATATTCTTAATTTAAATAAATAGCTTTAAATGCATAGCGTAATTGAAATGAATAGTGTAATTCTCACTAAGCGGTTTATATTGGATCAAGACTAAAACAATCATTCTCACACCCTGTACACATCATTCACTTCTAAAAATTCAACTCCACTGAGACATATTGATTTGACTACAATCATGCAAAATGTCAATACAAATAGCAGATTTGGCAATTACAGATGAACATAAAGGACGTTCTAAACTCACAGTGTGTGAAGATAAATCCCAGCAGCTCAGAAAGACAACAATGTCTTCATCTTAGTTTTCACTAACAAGAATACTTTCCTTCTGCTGTCAGGTTCTGATACTTTCTTGAAATTCCATTTAGTGTACAAGAATGTAAACAATAATGGGAGCTCATTAGAATGACACTCTCTTCCCTCACAACGGTTGTTCTCAATGTGAATTTAATTGGTTGAATGACAGACATGAGGAACGCTAGAATCATAAGATATGTGAAAACTGAAGGCAGAAAATTTCAACTGGTATGACACTCAAACAACTGAGCTAAAATTTGTTTTAATCATTTCATTGTAAAATAGCCTCACCACCTTACTTTTCCTTAGATAAAATGGTATTTCTGTCATTCATGGCAAAGGCTTCTGATTATAGTAGTTTACTTAACTCAGAGGTAAATACACCTGCAGGGGGGGAAAAAAACCAAAACAAAACAAAGTTGTGGAAAATACACAGGAACATGTTAATTCCTCAGCAAACCAGAAAATCTTGTTTTTCAAGAAAAACTGTAATTTATCTACTAGAAGATATTTTTTCTTTTGTTCTTATGGACTCTGCACTCTGTGGAATAAGAATGCATGTGCCTGTGAGATGAGATCCATAGAAATGGATGATAAATAGGACTACAGTGCTATCAGTAGAGGACATAAGCATCATCCCATATGTGTATTCCTTTCTTTGCCCTTTAACAATGAAACTCTCTCAACATTTGCATCACAGACTTGAAACAGCAGATGCTATCCAAAAACTGGTAAGGATACTTCCATTTATGTCACTGAATCTCTGCCCCAGAGGTGGTTTTCCCAAAGCTGCTGGCATATCTGCTGCTCATATGCATGAGCCAGGAGTCTTATATAACGACACAAAGAACAGGATAGCCCTTTAGATCTTTAATTATTCGTTATTACCATCAGGTAGCACAAGTGCATGTCACAGCGTAAAGCCCCAGGTACGTGAGACCTCTACTACATCTGCCCAGTTCTGACTCACTAAACTAAACCAGTACAAGCTGGAAAAGCAATTAAGCAATAGATTACCTTTGTTATGTACTGTTGCTAGCTCCTCACTTCTTTGCCACACTTGGGGTGGGAGATGAGAACATATTGGAAACCATTATGAAAACCATTTATTTACCTTCAGTATGGAGAATGTCAACAAGACTAGCCTGGTGTCACACAACCAGCCAAGCCATTGCCAGCTTCTGCCAACAGTCCACTTTAGAAAGCGATACACAGTTAAAACAACCACCCACTTGCCATGCCCAAGATTCAGCAGAAAGCTGAGCCAGAGGTGCAAGCACTATGCGTAGGGGCCAGGCCACCAGCCAGGAGTTAAGAACACAGAGCAGCTATAGTGAATGTCCTGTTTCCCAGGTCCATGGTGCTGCTCAACACTAGTCCAGAGCGGCTAGGGCCCAGGCCTGTGTGAGACTACGGTGCAAGTGCCACAGAACAGAAGACTCAGAAGTCGCAATACACCCACTGTATCCATCTTTCCTAGTAAATGAATTTTAAATTACATAGAACTGCATGCTTCCATTCTTGCCTCTGCCCTACCTAGAAGTTCTCCTGTGACACAAAATTAGTCTTATTTTCTTTGAGTTTTTAGAATTTCAGACCTAGGAAATGATAAACCAGTAAGATATGGCGGAAACGATCATGGCGAGAGATTAAAAGAGGTTGAGCTTTCCTCTAACGAGGCAGAAGGTATGACAGCAAAGAAGAGGTAAAACAACTGAGCCAAGCAGCTTGCTTCAGGAATTATCACTCAGCCAAGCACAGAAGGAAGTTACATATTCACCTCAGACTCTTACATCTTCCCTGTCACTAACTCACAGCTCATTATTGTTAGAACGTGCAATGAGTTTATTTTATCATCTTTGCAAATCTGTTTTAACAACTTTGTGCAACTATAAGTTAAATTAGGAGCTACACATTTAAACAGTTTGACAAAAGTCAATATAAATTTAAATAATCCAATTGTCAAATTCAGATAAGAAGTCAACCCTTTAAAATCAAAGAACATCCTTAGGCTGAGCTTAGCAAGATTACCTTCCATCTCTAATTCACAGCGCTTAATATTATGAACTGCTCTTTAGGAAATCATAGCCAGCTGAATACGACCGCATGATTAAAGAACACATAGAGAAGACACCACATAAGAAAGCTGAGTGTGGTACTTATTCCAGTCAATTAATTGGTAAAAAAAATCAAATGCTTTAATTATCTATTTAAATTTTCTTTATTCTATCAGCCGTTAGACACTTTAAACCAGAAGACAGCTGGCAGAACACACAAAATTCTGTGTCTTTCTTTTCATGGAAGTCAAGCATGTCATGACTCTAAGGTCAGAAAGTTAATTTTCTATTGAGTACTTAAAAACACGTCATTCTGGTTTACAAATTATCTGCTGTACCAGCATAAAGACCTTTGGTCAAGGTTATAGGATAAAAGCATATCTTAAAATAAAGAAAATATTTTCTGTTGTTCTGTATTTCACACTAGAGTTGATTTAATTATGGCCATAAAGTTGATTCACTCACAGGTAAGTAATCAGTTTTCGAAGATTTTTACACTAACTATTTCTGAGGTATTCTTTCTACTTCTTACCTATTATTCCCTTTATCTCCCCACCCCAGTAATTCTAACCACTATTATAAGACGTAATGTGAAAAAAAAGTAAATTTAAAAATTTTTTCTAGTTTTGACAAAAATTATTCCAACATAGGTATCATGTATTTTTAATAGCCACAGTGCTTAAGGATAAACTGAGAACTGGATCCTGTTTGTAAGCACTACAGAAAATTCACACTCCTCAAGGAGCTTATACTGCACTTTTAAAGTTTTAAGTGGCCTCTTCAAACTTTCATCACTATCTGGCTTCTCAAACTCTCTGGAATACCTTCTGCTTTTGGTGTATTTGCAAGAGCCTGAATTAACTTTTATCCTTTCTGCCTTACTACAGTTTTATGTATAATAACAAACGGCATTTGAACATTACTTTTTTTTGAGTTATGTTCTTATATCTAATAGTTTTTTATTATGTTGTTTAATACTAACATTTGTTCAGTCTTTTTTCCCGTTTGGATTTAATTATATTTATGTATTTCAGAGTATATGCATAATATCTATGCTATTAAATATTTACTACATCTAAATTATATTTATGCATATTACACACACTATATTGTAAGACATACACATACACATGACAAACTATTTTAAAGATTGATTACATTTCTGTCTATAATTTATTCCAGACCATTTCATAACATGTCTGTAAACAGCTGCCGTAACTCCTGCAAATATTTTGTCCTTGTTCCTTAATTGTCCTTGCTCCTTAATTCAAACTACTGTGTGGGTTGTTTTTTTTTGCAGGCAGGTTGACTTTTTAAAACTAGCCACTTCTAACTCCAAAACAAAAATAATGTTTGTTTCAAACAGTCATTACTAAAAGAATACTCCATATACCTACAGTTTTATGTTACTCTTTGTGTATTAATGAAAACTTTGATTTTAATGAAGATCAATTTGTATCACTGATCATAACAGCTGTTACATTTTGTACCAGATTTTGGTCTTTTTGCTTGACTTTTCTTATACTCTCCTCCTAATTGTTTCTTCATCCTTTCAAATGTTTTAGTAGTAACTGTCAGTGCTGAAATTCCAGCAAAGAGTTTGGAGTTGTACATTTAAGGTACCACATCAAAACTATTCTTGTTCTCACTACACAGATAAATGTGAAGAAAGCGTTAAATCAAATGTGCTCAACCGCTGAAAAGCCAAAGCTATTAAACCGCATACAGAAATAAAACAGTTGAAACATGGCAAATTGTAGTTGTTATGGTTACTAGTTCTTCCTTTGAAATGTTTTAATATTAAAGCTAAAACAAAAATAAAGTGTAAATATAGATTAATGTGGAATAAGGCCCTCATCCTTTAAAGTGCCACTGAATGACCTCAATACCTATTAACTGCAACGAACAATAAATCTATACAACACTGATGCAGGATGAGGTCCTAAACTATTTACATGATAGTTGTGCTTCATTTCTGCACACTCGCTAGCTTCCATTTACTTATATAGAGGAAGAGTTGATTATTCTAAATAGAAGCATCAGTTAAAATTTACCTCATATGGTAGATACAGTTTTAATAATTATTGTTGCTGCCTTTTGCTGAGTTATGTAGATGTAACTAAAACTCTAGTTCACTGCAGTAGCTGATAGAAAATTGCCACTCAATTTATGGAAGAATATCAGATATAGGGTGAAGTTGGAGAGAAACGATGATTAAGGAGAAGAAAAAAGTCTCATATGAAAGGAAACTGAAAAACCTGGGACCATTTTGGTTTTGTTTTTTTAATCTTAGAAAGGAGAAGAGTAAGGGGACACACAACAAAATAAGGAACTGCAGTATAGAAACAGTAATATGCAGAACATTCTATTCCTATCTCCTAAAAGAAAAAGACAGAGAAAAACACTGAAGCAAAATCAAAGCAATTAAAGCGCTATACTTGAGATACGTATGTAAAAAGATTAAGGATTGGACATGCACTTTCAAAAAATATAAATGTAATAGATGTGTTAGGGGGGAACATAGTTAAACTGTTCAAGCCTTATGCCAGCTTTTAGTTACTGTAGCTTAATATAGGGTCTTAATATGGCTAATCTACCCTAGATATTTACATTACTAGATATTTTAGATATTCTTGCATACAACCATGAAGCTTTTTACATCAGTCAGTATCACAGTCGGGATACTGGACTATAAGGACTACTTGACTTCACACCAGGATATTTAAATCTGTTTAGAACATCTTCAGAAAAAACAAGTTCAATATTAGTTTTTGCCAAGTCTTTCCACCGCTGCCCTAAGAATTGAATTCTCTAAGCAGTCCTAGATCAAGAGATATTTCTGCTACAATTTATAACATATTGGCCATTACAAAAAGAATGGCTAACAAGCAATTAATTACCAAATTTAGCTTTACAAATCCCATAAGCTTATGAAAGATTGCAAGAAAATTTGACACTTTCAGTTTATTTGAATAAATAAATATGCATACACATTTAAGGCAGTGAATTTAATCTCTTTACTTTGAGAAAGAATTAAAAAAAAAAATCAGAAATTACCTAAGCTTGGGAACAAATACTAATGCAATGGCTCTTCATAAGATATGTATTAGATTATGAAGCCCTTTCACACTCTAGAAAAGAAACCACGGAAAAGAAGTCTGTGATTAATTAGTCCATCAGTTACTAAGTGCAAGGACTCCTGCCTTAGGGCGTCACTGAACTGCCAACTGCAGAGAACTAGGAAAGAATGTAGGAAAAACATCATTGTAAGCTTTGTATTATTCTTATTTTTCCTAAGTAGCCAGACAGGGTGCTGGGCTAGACAGACTTTCAGTCTAAAGCAGTATGACCATTCAGATGTTTTCACATTATATCTTATTATCTTCACATCTCTGGCCTAGCAGTTGTAAATTGCCTATTTGCTGAATTATATTCCACTCACCACTTCCTATTACTGGGTTCTCATCAAAGAATTTATTTGATGGGCTAGCAGTTTAATGATTACTGGTCAAAATTTTGAATTTAGCATATCTGTTTGTCCTGGTTTCAGCTGGGATAGAGTTAAATTTCTTCATAGTAGCTAGTATGGGGCTATGTTTTGGAGTTTTGCTGGAAACAGCGGTGATAATGTGGAGATGTTTTAGTTGTTGCTAAGTAGCGCTTACATTGGTCAAGGACTTTTTCAGCTCCCCGTGCTCTGCCGGGCGCACAAGAAGCTGGGAGGGGGCACAGCCGGGACAGCTGACCCAAACTGGCCAATGGGATATTCCATACCATATGGCGGCATTCCCAGTATATAAAGCTGGGGGAAGAAGGAAGAAGTGGGGGACATCTGGAGTGATGGCCTTTGTCTTCCCAAGCAACAGTTACACAATGGAGCCCTGCTTTCCTGGCGATGGCTGAACACCTGCCTGCCCATGGGAAGTAGCGAATGAATTCCTTGTGTTGCTTTGCTTGTGTGTGCGGCTTTTGCTTTACCTATAAAACTGTCTTTATCTCAACCCATGAGTTGCCTCACTTTTACTCTTCCGATTCTCTCCCCCGTCCCACCAGGGGGGAGTGAGCGAGCAGCTGCGTGGTGCTTGGTTGCTGACTGGGGCTAAGCCATGATACTGTTGCATTTTGAGCTACCAGAAATTCAGATTTAGATGCAGTGATTTGGGCCTCTTTGTGCGTTTGGGTACTGGGAAAAACACTCTGTACGTTATCTTACTGCTAGCACAAAGATCGGATACATAATTACTACAGCAAAAGGAATTGCTATACAAATTATATACCAGTACAAGCAGGACCTGGACATGCTCCAGCAAATTCAACAAAGAGCCATGAAGAGCATTAGGGGGTTGGAGTATCGACATACGAGGAGAGGCTGAGAGAAAGCTGGGACTATTTAACCTGAAGAAGACCCGGAGGAGATCTAATCAATGTGTACAAATAACCAAAGTGGAGCTATAAAGAAAACTGAGCCAGGCTCTACTCAAGTGGTATGCAGGGAAAAGAGGCACAAACTGAAATACAATTAATTCTACTTAAACATATGAAAAAACTCCTCTACAGTGAGGGTGAGTGAGCACTGGCACAGGCTGCCAAGAGAGGCTGTGGACCCTATCCGTGGCAATATCCAAAATCCATCTGGACATGGTCCTGGGCAACCAGCTCTGGGTGACCCTGCTTGAGCAGAGAGGTTTGGACTAGTCAGTCTCCAGCGATCCCTCCTAACATCGACCATTCTGTGGCTCACTTATTCAAGGTTCAGAGGAATTGTGATATCCATGGAAAATGCCTGACTACAGAATCACAAAAGGCAGTAAGTGCACCAAAGAAAGCAATTCAGTGATTCTGTAATATGAAGACAAAGTTAAACCTCACTGGCAGTTATGAAAGCTAAAACACAGTACTTCAAGGATGAAAATAGGAGCAAATAAATGTTACTACTTCCTGTAATATAAACTTTCTAGTATCTTTCATAACAGCTACCTAACATCATGTCTAATACCTAATATAATGCAAATTAGCTTCTCCTACCAAAGAATTTTGGGGTTTTTTTGCACCGCCAATTAGAGTTTATATAAATGCATATATACATGTGAATACCAAAATAAGCATGAAGACCTTTAAACTATAAAGCATAAATAAATGAGTGTTTGAAAAATGTCACTGATTATTCGCAAAGGTAGATTCCTATGCCATAATTCTCTCCTTCAGTGGGGAAAAAAACAGAAAACCTGCATGTCAACCAAGCATTCTAAACTTCAGTGGAATGCCACAGGAGATCTGCATATTGCACAACTAGTGTACCAGTTGTGCAGTTTTCCATTTAAAGTATTCCACTATTCTTTATATACATATAATAGGAACAGACAGTGATTTAGTGGATTATGGCATTTTTATGTTAGAAAAGTATTACAAGATTATTTCAGCTTGTAGAAATTTTATTTTTAATTAGTATTCATTCTGTTTGCTGCAAGATAAACTTGACCTTGACTTTTATTCACAACAATATTAAGTTTTCTAGGTTTTTTCTGGTTTGTTCTGTAGTTCCTTTTTTGTGTTTTCATCAAAGACACTTTCTTTTTAACAGATCATTAGGGATTTTACTTATATTTATGGCTACATGATAGTATAAAACTGTAAAGATTAACCATCTCGGGGGGATTAATGTGCTTTTTCATCAGTGTTAATTGCTTTTTATGAAGAAAAAAAAATTACAAGGAAAACTTAGGAGCTGGTTATAAGTATATGATTACATTTTCTTAAGGGATTTCAGAAGTGGCCACTGCCTCCAGGAACTTTGGAGCCCAGTAACTCGTCTTGCCGGCCCCTGGAGTACAGCCCAGAGATCCAGAGATCTCCACCCCACGTCAATGGACACAGCTGCTGCCTTCTGATTTGCAAGTTCAATCAGAAGTGATGCTGAGCATGTATCCCAAACACACACACACAGAGGACACCAACACGGCCAGCTACACAGGCTGCCACAGGCAAGGCAGTGTCTCCAATATCACCTCCATGCAGGACTGACATAAAACATAAGCAGAGACAGCCAAGTGCCCTCCTCTTCAGCCGGTAGAGACAAGCTCACTATGGACAGCACATGCTCAACACTCTCTCAATTTAGACACACAAGCACTACAGTGGATCCCTCAAATACCAGCATGACCCCACTGTCCATCCAACACCCCTGGCCAGCTCCCAGGCCCTCCTACTCTCCCCATCAGTACCCTACTCACTGGCTGGTCCAGCCTGGGGCTCGCTAGCAAACAGATGCATGCACTCACACGCTCACTGCACACTCTGGCTTCCCCACACAAAAAACAGCCTGGGCCCTTTCTCCACCTCATCAGCACGCCCGGACCCACAGCCTCTTACTCGCTGGCTGATGAAATAAGGTTTTGTTTATTATTAATTTTTATTTTTGTTTGTGCCAAATATTGTATATAATTTATTATCATTTAAATTTAACAGTGCTAGATCCTACTTCATTATCCAAGCCCATCAACACTAAAGCAGTCTATGTAGGAACACAGCTGCCCAGTTATATGCATCCTACTATCTTCCACCAAATATCAAGCTTTTTATTTTAAACCCATACCCTTCACTACCCTGGAGCCTACAGCTCTAAGAGTATTCTGGAATGTGTTTGAAACATGGTGTCTTACCCATATGATTTAAAAACAACCAGTAATAACTACTTGTTTCCAGATAATATAGGTTTCAGATGCAATGCAATGACATCTGGTCATTCAGTACATGTTTGAGAAAGAAAATGGAAAATGAAACATTGACAAATAGGTTGTCAGCTGATAAGAAAAAAAAAAAAAACACCGAAAAACCAATGAATTAAAGGATCTGTTAAACAGTTCCATATAATTTTTCATCTAGCTCAATACTGAAGTGGAAGAAAAGTTACTCAACCAGAAGTGGGAGGGGAGCAAATAAAATATACCATAAAGTAGTTATGTTTCTGTACCCTTAAGACACTGTTCTAACTAGGCAGCTGTCTCTAGGGCAGCACACTGTTACAGCAGTGTTTGTACGGTTCTGAATGCCTAGGAAAAGAAACAACGACAATGTTGCAAGGATTTTACAATAATACCTACATTTCACTAGTGTCTAAACTTTCAAAAGTTTTTTTTGAAAAAAAAAAAAAGTTAGATCAATATGAGCAACTTCACAATTTATGAAGATCCATTCCTGAGCTGAAAGAATGGGGCTAGAAACCCTTTAGAAAAACAGGAGAGAAAAATTTTGAAGCAGCAGTAGTTTCATTATTTACAGCCCCTGTATAAAAAGGTAATAAAGTTGGCTAGTGATTCTAGTATACCTTAATTTTTTCTAGTGTTTACACTTGTATTTTGCTCTTTATATTTTCAAGGTGTTACACAAAAATTGCTTACTTAATCCTGACAATACAAGAGTTAAAGTTGGAGAAAGTAAGTCTGAGGGTAAACCAACTTCTTGACTAGTGCATTAAAGATTTAATCATAATACAAATTTGGGCTTTTTTACTAGCTTCTAATGTCATGCATTAAACACCCCTTGAGTCCTATGCCAACCAACATTAAAAGTATCAGGATAATTATGTGTTTTCCTCAGTCTTTACTTCCCACAATCTTTGCAATGAGTGCAGCAGCTATAAGCATTACATTTGCATACTACAGACTTCATTTCTGAAGACAGCCTCTTATGTGAATCCCTTTACAAGCTCACATCTATTTTTGTTCACAGATGTTATAATATTAAGACAGACATAAGACCTATATTATAGCGATTTATTACAGAAAACATCCTTTAAGATATATTTACGGGTATATGAAAGATTATCAAGGGAGTTTAAAATCACTTCCCATTCAGTTTCATAATAGTCTGAAACTCAGAGACTTCTCTTTTCCCATGTCAGGTTTCCAGTGTTTCAACAAACAAACAGAAAACACCTTAATAATTCAAAGTGACATCCTGAAATTTTATATACAGAGTAAACAAGGCCAACTTCCCTAAGCTTTCCACAGGTATTACACTCTTTCTTGATGTTCTATTGATACGCTCTCTACAGTGTTCAAAGTAATCGCCTTGCCATTTCTAAGACAGAAACAAAAACAAATGAGACAAAAAACCCTTCATGTTCGCCAAGTTTTAAGCTAAGCAAAGTATGGCCTGTAAAAAGACATCAGAGTAGCATTGCTCACATTCACTATCATCTTAAATTGTTATCATTCTGTTGCTTAATTCTGCAATCACAGCCTTAAGTTTACAGAAAAATAAAGCTAATGCAACAAATCTGAATGCTGAAATATGTACAGGACTATCATCAGCCTTGTATGGCCAGAACCCTAAATTCTGTAACATCTTAAGCTGTCCTTCTGTCCACCACATGACTTCTCACAGTCTTTGGAGCTTCTAGTAAACAATGATAATTTATTTTCCACAAACCTAAGCAAAGGATCAAAGATGTTCTGCAAAGCAAATATAAATACTAGAGAGCTTGCAAAAGAGGGTGTTACTAGCATGTTGTGATCCAATAACCAAACTAAAAAAAATCAGAAAAGATGCACTACTCTCATCCCTTAACCAGTGGGCTTCTGATTTCACCTTATGAGTTAATTAAACTGTTATATTGTGTACGCTTTGTGTATCTAGGAAGCTAGAACACAAAGAACATGCAGTTTACCATGCAGAGCATATTGCAACCTATTTTAAGAAACCATCATAGCAAACAATTATTTTGTTTTGATTGTAATGTCTTATTTATAGAAAAAAATAGAAATATTATCCCACAAGGCATATGTTTCATATAAAGTTGATAAATGTGACCAAATTAAAATACTGTACAGGCAAATTACAGAGAAAATGAAACTGTTTGCCAAAATGCCTGAAGGGAGCAACAGATTTTTTGATTCCTATAAATCAAGGCTGGATTGCTTTCTGGAAAGCATTTTTCTTTAGACTATTGGGCTCAGAGATGAAATTCTATGGCCTACGCTATCTCAGCAGTCAGATTAGATGATCTACCACTTTCCAGTTATCTGTGAACCTGTCAGCTATATCTAAATGAGTACTTTCTTCATATGATTCGTCTATAATTGGATGTGGTTGAGGATTGCCTTAGACTACCCCAAGAGCAAGTCTAGGTTATATTTTCATGAATACTTCCTTTATATGATCCTTCTATAACTGAAATTGGTTGAGGGTTGCTTTAGACTACCCCAAGAGAAAGACTATGTAACAACAAATTTTAAAACCTTTATGGAAATAATAAAGATGCCTAAAACTCCTGTCTTTCTGGCCTTCTGTTAAAGAACAAAATTAACAGAGCTAAGCATATACTGCTCCTGCTTCATGGCAGAAGCTACTGCTCTTCATGGCAGGTGTCAGAAGAGTGGCCATAATGGCACGAGTTACCAGCAACTTATTATTTTTGTAATGGAAAACAGATTGCTGACCTTTGAATGGCTCAGAAGAAAAAAAAAAAAAAAAAAGCATATTTATTTCTTTAATTAAAGAAAGGAAGAGGTGGCTATGCAAACAGAAGATAACGGGTAAAATGGCAAGAGATTTGGATCCTCTGAAATATCACAGTTTACAGTCATAAATCAAATAGACCTCCAAAACATTTCTGAATCTCACAAGAATGACTTTTCTCAATCAGAAAATGCACAAAAATGCTAATCGTTGGCAGACATGACTTCTATATTAAACTCCAGCTTTCTCTGTAAGCTGTCCCATTAAGGTCATCAGCTACCCCTAGAGATGTGTGGACTTTGGTTTACTATTCTGAAATAAAGACAGACATATAATTTTATTTTAAACATGTACATTTTATTACTAAAGAAAGGTCAACTGACCCTGTGTCTCAGAAGTTTACAGTTCTACCTCTCAGTCATTGCCTTATCTATATAAATACCCAATGAAATGCAGACCATAAAAATGTTTCGTTAGAGAGAATACTAATCTCACTCTAAAATGTTCTTAGTCATAAGGAAATAATCTGCTGAAAGACTGTTCCTTTTTCCTTTGCCTTTCAAATATTTAAGAAAAAAAAAGTTTCAGTGACAGCTTTTGCTGTTTTAATCACAGCATCGACTACAAATCTGTTAAATATAAGTAACACATAAGTACCTACAAAAATATCTATAAATACGTTAAAATAGCCTCCCTAGGATAGTAATAAATCCATCCTTCTAAAAATCATTTGATAGTTTCACCAGCAACTTCAACTTTACTAATTCTGTCCTTGCAGCCTAGACCCTGGAAATATAATACCTTGACAACGATGCATTATATGCTTATAGTTTCACAAAAGACAGTGCAACATACCTCCTACCAAAGTAATATTGACCATGGACAGTGATTTTGTGTAAGATTAGTAAAACATCCAAGATATGTGAAAAATTAAAACTTAATCAGCAATCTGAAAGCAAAATTAATAACTTTTTTAATGTCAGAACTCAGTATGATACATCATACGATTGTAGTCTGTGGTTATAGAACTAAAGAACAGAATTAATTCAGGCTGCTTTTGTTGAAAATGGACAGCATGACAAAATATTTTACCTCCTACCATGTCTTTTAAAACACAGCTATAGAAAGAACAGAACTTTGGTATTTTTATTTTCCAAATATCTAGCCAGTTAAGCACATGGAATAACAACAAGATATAACATATACACTCTTAACTATGGCATGCATTTGCTGAGGGATGCTACAGAAAATAATATAGCCCACAGTATTGATTTTCTAGGTCTCTTTCAGTGTCTCCATTTTCCTACACAAAAATGTATTTATCTACAGGTTCTATAAATTTCGGTATCTGAATGTTCCACCTTTTGTTCTCTATGAACACAGAAGGAGTATGACCTTAAAGCTAAGGCATTAACTCTATTAATTAGTTGACTTTGTTTTGCACCTGAAATGGATTCACCTCACCTTAAATGCAGGTCTGTAGTATAAGCCAGTCCTCTAGCCTTACTCTGCAGTTGATGAAGACAGGTAAGTATCTATAGCAGCCTGTACACACCCACACATACAAGGAAGAAGTGTTTTAAGATAAATGGGATAAATCATCCATTCTACATCCCCTCTTAGTTATAAAGGGAGTCTAGACAAATAGCTTAATGTGCAGGCCTGCTATTTACGTAGCTGAAGTTAGGTGGGTGAATTCATGTGGAATTCATTCCTCATGTGGAATATCGAAATACTCCCACACACAAACATTTAACTATAAAAAAAAAAAAGCAAACTATGTCTCAGTACTAATCTACAGAAGTTACAGGTTTACAAACAAAAAGGAAAGGTAGGCAACTCCCTACACACCTAAATTCACACCTGTTCACAATTCACCCTATTTACACAATTCACATCTGCTCACTGCATGTCACAGAAGAGGCTGCCCAAAAATTTCTGTTTTACAAAGGAAAAAAAATATATATATACAAGTTAAAAACTGTTTGACTAGTAAAGTACCACATTCTTTCTGAGAGCAAAGTCAAATGCAGACTATCACACAGATTTCCAGGAGGGTCCTCAAGCCAAAGTGCCTCAGACCCACACTGTGTGGAAACCATAGGAAGAGCAAAAGAGAAGGCTTGAGTCTGCCTTCCTGTTCGACACACCCCCAGCCACACATCAACTGAAGTATGGATGATCTGGGCACACTGAATGAATTTCTAAGACCATAGCTTCAAAAGAAACTTCCTGATATCCTCCCTGTACAAGAATATTGCCCTGCATAACAAGTCCTACTGGTTTTAGCATGACTAATTTCCAAAATGACTGATAGATTTTCCAGAAGAGGCAGTTTTAAGCTACCTTTATAATTTTTCCACACTTTGTGAAAGCTTTTCTCTTACTTCATTGCTACAGTGAAGAGAATTAACCCTTTCTCAGCCTAAACCAGCACTCATGGTTATAAAGACATGGGGCAATTCTGAAACAGAATTAATATAAATTCGGAGTTAAGCAGAAGTGCTAGACAGCGCACATTTGTAGATACATTAAATATTTATGGATTGTGTGGGTTATGCTTGTAGCTCTAAAGTTCCTCCTAAAGTTCATTTAATCTAATCCACTCAGTTGTCTCAAGAGATAAAGTTCCTCATTTAGTGTCATGTCAAGGCTTAGTCAAGCCTTTGTGGCATCATTGTTTTTGACATATTGCTGAGATAGAACTTTTGATTCCAGAGGCTGCCAAGTGGAAACATGTAACTGAAATGATTAATCAAATTATTGGGGGGGGGGGGGGGGAAGAAAAAAAAAGAAAAATAAAGAAGAAGAGAAAGTTAATGGTCTTCCCTGAATGAGATTTAGAACAAAAGACCAGAGACTTTCTCATTTCCCCAGCTGAATGGCTGAACTCACAATGTAATTTCTTGTCAAATGTATGCAAAAAAACCTATTGGCAATGTATTTTTACCATTTTATTAGACAGGATGACTGGTTTGTTTATATACAAAATCATGTATCAACCTACATATTATCAGAAACAAATGTGATTTTGTGCAGCCATTTGAAATCAGTAGCTCAGAGACAGAGGTTTTTTTGTTCTTTATTTGTGCAGAGCCTAACAAAACAAATTTATAAGTATACTTTAAAATTGATGTACAACTTTGTTGTGTTCAGATGAATGTATCACAACGAAAATATTTCTAACAAGAAAAATAAGGCCTCTTTTTACGTTCCATGAAAGGAGCAGAGAAAGGGAAGGGCTTATTCTCTGAAAACGTGCCACAAATTTGTGCTAATGTCTGACATGTTTAGAATATCAAACCAACAGACAGATTTTGTCACTGATTTCAACAATAAGCCTGTTAACATTTCCACACCTTACTTTTCTTTGAGAACCAGCAGTATAGATTAGTGTATCTTCAACTACTGTATTAAGCATCCTCTTTCAGTTAGGCAGCCACAGATATCTCTTTATACGTTATCATTTTGGCATAAGATCATCTTTCAGAATTTTCACTAATTTTTTCTAAATGTATCGACTGTAATTCACCAGTCTATACAGAGCTGTGGAAATGATATAACTTCCTGTCAGAATTTCTTGTTATGCTTCTTTTACACCACACACAATCACAGTGCACTTCTGAGCCTAAAGTTCAAATGCTATGCCTATTTGTTACAGGCCCCCGTTCTGGATTTCAGTCTTTATACAAATTAAAAGTCCGGACTTCCTGAAAGTGTATTTTCAACATATTTAATGTTTTTCACTTCCTTCCAAAATTCATTCTGCATTTACAGAACCTTGGAAAATCTGTTAGACTAAACAGGTTCTGACATCACTTATTCCATTTACTCCTGTCTCTGTTAATGATATCTCTTGGATAGAACTACCATACATATCAGCTTGTTTCCTTGCATGTTTTGCTAAATCAAATCAGACTTTCAACTAAAAAACCCAACAAACATATAGACCATAATTTAATAGAGTGGATATATCTGTATGACATACGAGGATATGCATACTATATACATATATGCTTCTTTATTCATAGAGATGTTTTATCCTGAAAGTATTATATTGGCAAAGAAGGAATATACTCGGTCCACTGGATCTGAGGCCAAGCCCTCTCTATTAATCACCATTATTTTTATATAATATATTTATATAATTCACCATTATCATTCACCATTACTCACCATTATTATTATTCACCATTATTATTATAACCATATATTATTATAACCATATTAAAACCATTATTATATATAAAACCACTCTTATAACCATTATATATATAATTATTATTATTATAACCCTATATTATTCACCATTATTATTATTCACCTCTCTATTATTCACCATTAATGCTTCGTTGTTTCTTCCAGGAACTAGGCTTTGGCCAGAAGTTTCGTACCACATATTTTACCTTCAAAGCCAGTTCTTAGGCTCTCAACCATACAGAATCCCATTACTTGATTATTTGAAGTGGCATGCATCATTTGATGTGGCTATTCAACACCTGACCAAAGTGTTATTCTTCCCCCTTCTAAACTAATATCATCAACTCTTATGATTTCTCCCAGACCTATTATAATTGCCCCTGTATAATCAGATATTGTCCATGACAACCTCTGTACCCACATTAAGATCCTGCTTTCTCATGTGTCATGATATCATGGTTCAGCCTCAGTTGGCAACTAAATACCATGCAGCCGCTCGCTCACTCCCCCCACCCCTCTGGGATGGGGGAGAGAATTGGAAGAGCAAAAGCAAGAAAACTTGTGGGTTGAGATAAGAACAGTTTGATAATTACAATAAAATAGTAATTATAATAACAATGATTATGATGATTATGATAATAATAATATAATAAAAAGGAAAAGAGGGAAAAGAAAAAAAAACAACCACAAACGATGGAACCACTCACCACCTGCTGACTGACGCTGCCGGTCCCCGAGCAGCGATTGCTGCCTCCTTCCCCTGGCCAGCCCCTCCCAATTCACATACTGGGCATGACATTACATGATACGGAATATCCCTTTGGCCAGTTTGAATCCGCTCCCTTGGCTGTTCCCCCTCCCTTCCCAGGTTCTTGTGCACCTGGCAGAGCACGGGAAGCTAGAAGAGTCCTTGACTAGTACAAGCACTACCCAGCAACAACCAAAACATTGGTGTGTTATCAACATTATTTTCATACTAAGTCCAAAGCACAGCACTGTGCCAGCTAGTAGAAAGAAAATTAACTCTATCCCAGATAAAACCATGACACATGATAACATCCACAACTGCTTTCCAATACAAGTGGAATAGCACTATACTCACCTTAGCAGTACTTATGATAAGCAAATAGTACAGATGGCTACAAATGAGAGCAGCCTAAAACCCTCCCATGTTTTCTCCTTTAATTTTACTAGTTTATTTTCTTCGGTTTTCTCACCAAGCACACTAAAGTTATCTTAAATGGCTGCTCTACAGTGCATGGTTCATAAGCATGGACTTGCACAGTACCATGCCACTGCCGTCCCACTATCTCACAAGGTATATTTCTTCTGGGAGCTAATCCATGTTTTCCCAGATATACTAAAAGATAATGCATGTACCTACCACACAACTGCATGGTTTCAGATGAAGCTTGCCAGCCTCAAACTGAGTCACTCTTATAAGAAAAAAGTCAGTGTAGGATATCTTAACCATTATTAAAATCCTCTCACTCAGGAAGGACTTGCAAAACTTAAATCTTCATCAGCCCATTGACAGCTCTTGATCCAGCTGACAAAGCTAATCTCTTTGGAACAAGTGTGCGTCAAAAAAGACTGAAGGTTTAATTTCTCACAAACTAAAAGTCATTAATTGCATGAATAGAAACATGATGTGGAGAATTTAGAAAAAAATGCTAAAGATCCTTTGTCCCGAGACATTAAAAATTAAGAAGTGCTTGGACTTGTCTAGTCTTCAGGCTACTTCAACCATCACCTTTTATATATCTGATTAATTTTAACTGTTCTCTGGAAGATGATAGAAAAAGGACATGACCTACCGTTTTGGTTCTGATATATCTTCTACTGAAAGCTGAACTAGCTTACCTCCTAATGACCAAAAAAATGCTGTTAAAATATCTGTAAAAGGACTGCCTTCTTTGTTGTCCTGGTTTCAGCTGGGATAGAGTTAAATTTCTTCGTAGTAGCTAGTATGGGGCTATGTTCTGGAGTTTTGCTGGAAACAGCGGTGATAATGTGGAGATGTTTTAGTTGTTGCTAAGGCGTGCTTACATTGGTCAAGGACTTTTTCAGCTCCCTGTGCTCTGCCAGGTGCACAAGAAGCTGGGAGGGGACGCAGCTGGGACAGCTGACCCAAACTGGCCAATGGGATATTCCATACCATATGGCATCATGCCCAGCATATAGAGCTGGGGAAGAAGAAGGAAGGGGGGACATTGGGAGTGATGGTGTTTGTCTTCTGAAGTAACCGCTACACGTGATGGAGCCCTGCTTTCCTGGAGACGGCTGAACACCTGCCTGCCCATGGGAAGTGGTGAATGAATTCCTTGTTTTGCTTTGCTTCCGCACGCAGCTTTTGCTTTACCTATTGAACTGTCTTTATCTCAACCCATGAGTTGCCTCACTTTTACTCTTCTGATTCTCTCCCCCGTCCCACCAGGGGGGAGTGAGCGAGCGGCTGCGTGGTGCTTGGTTGCTGACTGGGGCTGAACCATGACAGTCCATTTTGGTGCCCAACGTGGGACACGAAAGGTTTGAGATAACGACAGATTTGATTGGAATATGCCAGATGGAATTTATAGTGGTTGTTGCTGTTTAGCTATTAATTGGCAGGCTTCTGTGCTTGCTATGGGGCTTGCCTGACTTACTGTATGCCTTAAAATCTAGTGCTCATTAATGGTACTTCTTGCTTTCGCTGCTTGCTGTACTGCTTATCACCTTACCCTGCCGGGCCTGGGAACACTCTGATAACAGCCATGGCGATGCGCCTGGGCTGGCAGATGGCCAGGGCATCGCTGCTGTTTCTGTGCTGCTGTACTGGACAGGCTGGAACTCCAGTGTAAACTCGAGTCAAAGGGGCTGTGACCTGAGGATGAGTCCATGTGGGAGCAGGACACCCCAATGCATCTGTGTCTGTGTATAAGCCCACGCCAGAGCAGGTATATCTTGAAGCATCTGTGGCCTTGGTTATGCCTGTGCCACAGCAGGTATACCTCTGAGGCAATTGTGGCCCAAGGATATATCCATCTTGGAGAAGGTACACCTCGAAGTGTCTGTGGCTGTAGATAAGTCAGTGCTGCAGCAGGTACACCTTGAAGCATCAGTGGTTGTGCATGAGGTCATGCCAGAGCACCTCAAAGTGCGTGGCCATGGATAAGCCACGCAGAGCAGGCTTACTTCTGGAGGGACTGCAGCCATGGGGCAAAGACATGTTGGAGCAGGCTTATTTCTGGAGGCACTGCAGCCATGGGAAAAGCCATGTTGGAGCAGGCTTTGCAGGGACTACAGCCATGGGCAAGGCTGTGCTGGAGCAGGTTTACTTCTGGATGGACTGCAGCTGTGGGTAAGGCCATGCTGGAGCAGGTGTAGCTCTGAAGGCATTGAGGCCCATGCAGATGGCCACACTGGAACAAGTGCACCTCAAAGCGACTGTGGCTCTGGATAAGTCTATGCTGCAGCGGGTGTGCCCCTGGAGAGACTGTGGCTCCCGGGTAAGGCTCCACTTGGAGCAGGTACCACCCTGAAGGACTACAGTCTGTGGATATGTCCAAGCCGGAGCAGGGGCAAGGGGAGGAGTTCATTACAATGTTAAACCTGATGGTCTGATCCAAATGGACCAGGGACGGAGATTGTAATGGAAATACCTTTAAATTGTTCTAACCTGGGATTTGAGTTACGTATTATCGAAATTACTATAGCAGAAACCCCTTGTTGCTAGCCAAGCTGGGAGCAAGGGGAGGAGTTCACTGCAATGTTAAAACCTATAACCTGGCCCAAAGGGGCCAGGGGTGGAGACTGTAATGGATATACCTTTAAATTGTTGTAATCTGTGATTTGAGTTGCATGTTATAGGAATTACTACAGCAGGAACCACCTGAACCAATGGAGGACAAGCCTTGCAAGAGGTAGTGCGAGTGCAGCAGTGACCTGACATGAGCTGGCTTTGGTGCCCAGTAACTCCACGCAACACACCACCTCTCCCGTCCTGCGTGACCACAAGAACACATGGAGCCCAAAGCCATGGACTAAATGATAACCGTGTATTTTATCAAAGGATGGGAAGGAGGGTGTAGAGGTTAATGAGGTTGTATTGGATAGTGTGGAACCTGAGCATGATGTAAATGGTATGGAATAAGGAGTGGATAATGCCCTGGTTTCAGCTGGGATAGAGTTAAATTTCTTCGTAGTAGCTAGTATGGGGCTATGTTTTGGAGTTTTGCTGGAAACAGCAGTGATAATGTGGAAATGTTTTAGTTGTTGCTAAGTAGCGCTTACACTGGTCAAGGACTTTTTCAGCTCCCTGTGCTCTGCCAGGTGCACAAGAAGCTGGGAGGGGACGCAGCTGGGACAGCTGACCCAAACTGGCCAATGGGATATTCCATACCATATGGCATCATGCCCAGCATATAGAGCTGGGGAAGAAGAAGGAAGGGGGGACATTGGGAGTGATGGTGTTTGTCTTCCGAAGTAACCGCTACACGTGATGGAGCCCTGCTTTCCTGGAGACGGCTGAACACCTGCCTGCCCATGGGAAGTGGTGAATGAATTCCTTGTTTTGCTTTGCTTCCGCACGCAGCTTTTGCTTTACCTATTGAACTGTCTTTATCTCAACCCATGAGCTGCCTCACTTTTACTCTTCTGATTCTCTCCCCCGTCCCACCAGGGGGGAGTGAGCGAGCAGCTGCGTGGTGCTTGGCTGCTGACTGGGGCTAAACCATGACATTTGTGAAACTACAAATACCAGTAATATCCTGAACTTCAAAATGTGGAGGCATTCAACAGCAAGCCAGTGTCCACCGTCTTAGGCTCAATTTTTCAGTTTTTCCCACTAGTACTTTCATACCACATAAACCTACAGTTCATGACAAAACCCAGCAGCCTGTAACATTGAATGTTGCTGGGCCTCTTCTAATAAGGTGCAGAAAGTCCTCCACATACTGAAGGGGTTAACTATCATTCTGAAATTCAGATAGATAGATATGCTGACTTTTTTTAAACAATACGAGTGTTACCCTCAGATTACTGGTGCTCTGGGAGTTTTCCTCTCTCTCTCATCCTGAAAGCACAAAAAGCAGCTGCTATGACTTTATCTAGTCCCAGTATGCATTCTACGCAGAACAGGATATTGTACCATAAAACACAAAGTACAAAAGCCCATACCAACCTCAGGACTCGTGGGGCATTTGCCATCTGCTTTTTAATCATGTGGGCCACAAACTGATTGTCACATACACAGAAATGAATTTCGCTGTTAGCTGACTTCTGATAGATCATCACTGCCATTAGAAAGGGAAGACGACTTACGGCCCTTATAATACATGCCTGCATGAGCCCTCATGTTCCCTGTGGGGAACAGGTGAGTCCAAGTGTACCTTCAATTCCTGCTTCCTATTGATCTCCAGCTGTCATAAGGAAATCACTTTCTATCATGTAAGGAAGGAATTTCAAACTCTTAAATACTCCTCAGATCACATGGTCTATTTTTCAGTTCACATAGTGCTGCTGCAGCACAAAATATCTTACACAGCACTACCAACCTGTGCTCAAAATATAAGTGCCCCAGAATCTCCATTGTTTTTCTGCTTATCCATAGATCAACCTGTAAGTACCTGGGAAGCACCATGCTTTTTAGTTTCTGCACAAAGTTTTTCTTTCTCTCTTTTTCAATATCCCCATTACCACGTCAAACGCAGTTAAAAGATTAACGCTTTCCTCCATACAAAACCTTCCTGAAAAACAGAGGATGAGTCACCTAAGGAAACCTGATTTCTCAGGTAACATTCAGATTTCAGCGGTGAGCTGAATTTTTCTCCTACTGTTTGGTCTATAAACTGTAGAAGTGTAAGTAAACAGAAGTACAACACAAAAATTGCACTGCCTAGCACAAAGAAATACTGCTTCCAGGACTTAAAACCACACAGACCTGCATCATGAGTCTGCATGAACAAAATGCAGTTTAGCAAGCCACATTAAAGCCAGAAGTTCTGACTGCCATCATGGCTAAATACTGACTGAACACAGCTGTAATTTTACCCGATGTTCCTGGAGACAGAACAGGCAGTAAATCACCTCAAAGTCACCTGTCACCTTTTGGAAACCAGACTCAGAATAACGATACATAGATTCCCATTTGTTAATTTATTGAACAAACCAGCAACTCTCCTTATGGTCACTTTGTCTATTATTTCTTTGTTTATCACCCAACCAATTTCTAGTCAAATTTCAGATTGCTCACAACAAAACGGCTTATACCTGCATCACATCACACGTCAAAACAAAGTAAGAAGAACGCTATATAGTTCTTCAGTGCATAATTCATTAGTGCACTTTGCTGAATGAAACAGCCTGGAAACGTTCTATGAAATGATCTGCTTTACCTTAGATCCTTCAGCAAGTGAAGGAATAAAGGTGTCCTCATCTGAGGACTGCTCCCACTCTTCACAGCGACTGAAAGGCTGGCTTGCTAAATGTAGTCATTATTGTAGATGATTCACCCTGTGCTCTGCATGCACCTCTGCTACAGCACAACATTCAGCTCCTCAGACTTAACACAACCCATTCTGCTCACCACTACTTAGAAATTTCCAGTCTCCAAATGGTAATAATATTGACTATGGTCTAACAGCCTGGATTACATTTGGTAATCTGTGGTTTAATTTATGGATTCACTTACGGATTCACTTACGGATTACCTCCACAGAGGCAGTGGTTTTGTAGCATTTTTGCTGGTGATTTGTTGGTGTGATGGCTCCTTTGAGAAATACGATCACCATGATTTTCACGTGCTTGATTTTACACAGTTGTACTGTGTGACAATCTGTGATCAAATAGAAGTCTTTCCCCATGCTCTTGAAGTCAACTTGTCTTAACAAATATTGTCATCTTTGCTTACATTAAAAGCAGCAGAGAGGTGGTGAGAAGAACTATTAGAGAGACAATATTTTCATTTTTCTTATTGTTTGGTAGAAGAACCTCTGAGATCATGGAAAAAATATTCCTAAGGGCAAGTAAGAACTAAAAAGGGAGCCTTCTAAAACACAACCATATGATTCAGTACAGACTTTCCATCCTCAAAGACAGCTTGAACCACAGACCTAGTAAATTCAGCATCTCCCTTTAAAAGCCTTGTGACTTTACTGCAGTAACTGTTACAAGAGATACACTTTGTTTGGAAATATAAACCCCTCACTCTGACCATACATTTTTCCATTAAAAACAAAGAGGGAAAGACATAATCAAGAAGAATGGGTTAATCAACATCAGATTGCTTGCAGCAAATGCAGCACATCACTTTTTTCTCATTTTCTTTCTCAAAAATGAAAGCAGCAATACCTTTACTAAAATACCATTGACAAAATATCACAGAAGTCACATTCAATTTTGTAATTGCTAACCCTTCCCCACCCAGTAGAGAAACTGTAAAAAGGCAATGCAGACCCATGCAACCCCAGGTGAAGGACCTCCTTTCAAATTAAAATGAATATTCAGAGCGACCTCATACTCTATGTGCTGGGTCCTATCTGCTCTAAGCAGAAACTCCCACTTGGAATCGTGCAGCACTCTCCCAGCCAGCAAACTGGCTGGCCATCTGCCTGCATCTGTCTGTTCTATGCTAATCCCCAGTTCCCAAATGCATGCGCCGAAGCTTCAATTCACTTCACTTTGCAGTCGGCTGTACCATGTTTATAAGTTATCTGGCTGCTTTGGATACGTCTTCTTTTTTTTAAAGATACCAAGTATACTAGTGCCTGTTCTTTAAACAAGCGTAAACAATTGAAAGTAGACAAAGACAACAACTTGGTTACAAGCAAACCTAAAAACAATAGCACTAGAGTTCTAAGAATGAGAACATACCTGATTTGGCCGACGAAGAAATCAGGCCACTGGCCCAGCAAGTTGCCTATTCTGCTGGCTGTTGATGATTCAAAGGAGAAATAGGAAGGAGACAGAGACAACGACATGTTTTACTCAGCTGCATTACAAAGGAGAGCTATTTTCCTATGTCACTTAAGATTTGAGGGGGGGAAGGTTATTTTCCCTCTGAAAATAAATAGTTCTACCTTTATTTGAGTGACCAGATGAGTGAGCGGAAGAACGTTTCCCATCCTCTGCCCCCCCCCTTTGCAGACTAGTACAGCCAATTTATATAATTACCGTGCTTTTACTGATTGAAGTAAATTCTAGAATACCAATTAGCACTAGAAGCAAAAATACACATGAGCAAGATAAGACCCACAGTTCTGTGCTCTCAGACATTATGATGAACCTGACCTAGATGAGAAAAAATTAGAGCTAACAGGTTTGCAGATATTTAATTAACGAAAATTTGGTTGGGCTGCCCAAGTTAATCACAACTCTCTTCTTAGTTCCTATGTTTGTTGTGATTCAAATTCAAAGAGTTGCTGAAGTACCCTATATCATAATCCTGACACACAAAAACACAGGCTAAACAGCATTAGTCACATTAAGAGTTAACAGAAATCCAAATAAATCCCATCAGAAGAGGTACTTTGCAGTATGCATGTGTATAAGAAGAAATATGAAGACAGTATCTCTTCTGAATACTACACTGGAGAGACTATTAGTCTGCCTAAATCTTCAAAAAGTGTTCAAAAAAAATTGGAAAAGGTTCAGACAAGCCTCATAAGACTGATTCACAGCCTGGAGTTTGAGATTTAAAAAGCCCTATTTACTTAACTTTTCAAAGGCAAGGTTTTTTAATCTACTAAACAAAGGCATAGCAATATCCAGTGACTGCAAGCTGAAATAAGATAAATTTCCAGCTATAAATAAGTCATTATTTTTAATAGTAAAGATAATTATCCATAAGAAACCACTTAGTAAAGGATGTGTTGGATTTTCCATCACTAAAAAGCCCTTATATTAGGACCAAATAGTTTTATGAAAGACATATAAAGCTCAAGCAGAAGTTAGAAACTCACTACCTGAAATTATAAACAAAGCCCTTTTCTGTGTTAGCTAGAAAATCAGACTGGTTAAATATAATGGCATCTTCCTGCCTTAAAATCCATAAAATGTTTAATAGAAGAAAGAATTTTATTCCATTTTGGTGCCATCATTTCCACTTGAGCAAATGGGCTAAAAACATTACTGAAAATTTCTTTTCCGATACCTGACCAACCACCAAAAAGGCAAAAGAGCTAAGAAGTGGGGCCATGTTACCTGTCACGAGACACACATGAGCCATATGTATAACCACCAGTGTCTATCAACTGAAAGGTAAATCCTGTTAAATCAATTCTTTTCTTCCTCACATCTTCCATTCAGTTCAGCTTCACTGAAAGAAATCCTAAATATAAGAGAATAATTTTCAGCACCACTGTGCTTCTAAGTGGTTAGTTACTGGTACAGATATCCAAAGAATAAATAATTTTGTCATGCATGAGAAAAGGATCTAAGGCATGTTTCCCTACCAGCAGCCTAAGGTTTATGGGCAGATTCTGAGCTCCCAACTCCCAAATCTCTAACCTCAACTAGAGCTGAGAGCCAGGAGTTGCTGCCTCTCAGAGTTAAGCTTTTGGTTTTGTAACAAAGACGTTCAGTCCCCACTGAGATCCAAGTTCGGCAGAAGGATAGAAATGCACTCTATGTATAGCCAGTTCAGAAAGAAAATCTTGTAGGTTTCCTTCCCCCACTTAAAAATTGCTAGCAGCTAATTCAACTCTTATGAATTCTCTTCACTATTTGAAAACCAACATGTATTCCAAAACAAACTTTGTTCTTATATTTGGCATTTTTAGCTTACTGTGGTTGACAGCCACCTGGCTCAACACTATTATTTTAAGATCTTTCTGTAGAAGCTTTTAAAGCAGTTTCTAGACTGATTTAATAAAAATGTATTTAGAATGGAGATTTGAAATCTATAATATATATATAGGGTAAAATATTGTTAGGGTAAAGCAGTTGCACCAGCCCAAGAAAAACCTTTAGAAGAGTACCTTGTGTTTATTAAGGTTTACTTTTCAGATTTCATGTTTGCTGACAGCAGCAGCTGATTTAGATCACTTAATTCACTATAATGGGTCTGGCTAGGATGGAGTTAACTTTCTTCATAGCAGCCCATATGGTGCTGTATATTGGATCTGTGGCTAAAACAGGGGTGATGACACACCAGTGTTTGGGCTGTGGCTGAGCAGTGGTTGCACCAGCATCAAGCTTCCTCTTTTCCCCACTCCCGGCAATCTGCAGCAAGTAGACTGAGGATGGACAACAAGCTGGGAGATGACACAGCCGGGACAGCTGACCCAACTGACCAAAGAGATATTCCACATCATCTAATACCGTGCTCAACAATAAAAACTGGGGGAGGACAGGAAGAAGGTGGGGGATAGGAAGAACATCAACTGTGGGGGACAGGAAGGTTTTTGGCTTTCGAAGTGACTGCTGTTTGGAGACTGGCTGGGTATCAGTCTGCTTGTGGGAGGTAGCACATAACTGCCTTTGCATTTGTTTTTTTCCTGTTTCCTACACTTATTAAGCTGTCTTTATCTGAACCCATGAGTTTTCAGGCTTTTGTTTTTCCTATTCTCTCTGCTTCTGGTGGGAGTAGAGCGGGGAGTGAGCAAGTAAGCATGGGTGCTTAGCTGCTGGCCAGTCAACCCACAACATTCATACTCTCCCACCATACAGACAAGTCCAAAACAGGGCTAAAACTTAATGATTAAAAAAAAAAAAAAAGGAACACAAACACAAAGCATTTGTAGGCATCAAAGAAACATGAATAACTGTAAACAATGTAAGTAGCTGTCATAGTAATGTCTCAGGATTAATAAGGGGTTTGCCCTGTATGTCCGCCCAGTATGCTCCAATCCAAAATTTGCACAATGACATGCAATAGCCACTGTCCAGGAAAAACAGCAGTAAATATTTTTTCTCGTCTAACTTTTTTCTTTCTCAAGGAAATGCAAGATGCACGTTTACATTATTTTACAATCAGTACTAACATGCTAGTTATTCATGTTTTGCACTAACATTCATGTATGGCTCTAAACCAGGTGAGCAAGACAATTTCTATCAGGTATTTTAGGTCACAGAAGCTCAGGATATACCTATTACACGCAACACTTTCTAACTCCTCCCTTGAGAAGGAAGACATACTTGACCTTACAGAGCTGTGTTGACAACAGGTTTCTAATATTGCCTGTTTGCATTCCAGCTCTCTGAAAAAAATCACAAAATTGTAGCATCCCTGAAATCAGCCACAGAGACATTCTCCTCTTGTCCCCCAGTACGACACGTAGTAGGGGATAGGATGGTAACATCTTCAATAGCTAAAAACTACCTCCTAGCACTTCAGACAGAAATAGACATGTGAAAAGTAGTCACTGTAGAATTTCACTGAACTCTGTTTACATATTTGTGTTCCCCTCATAAAGGATAAAGGACCACTTGGCTATTTTAATATGTCATTCTCAGTTTGCCGTCCTCAGCACTGCCCTCACAAGAATAAAGAATCAGGAGACAAAATTAAGCTTAGGCCTTCCTTCTCATCATTTTCTGTTTCACAATCCAGTGTACTAGACGTAAACTTCACTGATGTTTGAATCCATCAGGTTTCCATTAGAACCCACATAACATTTTTGTGCTTATCTTAACACTAGGCATTGTTAGGAGGCAAAGATCTACAAAAAATAGACACATTTATTCCAGCAAAACATTCCACTTGCGGCAAGATTAACTTTCTTGAAAATTCCATTCTACTACACAATCCCATTTACTCCAGATAGTCATAAACAAATAACAGCCATTGACATTTTGACAGCACTGAAGAATTTGTAGGCGATTTTAATGATGGAAAACCTACCTCATCACACTTCTCAGAGTTCCGAATTGATCTTTGGCAGCAAGGCTGATAATTTGATTGTTCTGTAATGTACAAATGCATAATTTCAAAACCAGAAATCATTTTACAGAGAAACTAATTAAATGCAAATGAAGTCCTTGTACAAGATGTTAATACATGAAGTGATATATACAGCTATCATTTACTAAGAATAATAAAGAATACAGCTTGTCTAAATATCCAATTAAAAGATTACTTTCACATCAAAACATCCAGAGTGGTATGATATAGTCCAATGCATCATTAATCAGAAATATATTAAATAAGTCTTCCCTTCTTGCCATCCTTCTATTCCCTCCTAATTTTAGGTTCAGACAATCTTTTAAATTTGCTATGCTCAGTGGCAGTCCCATTAAAACAGAATTAAGACACTGTCTATCACATAGGTAGACTACACGAAGAAATGGAACACTGGACAGAGGGTTATAAACCTTATTTTAACGTTTCAGTTCAAATTACCAGTAGACAAACCAACATTCATATTATTTTGTCTTCTATAGAATATAAAGTCCATATTTTCTCTGAAAAAGATGCATTCTTCCATGCATTTAAATACGTCTGAATAGTCCAGTATTATTAAGCCAACTTAAAGAAGCTTGCTGCCAGACCCAAATGGGAAAAAATATCACCTCCAAGATAAATACAATGCACCGTGAAAGTAATGACTTACAAAGCAAATCTTCCATACATTTCAGGTATCAGGTCTTTACAACGCTCCCACATTTTAATAGCAGCATGAACGAAGTACGGCAAACGAGGAACAGCATATGTTACTGGATTACCAGAGGTCCTAACTACTTTAAGGGAGCAGAACTTTGATATCATTCCCCGTACTCTTTCCAAACAGGCAGCAGGTACTTGACGTCCAATTTCTGTCAGGGCGCAGCAGGGGCCGGCAGCTCCTGCATGCCTGGGAGCGGCAGGGGCTTCCCGGGGAAACGGGCAGGGCCTCGCCTCGCAGGCCCGCCCGGGCCTCTCCTACGGCCCCAGCGCGAGGCGCGGCGGGTCCCTGCCCGGGGACGGCTGAGGCTGGGCCGGGACGTGAAGCGCCGGTCGGGGCCTCGCTCAGGGGCGCGGCTGGGTGCAGGCCGGGCTCCCACGCGTAGAGCCGTTGCTCCAGCCAGGTCGGGGCGGCAGCGCGGGCTGCTTGTAACCTGGCGTGGGGCGGAGGTTCCGCTGGGACGCGGGAACACGGCGCCAGGCGTCGCCTAGGCCTGGGCGGGGTTTAGTCTCAAAGCGTAGTCCAAAAGTAGGGTAGTAAGGTGGGGAAGTTAGGAATTTTAGGATTGCTAAAGAATCCTAAAAACAGGACACAAAACGTGTTCTGCGCCTGTGCTGGCTATAGAGTTCTGTTCCGTGGAAACCGTTGTAATGCCTAGAGTTTGAACAGTAAATCCTATGGTGTGCCATTTTGTAATTGTGCTTGGTGGTATATGTAATAATCTGCTTTTTTTTGTTATCTTAGCCTTTTGGCTGTTACTGTGGCATTTTTTGTTGTTGTGTTTTTTTTTTTTCTCCATGATCCAGCATCCCATTTAAGGTATTAAATATGTATAATTAATTCCCTGGTTTTTTTTCACTGTGAAGGGCAAAGGAAATTCATTCTGGCAGGAAAGATTTCATAATAATCTTAGTACTCAGATAATCAAATCAGGCAAAAGTCTAATAAAGGCAGTATGATTACCCTCAAGTGTAATCTGTAATCAAGTATAATCCTGATCTAACTGATCAGGAAAAAAGACATTTTAAAAAAATCCCTGAATCAAGAAACTGTAAACAGTACAGACCAGAGACAAGACTGAGCAATTAACTGGCACATTTCTTTGACTGTTTCAAAATGCAAAAGATTGCTGAGGTTCTTCTAGGAGAGCTTAGACAAGATCAACCAATGTACATTGTCTTCTCTTTGTTTTTTTTTTTTCTTATTAATTGCATTAAGTGTCACGTGCTTATTTAAGCTGAATCATCTGTATGGAGTTAATCTGGTTTTTTGATTAGCACAGAGCAATAGTTCAGCTAATTCTCATTTGATACAACATGGTGGTCTGGTATCCAGAAATACTATACAAGGAGAAGAACCTCCCTTTATATTTTCTATACCTTTTTAAAATCATAATTCACACATTTTCTAAGGATTTCCATTCTATATTGAGCTAATTGTTATAGATTGCAAAAATCATTCATTTACATCAAACTTGCACGAGTACCTATTGTAAAGAGTGTTTTATTATTATAGCTCAACCTTATACTTATTACAAAAATAAGTTCTAGCAAACCACTTACACTAATTTGACCAAGATATGGTATGTATTTTAATGACAATTATTCAACAGTTAATTTTACTCTAAGGACAGAGTATTAGTACATGTGTTTCAGACAGCTCACTGTTCAACTTAATTGTGTGAACCAGACTGTTTAGGCCTAAATTTTCCTTGCTTGGAATCTGGAAAGCTTTAAAAATATATTGATAGATCAACTAAGTACAAGAAAAGAGTTACTGGCTACTCTGGCATAGGTAACATGACAAACAGAAAGAGGTAACTGTAAATTTTTATGGGCTGTTGGATATGTCTGTAATAACAACAGCAGGTCTTAATTGCTGCTGTAATGAAAAGTAGCCTAGGTACATAATTAATCCTGCTGAATATACTGAGAAGGGCTTTGAAAAGACATGTGATAATTTAAAGTAAGACAGGGAATTTTCTAAGAAATGCTAAGAATCCATCAGTGGATTCTGACTCCTGGAAAAACAACATGTAGATTACAAGCTACTATTAATAAGTTAACTTATCTATTTATCAAGAAATGCTAACTGTATTAGTAGGTAGTTATGGTTCCTAAACCAATAAGGTAGAAGAAAAGACACACTTTGAAGCTGCTGGTGTAGAGCATGTGGAACGAAACCCAGAGCAAATGAGAAGCATTAGGACGTCTCACAAATGTGTGAAAAATGGGAGATTGTTAAATGTGGCATTTTTACAACAAAAGAACCTTAAAAATCAAAAGTGTGGCAGTAGAGGAAAAATACATATATTTAAAAGCAATACTTCATTCTTTGTGACTGATTTGTTCATGTCATAATGCTTCCTTCAGTCATATTAAATGCTGAATGGTGTTGGCAAAAATATTTAAAGTCATTAAAACTGAACTTCATTTTAGATCCTGGGCATTAATAACTTACAGAACAGTTTAAGATACCTTTTTTCCTGGTGGTTGATAACGTTATTTATTTCACAAGCCTCCTCTTGTTAATATTCTATCTTTCTAGATAATCATCTTATTTAGATTTGCTTATATAGCCAACTGCCTCCATGCATGTCTTCAATGGGGAATTAGACCGGTAATTTAACAGCCAGGACTCTTCCATAATCCTGTTGATATATGTCCAATAATTAACAATCTGTGGGCAGCTGCCTTATTGGATGTCCAAACAGACTGTACCAAAAATGATCATTTGTATGTTGTGGGCTTAGTGGACAAAATGAAAAAGGATTTTATCAATAGTTACACTTTTTGTACATTTTATGAGTTAATAGGGTTCAATTAACATTGCCAAGTTGTGTGCTTCTTGCACATGTCTCTGGGGCTTTGCAAAGTTGAGAAGAAAGCTTAATGAATGGCTGAACAGTTATACTGGTACCCTAGTAATTAGGGAAGGGGTAATTAATGTGCATCTGTAGTAGACTCTGGGGTACTGTCAATGACCCTGCAGTGTGGTAGAAAAAGGAAATTATGAGCTTGGCAAGGGAATACAGCTTTCCCTATTTTCTTAAATTTTAGATCTACATCTGTGTTTAATTAGAAGAAGAAATGGATTACCATTAACACCATTAGGCAACGATTGGTTAAGGTCCACATGGACTGTGAAACTGATGAAAACCTAAGAGATCAGATAAGATTTTGTGGGGATTTTTTTACATGTCTGAAGGACTTTTCACAGAATATACCAGACATTTAGAAAAGAAAAAGCTTACACGCTGTTAAGGGAACTAATGAAAAATATCTGTATTTTTGTACAACTGCTACTGTTACCGCGTTTTTTACTTTTTTTTTTTAATTAGAGTGCAGGTGCCCAGGTGCCGGCAGTGGTGGGGGCTGCAGAGTGGCCTCTGTGAGGAGAGGCCGGGCCTGCGCGGCCGCACACGGCCAGTTCCAGCCGGCTCCAGCGGCCCCACGGCAGGGCACAGCTGAGCCCCTCAGCCAAGCTGGTGCTGCCTCTAGGAAAATGCATTTAAGAAAGGGCAGAAAATAGGAGAGAAATGGTAGAGAGAACACGAATGTCAGAGGAAGAAGGAGGAGCTGTTCCATGGCAGCACAGCAGGTATTCCCTGTGGCCCGTGAGGCCCTCATGCTGGAGTAGAGGAAAAGTGTGAGGAAACAGGACTAGCAGAGATGAGCTATTATGGAGTGACTGCAGCTCCCTCTCCCTGTGCAGCTTGGGGGGTGGGATGTGGCCAAGGGAGGCAGGCAGAGGAGTTGGGAGTGAAATTGAGCTTGGGAAAGGGAATAGGAATGGTGTTGATTTAATGTTTGCTTTTTTGTTTCCCTGTACCTGAATTAATAATTACATTTTTATTTTGACTGTCAGTAAGTTAACTTTCCCCAAGTAAAGCCTGTTTTGCCCATGATGGTAAATAAGTAATCTCCCTGTTTTACCTCGACCTATGTGCTTTTTTTTCCTGTTCCTGCTATTTTCCCCCAGTCCCTCTGAAGGGGAAGGGGAGTGAGCAGCTGAGTGGGAGTTTGGTCCTGGGCTAACCAACCACGTGTCATAATTTTAAATCTGGTAAGATCTGTTCACAACAGTTACAATTTAGTCTTGTTTAACTTTAGAAGAAATACAAAAATCATGTTCTTCATGAAACATTTTGTTTGTACAAGCCTTGCACAAATTAATAATACTGAAAAGCACCTATTGAAAGATAGCCCTCACAGATGTTACAGATGACTAGGTAAGCTGATGCACTAGTTTCTAAAGGGATTCAGATGAAAATTGCTTTTATTTCCTGGAGCAAAATAACATTCCATATTCCACATGATAATAAAATGTTTCCTCAGGGTAAACTAAGTTGTTTCTACTTTTAAAACAAAACAGAATTCAATTACTATGCAAAAGTCATGTACTATTTTATGGGAACAAGTAACTCTCCTGAGCTTACTATTTTAGCAGATTCTAATACCTTTTGTAACAGTACACTAGTTGCAAATTAACTCTAGTTGGCCATAACCAACCAGATTTATAAGATTCATCAAAGTGTTAAGCATCAACTAATATTTAAATCACAAGGTGTTTCAAGACATGTAGCTTTAGTTCGTTTGGAAACTCCTTTAATACAGCTAAGCTTTTGAGTATCTGAAACTTTCAGCTTGCTTGAAAAAAGTTGTCTAAGGCTTTCTGGAAACCATGGGGAAATTTTTGTTATGTTGGAAAGCTGATACACGACACGTTACCTTATAAGCAGGAAAACCCACACGATAACAGGATGCTGAGAATAAACCCTACCTGATCCTGGAATTTAGGAGCCTTAACTATACAAGTGGTTCTACTTACTTGAAATTCTCCCTAAAAATCTTCTCTTGAGTGCTAAAGCTTATGTATACCAGCATACAGCTTTTCTTTTATATTTCTGTATAATTCAGTCACAGGTGATGGTGCGCTTCTGTGAGGTAGCTGAAATAACACTCATATTTCATAAAAAGCATATTCACAAACACATTTCCTGAAGGATTTATGCCTTATGTGGAAGGTATTCTCTGAGTATTTCTATAGAAGTGAGTGAAGCTGACTTGATTTCTAGATCCCAGTCTGGTCTAACCAAGAAAAGACAAGGCATTGGAATCAGTCGGAGTCGGTGAATCTGGCCACTGCTGATTAGCCACTCAGACAATACCATGTGCTTAAGTATTTTCTAGTCAGACAGAGAGGTACCGAACAATATGATCCACCAGCCCTAAGTAATTACTGATCAGGGGTACATAACAATGCGGACATAGAAGGCTAGTCAAGAGCTTTTTTTTATTTTATTCTAATTGAGCTATCTTAAATTTTTGCTCCATATCTAGATAGCAATAGGAGCTTCCAAAAGATGTTGCTCAAACAATAACTTGGTCATTTGTCTTTTGGCTGCTTGCTTACATAATACCTACTTAGAAGACTCAGTGTTTAAGTGAATCCATGAGTTCAAATGCACCGTTTGAGCAAAATGGTAGCAGCGTTCACTTGGAATGCTACTTCTACTGTTCCTGTAATTTTTTTCTAGTATTCCTTAAAAGTATTTAATGAAATTGTCCTTTGGGATTAAAGCCTAAAGAGTAAAATATTTCTTTCACTTTATCAAAGATTCATTTGGAAGGTGAATCTAAATAATACTTCATTTTACAATAAAAGTAATTATTTTTGTTCTTCAATTTATGGCCACCACCTTTTTAAAAACATTTATTTCGTGTGGTTTTTTATTTTTAACATTCAGAAATACTTTAAAAAATAGCTTTGTGTCCTCAAAGCTGGATCAGGATAAGACAGAGTTCTTAGTATGTGTTCTCCAGAAAAATGACTGATTCAGGAATCAAGTAACTTTTCTCAGAACCTGTGAAAATATCAGAAAACTGGAAAAACTGTGTGGAAAAGTCAACAAAGAAACAAACATTTAAACCTCAGAGTTTACTGAAGGTACTGATTAAAAATAATAAAAAATTAGAGATTAGAATTCTACAAATGCATTTGTATCAGATTTTTTTAAACTTTAAGTAGTATTTCTTTAGAAGGTACTCAGGTGCTGTAGGAGGGGACTCTAGACAGGCATTATTTAGTTGTTCATATTTCTATCAAACAGTACAGGGTGAGTGTTATACTGATCTTACAGGTACTGGATAACAGTAAATTTTACTCATACCTTAAGCACACTAGTTAAATTCACTTGACACTTAAATTAATGGTCTGCATTAAAATCCATATTACTAAAATAACATCAAGCAAATTCAGTTTCAAATTATTTCTAAACTAGCCTTTACAAATTCATTAAGGTCTCACTTCCCTTAGAAAAAAGTTAGGGTTTTTTTTTGTATTGGGGGAGAAGTCGGGGACAAGAAATAAGAAAAGCATTAAGGAAGCAAATATTATATTGACCTGTTCAGATCAGGCAGTCTTGAAATTTTGCTGTAAATAAAAGGAACATTTTATTTTAATGCAAAGCACCCTGAAATTCTGAATTTCTGGGCAAAAATTACTTTGAAAAAATGTCAAGTGGTAGTTGAAAGCATAAAGCAGAAGAGAGAGAAATCAGTACTTTATTTCATGTTTAAATTATGAAGAAACAAGAGGAGCAACATCGCATTTAGACTAGCCTATAAAACAGAAATATTATCAAAATATATTTTAATATATATTGAGGCATCTGCTCATAATACTTGAATTTCTGACTCTGAATGAACAGCTGCAGAATTCAATTTTGCTGGGCCTGCAAAGTCATGAAATGAAGTTGCAAAACATTCACAAGTGTCCTCGCAAATTATCCCAAGGCTCCTCCTCCTCCCCCCCACTGGAAATATATTGACAAAGAACAAATCAGAAAAAAATAAGGTAAATAAAGGTATTACCCAGACTTTTAATGCCTGATGCAGAGAGAACTCACCTGATTAAAAGACCAGGCAAAGATGTTTAATGAAAGCAATCAGGAGAGCTCTTAATTCTAAGCTTTTACTTGTAAAAAAGACCTGTTGAACTATATTTACAAAAAAAAAAAATTACACATCTGGAGTGTGAGGGGATGCAAATGTGTTATTGGAACTTTAGGTCAGAACCACAGAGTGAGGTAAAGAATGTTTGTCTTGGTAAGAAAATTGGTGAGAACTGAAGAGTAAAAATTATAATTTTGGTACTCCAGAAAGCAATAATGCCTTCAAGGTGTGTCCATACTGATTTGATTCCTCTGTCTGGCTTAAGCATGTGTATCTCATAGCTGATTCACACTGCTGGCCTTGGCTCACAGAAGTTCCTTCCAGCAAAAATAGTTTCAAGCATAGGAGGTGTCTCGCACGCATCTGCTTTCACCAATAGCAGCAGTTCCCTGAATTCAGTCTGCACTACACAAATTCCCACTTATTCCTGGTCCTAGTCCAATAATTTTGTTGACCACCTATTGACTGACTTGCCGTTCATGACGTTAAAAAGATGCAGAAGGCCAAGCTAAGGTCATATATATCCTTGGCATGGCCCATCGAGGAGTATCTATGTGAGGCAAAGAGGAGCTTTACCTAATGGCTGTTTACCGAGTAGGCAGCCCAGCAGTGACTGGTAAGCTAAGATGTTCTAGGGGGTTCTGTCTTTGGGTATATGGCTACTCTTTTTCTCCTGGCCGGTTGAAAGCATGTTTCCAGTAATGGGAAATATTAAGAACATCTTTAAAATGCTTATAGCAAAGCCAGAAACTCCTGCTTTGCCTATTGGCATCCCTGGCTGCTTAGCAGTCATCCAGCAGTGCCCAGTCCCATTGTCACAGAAGTCCTGCTCAACCATTTTCCAGAAGACTTTTTTGTGTGTGTTTACTAGGGTAGCTGGCACACCCAGTCACTCCCTGAATTTAAAGCCTGAAGGTGTCCTAGCATGCTGACCACACAGACTGAAGTTTGGTCTTGATGGGCAGTTTGAAATGTGTACTTCTAGGGTGATTCAGGAGCATCTCAGAAACGCTCTATCAATTTTTCATCACCATGTCTCTGTTACACAGGGATAGTTTTACAGATAGGATGTAATGACTGAGTATTACTGTTAAAAGCTCCAATCAGAAGTATTTCAGTTAAGTGTAGCTTTAAGTACAAATGCTATTAAATGTTTGTTGCAATTATCAAACTGTTACATTGGTCACCAAAGCCAACATAACTGATGTGCAAGATGGAAATGGGATCTGAGCAGACAATAGATGATTGAGTATAATAGAAGAAGAGAATGTGTGACTGCATGGAAAGTAAAATTGCTGGAAAGTAAAAGAAAGACTGTGGGAGAAACAGATGGGTCTGGGAATAGAACCTGCTGACATTTTTATCACAAAATTACACAAGGAAGTTTATGTCTGTTCTTTTTTTTCGTTGATTCTAGTTTTCAATTTGTAAATTAGCAAATTAGATTTGCAATAAAATTCAGCAAGTGTATTTCTCAAAAGGTTTTAGTTCATGTTCTAAAAATGTTGTTTCTTAATGTTTACTTCCTTACAGCTTGGCAAAAGTACTGCCCATTTTTGTGATGGTAAATCACAGAATAACATCTTGTTCTCTCCTTTCACAGTGGTCTGTAGAACTGTCCTCAAGAGAGGGCACACTGAAGACTATCCGAGATGAGAGGACTTGTTTCTAGTTGTGATGAGACAGCTTCCTGACACCAGTTCCTTTTTCCACTTCTCCAGTTATAGGTAACTACCTTGATTTCTGTAACTGGTGTGGGCTAAGAGGCACTAACTACTCCCTCTTTTTCACCTAGCTCCCCCTTTCTTCCTATTGGATCAGATAAAAGGAGTGCTACCACCAATGCGGCTGCCGGGATATAAAACAGGACAGTAATATGTGCACAGGAGTGGCACTTGCTTTGATATTGTCATCCAGCCTGAGTCACCATGCCATGGGAAGGGAATGTGGGGGAAGTGCATGGGAGGCAGAGAGCAGAGGAAAGAGAGGCGGCGCCCTCAAACACTTTCGCCGTAAGTCTTCAGTGTAGGGTTCTGTACCAGTTCAGAAGATTGAGATGGTTACTGTGCAGCAGTAGTCAAGGTAAAACACATTCAGGGTTGATTCCATGTTAATGGCTTTTGTTAGGTGAGAAGTCATTTGCTAGCTGAAATTTATAGGATTAATGACACTTCTGTATTACACTGCCAAGAGAATTTAGTTTAAATATATATGAACATACACTTCCATACAAATGCAACAGCATGCCATTCATAAAAAGAACGGAAATAAAGTATGCAAGTAATGCTGTGTAAAAACATGGTGTTATATCAACTATGCATTTAGATTCTTAAAATTCTTTGCCCAGCAGTGCATTTCACATTTTAAAAAGCTCATGAGTAAGTAAACCAACAAACAGGATTAACATCTTTGAATATGCAAGGTGTCTGACAAATATCTGACACAAAGAATTCTTCTCAATATATAAATTTTGTAATAGATTATTTTTAGAAATCTAAGATATTTTTCCTCCTCACGTGTTGCCTATCTATTTTGTGTAGCTCTTTGTTGCACATTTTTCCTATTATTTTATTTTCTTCAAAAAAAAAAAAGTAAGAAACTGGCAATAGATTTACCAACAGATTTACTGTATAGTGGCCTTTCTTGTAGCAAAGGTACTGTCTATTAAAAAAATGAAAACGCAGTTGCAGAGTTATTTCAGAGGAACTTCACTGCCACAGTAAATTTGTTCTCATTGCGGGCAAACTTATTTCATCAGTGCAGAGGTGTTGTGCACATTTGAAGTAATAAGTGTCATCTTTGGAGATCTTTGAGTGTGGTGAAGAGTAAAATAATAAGAATTAGCTGATTCTCTGGAGTGAATCTTCACTACCACAAGAAGAAAAGGATTGATAGTGCAAAAAAAACGCTACTTTATTTTCAGCCTGGAATGCAAATATCTCCCTAAAGATACTCCATATTGATTTCAAAACAACAAAACCAGCTTCCTTTGGTTAAATTAAATGAAAAAGAATGTAGTCTCTTAAAGTATCTTTTCTAGGAATAAGGTGAAGTTTATTCGTATGAAGAAAGAGCAAAACAGTGAAGAAAAAAGAAATGGAAGGAATGAGAAAAAGAGAGGAGACAGCATAATTAATGAAATAACCATTTTGTTAATTAAATGTTGTTATGGATTGCTTCAGACCCTGAAATAATAGTTTTCAAACGAAGCATTTTACCAGCATACTCTCTGTCATCTTGTACATTTGTTTACTCAGGTAGTTTTTATCTATGTTTTTCCTATGAGATCATCATGTTACAGGTTTTCTACATATGTGGCATTAATTGTATATGCAGCTCTGAATGACATCATATTATTAAATCAAAAGACATAGACAAAACTCAGACATGTTTGCAGTTGCTGCAGTTGCAATTATTGTAGCACCACTCAGGCATTAGTGTCCCTGATTACAAACAGTTTTGCCACAGATAATGATAGTTCTTATGAGGTCAGTGTTGTGATAAGCTTTATGGGCAGTAGCTTCCCATAAATGAAAACAAGAACAGAAGATATAAGATAAATGCAGAAGTTTAATAGGTGAGCCCTTCAAGCCTTATTAGTCCAATCAGTACAGTCCAGTCAGATCCGGTACAGAACACTGCATCTTCTTCTTTGAGTTTTGGAAACAGAAAAGAATAAGCTATTTTTGTTATGTCATTGTGAGAGAGTTTCATTGTTGTGGAAGGCACGTGCTCATATCAGATTCTACAGTGAAGACCACAGCATAAAAAGAAACAATTTGTTGCCTGAGATGGAATATTAACAAAATTGATTTTGACAGTAATTCAAAGCAGATGCAAACATATAAAGCACTAGGAAACCAAGTCTTGCCTACAAGCAGCAATATGTAATTCTAATTATTCTCAGGCTTCTAAAAGCCTGGTATACAAAGTAATTTCACTGATTTCAACATTATTTTCCCAGAATGACACCATCATAAATGAGAAGGATTTGACCTACACTTATGGAGAACTTACTACACTAGAATGTGGAAAGTAATGTAAATCTTGAGGTTAAGATGTTGTGCAGCATAGATGGAGGTATAAAGAGGGAATCGAGCAGAATGCAGAATGACTTTTGAAGAAATAGAATAACCTTCAACATAACCTTTTATAAAAGAGAAATCAGTTTTCTAATCCGTTGTTACTTACATGAAATAAGATTTCATTTAATCACTTGCAGGTGTTGTGTTTTCATTATGTCAATCAAGGTATTCAATCAGATCTCTTATTTCCTTTCCTGCCAAACAGAAGGAAGTCAGAAGCCACAAAAAATAAACTTCCTTAACCAACTAGTGATAGACTTTCCCATTCATTGCTTCTGTTTATTTAAAATTTCTACAGTTAATACACTACACACATGGAGTGCAGTGAGGGTGAAGAGGAACAGAAGTAGGCATGTGAGTCTGTATGGTTTAGTTAATCATCTGTCATGTAACAGAACTGTTGAGCATTTATGTCTTCCACAGCAATGCTTTGATTTTCCTTCTGTTTCTCCACTGTGAATGCTTTTAGCTTCAGCTAACATTTTCAGATGGCAGTTAAAAGCAAGCCAGTCACACAGTGCAAGACTTGCACATGGTCACCACCGTCCCATTGCAAATGCTCTACCATCTTAGCTCCAAAAATGGACAATATGTCTTTTAAAAAACATATCTTTCTGACATAACCCCCAAAAAAATTATCTTCGTATTCTCAAACTGGTATAAAAAATGGATTTCAAACACTAAACAGCTCTGTGAGCCATGCAAAAAAAAAAAAGAATAAAATGGTTCAAAAAATCTTCCTTATTGCCAATGCTTGTGGACAATAAGCTCTCCTTAAGGACACAGACTCTTCCCCAGTGAACAATGCAAACAGACCTTGCAGATCTAGGTGATCTATTCTGTTTAATCCTCATAAAAAATTAAGTGTATAAAATCCTGTTGTTCTAGATTGTACTGTGGTGCACAGCGTAAGTACCAGGAGCTTCATAGCACCAAGAGCAAACTCTGGTTTGTTTTCATTCAGTCCCGTGTTCTCTTTCCTTCTCCACCCCACTCCCCCTGGTGGGTTTATTTTTGTACCTAGTTCTGAGCAATGGAATATATATATGTATATATGTATGTAATATATATTTTTTAATTTAATCTTTGATGTTTCAGAGTTGCCACAGAACAAGAGAAAATGTTATTGCTTTATTGAAGATTTGATGTTTAAAAGATGCCTGAGTGATAAATTATTTTTATTAGTATTTCACATTCTGCATGCTCAAAAGAGTTACGCTTTTCCTTCTACAGATGATTGATTGATGTCTTACAAAGGGTCGTGGTTTAGCCTCAGTCAGCAACCAAGCACCACGCAGCCGCTCACTCACTCCCCCCTGGTGGGACGGGGGAGAGAATCAGAAGAGTAAAAGTGAGGCAACTCATGGGTTGAGATAAAGACAGTTTAATAGGTAAAGCAAAAGCTGCGCACAGAAGCAAAGCAAAACTTCCCATGGGAGGCAGGTGTTCAGCCATCGCCAGGAAAGCAGGGCTCCATCACACGTAACGGTTACTTGGGAAGACAAACACCATCACTCCAAACATCCCCCACTTCCTTCTTCTTCCCCAGCTTTATATACTGGGAATGCCGCCATATGGTATGGAATATCCCTTTGGTGTGAGTTGGGGTCAGCTGTCCCGGCTGTGCCCCCTCCCAGCTTCTTGTGCACCTGGCAGAGCACGGGGAGCTGAAAAAGGCCTTGACCAGTGTAAGCGCTACTTAGCAACAACTAAAACATCTCCACATTATCACCGCTGTTTCCAGCAAAAATCCGAAACATAGCCCCATACTAGCTACTACGAAGAAATTTAACTCTGTCCCAGTTGAAACCAGGACACAAAGTGTTCTTCATTTATGTATTATTTTATACTTTTTGAATTATTTTTATTAGGTGTCTTGTTTTTTCCTTTTTTTTTTCTTATAGAGTTGATTAAATAAGAAAATTTTCAGATGTCATTTTTACTCTTCCCCATGTATGAAACTGCTCCATAAGTCAATTTTGTTGAATCAGTCCACACAATCTAAGTAGATACCTACTGTTGAACAAACTGACGGTGGTGTACTCTCTGAGGTTCTCCAGTCTGAAATTGTTCTTGTCTGTTGCATTATTTTAGAAATACTACTTGGAGCATATTCAGTTGTTGTATATACATCTTTTACTCTGTGTGAATTCTAGTTGTATATCTGGACTTTGCACTTTGATCCTATCTAAAGGAAAGCTTCGTCTGACACAAAGCAAAAATAAGTCTTCGATTCTATTCTTGTAGTCATTCTTGAAGAGCTACATTCTTGAATTCTAGTAAGACAGCAAATGTTCCATCTGTTCTATCTCTTATTTTGTTCTTAGAAAGAATGAAAATGTCCTTAAACTTTGCATATTTATTTCTATCTAGATAGACTAAGTATTGCACAGTTTCCATCCTGAGTACTGTATTTCACAGTGTCAAGGGAACAACTTCAAGGCAATAGACCAAGGAAGTTTTCAGAGAAGTCTAGCTAATACCAAATAAAGAAAACATTATTTCTGTGTTACAGTTTGCATTAAACAAAGTTACATATAAACAAAATTGCAAAAAGGAATCGCAAACAAAATCTCCACAAAACTTTCTTACTGTGGTCTAAAACTGAACAAAAATACAATGACAGCCCCTAAAATTATTTTCCACAAGATGATTTTTACATCCTCTGTAGTTAGGCGCATTCGAATAACACGCCTATTGCTGCACAGCTACAGAGACACAAGTCTGCATTTTTTTCTTGTCTGGCTAATTAACTTATAATTAGCATATAATCTATCTGAAGAAGTAACCTTTTCTGTCTAGGACATCAAATTACTGGCTCATTAGTTAAGTATTCTCGTAAAGAAGCTGGATTCTCCCCAAGCGTGTTTTGTGGAGAACAGTCTTTGGCCACAAAAGAACCTAAAGTTTAGCATGAGATCAGTGGCACATCTATTTCAAATACTGTTCATTCATCATTACACATAGTTATTGGAGAGAAGTTCATACTTTGACTGAAAGCAGCGTGTGATGTTAGAATAGATGATAATAATAGGTAAAGTAGGTTTTGTGTGATTTTCCTTTTTCAAGAAGTTTTACTCAAAGAGCTGCGTGAATTCTAACAGTAGATGGTAATTTGTTAAGTGAAAAATGCATTCTTTGTGAAGGAATTCTTACTTAACACCAGCAGATGTTATGCAACCATAAATAATATGTCTATAAAATTAAAGACAGTAAAATATAATAATGAAATAGAATAGAATAGAATAGAATAGAATAGAATAGAATAGAATAGAATAGAATAGAATAGAATAGAATAGAATAGAATAGAATAGAATGTAAACAGGGAAACATGATAATGCAATATTGATAGCACTACTTCTGTATGGGATTTTTTTTTTAAATGAGAAATTATTTAGTACAACTTTTAACAATCTGATGTTTAGAGGCTATTTAAAGTACATGAAATTAAAGTATCTAGTAGAGGACAAAGGAAAAATAGGGTGGGGAAGATCTGCTTAATCTTAATCTTTGAATACTTTGCCTGATATATTGCTTTTCTTCTTCCCCCACCATTATTTATTTTCTACATCCATAAAATGCCAACTTGAGGGAACTCATGCAATTTTACAGGTGCACCTGCTTTCTGACCTTTTAATGCCAGTGCTCCATTTAGCACTGGAATACTCCAAAGAGTTTTAAATACTGCAAGTCTTTCAGACAAAACACAGATCCTGAAAACATCATCTAAAATATTTTATTTACCTGGGTCCAGATCCTAACATCATGTAAACAAGGATAATTGAGAATGAATGTTTACAGCTTTCAGCTGCTATCAGAAATATGAAATAATTAGATTGATAGCTATAACCTTGTAAGTATGTGTGCACATAGTAACTATAATATTGTATATCTTGGAGTAATTGCATGAATATTTATGTTACAAGGCAGAGTTCGTAGTAGCATAATTACACACATAGTTAACTTGAAACACTGGGAACTCCATGAGTATTTTTCAAAATTAGCAACAATTACCATAAAGTTCTACAGAGCAATTTAGTCCTGCTTTATCACTTAAAATGTTATACTGATGCACATATACACATTTGTTTCATACAATGCCATTAAAGTATTAACTAGATTATTAAACCACTTAGAAAGTAGGTAAAAGCAATTGATATAGTATCATTTCAATTTGTTTCAGGCTCCCTCAGCCCCATTTTAAAGTCCTGAAACTGAAAATTACTCAGTTCCAGGAATTTCAGCAATTAAAGCAGAACCATCTATTACCTTTTTTCTTTTTTTTCCCTGATTCTTCTTAATTTTATTTGCATACATGACATTAGTGGGAATAACATTGGAAAAGCTTCAGGAAATTTACCGCACTACAGAAAGCCTAAAGAAAGTACCTTGGCCCCAAAACCTTATTATCACTATATATATCCAGATAGTATCCCAACATTATGCTATCAGACTATGTCAAGCCAGAACAGTTAGCTAAGAATTACTTGTTCCCAGAGTGAATTTTGGTATATTAAGAACACGGAACAGATTTCCGTTGGACTCTGCAGTTATTCATACTGAGCATGATAGCTTTCATACCACCCATTCTAGGATGTGTTAAGCAGGTGTGAATGCTGTAATCTGTTGACATAAGACACTGTGTTTCTGTAAATGATAGCAAAACTGATAGAAGAAAGTCGAGCCCAGTTTTTATGTTCATTTCACAAAAATATATGGCCTTTCTGACACAGAATAAGTCATTTTTTTACTATCAGGTTTTGCAAAGTTAGACCTAAAAACTGCTTTTTTTTTTGTTCAGAAAAGCCCACACAAAGGCTTTATTGACTGGTTCCTTCATAGCCAATCTATTTTATCTTAGGTAGGAAAGCAGATTTAAGCTTGCCATTTTTCCCTTTTTTTTCTTATTTTTTAAACTGTATGAATATAATCTTCTTTGAATTTTCTCCTTCTCTACCTTTTTACCAGCAAATGCTGCAGCGAGTACTTCAGCGGGGGCATGTAGGTCTCAGCTGAGTAAAGATCATCTTTGCCTCGGTGGCAGTGCTGAAAAACATAGGATCTGCAGGGAGTGAAAACTCATTTTGGCAGCTGGAGTAAAATGCTTGTTGTCAGTAGGCCAGAAATCATGGTGATTTGAGCATTATTTGTGGTTTGATACAATAGACTTAGCTTGATTTTTGGAAGGCTACACTTCCAAATGAGGAAGGCATGATTATATTGTAGAAATCTGTCCAGGCTATAAAGTAAAACTTCATAGCACAGCATAATACCTTAAACCCTGCATGAATCATGTTACTGGGAAAAAAGTTCCAAAATGGTTACTTTGCTTTTTTAACTGTAAGTTACAGTAATATTTTTCATTATTTGCTGTTAGAAAATCCAGGGTTATTATCCCTGAGTCCCATTCTCCTCAACCAAAAGGGAAAATTACTAACTAATGAACAGTTTAAAATAAGAATGTAAAAAAAAATTTCACTGTTAAGCTGTAAATCCTATAAAACATGACACACAGATACGACAGCAACATTGAGTGTACGCTTTGCCTTCAGTTTAAAGGAATACACTCACCACATTTTTTTTTTACATGTCAATCCAGTTTCTGTAATGCCATCACAAGAACAAAGGTTGTCTTCTGTTTCAGGACCTGTGGAGATGGTGGTAGCCCTTAAGTTTCTCTGAGATAAACCCTAAACAGTTTTTAGAGTTAAAAATTTTTTTTTTAAATCCACAATTCTGATCTAAAAATATGGTGTGAAAATGTCAAATCATCAAAACACAATAACAGGAAAAAATAAACATGGTTTTGGTACTTCAGAACAGTTTTGCTTTCACATTTTAAGTTGTGGGATTTTTCTTTCCTCTTACTATGTGAGGTTCCTAAGGATTTATGATAAAGTTATTTTGAAAAAAAATATTTCTAATTCTTTTCAAAATATCAGAATATTAATTTTCACATGTTTAAAAAAATAGGAATTATCACTTGAATTCATTGATTTCTCAATTATAAAGATTAAGTTCCTCAGTAGATCTTCAGACAGTGAATTTGTTATTCTTCTATGTCCTTACATTGTGTCGTGGTTTAGCCCCAGTCAGCAAGTAACGCCCCCACAGCTGCTCGCTCACTCCCCCCTGGTGGGATGGGGGAGGGAACCAGAAGGGTAAAAGTGAGAAAACTCATGGGCTGAGATAAAGACAGTTCAATGGGTAAAGCAAAAGCCACACACACAAGCAAGGCAAAACAAGGAATTCATTCACCACTTCCCATGGGCAGGCAGGTGTTCAGCCATCGCCACGAAAGCAGGGCTCCATCACGTGTAACAGTTACTTGGGAAGACAAACACCATCACTCTGAACATTCTCCCCCCACCTTCTTCCCCCAGCTCTATATGCTCAGCATGATGTCATATGGTATGGAATATCCCTTGGGTCAGTTTGGATCAGCTGTCCTGGCTGTGCCCCCTCCCAGCTTCTTGTGCCATGGCAGAGCATGGGGAGCTGAAAAAAAAAGTTCTTCACTAGTATAAGCACTGCTTAGCAACAACTAAAACATCGGTGTGTTATCAACATTATTCTCATATTAAATACAACAGAAAACATTTTACAGTGAAGAAAGTTAACTCTATCCCAGCTGAAACCATGACAGTATCCACCCCTTATTCCATACCATTTACATCATGCTCATGTACCACACTATCCAATACAACCTCATTAATCAACACCCCTTTTCCCATCCTTTGACATAATACACAGATAGCATTCCGTTAGTCTATAGACCGCCCCTGTAAAATGTCTGTAAAATGTCCACAAATACCCACAAAATGTCTGCTGAGTTCATTTAGTCCATGACTTTGGGCTCCCTCTGTTTTGGTGGTCCTGCGGGACGGGAGAGGTGGTGTGTTGTGTGGAGTTACTGGGCACCAAAACCAGCTCAGGTCGGGTCACTGCTGCACTGCTTCTTGTAAGGCTTGTCCTCCACTGGTTCGGGTGGTTCCTGCTGTAGTAATTCCTATAACGTGCAACTCAAATCACAGATTACAACAGTTTAAAGATAGAACCGTTACAGTCTGCAGCCCTGGTCCCTTTGGGCCAGGTTACAGCGTTTAACATTGCAGTGAACCCCTCCCCTTGCTCCCAGCTTGGCTAGCAACACGGGGTTTCTGCTACAGTAATTTCCATAACATGCAACCTAAATCCTGGGTTACAACATTTAAAGGTATCTCTATTACAATCTCCACCCCTGTTCCCTTTGGATCACATCGTAGGGTTTAACATTGCAATGAACCCTTCCCCTTGCCCCTGCTCAGGCTTGGACTCATCCACAGACTGAAGTCCCTTAGGGGTGTACCTGCTCCAAGTGGAGCCTTACCCGGGAGCCACAGTCTCTCCAGGGGCACACCCGCTGCAGCATAGACTTATCCAGAGCCACAGTCGCTTTGAGGTGCACTTGTTCCAGCGTGGCCATCTGCATGGGCCTCAATGCCTTCAGAGATATACCTGTTCCAGTGTGGCCTTACCCATGGCTGCAGTCCCTCCAGAAGTAAATGGGTTCCAGCATGGCCTCACCCATGGCTGCAGTCCCTCCCTAATGCCATCTATATAGGAGCAGAACCCATCAGCATTGCTGGAGTGACAGGGGGATCCCAAGAGCTAACCGTATTGGAGGCCAAAGTTAGCCTAACCGGGAATGAGTGGCAGAAGCACCCCCATCATGACTGGCCCAGAGGCTCCGTGCATCCTTGGCATAGACTACCTCAGGAGAGGGTATTTCAAGGACCCAAAAGGGTACAGGTGGGCTTTTGGTGTAGCTGCCTTGGAGACGGAGGAAACTGAACAGCTGTCTACCTTGCCTGGCCTCTCGAAGGACCCTTCTGTCGTGGGGTTGCTGAGGGTCAGAGAAAAACAGGTGCCGATTGCCACCACAACAGTGCACCGGCGGCAATATCGCACCAACCGAGACTCCCTGATTCCCATCCATGAGCTCATTCACTGACTGGAGAGCCAAGGATTCATCAGCAAGACCCACTCACCCTTTAACAGTCCTTTTTGGTGCCCAATGTGGGGCTCAAAGGGTTTGAGATAATGACAGCTTTGACGGGAATGTGCTAGATTGAATTTATAGCTGTTATTACTGTTTAGTTATTAATTGGCCAGCTCCTGCGCTCACCATGGGGCTTGCTTGCCTTACTGTATATTGGAGTCTAGTACTTGTTAGTGGCTGCTTCTTGCTTTCGCTGCTTGCTGTACTGCTGTCGTGCTTATCATCTTACTGTGCTGCGCCTGGGAACACACTGATAACAGCCATGGCGATGCGCCTGGGCTGGCAGACGGCCAGGGCATCGCTGCTGTTTCTGTGCTGCTGCACTGGGCAGGCTGGAACTCCAGCATGAACTCAAGTCAAAGGGACTGTGACCTGTGGATGACTCCATGCCAGAGCAGAACACCCCAATGCATCTGTGGCCGTGGATAAGCCCATGCCAGAGCAGGTATAACTCGAACCGTCTGTGGCCATGATCACGTCTGTGCCGCAGCAGGTATGCCTACAAAGAGACTGTGGCCCAAGGGTAAGTCCATGCTAGAGAAGGTACACCTCAAAGCATCTGTGGCTGTGGATAAGTCCATGCTGCAGCAGGTACACCTTGAAGCATCGGTGGCTGTGCATGAGGTCATGCTGGAGAACCTCAAAGCATGTAGCCATGGATAAGCCCTCGACACATTGCTTCACACATAATGTATTTTCCTCATATATTCTTTAACCTCTATGAGTGCGTTTTTTTCTATTGACCATTATTAATAAGGAACCATGTTCAGTTATAAATGCTGTTGAATAGATGCTCTTTTCTCCCTGTATCGTTTTACAATGCTAAATATGACATGATAGAGGAATATAGTATACCATGTAGTACCTGAACATCATACAGTACTTTTATAATCTAGGCAAAATTTTCAGAAACATTTGAGATTTTAAAGAAAGCAAAATTTTGCTTCCTGATAAATGGAAAACTCCTTCAGAATTGTACTCGCTGTACATACTTAGGGTAGCACCGCTAAATATGTGTCATATTTTAATTTGATAAACTCCAGTCTTCCTCTTTAAAATATTTATTTCCTGTTCTAATCTGATATATTGTCTGACCTCAGGGTTTTTTTGCATTTATTACACATCAAATTCCTTTATGCAGAAACAAAGCTTTCAAGATTCCTTAAAGCAGAGCTAGTCAAAAAGCTGATGGTTGGCTGATACTTTTATAAAATGTATAATTTCAGCTCACTTCTAAAGAGATATTGCTGCAGTCTCCTGTTGGGTATCTTGAGCTATTGGGATCTGCAACTACTGATTTTCTTCAAATTTTCTCTGGGTTTTTTTTGTGTTGTTTTTTTTTTTTAAACTTTATTTCTAAGTTGTTATACTGGAGGCGGGAGAAAGACATTCTATGTAATTCTATTTTTTATCCAAAATATAACTCAATTGCTTCATTTCCCAGTTTTCCTGAGAATTTCATGTCAAGTTCCAAATCTTGCTGGAGGTAGTTTTAGCAGATTATTAAACTTAAATATCCATCCCTGAGTTTTTGGATAGTAAATATGGAAAAGTAAAATTAATTCTGCAAAGTTATTTTGCTCAGACATCAGATTATAAAAAATAAAAGGTTTTGTTTCATACTTTATTTCAGTTTAAATACTATTTTTTAATTACATGTTCTGTATTGTTCAAACGATCATGTTCAACACATTTGTGCACATTTTAAAAACTCAAGGAAATCAAAGAATAAGAAAAGATTTACATATTGGAAAACAGACTACCTTCTTAATTTTTTCTTTTTAAATTTAACTTCAAAGCAGATTTTTCCTTGCCTTTTACAGATTATTAGTATGGCCCCTTGCCACTGTACTAATAAAAATTCTAAAAAATTATTTGAGTACAAAGTGGCTCATTGACCGCTGCCAAGTAGTACACAAAAGTGTCAGGGTAAAGTAAGAGTGTGACTTATATATGCTAGTCTAGCGTAATTTTATTTAATTCTTTAGTCAATCTGATTTTCAGGGATTCTGAGAGCTACATCATTCAAAGACTTCAAAAGAAGTTCTCAGTACTTAGTATCTCAGCAAAATAAGGCCCTGCTTCCTACATTGTTATTTGTTTTGGACACATTACACTCCTTAGGGATAAGCTCTGCTACTTTTCCAGTCTTCTTGACACCTGAAGTCAGAAATTGTTTCTGGCTGCAAACAGATGGTGTTTTTTCTCTTATGCAATGTCCTCAACTAAAAGATGCCGAGTGAATGTGCTGCAGTTAACTCTTACTTCAGATGTCACTTCTCTCCACTGCTATGCTAGTTCTACCCAAGTTCTCCTTCCAGAGAAAATTATATTCAGTCACTAAAACCTTTAAGTAAAAAGAATTTGGCAGTACATCTCGCTTCATTGTGGCGTGCACATTATTTCTCGTTGTTAATGTCTGAAGGAAATTAATGTCAGAAATTTGGCCCAAAAAGTGTTCTGTTGCCTTGTCAGTATCTATCCAGGTATGTGTGCTTTCCTTCTGCCAAGGGAACAGTAATCCACTTTGAATAAAACATGTTAATTCAAAAGAGCCAGCAAAACATTGATTTTTGCTTCCAACTCTAAGATTAGTGATTGGAGCACACACAATTTCAAGATCAGTTTGCCAATTTTTTCCGTTTCATATATGAGGCAGAAAAGTCACACAACCTAAACTAAGCAAGGCAGGAGTAAGTACTCTAATACAAATGGTTTTGAGATAATCCTGCTGTATTTCATCAGAAGATGAAAGGACACATTTGGTCAGTTTGTGGAAATCTTACTGAAAGGTCATGAAGAAAGAACTTTTGCTTAAGGTAAGGACTGCTATGTATATTTAAACACAGACATGCTCAGTGTTGCTAAACAATGGCTATATCACCACATAAATAGCCAAATTCTGTAAAAGTTGATTTTTAGATGCAAGAAGGTTACGGCAAAAAAGCTTATGACTACAAGTGCACGAATTCTTAGTCGGAGCTTAGTCGGAGTTTGAAATCCCAGGTTATGCTGGAAAAACTGATTATTTCTGTGAAAAAGGAATCTTACCTTCTTATTCAGTATTGACATTAAGAACTTTATCAGTGTGTTATTTACACCAAAGCAGAGTGCTAAACAGACTGAGAAGTAAGAAATTAAAACTGTTAGAAATACTGCTATAAAATGTAGCTGTCTGAAGTTTTCCTGATGAACGTCCATTTGTTAGGGAACAAATGTCCAAGAAGAAAAAATGCAGAAAGGGCCTCTTTTGAAACACCATCAATGGTTATAGAAAAAAGAACCAGTTGTAAAAAAAAGTGAGTATAAAGTAAAACTCTGATTTTTTAATTGATGAATTTTTTTAAAAAGTCTGACCAGTTATATTTTGATCAGCATTTGGAAATATCACAAGCATTTCATAGATATCTTAGTGAACAGGCTTTGAAGCCTGCAGGGTTATGTGCCACCATAAAACTAGCACACTGGGAGGGTGCTTGGGGGCCTTAAGATTTACATAATCCATGGCAACTTCCCTTTCAAGGGAAGAAATCGAAGTGTTTAGATTTCATTCCAAGATGGAATCAAAATCTTCCACAAAATGGAAATAATTTTATTTTTGTAGTAATATTTGTGAATAATTACACAGAGATTCACCAGGAAAAAAAATAAACTAATAGAGATACACACTGAAATATCTTTTTTCTTGTCCACTACAGAAGCCGGAATATACTTGCACAGAGACTTCCATGAGATGTATTACTGTCTGATTTGCATAATGATTTCCTCTGCAACTTATACAGAGCTAGAAATCATTAGGTAGGCATTTTCCTTTAACTTAAGATCAACAATTACATTTTTTTAAAATGTTTTATGTGGCAGAGGTCAAACCACAAAGTTGTCTTTGTCAGTCATATAACAGTTTATAATTATTTCAGGACAGCAGAATCAGCACATATCTTTCATTCTCTACATATAGGCAAGACTGAAAAAGGACTAAGACAGCATCATCTTGAGGATTTTCTTCCATATATTTTATGATACTGGAAAGTGTCATGGTTTAGCACCAGCTGGCAACTAAGCATCACACGGCCACTGGCTCACTGCCCCACATGAGACAGAGAGAGAACCAGAAGGGTAAAAGTGAGAAAATTCCTGGTTTGAGATAAAGACAGTTTAACAGGTAAAGCAAAAGCTGCGTGCGGAAGCAAAGCAAAACAAGGAATTCATTCACCACTTCCCATGGGCAGGCAGGTGTTCAGCCATCTCCAGGAAAGCAGGGCTCCATCACGTGTAACAGTTACTTGGGAAGACAAACGCCATCACTCTGAATGTTCCCTTCTTCTGTCTTCTTCCAGCTTTTTATGCTGACCATAATGCCATATGGCGTGGAATATCCCTTTGGTGTGAGTTGGGGTCAGCTGTCCTGGCTGTGTCCCCTCCCCTTCCAGCTTCTTGTGCCCCTGCCAGAGCATGGGGAGCAGTAAACACTGCTTAGCAACAACTAAAACATCTCCACATTATCAACACTGTTTTCAGCACAAATCCAAAAAACAGCCCCCACTAGTTACTGTGAAGAAAATTAACTCTATCCCAGCCAAAACCAGGTCAGAAAGGAAATGGCTTTATGCATTTGAAAAGGAAAAGCTAGCAACCAGCAGCATGTGGAACCTTTGTTTTTACAAGCATAGCTATCACAACGAAGTATAGAGGTTTTTTTTCTTTCACCTTTCTGACTTAGGGTTACTATTTTTGGCTGAGAAACTTTTAACATTAGTGCTTTGTTTTACTGCTGCTTTTCTAAACCAAAGAATAAGGACATATCTCGTTGCAATTTAGGTAGTTATGTAATTGTTAGAGGAATAGTAATAACTGAAATTGTATGATGTCCTCATATTGTAATTCTGGAGTATTGACATTAGTCTTATTAGTTTTGCTTCTTCCAAAGTCAAACTCACAGGGAACCCAATTTAGGAAACTCTGCTTTCAGAAGTACTCAAAACTAATTTCCAATATAATAGATACTCAAGCAGAACAAACTTTAATGCAGTGATTTGCCTGTACGGGTATCAGGGCAGACATCTGTCCCACTTACGATCTAGAACTCTCCTGTCTGTGAGGAATGTCAAAACTGGCTCCATGTAATTAGAGATTCATCTCCTGGGCTCACTTCTACTTTAATAACAACCTAGGAGAGATCAGCCTAGGAGGTGAATGAGCACTTTCCACCTGAGTGATTGCTTACATTTAAGAGTTTAAACCCTATAAGCATCAATACTATAGAGGTTAGGCATTGACCCAATCAGTTTTATTTTGTGCCTTTTCCTGCAATGTTGAACAAAATAGATGCATTATTCAGCAGACTGGAAAACAAACTTCATAAAGAAATGAAAAAAAGTAACAAAACTTTTTAGGATTTTCTGAAGCAGTTTCAAATCCTCTGAAGTTAATGAGAGCTTTCTCCACTGACTTTAATAATTCTTTTCATTCAGTTCAGGGTGTATATTCATACTAGACTACTAAAGGGCTCCTTAATTGAATAGTTAAAAGAAAAAAAAGAGCCAAAGACTGAAAGCCAAGGTTTTTATAGATTCTAAGTGTGAAAAGAAGCATCCTTATTAAAAGGATGATTAACCTTTGGTGTAAATAATCAAAGTGGATTCTCTTTCTACCAGCATAGCCTGGGTGACAGATTTTAACTACATGTTATTTTGAAACTGTCTACATGTGGAAGTTAATGAGGAGACGGAATTTATTTATTTTCCTGTTGCCGTTCTTCCAGCAGCTCTCTCTATAACCTCCTGTTTGGCAAAGAAAACATCCTACTAAAGAAAACTTTAATGCACTGTATCTTAATACAGTTCCAAAGCACAATAAAATCCATTTCACAGCAGCACTCTCATACCAGAGTAAGAGTGCTCTTCTGGAGAGTTAATGAGAGAAGTTATCGGTCTATCATTTCATGTTCTAGCTCATTCCCTGTTTATTTCCCCATGTGGACAAGTCCCTAGTCCAATACAGCTTTTTTTTCTTTTATGTATGGACAAGGTTAGATTTTTTCAGCCTGCGATAAACAGAAAGAGGCAATCAGTAGCTTCTAACCTTGAGATCCCTGAATATATGCAATTCTTGGCAGAGAAACTTAATCTGTATTTTTCATTACCTTGGTATTTTCCTGTGTCTTACTGAATTCCAACAGGATGCCTTGTTAATGCTGTTGCTGGAAATGCAGATTAAGCAGCGCACTTTGCAAGGCATTATATAAAGGAAAGCACTGCTTTGTTAACACTATTTACACGTTTATTAACAAGTGATTCTTTGGGTAGTGACAACACGTTGTAGCCACCCTCTCCGTCACAGTACTGGTACGAGCTGTGCTCCCCACTGATACTGGGGAGCGAGGTTTGTTGGCGGGGGGAGGTGTTGGGGTTTTTGTTTTATTTTGTTTCGTTTTTATTGTAGCCCCTCTAATACAGATGATTCTGCTACTCTGACACCTCTAGTCAGTGTTTTTGCATTATGTAGCTCAGTCTTTTAACTAATTTACTTTTCTCTGATGTGGCCAGGGATCCTGTAGCTTTTAAACCACAACTCAGGAACTTCTGATTGGTTGAGACCATTCATCTGCAATGAAACCTTTAAAAACATACTGATACTATCTTGTAACTGCAAAATATCTTCATACCATACTAATTTAACCCCTGTAATTGATCTGATCACTTCTGTGTTTCATAAAACTCAGCTGCCTGAAGCCCTCTATTTGTACAAAAATCTTGGGTTCCCAGTCTTTTTTCCCTGAAAATCTAATTAACAGTATTCTTTTAAATAAGAAGATTACTTTCTGTGAGCAATTAACTGAAATTCAGCCTGCTTTAAACTTTTCAATATAGCAATGAATATTTATAAACTTAATAGAACTTCACCCTGGTAGGCAATCCCTTTAATCTTATTTGAAGCAGCAGGGGGCCCAAGTCTCACTGGATTAACATCATATTTTCTTTTGGCACACATACACACAAAAATAATTTCCTTGAAATGAAATATTTGACCAAGTGATATCCAAACCTATGACAGTTCAGAGTCTGTTTCAGTAAAACTAGAGTGTGCATATATCCATATTATCTGTGGCTCCATGCTGTGATTCAACAATGATCTCTCAAGCTCATATGCACTTTTCTGCACCATTAGCACCTGCTGGCTTGCAAATATCAGTCATGGAATAAAAGGTACAGTAACTTTGGTCTTAAAATGTAAGCCAAATAGGGTAAAGATCTGCTACAGAGGAAAAGTAAAAAAGAATTAAAAAAGAAAAGCAGACATCCAGGAAGCAAGGAAGCAAGCTGGAATAGAACCAAAGAAATATTTTCAGTATTGAATTTCCTGTCTAATTTTGCTTTATCTCCTCCATGTGAAAAGTCATTATTATGAAATTGCTTTTGAAGTAAAATCTGGTTTACATTCTCAAAACAAATGAATACTGCAAACAATTTTCTAGTACTTTCTATATTATTGCCACATATGCAAAATGCATGAGAGCTGGTTTTAGTGCTTTTTTTTTATTTTCCTCTCATTAACTCTGCCATCTCATTTGTGCCTGAAGAACTGTCTTCACTAATTTTACTAGCTGTTTTTGATGTTTACTAGATGAACACCTTTTGTTTTATTTCTCTGTTTCGCACTTGTCTGAGCCTATTCCTCAGCATTTTCTTTTCATATGCCCTTTTATTCTGCAGCCTTTGTTTTGTGCTTTCACTGAGGGTAAAGACATCCTTGTGAAAAATGTGTTCTTTTTAATGAACTCTCTTGTTTTTGCAGGCGATTTGACAGTAGCTGCCTGTCAAAAAGATAGGTGGGCTGCAGCTTGATTGTCTAGTGTAGAAAAGAAGAAAGTAGCATCCAGGTCTTTAGGATCATTTCTTAGTTACATTTTTGTGTAAGAGCTGATTTTGATGCAAAGGACTTTTCAAGAGTAACACAGAGCAAACATACAGCACTCATTTATCTCTGTGAGAAGGGGTTGCTTTAGGTGATGCACATTCCCAATGGATCTGCACATATTCTGCACATCTGATGCACACAGAATATGTCAGACTCGGTGCACAGTCTGACCCTGTTTCAGAGCTACAGCAGAATCAGTTATCTTGCTACCAGTTTGAAACTGAAGAATCTCAAACGGGTAATGAGGTGACACAGCCTTGGCCAAAGCCTTGCGAACTCAGACCACACAGGGTAGAGTGTTGCACAAAAACGTAGCTGATGAAGACAGGCTAACCAGGCTAGAAAGGGATGGATATAAAACCAAGGTTAATTCTAGGAAAGGTAGAAAGAACATGTAGAACATACACTCTGTGGGTGCTTACAAAACATTTGTCATGAAAAGCAGACACCACTTGACCTCAGTTAGGGACACACATGTGTAACACCGTAGTGCGTTACACATATAAAATATAGTGTATACGCTATATTGTCATTCACCGGAGATACCTGCATTAATCTGCAGTTGTCAAATGGAAGCCCAGCTGTTGTTGTTTTGTTTTGGGGTTCTAAGGGATTTTGTGACGAGCTCCTGTTGAGGGTATATATCCTTTTTTAAGTAGTACTGTGCAACTGTAAAGGTTGCGGTTCACACAGGAAAACAAATCATCTGAAACCTAGAACTTTAGACCTGTTCTATTGAAAAGCCGCATTCTCTTCTGGAAAGCCCAAATTCAGTAGGGTTTCAGTAATGCCTTAAGAAAGAATTCTTGCAAGTGGAATCACGCTGTTACTACCTCTGCAACTGTCAAATAGCAGTCAATACTAAAGCCATAATATTCAAATTCTCCATTATGCAACCAATACTCAATTTGAATTTGCAAAACAACTTCATGAAATACAAGCTCCGAGAAGGATTTCTGCTTCTTGATATAGTCAGCATATGGAATACAAAATGCCCACTTCACCTCTGGGTGTAGCTGAGTAGAGATGTTGAGGAAAATATGCAAGGACAGAAAGGCTGTTGTTAATTGTGTACAGCTTCTGTAGTGTTGCATATGACCTAACTTCTTCCAGTATCTTTACAAATTGTGTAGAGACTATTTGGTTTTGGTTTTTTTTTTCCTTCCTCTTTCATCCTTTCCTCTTGCCACAGGTCACAAGACGGAGAAAAGAAATAATGTATGGGAACATCACACGTTATATGAGATGTCATTTGTGGCCTCTGTGGCACAAACAGATCTCTCCAACACACAGGCCTTGGTTGCCATCAGGAATGTGTGGGTTCCAGTTTGGTGATGAAGGTGGTAGAAAGTGGAAAAAGAGATGCGTATAACTAATTCGATTATAAACCTAAATGAATTTGTGACATCATCTGGGATATAAATGTAGGATTTGTATCATTTTTTTCCATGCTAACACCAAGCAACATTTATGCCAGCACCTACTTTTTAGTTAAATCACAGTTAAATTAAAAAATATTATTTTTCCTAACAAAAATCAAGTAGTTAAAATATTATAATCAGGTTTTTTTCTCAGATACACAAATAAAAAAATTGGTTAGCTAACTTCATTATACTAGTGCAACACAGATTTCTCTAATGTGTAGGGGATTTCTGTTACTGTTAATATGAAGAGCTATCAGTTCTCAGATTTTGGCAAGTAAAGTAGGAGCTTTCTATCGTATCAGACTTTTATTCCCTTGTGTCCTTTTTTTTCTTGGAAATGGCATCTGTCTTCCAAATGTAAAAAGAAAAAAATATTTAGTTGATACGTGTTTATTTTACAACTATTTTAAAATGTATTATTTTTCCATCATACTTCCTGAGTAAAGCCAGCAGCTCTCACACAGAGTACCTGAAAAGACTTTTGGCACAAAGGTCATTGTGCTTCAGGATCTTTAAATGCAACATTTCAGGTTTAAGAAATTGGATTTTGCTAATAAAATAAAAATTCATAGGAAAAAAACTAACCAGTGCTACCAGCTTCGGTTACTTTCAGATGGTTTATAGACTCTGTCTTGATGCGTACTGTTCCTGGTATGTTATCTTGACATGTGATCAGAACTTTGCCAAAAGTGTAACTGATATTAATTCCATACTACATCTCGCCCGAATCTCAACTGAATTTCAGAAGAAAAAGTTGTGGCTTTTATTTTTTTTATCTCACAGTTGTCTCCAGGCCAAATTACAAAAACTTGCTCTAAATACTGAAGGTAGAAAGCTTTTCATAATTTAAAAAGTGCTTTAAAAATTTAAAAGGCAGACTTTCTAAGATATGTTATTCCCACAAGCCAGCATAAACTTGCCCTGCTGTCCTCTAGGCCTAGGGTAGTTCCATTTGCAGCCCTAATGAAGAGGGAAATAAGAATTATCCTTCAATCTTCATAATATCCACAAAGTTCAGAGCTTTACTTTTAACAAGCAAAAGACATGAACTGGTAATTAGAGCGGTCTCAAACACTCTCAAAGAGATGTTGAGAAAAAGCTTCCTGTAAGAAAGTTTAACTGCTTGCCATTTTCAGATAAGCCTGAGTTTTGATTGATTAGGAAGTGGTAATTTCTGGGTTGAGTACGAATGTATGCATACATTCTTCTTTCAGATAAAAAGCAGGGAAGAGAAAATAGCCACAGCCTGATGAAGTTAATCCTAATTTACCATGATGACAAACTTTTTGATTCTAGCCTTAAAATTGTTGCACTCCTAAGAAAGCAAATCTCCTGCTACATTTCCTGATAAAGCAAAGGTCTATGTCTGGTTATTTCTTTCCTTTATCCCATACCTTCACACGTACTAGCTAACACTTAAAAACTAGGTAAATCAATAATACAATAACTTCCACTACTAATGCCAATGTTTTCTACATGCCCACATACTTTATATGTCCTACTCAAATCATTTTTTGTTGCTTTCAAGGACAGAGAGGATAAATGTTATTTTTTTAGTATCCTCTAATGTAATACTTCTATTACTGAATTGCTTTAAATTGATTGCATAGACGAAGTCCCTTGAGATCTGCATTTTTTTTCCACTTTTAATCCAAGTCTGTTGTTATCTTCAGTAGTCCTTGTCCAATTCGAGCCATAATTCTGACAAGACTATTACTTTGACTGATGTTTGATTTTGATAGCAACCCAGTGTGTCATTTTATTACCAAAAATCTGCACGTTTTATTTCCTATCATTTCTCTAGTGATGTTCACTAACTTATTTCAGATACCACAGTGTTTTAAAACTGCCCAGAGGGATGACTGTCCTTATTTTCAATTGTCTTTTAAAAGGAAAAAGAATTCAGTATGGGATAACTCTGTTAGCTGAACGCATTTCCTTTTCATTTTTTCCTTATGTAGTAGAACAAACAAATGTATCATTTTTAGAGAATTCTGAGAGTCTTGTAATTGCACCACTTAGATTCTAGTGACATAATTCATCATTATTCTGCTTGCAGTTGCAAAGGTGTTTCAGTCAAACTCTTTTTCTAAATCTTACTTATGAAGTTTATTTTAATTTTCATTGCTGGTCCATGAATAAGAGAAAATACACAATTTAATCTTTTTATGTACACCATTCTATAAAAAAGCTACTGGATTTGCTACTGATAGCTAATTATAGTACCTATTGTATTAAGAATGCATGTCTTAAGAATATTTTCTGAACACTGAGTTCTCTGAAACTCTCATTTAAAATTGAAGCATTACTGTTATGATGCTATGTCAGAAAACTGTTGTAAAGTTTGTGTTTAAAAACCTAAAAGATTTTTGTTTTCCTCTTTATTTGCTCAATTATAAACGTTCATTACTTTTCTAGGTGTCCTGGGCAAAAGTTCAGAGAGAAGCAAGAACATATCAAGAACAGAACAGAGATTCAGAAAACCTGAATCCAATTTGTGCAAGATCAGGAAGTCCTACAATGGCAAGCCACTTCATTGCTCTTTAAGACAGAAACAAAACCTCTCTCCCTTGTCTGACTAGACTCTGAAGTCTAGGACAAAAAGTCTGTCTCTTGTTCTGTGTATACAGCATCTAATAATAATTTGGGATTATTGTATAAAATGAGATATTATCTTGACAACTTTTACAGGAAATAAGAAACAAGATCAGATATTCTTATTCCAGAAGAGCACTTCCATGTATTTTAAGCATTTTTATAATGTGTTGATATGTAAATACTGATTTTTTGTTTTCTTTTTAAGAGACAACCAATGGCATATTCATGCATTGATGGTCTTATTTTTGCAGTGGCCTCAGCGAAATCGTACTGGAAAGCACTGGTCTGGGGCCCCTGTCAAAGGGATTCAAAGAAAGGTAACTCACATAAATAGTTTGAGGATGTAAGTGGTGTAATGAAGAACTTCGACACAGGAAGAAGAGTTGAAACCTCAGGTACACTACCCAGCTATGAGCCCTCTAGTACTGTAGGTCTCTCCCTTGTTAAAAGGAGAATTTAAAACTCCAGCAGGTTATACATGAAAGATGTACATGATCTAACAGTTCTTAATTAAATTTTCCATTACTATTACAGTCAGTAATGAGCAGGAAAATACAGTATGAGCAGGAAAATTCTGACTCAGATGGGCCACCTGAGGTGTCTAATATGGAATTTATGCATCATTAGCCTTTCCTCGGCTATTTAGATTTCCATCTACTTTGAACTTATTATTTTAGGAGTCCATTGCATGTACTTATATCTTTTTTTTAACTTCAAACAGATTAACACTTTCAGCTTTCTACAGAACTATGTGTTTTTACCTTGAGATTATTTTTCTACAGGTGAGTGAAAAGGAAATCAGTACAGCATGGCGTTTTTTACATTTAAAGTCGAATGACAGCACAGAAATAACGAATCTGGTGTGGCACCATTCTGTATCAATTTCAAACTGATATTTTAGTATTTTTCAAACTGTGTCCTCTTTCCTAATGCCATTGATATGCTACTGGATACATTTCTGCGTGAGAAGCATATTTAGGGTTGCAGGTTAGACTTCTGTTACTCCTGGGCATAGATCCAAAAGGTAGCATACGCTTTGCTTTCTTTGGTGCATTTGCTACCATTTGCAATTCTGTAGTCCAGCGTTTTTTGCAGATATCATAAGTCTTCTCACCCTTGAGTAAGTGAATCACAGAATCACAGATTTGCTGAGGTTGGAAGGCACCTCTGGAGGTCATCTGGCAAAACACCCTGCTTAAAACAGGATCAGCTAGAGCAGGCTGCTCAAGGTCGTGTCCAGTTAGGTTTTGAATAACTTGAAGGATAGAGGCTCCACAACTTCTCTGTGCGATCTGTTCTGGTGTTCAACTACCCTCACAGTATTTTCTGTCAGAATTTCCCAGCTTCCAATTTGTACCCATTGCCTCTTGTCATGCCACCAGGTACCACTGATAAGAGTCTGGCTTCGTCTTCTTTTCTCCTCCCATCAGGTACTTCTACATATTGATGAGACTCCCCCTGAGCCCTCTCTTCTCCAGGCTGAACAATCTCAGCTATCTGGGATAGACGGATTAACATATGATCTCTGCATATATGTTTACCTCTGTATTACTTTACAAACTTCTGCAGCAAGTTAATCTGAATTATAGAATCTACAGATGACTTTGTCTTCTGGAAGTGGTAGTTATGAAAGGCTGCCACAAGTACAAGGAAAACCAAGTTACACTTTTTGACTACAGAAGACAAGTAGAAATCAAAAGAAAAGACTGAAAAATAATAAAATCCACAGCTAAAAAGATTACTAGAATTTTGGAGACACTACATGAAAAATTAACTTCCATGTATTTTTCTTACTCAGCTCCTAGCATTTGCAAGTGACACATCATTGTCAAAATTAAGAGTCCCAAAGGGAAGTATATCAAACAGTAAGTATAAAGTGTTGGTAAGCTAGAGTTAAGGTGAAAAATAACTGTATAATTTTACAAATACTACTTGAAAATCTCTCCATTATAAATAAGAACATTTAACTTGAAGAAATTAAGACCATAATTTCTCGAAAATCAGATCAGTCTTCCAAAATGCTTTAAAAAGTGCTAGGGATCATTTAGAAATGAATGCAGAAAACATCCTCATGCTCGTACACAGTGCACCTTTAGCTCCTTACAATTTCATTCACTCTGTTTCAAACAACATTAGAATTAGAAATGCTATTAAGAAGAGAGACAAGGATGATCAGAGAGACGCAGTGGTTTCCCAGTGAAAAGATGATTCTCACATTAAAAAGCCTAATTGACTAGCAGTTCTGATAAACAGGCAAACTGAGGGGGAGAAGATACAGACTCATTAAGAGTATGGAGTAAGCAAAGCAAGAATTCACTAGTTTTTGTAATGTGCTAGGGGAGCATCCATTGAAATTACACAGTGGGAGTTTTAGAACAGGAATTCTTTGCAAACTGCATAATGATTGTCCAGATAAAGGGCTGACTGCTAGAAGCCAAGAGGACACACTAGGTAAAAGGTACCTTTGTACTTGTCTTGTTTCTGTTATTCTTTTCCTAAAGACCTCTGTCTGTTCTGGCCTCTGTCAGAGATGGAAGAAATAGGAAAGAATCCCTGTTCAGTGGCAATTCTTTTATAACTCTATATGTAGGCTACTCTGGGAAATAAAAATACGCAACATTACAGATAAAAGCTTGATCCATTGAAGTAAAATGTCTGGTTTCTAGTTATGCATTACAGAGGCCAAGTTTTCTATCTTTATAAGATTTCTGAGTTTCCACTGCGAGTGTGTTCTGATATTCCTAGAGAATTAAAGGTATATACTGGGATTAGTACTTTCGTATTGAAAATCAATGAGACATATCCATCTAAGTCATTTAATGTGGTTTATACATTCTGCCCATCATTTCAACATTTAATTTTGAAAGTTTCCTTTTAAGAAACATAGTTGGAGGGAGGAAGGGAAAAAAAAACCCTGAATCTGTCAAATTTATCTTTTAGGATACATTTTATCGTGACCAGTATAATGATACCATGAAACAGAAAGAAATCACAATGTTTAAGTATGAATTAACTATAAACCAAACATCAAAACTGTTTTTGTCAAAAATCAGATGGAGAATTAGGTGAAGATGTAATCAGTTCTTGGATCCAGATCTAACTGTACACTTTACAGTCTCTACAATGAGATAAATGGCTTCCATTTCAGGAAGATACTGTTATAGCCCTCAATTATGCACATATGTGAACAATTCACTTGATGTGGAAAGAACTGTTCATATTAACCAAGCAGATGGATAAATATCTGTAAGAACTGGCCTAAGTAAGGAAAACATGAGAGAAAACCATGACGATGGTGACGTGGATGTATGTGAACTCAATGTATAGACACTTTGCCCTTTTTACAGCCATCCCTGACTCCACAATTGTATAGGAGAAACTATGCGCCTAATGGGGAAATATTATTTCCTTACATACATATTTGACCATGCTTTACTCTGATTTTGCTGACTGTAATGCAGCTGCCAATATAATGACTTCAATAACATTTTCTAGTCAGGGATTTTTCCCAAATAGAATACAGCAATCAGTTTTAAGTCTTTTTTTTCTGTTTAGCTACAAGCCTAGAAAGGCAATGCTTTTCTTGGCCCTGCTTACAAATTGGTGCATTATAATATGTATTTCAGCAGGGTATTAAGAAATTATTGCTATTCTTTGTATCTGTGTCCTTTATACAATCAGGTTTTCTGACTCACTGAATAATCTTTGTTTTTCCTAGCAAGACCTTTGTAATTATTCTCTGACTTTAGAATTTAAATTTATTAAATTATATTAAAATAATACAATTTAAGAATTTAGCCAGCATTCTTGCAAATCCACTTGTACCTTTCAATTGCAGAACCGTATTCTGAAAGTAATTTCTTGTGTCCGGTATTAGTTGCCATCGTATCATCATTCCATCTACTAAATGTTTCTTTCAGGCATATTACAAATGCAACAATGTACCTTTGGTGAAATGCTGCATATTTGCTATGCTGTTGAGAGTTATTTATCCAGCTAAAAATGGTCTAATGGCCTCTGGTTACAGCTCTTTTTCACCTCAGGCTGTTTCATATTTATGTGATGCTGAGAATGTGCCTCTCTTTTGTAACCTGTATAATACATTTAAAGTACTGTGTGTCCTTCCTACTTCAAGAGCTAAAATAATCTGGGCAGTTTGCCTTGAAGTATGTTGGTCTGCCTTCAAGTTGATAACATGCACATTTACAGTGCAAGTTCCTGAGACATTTAAAGTCGTTACTGTTATCCAGTGTCCTTGTCCTTCATGATTAAATTTTGAAAGTCACATTTGTTTCATCTTTTCTGATGAAAAGTGTTATCAGCAAAATGAGATTGGTACACAACTTACACGTCTCTTTCTAGTACCCCTACAGGGATGTGGTGGATGTCATTATGCGGATCCAAAATGTGCATTCTCTGCATTTTTTCCTTCTGCTTCCGCAGACTGCTTTTAATAGAAAATTGTACTTTATAAGTCCTGCCGGGTTTCCAATTGCTGGGAAAAATGGAAGCTATTTGAATTAATAACTCCAGTGTTTTTTAATTAAGACATTTAATCCTTCTCTGTCAACAAGTTAGTTTCTTATACATGTTTCTTTTCTTGTATGTGGTTCATTTATCACTTTATTTAGCACTTTGGTCTTTTCTTTTGCTGCTATTCATGATTTTTATTGGACTGAAGAATATTAAGAATATTCCCATTATGCTAATGTATTTTTTCCATTCCTGTTTTAGTTGCTCTCAGTAAAACCAACTGTTTCAATTCGTTGTATCTGTATAAAATGGAATGAATATTAAAGTAGTATCTTCTTTGCAGCAAAAGTTGGTATCCAATTACTGTCATTTTCTTCAGCACAAGTGTCAGATTTGTTGAGGCTGATGTGATCCTGTTACTTTCTAATAATAAGTGAATTATTTTTAAAGTGACATGTAGATAAGCAGTTAACTGTGATGACCTTATTCATCGCTAGAAGTACTTTAGCTCATGAAGAGTCACCTTGACTTCACTAAGACTTTATATGGTATACACTAAGTAGGTTTAAATGCATCACAATTTGGCAGTCCTACTGGATTTGGCATTCTATACTGGAGCCAAAACAGCAACTGTTTTCTTTACCAGTCTGCAAACCACAGCAAAAAACCAAAACCCTTATGGCATAAATTCGACCACCATTTATAATCATATTTAGTATTTTACCACACCTCAGCTGATACATGGAAACTGAATATGTACATGATTCTAAATTGTTGTAATCCCAAGTAATTCTTCAGAAATTGCTTACGTGAACTCCTTTTCTATTACATTTTAACAACTACTGACTCTTTATCAGTGTAAATGCAATTACTAACAGGTGCCGTGGTACCTTATTAAAACGAGTTCAACTAATTGTCTGATTACACTTCCTCTCTTTTATTAGCCACCTCCTTCTATAATTACCATTTTTTGAGGGTTTGGGGTCCTTTTATGTTTATGATGCCATATCATCTGTGTCCCTCAGCCAGGGATTAGACCGTTTTGAGATCCATATGTAGGTAACAATCTCTAGGCAAATGATTCAGGCTGTGGATGTTACCATGCAACACAGGTCAGCAATATATATATTGCAAAATATATATATTTTGCATATATATATATATATATAATATATATTGCAAAAATAACATTTCTTGTTATTTTATTGTAATAAATGAATACCAGAGTACATCAAATACCCAGCCACAGCTTCAAGTCTTACACAGCTTTGGTGACTTGCATAAATCTCTACTTGCTTTCTCTGATTTCTCTTAAAATTTGTCTTCCTCTACACTTTTTCTAGGGAATAGGTGCTTCTGACATTCTCAGAAAAACTAACTGATCAGATTTCTCACATTTTTCTCCCTTTTCCCATCAGTGTGACATCATGCTCCTTTGTCTTTTCTGGTTTCTCCCAAAAATTTCTCAATGCTGCTCTTCTTCCTTCTTACCTTCTTCCTTAGAGTTTCTTCCCAACTGGAGTATGTACCTTTAAAATAATATCATGCCTTGGTACCTCTAACTCTAAAAAAGCCCCCAAACTAAAACGAAACAAACAGAAGGCAAATAATATATTCTGAACTCATCCGTTCTTCTTTCCTAAATCGCTATTTTACTGTGATGTGACTTCTAGGATTGGGTTCCTTCTGCTAAATTCCTGTTCTCTTCAGCTTCTTGAAGTCAAGCAGTTAAAAACTTTTTTTTTCTGATAAAATTCCTGAATTCTTATAAATCTTTCTAGCCTTATCCAAAATGTACATGACAATTCACCCCTCCCTCATTCATGTAGCTGTTAACATTCTTGAAAGATCAAGCCTTCCCTCCATCTTTCCTTCTTTACAGGAATTTTGGTGTAGATGATTATTAGGCCTTACATCAATTTCAGGTATTTTTACAGTGCAGGGTAGAGCAGAGAAAGAGCTTAAGTGCATCAGCCTCCTGGCATCATATGCTGGAAGATTACTGATGCCATGTTTATCTCACTGAAATGAACTAGCTTTCTCTGATTAAAAAAAAAATCAAAACAAAACAAAAAGATACTTACATCATTTTAAGTGCACCAGATTCTCCTCAGGATTTAAAGGTTTCACACTGGTCAGCACTAGAGCCTTCATCTTTAGCCATGCCTTCAGTCTGAGGACACAACTGCAAGTAATGTATGCTGTCTCTTCAGCAGACAAACAAAACCACAAGAAAAAGGCCATTTTGTCCAGGTCCCTGTTTTTCTAGTTTTTCCAAAGGTGTTTCACAATGGGAACTACGGTGCACAATTATGTAAATGACTCCTTTTTAACAAAAGGTGATTGCGACTCATGTTCGTGAAAAAATGAAAAAATTCATAGTTGCACATAGAAAGACACAGAAATACGCAATGTATCAGGTTCATACTTAACTAGATTCAAAGGTTTCCCAGCTTTAGTCTAGTGACATTGACAGGCTAAGTACTACACTTAGCCCTGCATACATTGGAGAAAATGTAAAACAATGCGAAATGGCTTTTATAAAATCATCGCACTTGTGAAATACACATGCTTCTTGTGCAGTGTCCCAACAGTGTCTACATTAATCCTACAAAACAAAAATGTCTAATTAGAACAAATATGATAAGCAGTTATCTGCATTAAACATAAGTGTCACCATGCTTTGTACAAGTAAACCTATTATTTCTAAATGAAATCAGAGCCATTAGATCAGCAAGGCTTACTGAAATAGAACTTTCTTCATTACTAAGCAAAATTGGGGATTTCTATTTCAGAAGGGAGCACACGTATCATTTCAAAGTAAATGACAGTAATAGACGTAATTAGCACTATAAAGTGTTCAAGAGTCTTGAGGAAATTAATATGTGTTGAGACTGAATGAACTAGATTACTTCTTAGGTACTGCAAATAGGTATTAAATATATTACCGTTTTAAACAGGCTTACAGAGACATAGATAGTCTAAGAAGCAACACTCTGGAAAATGAATCTGAATAGATTGTGAAACTCTTTACGTTATTAGAGACTGCTTAAAATTAGGTTTCTCCCCTGGATCTTTCCTCAGTCATGAAACATTATTCATCGGTCGGTCATGGAAAGATCTGTAGAAGAGGGCTCAGTGATATTGTTGTTAAATGGATTTTTATAAAGCACTCATTACGTGTGACATGAACAGTTTAACCATCTAAATAAAGGGCTTTATTCACCACTTCGCATTCTTCTTTGTGGCTGCTAGGTTTTGGATATCCACAAGTCCTAGTGATTTCCATGGACAACAAGGAAGAGTGCTCTTTCACCAAAACCTGTGTTGTCACAGTTCATGAATAGCGATTCAATATTTGTCCAGCCAATTTGTGGGAAAACTAACCAGCTTAACCAGCTATTTCATATGTGTCTAATCTTTGTTTGAGTTAACTACAGTATCTCCGTGTTTGATTTTCAGTCACTAAGAACGCTTCTCATTTGACTGAAGGAAAATGTGCACTACATGCTTTCCCCCCCTAGGATGAGAAAGGACGTATTGATGCTTTATTGGCTCCTCTCTTACCGTTTCTAAGAGGCCAGGCAGCTCCCTGCCTAAGTAGCATAAATGGACGCATAGTGCGTGAATGGCAGTTACGATAACATTGACTTGCAAATACATTATCCTTCCTAATCACACTAACCAAAATTGTATTTCTAGAAGTTTGGAATTAATATACAAATGAGAAACTGATTATTTGGTAGCAACCGCCCCCCCCCCCCCCCCCCCCCCGCAAAAAACCTGACCTGTGTTCGAGTGACAGCAGTAACCTGTTTCAGAGACTGAACACAGCTTGAAGTCACATAATCATGCCTTCGTTAGCTAGGATGCTCTCTCTAGGCATTCGCCCATTTTGTCATGGGTTTTTCTGACATGCAGTTTTGCTCAGACTGAAACAATATTTTTGACAGAAAAATAATTCATTTTCCTCCCTCACTTCTTTGTTCAATGAAGTTACTGTTTTCATTTCTGGGTTCTGCTATATTTTTGTGTCTATAATCTGAAAAAGAGTTCACTGCTTTACAGTAGCGGGGGAAAAAAACCCAAAGCTGAAAAATTCAGTGTGTGCTTTGGTGGAAAAAATTAAACCCCAAATATCCGAAGGTATGCTTCAGCAAGCATGTATGCTGATCAGACTGGCATTTGGAAAAAAGATCCTAAGCTTACTATTCATTCTATATAACTTCTGTGCTGCATAAAAAAATGAAGAGTTTTTCTCTTCACAATGAGTGAACTGTACATTTGGAAAAGCCCAAGTGTTTAAAGCTTGTGGATGGCTCAGGAACAGGTTTTATGGGGTTTTGGTGTAATTTTTCAGGAGGTATTTTGGACTATATGAATGTACTTATTGCTGTGAAGATTTACTTCCTCAGGTATTTTACCCCTGCACTTTGATTTCTTAGTTCTGCATTACTGAAAATTTACTTCCAGTTTTGTTTCTAGGCATTTATAAACAAAACCAATTACAACACACCATGTTTGCTGCTACATATTTTCATGATTGTTTATAGTATTTTAAGCAATAATATTTGGTGAGAAATAGCCATAAGCTGTTAATTTTCACACATATTTTGCACACATTGCAAATATTTCCCAGTATGAATTTGCATTATCTCACCTTAAGGTTCTTGGTATTATTGTGCCACTTAGTTCATTTATAGTGCCTCCTTACTTAGTTACTTTGTTCATTAAATTTGCATAGCAGAATATAGTAAGAGGATTTATGGCAATTGAGATCAGCTGTTCCGATTCCAATTCAGTTTGCTAGAAAACAAAGTATGCACAAATTACACACAGGCAAAATGTGGCTAGTGTTTAGTCCCAAGTTTACAGATATTGGTTTGGTCTTTTGGTAGCTCTAGACACACTGAAAACCAATGTGCTCTTTTATGAATTATGGCTGTTCCCATTCTACAGAATTGTCCTATTTATTCCGCCTTTATTTTTAGTAGCAGCATTTTTTGTCTGGACATATCTCCAGGAATAACCTAACCACATTGGATCCACACTTCTTATTTTCATAAGTTTCTTAAAAGCACAGGGCAATACCATCATATCTTCTATTGTTGTAAGTGTATTCTTTAACAGTACAACAAAAATCTACATAGCCCTCACTTACCATGCAACATTATAACTGACAGATCGGTTTGTTTATTCAGAAGTTAAAATCATTTTCACATTTATCTTCAACTCAGTAGAGATGAACAGTGAAATAGTAATAGAAAATCCTCAGAATGTTTTTCTTATAAAACAGTGAAAGTTTTATTTTGCATTTTTGCGCAGAGCAAGGAGGGGGGGAAGAACATCTCTGAAGTTAATTTTATGAATCAAAAGAACTGACCGGAACAGTTTCTGTTGAGATGCTCTTAAAACATAAAAGATTTCCTGTTATAATAAGCACAGTTTGGGCATCAGTGTTACAATTCTCACACTTGGGTTAAGATCACATTGCCTAAACTAACAGCAATAATTCTGACCAGTAGTCCCAAGGCCGAGGACGTGCACCCTCCTCTGGGCCTGTCTGTGCCAGTAAAAAGCTTCCTGCCCCTCTGACTGTCTCCAGATACCAGTTACTCTCTTTCCCCCATCAGGTTACTTCTCCCTAATGTATTCTAAAAAACTGTTCCACTATAATCCATCCCAGTCTAACTGAGATGCTAACAAAGAACGATTGTTTAAGTTAAACTCGTGTCATTTTGCCTGAAGGTCAGGAATCATTTGTCTGCCCCGAGTGCATGATTTGCACTTTATACTAGTAAGTTACATCCCATCTCTTACTTACTAGTTTAAAGTGCAAATCATCATCCTCAAGATCATTCACTTCTGACTATATAGATACTTCGATCCCCTTATCTATGGTGTTCGCCAATTTTGCTCACTAAAATTTTCAGTAGAACTTCACGCTTCTGTGCTTACTTAAAAAACCTGTATAACATTGGTCTGCACACTGATCGCTGAGAAACTTTGTTACTAACAGTATAGTAACAGTCTTGCAGTTTGTTTCATTTTTCTCCCCAATCCACCTGCTTTTTCACTGCCGGAGCTGGAACTTTGCATGCCTCTATACTTACTGGAAGGGTCACACGGCAGCAGTGCTTTCCCAGTCTTGACACATACTTGGTTTTTATTAATGAGCACTATGTTTGTTTTGCAATGATTGTTCTAATGAATAAATTAACCTATTAATATGCCAGTTGACATTTACTTACATTTCATACAGAGCTCTTATGACAGACCAACTTCTGCAATTAAACTAAGGTCAAAGACAGGACTAGTGCATAGTTGCTAATGCAACAGCAATATGTAAGTCCAAGCACTCAGAGAGTCCTCTGAGGATCTAGGCTCTTGTTCCTAATTCAATCTTTAGCCAACAATTGAAAACTGTAGGATTAGAAAATGAATTTCAGAGCAATTACCTTGGAGAAACTGTTATAATCAAGAGATTGGAGAATAGAAATGTCTCAGAAGTGTCAGCGAGTTTTGCTCTTCCCACAATTTGACTGAAATGTATTAAATAAAAATCTCCGTATATTGAGAGATGAAGAATTGGAATAATACTCTTCTAAAATACAGTCATGTTAGAAATGAGCAGTCTTTAGAAACCCCATGACTATGACAATTTTGGTGAACTAACATTAATGCAATAAAGCTTTACCATTAATTTAAAAATTATTTCTTTCTATTCAGTGCTGATTAAAGAAGACTAAGAAATTTACAGAAGTGTAGTGACTACTATTAAGACATCATCACTAGAACCAACATTTATCAGCAGTTAGTACTAGAATCTAGTAACAGCCATGAGCCAACAACCCTGCTCTGTGGTAGCTTTATAAAGAGTAGCCATACAGTACCTGGGACCATATTCTTATTTAGACTAATGTAGGTGGGCAGCAATTGATCTGACAGAATAATTTAAGAATATTGTATCACTGGAAGACTATTATTTCTTAAATGTCCTCCAAGTCTCTGTGTGTTTGAGTGTACTATGTACTTGTGACACTCCAGAGCCAAATAAAATATTCTGTGTTTGAACATCGGTCTGGCTGAATTATGTTTTCACAGGATTAGATTGGATTTAAATCTTGAGATTTGGACTGACTAGGCATGGACTTCTTCAGAGCACTGTAAATAAATTCTTTACTTGCCATTGTTCTAGCAATGATCGTGCTTCACAAATATGAAAGGGAAATAAAGACCTAGTTCACAAATTTTGTGGTTTTCCTATACAGTAGGATGTTTGTCTCATCACTGTCAGCCTTCTTGCATGCCTCACTTACACAGGCTCAGCCTCCTTGAAACTGCCACTCAGTGGCTGCATAACCTCGTACCAACTTATGCCTAAAAGGTCCCTGTATTTCTAATGAGAAGTCTTCACCTATAGGTTTACTTGGGACATTACTAACCCAGTAGCCCTTCAAGTGAGAAGAATTCCCTACCTACATGTAATCTGTGTTTTTTTTCATGTTATTTCATTAATGGACTCCAAAACAATAATGAAAAGGCAAATTGCTTATCTAATGCACCCACTAATAAGACTGTCCCATTTTTAACAGCTATTTACTATTCAGCAAGATAAAATTAGATGCCCAGAATGCATTACAGGTGATGTTACAGCATATTATCCTATACTGTAAGAGGAAAGACAGGTTCTTCAAGCAAACAAGAATTGGAACTCCCATATCCTCTCTAACTGATGTAACTCCCTGGGTATTAAATAAAAGACTACTTCACCTACATCTTTCCTGAGGTCTGATCCAGCACGACAGTTCTACATATACAGAATACAGACGTGCCTGTAGAATAGGCATGAAAGGAACTTTAAGAGGACATTTCTAATCCACCTTCCTGCCCAACGCAGGACCAACCAGAACTGTGTTTTTTCTAAAATATTCTGTGAAGTCTGCTACCCTAATAAATCAAGGCTGCAAATCAGATGGACTCATTTGTGGATCATAATGTGCTAGCGACAGTAGTGGCATAGCACAAAGTAGTGAAAGGCAGTGTCATGGCACTAGGAAAGTTGCCCACCTTCAATCTTCAGTTGTACAAAACTGTTACTTAGAGATTCTAGTAGGCGGCTGATGTGCATAAGTGACATTATACAGAAAACTCTCAAGATCTGGAAACCAAGTTGAGTTGTGAGTTTTTCTTAAATGTTAAAGAAATGCCCTGCTTGTTTCTCTCCACTGAAGTTGTAGTAGGAAATAATAGAGAAGCTTTAGATATGCAGCCTTCTGCCTGCACACAAGCTTTATGGAAAGGCTTAACTACAACTTTATGCTTTAGTTCAGATATATGGAAAGCTGCAGTGGGTACAACTGATTCAGTGTGTGCACGGCCTCTTTCCCAGCCATCCTGTCACTCTGTCAATGAGTTCAAGAACCAAGACCACTGGATGAAACCAAGAAGATTATCAAACCTTTGTTAAAAGCCATTGCACGTGCCTAAAACTGAGTGGAGTAAAAACGTTTACCTGTATCAACAACAACAACGTGTAACCACTGTTGTAGAACCTGACCATTAAGTACCATGAATGCTTCAGCAGATCTAGGGGCGTGCAGGAACAGACACTTTAACTTTACCAATGAAAAGTCTAAAGTCTTTACCTGTGTGCTATACGCGACTCTAGAATTAAAAGACAAATGTTTTGAGGACCCGCATTTTAAATTTATGTGCCTAATATTGGTGTTTGAGGGCTAACATCTTTTGTAAATTTAGCCATTAGTATTGAAGCACAGAGCTAAATGCAACTCTGCAGTAAACAACAGCAACTCTATTGGAATAACAGAAGAGAAATTAATTTCCTAGATATATTTGGCACATAATCATTAATGTTCAGAGCTATGTAGAGAACAAGTGCCTAATTTTTTACTGAGAACAGTTATCCCTCTCAAAACCCATTTAAATAGACCAATGTAACAGTAAATTGCACTTCTCTTTCATGAAACATATCAAAGCTTTATTTAGGAGAACTGTTGAAGTAAATCTAAATTGCCTAACCTGAAATTGTGATACAGCTGATAGCTTTCTTTCAATTTTATTCAGCCTTTTATTTTCTGCTGAATGTATTCACTAAAGATAAACCATTAAATATTCAGGCTCATGATTGTATGAAAAAACTTTTTCACTGAAGACACTATTTCTCCACTGAAATCAGTTGTTATGTGTGCTCAGATAGGTATTATTGGACCTTCCCATAAGTGGTCTGGCTTTCAGGAAGGCTTCATCCTGTTAATTAAATCATTAATACTCTCTGTTATCTAAATTTCAGTTGACATATTTACATTTTAATGAAATTATCGCTTATCTTGACCTTATGCTAAAAAGAAGGAAAATGCCTTATGTAATTCTTTTAATTGCTACTAATTATGTTAAACGGAACTTTTTAATTTAGAAAAAAAAGAAAAACAACAAAAAAACCCAAACCCCAAGGCCTCAGCTGACAAATGACAGACAATGAGTAAAGGTCAGTCTCTGAGTATTAGTATTGCAGTCACAATGTGACTGCAAATTCTAAAATTCTTATATTTGCCATGACTGGCTAAATTAACAGGTATAAATGTTCATACTAAGATCAAAAGGTTGGGAAAAGAACAATATACAGACAGAGTCATATTTTGATGAAGAAAAGCATCTATGACCAGAATTTTTTCTGGATCTAAAGCGATGGAGCATATACCAAGGTGTGACAATCAAGATGCTTTGCTTTTAAGAAAAACAGAAAATAAAAACACAATTATCCTTAAAAGGAACCTTCTTCTACTGTTATCTATTTCTCATTAAAACAAATAATAGGGTAATTTGAAGATTTTTGTAGATCATAACACTGTCGTACTTCCAGCTAATTTTCATTAATCCATCCTATAATTCTGAGATAATTTTAAGTCCTTAGTTCCACTTCACTGAGCATATGGTTGAACCAATGGAAAGAGGAGCAATCTGGTCGAGATACAGCCTGCCACATTTACAAAATACAGGATATAAGATTATTCATTTCAATTACAAAAGACTGTTTACTTCAATCATATTCATATCCCATAAGTATAAAGTAACACTGCTGTTATTGTTTAGGGAAACAGTTATGCATGTGAATAAATACATTTATCCACTATTCAGCAGTACTCCATTGTTGAAATGAGTTGAACTGATACGAATTTCAATTTCAGTTGATGGAATTGAAATTCAATCACTCTTTTTCTTCCTGTTTTAATAAGTTGGTGATACCATTAGAATTAATTTCACATTATTTTGGTAACTAGTCATGAAAACACTAGCAAATAACAAAAAAAGTTATCAAACTGAATAGACATAATTCAAAGTATTTCGTGTAAATTCATACAAATCAGTTGATCATCAAGATTCAACAGATACCCGACTTGATCCAGAACCATCTTACTACTCAAGATAGATGGAAAAGAACACTTTTTTCCCATAAACTTTAAAGAAATATCATTGGGTTGTAGACCAATGTGTAAGTTGAAAATGGAGTTGGCTTAAGTATCGATCTCCTCAGAAAGGATCCAGCTTTGCAAATAAATTTGACTTTTGCCATTATACAGTGAGAAATATAATTGAACAACCTTCACTGTGGTTTCTGTTTAATTTTTCAGGTGGGTAGCAATAAGCTCACACAGACATTTATGCACATTCTCACCTTTTAAATTTGCATATGTATGAATTTAAATATTACTCAATAGGGGAAAAGTTCTAATATTGTTGCTGAAAGAATAAAAGAAGTTTTACATAAATATAGTGAATAGACAAGGGAACATGCCATAATTAATCGCAATTTTACTTTCCTATGGCAATGGTTGTCCCTGTATGCTACTTGTCTTTTAAGCTCTCCAATTAACAGCAACGGTATTCAGGATATGGTGTTTTGGTCAGAGGTTAAAAATGCAAAATAATTCATTGGATCTTTGATCTGTTTCTAAGCACTTGTTCTAAGTTTACTGTGCCCTTGAGGTTGAGCCATAGTATAGCACACCCAGCAATCATCCTCAAATCCGTTTCATCTTTCTGGGCTTATTTCACGAGTAAAAACCAGAACAGATGTCAGAGGTTTTTATGTCTTCCCCCGTGTTCCCCTAGATATTGTTTTCCCTTTGCTGACAAAATATTTAAAATTAGAAAGAGTACTGTTTTGGTAAACAGGAATTGTCATTAACCTTTCAATTTCCCTCGATGCAATGTATGATACACATCCACTATGACATTACATGGCCGTATGTTTCAGTCTTACCTCTTCACACATCTACAGCTTTTGCCATGTCAGACAAGACAGCCCTGGGTAGTTGTCACTCATAAAATTACTCTTCTGTTCAGACATACAAATTGTATTTCATGAAACCAGCTGTATCAGATAAAAATTTCTCTCCCCCCTCATCTCATTCTGAATTCCAGACTACAGGATATCTGAAACAATACTTCCTCCTCCTGCTGGAATCAGAGAATACCAATGAATATTGGAATGAAATTGACCTGCAAGATAAATTCAGTATTATTGTACTCTTAAAAAAACATGATTATTCAGTGTTGGGATCTATTCCTAGGATTTCTATGTTTTCTGTCTGTCCTTTCTCCTTTCTGTCTGTATCCTTCTATCAAATTCAGTTTTGTGATGAGTGCCAGATAACAAAAGCTGAAAAAGCTCAACTCAACATTTCTGAAAATCAGCTTTACAGCTCACATATTAAAAGTTCCAGGATGCTTCTTTTTATTATTTTTGAAAATACAAGGGTTTCACTGATCTTCAAAATCTTAAACTTAATTCAAAATCAAGTTATTAATACAATTTTCTTAAAAACCCTTACTTCAGCATGATTATCTATTGCATTTTTAATGGAAACAAAATCTGCACATTTAAATGAATAGTGATGTTCATAGTGTTTTTTAATCCTCTCCATTACCTTAACCATTATAACTGGGGAAAAACCATTAATATATGTCATCATCATGGGAGCTGGTGGATGTTCTTGCTAAGCCACTCTCCATCATCTTTGAAAGAATCACAGAATCACAGGTTGGAAGGGACCTCAGGGATCACCTAGTCCAACCTTTCTAGGAAGAGCACAGGCTAGACAAGATGGCCCAGCACCCTGTCCAGTCAACCCTTGAAGGTGTCCAACGTGGCCGAGTCAACCAGTTGCCTGGGGAAAATCACTTCCCTGGGGAAAGGTTGTGGAGGACAGGAGAGATGCCTGAGGACTGGAGGACAGCAAATGTCACTCCGATCTTCAAAAAGGGCAAGAAGGAGGACCTGGGGAACTATAGGCCAGTCAGCCTCACCTCTGTCCCCAGAAAGGTGATGGAGCAGTTCATCCTGGAGGTCATCTCCAGGCATGTAGAGGACAAGAAGGTTATCAGAAACAGTCAACATGGATTCACCAACGGAAGATCACGCTTCACCAACCTGATAGCCTTCTATGATGGCGTGACTGGCTGGTCAACAAAGGGAGAGCAGTGGACGTTGTCTACCTTGACTTCAGCAAGGTATTCGACACTGTCTCCCACAGCACCCTCATAGGCAAGCTAAGAAAGTGTGGGTTGGATGAGCGGACAGTGAGGTGGACAGAGAACAGGCTCAACAACAGAACTCAGAGGGTCGTGATCAATGGGGCAGAGTCTGGTTGGAGGCCTGTGACTAGTGGTGTTCCCCAGGGGTCTGTGCTGGGTACAGCCCAGTTCAACATATTCATCAGTGACCTGGATGATGGGATAGAGTGTAACATCTGCAAGTTTGCAGATGATACCAAGCTGGTAAATCAGAAGGCTGTGCTGCCACCCAGCAAGACCTGGACAGGCTGGAGAGCTGGGCCAAGTGGAACCTCATGAAATTAAGCAAAAGCAAGCGCAAGGCCCTGCCCCTGGGGAGGAACAACCCCATGCACCAGTACAGGCTGGGGGCTGAACTACTGGAAAGCAGCTCTGCTGAGAAGGACCTAGGAGTGCTGGTGGACAGCAAGCTGACCATGAGCCAGCAATGTGCCCTTGTGGCCAAGAAGGCCAACAGTATCCTGGGGTGCATAAAAGGGAGTGTGGCCAGCAGGACAAGGGAGGTTATCCTCCCCCTCTACTCTGTCCTAGTGAGGCCACATCTGGAGTACTGTGTCCAGTTTTGGGCCCCCCAGTTCAAGAAGGACAGGGAACTGCTCGAGCACGTCCAGCAGAGAGTTACCAAGATCATCAGGGGACTGGAGTATCTCCCTCATGAGGAAAGGCTGAAAGACTTGGGTTTATTCAGCCTGGACAAGAGAAGGCTGAGGGGAGATTTCATCAATACCTATAAATATCTAAAGAGTGGGTGTCAGGATTGTGGGCCTGGACTCTTTTCAATAGTGCCCAATGACAGGCCAAGGAGCAATGGGCACAAGTTGAATACAGGAAGTTCCACCTCAATATGAGAAAAAATTTATTTCCTGTGAGGGTGCCAGAGCAGTGGCACAGGCTGCCCAGGGAGGGTGTGGAGTCTCCTTCTCTGTAAATATTCAAAACCCACCTGGACGCATTCCTGTGCCCCCTGCTCTAGGTGTGCCTGCTCAAACAGGGGGGGTTGGACAAGATGATCTCCAGAGGTCCCTTCCAACCCCTGCCATTCTGTGATTCTGTGATCAATAGTCAGAAAAAATGTTTGCAGAAAGAAATACAAACTGAAAGCGAATGTTTTGTTTCTCCCTGTGAATGCACCTGAATGCTGTGTTTGGAGTTGTATATCCACACATCTTCCTCTCTCACCCTCAAAGATAAATCACCCTCCCTCTTCCCCCCTTGCGCATTTGCTCTTAGTCTTTCACGTACGCATTTTTTTCCATTTACTGTTCCTCAGTTTAGATATCCTTTGCCTACTGATCACTTGCCAGGAAACACACCTCTTCCATTGACTTTCTCTCTCACACAAAGCTACACATGTAACATTTTTACGTGCACAGCTGGGTAACATCTCAGATATGTGCCAGCCTTTTGAGACCGCCAAATGACAACACTCTACATGAAAATCTACATCAGCCTAACATCCTAAGCACTTGAAAATTCAAGGGATTTCCTAACTGTTAGCAATTCTCAGTCCATTCAGATCTTTAATAATACAGGAAAGAGGTAAAAAGAAAAACATTTAAAAATTTCCATGTTTCTTAGAACTTTAATAGCTCAGTATCTAGTGTCCAGTAAATACTTCTTTTAAACTATAAAGATCAAAAAGCAATCTTAAAAAAAAAAAAGAGATATTCTAAAAATCTAGTTAAGGTGTCATTGCACAGGGCAAATCTAACAGTCCATATAATGGAAATATTCTCTACTTTTATTTTAAAAATAATTTTTCTCTTCTGTTGCTAATTTACTATTCAAGTATATAATACCATGCATTCTGTAAATTAAAAAAGTTTCAGGCAAGAAAATAATTTCATTTCACCCATTCATTAAAATTTAGAATCTCTTCAGCACCTCCTTGACTGCAACAAATATCCAGCCCTGTTTCCTTGAATATATTTTTTACTAAACTATGCCCTCATTGCAAAGCAACTTTGTATGCACATAAGTCAACACAGAGACGTCAATGGGGCCTCAGTTTCTCCAGCCTTCTCTCTCTCATGCTTAATGTGGTGATATTAGGGAAAGCAGGACCAGCTCCACAAGTGTCACATTAGAAGCAGGTCCTCAGCACAAAGCCCTTCAGCAGAGAAAAAACTGTTGAGCCATGTTAATGTTGACTATCTGTGTCTGCCACACAGAAGACCACAGCAGCTACAGTGGGATGTTGGAGTGATAGTGCTGCAAAAAATGGAGAACCACAGAGGGAAGGGGAAAGGAAATACATATCCTTCATCACCCCACGGAACACATATTTTTTGCTTGTATGTCTCTGTTTCTTGAGTCTTTTTTTCAACAAGATAGTAGAAAACAGTTTACCAAGTTTTCTTAGCTAATACATTATCAGAATTTCCTTCTATATTTAATGTGCTTGCTTTGTTGCTTAGTGGAGGGAAAGGAGGGACAAATAAGTGGATATGCTCTTCCACTTTCCTGGACATTACCCTTTCCAGTTCAATAGTGTTAACCGATCCTTATGGTTTCTATGCTGTTCTTACCCACATAAGATTACGCAATACAATAAATATTTTTAATTTGACCAAGTTAATATTAAAACATCTTTTCTCCTTATGAGATTAACTGTTTATAGCAGCTAGGCAGACAGATACGAACAGTTTTTCATGAAAAGTAATTTCAGTGTGAAGCTGGCTCCTATCAATCAGTTCCAGGTTTTTCCAGATTTTTCTTGGCTCCTTTTAGTGTGCCTTTGTACACTGGAAAGTGCCAACACATGAATTGCTGTGTCTTTAAGTATGCAAGCTGCACTGCATATGTCAAGGCAGGAACCAGAATATTCATGATCTATTGAAAATCGTAACCTGAGCATGCTTCTTTTTATTTCTTACAATCTCCACAGTAGTATTCCTGAACTAACACAGAAACCAAAGTAGAAACAGCAAAGTATCTCTGTAAGACTGACCCCTTATTTTTCCAAGGTGGCACCTGTTTAGTAAGACTGCTTCTTGGATACGGGGGGTTTGTTTTCATTCCAAATATAAGGTTCCAATCCAGTTTCAGAAAAGAAAGAACACGTTTCTGGTACAGTACTTAAGCCATAAAAGTATCTAGTATGTTGTAAGTGAACCCTACACTAGTAAGTATCCACACATTTTGATGTGTGATTTTCATTCTGATTTTCAGCAATGTCAGGATACATTTTAACACTTTCATTTAAGCAATTTTTTACTACTCTGTTTGGTATTTGTAGCAAAAGAAACAACAAACTTGGTGATCTTTTCCTTTGGGTTTCGTTTCTTCTTTTAATGCTGCAAAATAGACTGGGAAATCAGACTATACCTCTGTGTATTTTAGATACCATATTAGTTTTCCAGAAGGCTTGATAGTAAGCTGACATTGACTTAGAAAGTCTTATGCCATATGGTTAAAATTCAGTAAAGCTCCTGACAAACATGGTTCTTAAACCTCTCTCCTTTTTTAGTAGTGTATTCTTAGACCTCTCTTCTTTTTCCAGTAGCATAAGAAGGGAGTTGCTCAGTGTGTTGAGAGATTTTTGTAAGCATATATGCCTGCACATGCGTAAGGCAGTAGGCAAAGTTTTCAGAATAAAAACGCCGTTAAGGCCCATTTGTATTGCATTGATGTTTCAAATATTTTTGTCTTAAAGTCATACTGTCTTGTTAAAGGCCATCTACATTGACGTGTATTTCATAACTGTTTTAGCACATCAGATTTTCTTTGCAAATTGTTAAAACTCAAATGCCTCCACATCGTGCACAAACTGCACGTTAATCACCCCACTGGTGTGTTACGACATTCTCTCAAAATAAGGCAACCTTTACTCAGAACAGCATTTGTTTACTGGTGAATAACAGCTATATTTTTAGGCTTTTAACACTGCAAAGTTCTTCTAACCTTCCAAACATCTTTTTTGTACTCTGGCAAAAAGACTCTTGTTAACTCCCCATATGCCTGAGCCATCAACCAAACCTGCTGCCCATTCTGATCCCAATTTACTTCTCGGTTGTACACACTGCGAGGGTTAATCCCTTCCTTAATAGTTCAACCTCTCCTGCAGGCAGCAGCACCCTCTCTGGAGAGGTAAAAGGCTCTGCCTCCTGCAAGTTCCCCGAGACTCTTGGCACACTGAGTTAACACCTATGGTTCAATCCAGACAAACTCAGTGACACTCTTCCCATTGCTTTCAGCTTTTCTTTCTCCCCTTTCCCTATACACAGGGATTACAGCTTCGATGAACTCTGCTGCGGTACCAGACAACTGGGGAAGCACTCCCATATTCAGGCAACGCTGTAACTGTATGCAGGCCCCTCTCCTTATACCATACAGCGGCCTAAGTTTGTGAAGAGAGCCGAGGCTGTACGCTGTGCACAAATTTGGGCTTGTCTCCCCAGCTGCTGCCGTCAGACTATGTTTAACCTTTTGTGGAACTCCAGAGACATTCAAACAGATTTGTTCTAGCAGTTTTGCATAATATAGTAATCAACTACTCTGCTGACAAATCAGCATAACTCCATTTTACCAAACTAATTCATTCATGTTTGGAATCTGAAAGAGTATTCCAAAGTAGGAGGTGGAGATTTGAGTATTTATGAGCTCTTCATGATCACAGTGACATCTTACCATTTCTCTGTCTGACAAAGTAACTGACAGAGGTCAACTTCAGTTAGTCAAAGCACTGCTTTTTTATCTTGTTTTTCCTGGCAGCAGTTGCTTGTCAGGATGAAATAAATTCATGATCTGTAACTCTTCCTGCTGTTAACATTTCAACAGCAGTAGGACTCTTCCACTTTGGGTATTTTCTTACTGGGCTTTAGTCTTGTTACTTGGTTGGTTTCAAGATTTGCTTAGAATTGTGATGGAGGTTTCATTGATTCAGTCCCTGAGTTTAAATAGTGTGACTCTCTGAATAACATAACAGGTCTAGCTCACTCATGCAAGAAATGCTCAAAAGCACAGTTCCTTTGTAGGCAAGGTAAGAATTTCTTTCAGTAAATACTGTGCATGCATGCGATGTATCAAAGAACTTTAAAACCTCCAGAAAGCCTAAATAGGACAGTATGGCGTGCTAATGACTGTTATAGAATGATTTTCTTCTTATTAAAATCCTTAACATTTTTAGCAAATTAAGGAGAAAACTCCTGAGCCGCCCCCCCCCCCCCCCAACAATCCTTGTTTCAGAAATTGGTTCTCTAGTTATGCAATAGGAGAATACAGTACCTGTATTTTCAAAGATGTTCCAGGACTGTGCTGTTAATAAAATTACAAAAAGCTTTTTAAGAATCCATACCCAAAATTCTCATGTATCTCCTTGCAGCTGCAAAGGAGTCATTTGAAGGACTCTCCCCTGTTCTTAAGGTAGAAAGACAATGGACCTGTTTGCAGGTTAGTGTTGAGCAGATGAGCAGAGACAGGACAGCTGTAGAGACGAGCTCCCCTACACCATGACTCTGCCCCATCCCACCTCATGCAGCTGTTGAGGAAATACCAGGGAGGCCAGGTGCATTCCCAGATCAGCTGCATAAGGGGGCTGCCCTAACCATCATGGGTTATCAAACCATGAGATCTTTTCTGCATTGCTTCAGGAGCTGGTTTCTCAGTAGCTGGGGATATTAGCATCACTCAGCTGTCCACAGGTGTTCAGGTTCAGCTGCTTCAGACTTCTAGCAGCAGCAGCAGCAGCAGAATATAATAGGTGGGTTTAGGGTATGGGAAGCTTAAGTTCTGACAGTGCTTTCTGTGGTCTGACTTAGAAGATTCCTTCCTGGAAATATCTGGCCTAGAAATCTTCAGTATATTATACGAAGACTTACAAATATTATATGAGGTGAAAATGCCACAGTCTGGATGAATCAGGCAGTGAAGCTGACAGTAGTGAGACTGCACAGCACTCAAGCCTTTTCTTAGTCACATGCACTACACTGAGCAATGCTAAAAATGCCCCACAGCCTTTTTAGTTTCTCCCTGCCTCATGAATTTGTGCCCAGTAACAACAGAAATATTGAGCATTCAGAAGTTGCCAAAAAACAACATTTAACATATTTGGAATTACTAATAAGGGAATTAGAGTGAGGGACTCTTGAGTAGAATGAATTGATATGTTTCACTACTAGCAAATATAGGCATCAAAATATTGCCTGTTCGTCATTAAACCTAGCTGCTTCACATCTTTCTCCAAGTCTGGCATCAGCATTTTGAATGTGGGTGCCGTCCAAAAATGTATGCGGTACAGATTTTTTTTTAGCATGAAACATTTCTGAAACATTTTTAAACTTCTTTTTAACATTCTTCTCCATCTGCATAATGACTTTATGAATTGCTGTGGGAAAGATTAATTGTGTGACACTTCATTCTGACAGTTACTGAGTCAACTATTTCCTAGAATAAACAGAGAACAATAATTATTTCTAAAAAGCTCTACAAGAATCCTGTTTTATAAAATTTTTCTGAAAAAATTTGGCTCTGCAAACTGAATGTGGTTGGAGCACACAAACCAAATGTAGAATAGCTGTTGCTTCTATCACAAGATATGCACCTACAACAGCATCTCCAGGAATGCTTTTCCACCCACCTGAAGATTGGGTTCTAAGAAATATGAGATTAATTTCTATCAGGAAATCTTGCCTATCTCTACTGCCTATATGTCTGAAGGTGCTTACAAGGCTGGCTTGGAATGTTGATATTACTTTTAATGAAGAAATTGGCACCGCTTAACAGCAAGACTTAGGTATGTCTTAAAACAATGTTTTACTTTTTCCCTCTGTTCAAACAGTTTATATCCAGCATTACTAAGGGAAACTTAGACAACTGCGACATAAAGCAAAATTGTATCCCTTTCATTTAATCCTAGACATGAGTGAGTATAAAAGATGTTCAGACACTGTCAAAAAAGAAAGTCTCAAGAATATGAATTTATTCAGAAATATAGAATCAAGGCATTAATCTGTCCAGGCAATACATGTGAAGTTTCAGTGCCCCAGAAAGTCCCATATACTTTTCACATTCAGCTACCATTTGAGAACATTTCCAGGCTAAAATCAAGACTTCTGAGATACAGTTTTCAGAGGGAATCTAAATGTCAATACGGGAGTGCTCTGGGAGAACAGACTGACCTTGAGATAGAGCAGTGCCTACTTAAACGCAGACATTTCCTTTCTTTACATTTCCCTTCCTTACTGGCTGTTCAGATGAGGTTGCCAGACCTACCTTCTTTCAGTGCCTTTGCAGAACAACTTTGTTCAGATTTGTTTTGTTAAGAGAAGAAATCACGTGAAGGCTTTCTCCTGCCATTTCATGGTATGTTAAAATTTACACAGTAAGGCTAATACTTAGATATTATGTTTTGATTATTTTTGTTAAAAATTTCAGAAGTGCCAGTGGCATGAGATTTAGTGCTACAAACTCAGAAACACAAATGAGTAGAGTGGAGTCATGGAGTTCAAACATGTTTTCTTATCTTTACCTTATGTCTGTTTAGTTAATCTTCCAGTTATACTAGAAATTATGCAGTGTAATAATAATACTTGTAGCATGCTCCTCAAATCTTTCTTTGTCCTGCTTTCCAGGCATAGATTTCCTTGCATCTCTTCCAGCACATTTTAAAAAAGACATAAGGTGTTTCATGTAGTCCAGTTAAGAAACTTCCAGAAAATACCGAAGGACAGTAGACATTCAGAAAAACAAATTAAAATTACGCATGATATACATTCACCCCTTGAATCCTGTGTTTCAAGACATATGACATCAAGCCACAGGTTGTTTGCCCAATTAACTAATTAACAAAAAACCTAAACAGGGATCACAACTGAAAGGCAGAATTATGCTATTATTTTAATGCACTTTAAAATTCTCAAAATTTTTTCCACATTGGTAGTGAGTAATTTGTGTTTTAGAAACACAAGCATTATACAGCTGTCCCACAGAAAATAAGTTAGAATATGCACATAAAAAGATCAAAACTGAGCCTTCAGATGTTTCATGGAATATTTTTTCTTGAAACTGAGGTGCTTTTAAAGTTCAGAGTTTCATGAAAGGCAATCTTTGGCTAAAATCAATGTACCAGCAAGATAAAAGGTGCAACAATATGACTGCAGTGATCAAAGCTTTTCAAAGAATGATCCACTCTTTTTAAACCACATCCCAGGCAACAAGTCCTTTAAATGCAATATGGCTTGTACCAAAGGTAGAAATGATGAGACTCTGTAAATCCACAAGAAATATAGCAGTTATGTTTTACTACACTGGGTGCTTTAGAAGTGACAATAACTTGACAAAAAATAGGTTATTTTATATACACTGTGAAAAAAACAGGCAATAATGAGTACAGCTAGTAATAAAAAAAAAGCTTAAGAAAATGGGTCTGTTGCAAAGTCCTGTGCATAAATCCCACAGCCTTCTATTGTAGTAGAAAAAAAACCTTCAAGTAGGTTGATATGCCCACTTGTGAAAAAGCAGCATGTTTTGCCCCTTCCTCAAGTAGCGAAAGCACAAAGTTGACATGCAACTGCAGGAAATGTAGGAGAGAGAAAAACCTTATTTAAACTCATATGCCACGAACAGTAGAAAAGAGGACAGAGAATGACTTGTTAAGTACCATATTTTTCATGTGAATATCTTTACTACCTTTGTGTTTGCCTCACAGGTCAGTAGCAACTCAGGCTTCATCACCTGCTAGGTTCTTCTGCGGGCTACATGGGATGGTATGGTGGCATCAATCCCATTCTTTGTGGACAGGTATCTGTATCAAAGAAAGCTCATCAAAATTAACAGTAATTGGCTCCTTTGTTGCCAGGCTTAGTAATGAGGAGAAAAATGAAATGGCACAAATTACAAAAACTGATTCCTAGAATTAGTCTACAAGCAAAAGGATCAAGCCATATTTGCATGGAAATATTGGAAAACTTCGTAACTTCTCATTAAGACTTCTGTTTTAGACAGCTAAATTATTTTTACATTGAAATTGAGAGATCTATTTTTCAGAGTCTGAAGTGGAACAGGCCCACCCTCACATGCTGCAATTGGTCACATTGGAGATGCAAGGTAGGGAACATCCTAGCTTTCTCCCATTTGCTGACTGAACAGGCAGGGTGACTATGTTCTGCAGCAGCTAATAGTTCAGGGGTTAGTAAGCCAAAGGATTTTCATGGCTGATAGGACGTGAGGGAGAAGAAAGGGATATCATCTTAACAGCACAAAACAAAAGTTTGGTTGCTACCAACTTCATGAAGGCACGGGACATACCAAAATAAAAACAAGATCAGCTAAGGGTCGTGTGTCTGTTGACATACCGAATAGCTGGCTCTAGAGGAAGGACTTCAAAAATGTTGATACAGAACAGAGCATCTCCTTAGTGAACAAAGCAAAAAAGCAGCCAGACTATGCTAGGAAATACTGCAGAATGATTTGGTCTAAAGAACAACTTGACTCTGTTGAAAGCTCCCAACCAGTCCAGCAGTTCATGGAACTGCAGGTGACAGAAGTCAGAAACCAGTCTTTAGCATCAGCAAGCAATCTGGACTGCACAGAAAGGCAAATTCTTATGAAAGTCAATAGCTATTACTTGATCCCACTGATATATTAATTTCTTGTAATGTCATTAATATATATATAAATACTGGGAATGCTGTGTTATGGCTAGACAAATTGTACAACTTCCCCTCAGCATGTCACTTTAATATTAATCGCTGTTAAAGGCTCAGGGTTTAGATGAAAGTTCTGATTCATTTCAAGACGACTGGCATTGCATCAGACATTCCTGGATTTGCTTCGTGCTTCTCCAGGGGATATTAATATGGGACAAGAAGGTGATGAATGTCTGAACAGTTCCTCGGACCAGCTTAAAAGCTCATAGTCACCCTTCTCAAAGATTTTGCAAGGGAAAATAAAAGAAAGTGATTTCACTTAAGATTATTGGCATTGCCTGTTCAAGGTGAATGAATTACAGCTTTCTGAGAGCAATGCCATTGTGCTTTTGTTGTTTTCTAAGCTGTTCATACAGCATTATCTGGGTAATACAAAATCTTCCATCAAATAACGGACTTCAGCATAACTGAACTCCCTTCAGTCTATTAAAATGTAGTAATTGCTTAAGATTATTAGTCCTCATTCATTTTGTGCTCTTCATTTGTATCTTGCATACTTCTAAGAAAAAACCTATGAAGAAGAAAGAAGACTGAAAATTTACAGATTTAATGATGCAATCAGTGAGTGAATCAATTGATTTTGTTTCTCTGAACCCTCCTATGAAGATAAAGGCTTATACAGGACGTTACTTACAGAAGTGGTTAGATTATTTTAGACAACTATCAGCAACCAGTGCGCTACTCAGGATCAGTTCATTCTTCTCTCTGAGGGCATTTGATCCAGCATCTGTCTCCTCAAAGAACACTCCTCCAACTTCCTTCAACTTCTCTTGCTGAAGCTTCAGAATATGGCAAAGAACTAATCAATAAGCCAAACAAAGTGAGAATGTCTGTATATATCAGAGGTTACAACATGCTCTCACTAGAAAATCTGGCAGTCGTGATGTGAAGAGAAAGCAAAAGGACACTCCTTCACTTTTGCAATAAAGAAGTTATCAGGACATTTCAGATCACGAAAGTGGACCCATGGGATGAGGTAACAGGTAGGTAGACTAACAGGTCTCACTTGAGCTTATCACCTCTACAGCATGCAGTTGGAAAGAACACCAACTGTGCAATAGTACTGCGGGCTGTAAGTAAGAACTCACTTTTTTAGTAGGGAAGAAAGCTGGGGAAGAAATTAAGTTTCCTTTGCCACCCCTGTTAATTTCTACCTGCCTAGATTCCAGTTGGTGCACTGTGGTTCACTCCAGCTTACATCCTTAAGAGTTCAGTGTATATTAACAGAAAAAAAACAGTCTAAGGAACAAGAAAGACAGGTTAACTACTAACAAAATATCTCATAAAGACAAAATGCGTTTGATTTTAATTGATGAATAGTGAAGAACAAAAAACTCAGAAGCTCACAAAATCCAAGCATGTTTGAAAATTAGGAAATTCATACAAAATTGATGTTACCCCAAGATTTTTTTTTAAATTAGTAATTATAAGTTGAAAGCTTTTTAATGTACTGGTTTGGCCCAGAGAGACATAAATCTGATATTTTTATTTTTCAGACCTGAAAAGACATCTTTTCAAAGCATATCCTCTGAGGACAGATTTTTGTTGCAACCATTCTTACTTTCCTCTTGGGGTGAGCTACTTTACTTTTTCTTTCTTCTTTCACGTCACTTTTGAGGAGGCCTAATTTCTTCAGCCTACAGAGATTTTCACTAATCCCCCTGTGACACTATCAGAAAGCGCACACCCCTGCGCTGTGAAGGTTGTACGTAGATTTATTCTTCAGAAGCACTCCCGCCCCAAAAATAAAGACTGACAACCCTATTTTGAGCAGATAAGACTTTGCAATGGTCCCCCACAACATCATTCTCTCTAAACTAGACAGAGATGGATTTGATGGATGGACTGTTTGGTAGATGAGGAATTGGTTGGATGATCGCATCCAGAGGGTAGTGGTCAATGGCTCAATGTCCAGATGGAAATCAATGACACGTGGTACCACTCAGGTGTCCATATTGGGACCAGTACTGTTTAGTATCTTCATCAATGACACAGACAGTGGGATTGACTGCACCCTCAGCAAAATTTTCAGGTGACACCAAGCTGAGTGATACAGTTGACACGCCTGAGTGACAGGATACCAGGGACAGGACCTGGACAAGCTTGAGAAGTGGGCTGTGAGAACCTCATGAGGTTCAACAAGGCCAAGTGCGAGCTCCTGCACCTGGGTTGGGGCAACCCCCAATATCAATACAGGCTGGGGGATGAAGGGACAGAGAGCAGCCCTGCAGAGGACTTGGGGGTACTGGTGGATGAAAAGCTAGACACAAGCTGGCAATGTGTGTTCGGAGCCCAGGCCAACCATATCCTGGCCTTCAAAAGAAGTGAGTCCAGCAGGTCGAGGGAGGTGATTCTGCCCCTCTACTCCACTCTGGTGAGACCCAACCTGGAGTGCTGTACCCAGCTCTGGAGCCCTCAGCACAGGAAGGACATGGAACTGTTGGAATGGGTCCAGAGGAGGGCCACAAAAATGATCAGAGGGGTGGAACACCTCCTATGAAGGCTCCAGGGAGATCTTACTGTGGCCTTTTAATACTTAAAGGGGGCTTATAAGAAGGATGAGAGACTTTTTAGTAGGGCCTTCAGCATTGGTTATGCTGAAATATGAATCTTTGTGTCTATGAAGTTTTGTATGCCCAAGGAGTCAATCTCAAGATTTCTTTCTGTATAGTTTTATTGTGTCTTTTTTTCTGTGCTTCTGTCATACATATTCAGTGTTCCTAATACAAGTTCAGTGTTAGGCACCTGGGTCTTGGAGAACTGAGTACTGTGGTTTAGATGATGTTCTCCCACTTTATTAAGATACTTCTTATTTTCATTCTTAAAATTTATTAATTTTGTTATCAAAACTGTCCATCCAAATCTAGTTCTTACTGGAACACTTGTATTTCCCTCACAGATGGGTGAAAAAGGAAAGTTCACTGAACACTGTTTTAAATTAAGAATTCTTTAACAACAACAACAAAAAAAAAGCTTCAGTTTTAGCTCTGGAAACAGTAAAAAAAAAAATACTGCTCAACAAAATCCAGACCAACACATATCTTTTAAACATTTCATAAGGGCGTCAATAGGAAAAATAGCAACAATTAACTCATTCAGCATGTAATGCTTTTATACACATAGCTGATTTGGATCCATGAGTACTTCTGATATTACAAATCTGTATCAAACTGATAGTTCTTTTTATTTCTCATGAACACTTTTTAAGGGCAGTATGACAGTGAGAGAGAGTTAAGCGTATGCAGAGTGATAGAGTGCTCCCATCACATTACTTCGAGCTGCTACGATTTATCACTTTGCCTCAGAAAGCTTGCAAAATACAGCAAATCAAATCTGTTTTTAAATGCCTGTCTACCTCTGATTTGTTCCACAATTCAGGGAAAAATTCTTCTTGACATGTTATGTTGCAGGCATGGTGCCAAAGACAAAGACAATGAATGACATGAATGGCAGGCAACACTTTGTGGTAGTCAGGCTCTTCTAGATGAAATTAAAAGTGAACAGTTATTACGTTATTGATCTGACCTCTCCAAATTTGGAATATGCATGGCACAAAAGACTTTTCTTAAATGATGGTATTTTTGAGAAGCCCGTCTGTCTAGTGTGCATCCATTGTATAAAAAAAGGTGAACCACAGATGTTCAGTTTAGCTTGATGAAAAGTAAGAATGACCCTTTCAGGGTTATTTTTTTTCATGCAGGCACATAGAATACCTCCCTATGCACAATGATTTACTTGCAGTTAGGAGAAAAAAAAAAAAAAAAGCATCCAGGTTTATACTGTTAATTTCTACAGTGAAACTGAATTAATATTTTACTTCTTTTTCAATATGGGTTTAAAAACTTCTTAAATCCATTTAATAGTAACCTTCAAATACTTAAAAGGAGGTTATCTAGAAAACAGTCAGGCTCCTCACAATAGTGCATGCCAGGAGGTTAAGAGACAACGGACCTTGAAGCAAGAGAGGTTATGACTGGACACAAGGAAAAACTTTGTGAACTGGAGACTGGGTACAAGGAAAAACTGGGCAGTGAAAAGGCTGCCCAGAAAGGCTTGGGGTTTTTCCCAACATCAGAGGTTTTCAAGACCCAACTGGATTAAGCCCTAAGTAACCTAGTCTGACCTCATAGCTGGCCCTGCTCTGAGCTGGAAGCTAGGCTACAGCTCTCCTGAGATCCCTTCCAATCTGAATTTTCCTATGATCCTATGAAGTTTCTGGAAGGACTCACTGTCTTTGATGAAGTCCAGGTCATGGCCTCAAGTATGTCATAGATTATTCCCACATTCTAAACTATACCTGTTTCCACTGAAAATTTCCATTACTTTCAACTGAACCAAGAGACCGAAATGCACCAGAAATCACATTTCAGTGGAGGTGCCTCTGCAGCCTATGAAAAGCATGATCTTTTTTCAGGGATATCACTCAGCTTCCTGTTGGCAACCTCCTTCACCAAACATCAAACTATGCCAATTAAGATTAAATACCTAATTGAGCGCCAGTACCAGAGGCTTCCCTCACTGCTACCCACTCTCCCTAACAGAGAGTTCTGGTGCAAGACCATAGCAGAAATGCTGCTGGACAAATTAAATGTCACCAAGAAGTGGACAAGCCAGAATCTGATGACTGCACTGCAAGTCACAGTTACAGGGTATTTACGGGTCTGGTGGAAGAACCAGGTAAAGATATCTGGTTGCTTAGATTTCCTAATGCACATGCAATCCAGTTTTAAAATAGTGGTAACGTTTTAGAGGTTCTCATATATAAAGAAAACATGTTTGGGTATATATTTAATGCAAAAGAGGTACAAGGATGTGTAAGAATGGAGTGGAAAAGTAGTAAGCAATAAGAAACAAAGAAAAATCAATACTAGTTCACCTGGTCGCATAAATTGAGCATTAACTATACTATCCTCAGTGAACCTACTTTTGATCAGATTCTTCCAAAATTAAGTCAATTTTGAGAAACTAGAAAGTATCTGTTAAGGCTGTAACCCTGCAGCCCAGAAGCACAGTAACAGGCCATGCGCTGCTGAGTCTACATGGCTTTAGGACTGAGATTTGTCAGGCTTGCTCTGTCCAAACTTGTCCTGACCTGTCTGGAGCTTTGTTTTCACTTGGTTTAACTCTACCAGACTTTTTTTTTTTCCTAAATGACCAGGTGAATATAATTACTTCTATTTCTGCTTAACTTTTTATGGTACAACTGTAGTTTTTATACAGATAGTAACAAGTAGTAGCTCTGTGTAAAATGAGATATTTATGATTACAACATAATAATGTAGTGAGCAGAAATACAGGCCTGGTAGGCCTCCATACGTGGGAACACTGGCCATAGTATGCAGGACTCAGGCATGAGATGACAGGAGATGGAGACCAAATTACCACTGGGACAAGGACGGGGTCTCATTGGTGGTCAGTTAAATAAAAGGGTTCTGGGGAAAAAACAAACAAACAAACAAACAAAAACCAAACCAACTGACCCACAGTTTTAGGGGTTATAAAGAGAACGAAGAGTAAGTTAGCAAACACAAAAAATGACAAGTGGATCCTAAAATAACAAAGCAGCCATCAGTGTCACATTCATCCCAGCAAAGGACTTGCTGCTAACGACACACCGTGCTCCCCCTTCCACGAACATACATGCACACACCAGACTGAAATTGCTGACCTTAGGATCCAGAAAGGCAGTAGCAGGATGAGCACAATACCGGGGCAGGGTGTAGTTACCAGCAAGTCTACATGTAATAGTTTTAAGTGGATTGCTGTTACTGAGACTTCTCCTTTCTACTTTTCTTTCCTTTTTTGTAATAATTAGATGTGGACTAATAATGACTCCGTGATTAGACCATTAAGATTTCAATTATACTAATAATAAATTCTTGGCTTTATATATGTAAGTTTCCTTTTTGCCCATAATATGATTTTGAGCATAACAAGTTACATGAGTATCTATAGCATTCTTAGAAGTAGTAAAACCAGAAGCAGCTTAGTTATTCTGTATGCAAAGCAAATTCAGCGCAATGATTAGTACAGCTTTCATCTTATTCCAATAACTATAAATTTGAGATAAAAAAGCATATCCCAGTTGAAGGAATAATGTTTTGTTCCTCCAGTTCCTCTGCAGATAAATGTGATTTTATTCAGTTGACCTCCAACGTTTCTGCAATGAAACTGTGATTAATATGCCGTGCATATCATTTTTGCTTGCTGTGAAAAGGAATCAGGATAGTTACACAGTCTTTCATCTAGGCCTTCATCACTGTGCTAGTGAAACTTTAGTCAGTTATTAGAAGTAACATGGAACCCATAGCTGTATTTTATGAATGTGAACAGAGATTAGTCTACTTCTCACTGTATCTCCAATGAAAATGAACCATGCTAAATAATAAATACTTTACACACTTTTTACTGTGGATTATGAATATAATTTCAATAAAATGCAACATGTATATAGTCATTTTTCAACAGTGAAGTGATAATCAAGAGGAATAATATATAGCTCCCAACTAGAAGATTTTTTTTTTAGTTTAAGATATACTCATAACCAAAATCATAAACTGAGAAAGTGTTAAATCATAGGTTCAGGAAATAAGCTTTAATTTGCTGCACTGAAGTTCTCCTACTTAGCATTTTGTTTCAGTGATAGGTGAAAAAAATACAACTTTTTCCACTAACGTTTAAGATAGAACTCAATACACAGAATTTTCTGGGAAGAAAACAGCTTAGTTCTTCCTTCAGATATCAAATTGGGTTGTCAATGTGTTCATGGGTTTTTCCCAAAGGTCTTCTTACAGAACTGCTCTGGTCTATTTTGTTGCATTAGGATTCTGAATGAGGAAAGTGGCCAATACAGCATGGAAGTAAACAAAGAAAGCATTTTTTTCATACTGTTCTGAAAACCAGTACTGGCATCCTGAGGTTTTTCCACAGTTCCTTCTTCACAAGCTTTATTTCCCAGCTAGCATTCAGCAGCAGCATAGGCTTGATTCTCTGATAGCTCTTGTGGACGTTCTGCCATCATCACAGGCTTATTGAAGAGACATTTCTGAAATTGTGTATTTATATGTAATGTCTTCCAAAATAATTAAGTGGAAGAGCAAAAATGCCAGTGCCTATCCAGCAACTCCTCCATAAATGTGCTGGTGGCAGTGACTGGGGGAGGAGTTAATAACTGTATTCAAAAAAGTATGAATTGAAAGAAGTTTCCGTAGACATAGTATATACAACTCTTGAAGCACATAGGAATCGTATATTTACAATACAGAAATACAGAACTGAAACTTCAAAATTTTTTCCAAATTTTAGGCTATTATTAAATGTTACTGGGAGTAGAAATTGTCTACTACCAAAACAAGTTGAAATCTGAAATAAAATAGTACAAGTTTCTAAAAGATTCATGTCAATGTAAATCCTCCATTCAGCATTATGTAGAGTGTGAAAACAATGATAATCATAGTGTCTCAGCCATGAAGTAATGCTCATCATGTTCTAACTTAAATATCTGGGCTGTATTAAAAGGAGGGTGGCCAGCAGGACAAGGGAGGTTATCCTCCCCCTCTACTCTGTCCTAGTGAGGCCACATCTGGAGTACTGTGTCCAGTTTTGGGCCCCCCAGTTCAAGAAGGACAGGGAACTGCTCGAGCACGTCCAGCAAAGAGCTACCAAGATCATCAGGGGACTGCAGCATCTCCCTCATGAGGAAAGGCTGAAAGACTTGGGTTTGTTCAGCCTGGACAAGAGAAGGCTGAGGGGAGATTTCATCAATACCTATAAATATCTAAAGAGTGGGTGTCAGGATGGTGGGCCTGGACTCTTTTCAATAGTGCCCAATGACAGGCCAAGGAGCAATGGGCACAAGTTGGAATACAGGAAGTTCCACCTCAATATGAGAAAAAATTTCTTTCCTGTGAGGGTGCCAGAGCAGTGGCACAGGCTGCCCAGGGAGGGTGTGGAGTCTCCTTCCCTGGAGACATTCAAAACCCACCTGGACGTGTTCCTGTGCCCCCTGCTCTAGGTGTGCCTGCTCAAGCAGGGGGGTTGGACAAGATGATCTCCAGAGGTCCCTTCGAACCCCTACCATTCTGTGATTTTGTGATCTTTCACAAACCTGCCAGAGACTACCCTCTTTATTCACTGAAAATATCACCAAAGAACATAAGGAAAGCTCTACTTGCTTAGATCAACGGTCTTTATATTGTCTCTGATAGCAGCAACGGACACCCCATTTAAGGACAGTATGAGCACCTAACCTCTACCATTTCCCTCATATCCTCTAAGCAGTCACAATCATTTCAGATGTTAGAGGGTACATTCCCGCATATACACTTTAGTAATCCCTGTTTATGGATCTCTTGTCCATGAATGTGCAGCCCCATTATGAACTTGATGATATCCTTTGGTATCCAGTTGCAGCTCCAGAAATAATTTTCCTTTCTGTGAGTTGCTAAATATTACTCCCTTTTCTCCCACCTCTAGAATTTTTTCTTACTTTTCTTCTGCTTAATGTTCAAACTTTTTCAAAAGGCTCTTAGAACGCAGCCCTACCTTTCTATCTTTCTATATTCTGTGGAACATAGTCAACCAGGAAATCCACAGTGAAGGTACCAGTCCACAAAGTAGATGATGACTCTCTATAAGTATCTGGCAGGCTTCTCGCAAAATGGTCTTCAAAGATCCCTCACACCCATCACAATAAGAGCAGATGTTCTTAGACTCCACCACAACTTATTCCTGGTGTCAAAAAATTTAATCTGCATTTGATTTTCACCCCTATCCTAAGTGCTAGAATTTTTTGAAACATCTATGTTTCTTTTCTTTAAATGGAAAATAATTTGAAATGTTAGATCTCCTCTGAGGATGTCATTCTCAGCAAAGGGAAATTCATAATGAATGTTCATTAGTGTTCTTTATCAGTTCATTAAAGCTGCTTGTGCACTATGTTTATGAACGTCTTTGATAAACATTTGGATTTGTTGTGCATGAACTGCTGATGAATAGTCATTAAACTGTCCCTAAGTTTATTCATTATGACTGCTTATTAATTTCTCATGAATTATTATAAAATTCAAGCTGCTCTAGCAGTCATCCATAAAAAATCATTCACAGTATGTATTACTTATTAGAAATAAATTAAAAATATAAGTTTATTTCTGATGATTAATGCATAGAAAATGCACTTTGTTCTGGCAGTAACTTAATCAAATCTAAGGCAATTTCAGAGCAAACTACTGAAAATTATGTTAGAATTTGGACACACTCTTTCACTTATGAATCACCTGACAGACAAGTTCAATCCATATTTCTGAAGAATAGCACTTAACTTCCTGCTTATGTGTGTAAAGATGTCCAGATGTCTAGTATGTTGAACACCTCTCTTCTCTATATTGCTAATACTAGGGGAATACTTTCAGCTGAGAGTATAGGTAGCCAACACACGCTTATCACACACGTACGTTAACTAAATGTTAAATAATGCAAAAACTTGTGCTCAAAAAAATCCAAACACATTGAAATTACAGCAACCTATACAACTTTTTATTTCCTGTGCACAGCTGCCATTACTCAGTCACAAAAGTGCTTCCCTATGAAATTCCATAGCCTCCAGTGTCATGTGCCCCTGTATTACTTTGACTGTAGGATGGAGCAGAAATTTCTGACTAGGTTTATATTATTTAGATTGTATACTGGTAATAATTTAGGCCTTGCTGTCTCTATGCTGTGACAGATACATCAGTGCTTAGCACCTGGATAGCTCAGATGCATCTACACTATACCTAGGTATCTGTAGTCATCTCTACTGCACTCACACCCATTATAAAGCTGTTCTCATTAAAATTTTATGTTATTAACCAAACAATTAATATTTAAGGTTTGTCCAGTTTTGATTAGTAAACCAATCAAAAATAAAATTAGAGTCAAGGTTATCACAATAGAGAATATTTTTCACAAATGACACAAACATAGACTTTACATCCACCTTCTGTTCAAGGAAAGAAAGAAGTAATGAAAACAGAGTGCAAGTAAAAGAATGTAGTAAATCACTGAATCACAGTCTCACCGCAATTGCTGCAACTGGAAAAAAGTTGGGTAGGTTAGTCATGATAAACATTATAGAAAGGTCAACAAGATACTACACCAAATGCTAAAAAGGTGTTCCCACAGGGTAGTTTCAGAAAAACTGGACAGTAGCAAAAGAGAAGACTTCCAGCACAAAGAACACAATCACCATGAAGGGCTCACAGGAAAAAAAAACAACAATAATAATGTGGTTTTGTTTTTAATAAGCTCAAGTTTCAATTTTGTTATAGGGAATTTCATCAGACTGAGTGGAGATCCTTTGGGCCTCATCATCAGTATATTAGTTTCACAGTATAGCATCTCCACAGACTTCAATCGTAACTTCTAATCTCCAGCAATACATTTGTATAAGTACATACTGTCTACACTAATAAATATTCAGCCATTCAGTAACGTCATTGTTTTCTATTCCTCAACAGACTACTCAGAAGTAATTTAAAACAAATTGGTCAGAAAACATGTACTGTTCTTATTTCTATTTCACAAAAATGGTAGTTAGTGCTCCCTTTCCTCCCTTAAGGGCCTGATTTATTCACATAGAAAGGAGGTACAGGATTTCAGGCTTTAGGCTTTCCTCTCCCATGGCCCATCCAGGGCCACACGCATCTCAAATCTGATGCACAGAATGTGTGTTACTCACACAGCCATTCAAAATCACTTGTAAATAAGAACACCCATTGGAGTTCCAGTAGATTTCCATTAATGTAATGAGAAGAAAATCTATATTGGGGAGGGTTCAAGCTAATGCCTTTTCTCTCCCCTTTATCTTCTCTTTTGTAGCTTTTTTTAAAAATTACCTTTTCTCTTCTTACTAGAGTCCCAATTTTATTCTTCTGTTTCCCCACATAGTTATTTCACCTCTTTTCCCTTCATTTCTTTTTTTAAAACCTAAACCAAGAAGAAACTCAATATTTTGTTTGAATTAATTCCTTCAAATCAAAAAAGACTAATAGCTTTAATAACAAACCTGCAAATATTAATATTCTAAAACTAAGACCATACTAAGAATTTAGGTGGGCATTTTAGAAAGATCTTCTGACTTCTCAGTTTGCATTCAGTTGTAAAAGCTACGAACAGGGAGAGAAAGGCAAGGCCTGCCAAGCAATGGGGCAGTTGGCAGAGAGCACCCTGCTAATTCCTAACATCCTACTTCAATGCCAGAAACACCAGACTCTAGTACCCCTATCTGACAGGAAGCCTGCAAACACTTCACGAAGGGGAGAGTCCCAGTTCACATCTTCTCCCCAACAATGCAATAAAATGAAAAGACAATTATAATGATTCTACTGAAAAGTTCAGTTTTAATACCTACATATATTTATGTCAGTACACATTTGGTTTAAAAAGCTAAAAATGTGCTGATTACGAAATCTCCTTTAATAATCTAAAAGCTTTATACCATTTTAGCATCTAGTCCATAATATAGAAATAAAAAGGGGTATTTGCTTTCAATATTTGAAGCAAAAGCTGTGTCAATGGGAGTTAAGATCATACATCAAAAGGCAGTATGAGCTAAAGCTATTTAATAAATTAAGCACTTTTGTCATTATTTAATTATCTAAGAGTAATCAAAAGTGATAACTGCATTTTGATAGATAAGGAAGTAATTCAAGACACAGGGCTGATCAAGCAAGACCACCTCATGGATTCCTTTTGTGGAATAGGTTAATTTGGTAAGTATCATTTGGAAGAGCAAGTCATTAAAACATACACATATGCAAGTGATAGCTGTAAGTTAAAGTAAAAAAAGACTTAAGCAATCAGAAAATATGCTTGGAAAAATTCTTTTAACCGTTGAAAAGCTACACAGAAAGATCAAGATTCATTTTTTTTCTAGTATTTTAAACTAACCTTCACTTTGCTGCTTACATGGTTAACGGCAGAACAGATAGTAGCTCTTCCATATTTATCCAACGCTTACATAAAATACTTTTTTGAGGTGCTGAGAGTTTTCCCAAAGACTAGACCTACTGGGGGGAAGGGATTTGTCTGACACTGAGTGGAAAGTAGAATGATTCCAACACCTTCCACACTGGTTTTAGGGGAGAAGGGCAGGAGGGCAAGGAATACTGGGATTTAGAGACATGCTAGATTTTAGAGCCTGAATTTATGCATGTTTTATGTACACTGAAAACAGAGCATTTGTGTTTGTGAAAGCACATCTTTATAGGGGCCAATTTCAAAAGGGTGACAAAACATTGCCTCTGTTTGTTTGTGTCAGAAGTATGCATTGTGCACCAGAAATTTAAACCTAAGTGAATACAATTCCATAAAATGGACTTTTTAGTCTCAGTACATTTATTTAAAAAATTCAAATATAAAAATTACACTTAGAAAAAGTTGCTGAGACACATGACTCACCACCTGAAAATATCAAAAATACTTTCTATAGAGTAAGAGCTGATGTTTGCTTAACTGAATTAGTGACTATTCACTTTGCCCTTGCCTTTTTGTTAAGCATTAGAAGCTCAACATTCTTCAAATACTGGTAAAACTTAGAATTATTTCCTTTCCCATGCCACATCTCATTCTCCATCCTGAGGGATGTTGTGCCCTACACATGCTCTCTGTAACATGTAACGCTAAAATAAGATTTAGAAGGAAAGACTGATAGCAGAGGTAGATTGCCCAGCTGGGAGGATTCTAGGAGTAATGAAGCTTCGGAACTTCACAGATGGGCATTTTGGTGGAAGGCACTGGGTGTAATCATCATGATTGCTAAGACACAATTCTTGGGACTATAGCTGAGGAGGAGAGAGGCATTGTGCTTCTTTACCCTCCCTGACACTACTCAGAAATGTCCAGAGCTCCACACCTACTCACACTTCTCACCGTCTGCTCTGGAGTCCATAAAGCATGGTTGCACTATGCAGGACTTTGCAGAAACAGATAAAGAAGAACCATTCTTGACCTCAAGAGTACAATTATCTCCACTCTTAATAAAATATTTAGGTAATTTCCAGTCTGAAATTATTTTTTCTCTCCCTCAATGTTTGCCTTCAAGTTTTAGGAGCCTTCGCCTGATGAGTGAACAGTTTTGGCCTTATCCCAGCAACTGACAGCACACTATAAGAAGGGAAATATCCAGAAAATTACCTGGGCAGTAGAAATGACAATTCTTTTGTCATTTTCTTTCTGAACAGAAGATTATCTGCGTGACCAAAGACAGATAACATCATCCACACCTGTAAGAATATGGATTCAAATGCTTCTGTAACATCCTTTTAAAAAATACCATTGAATTACTTCAGACGCAGGTCATCCAGCTGAGACAAGAACAGATAGAAGTTGATGGCTAACCTCTATCTCAAGCATGAGTTGATTCACGCATGGTGAGTGAAGTCTCGTGTTTCCCCATCCTCCATCCTCAGTGTTGCTTTGATTTATGAAAAGCATACAACTCTGAACTCAGATAACCTTAGTTCTTAAGCACTGAATTAATTTGTATAGAAACCTATCAAATAAACAGGCTTATGAGATATTAGTTTAAGATTGGTATTTTCTAAGGTCGAGCATCTGCCATCAGTAGGATTTCTTCTGTCCTAATTGCTCTTTATAATGGAATATCGAGCACTCCTCAAACTCTCCACACAGTCTAAGTTAACTGACAATTTGTCAACCATCTATATTGGAATTAATTGGACTAAATTAGTAGTAAAGTAACTGTTGCACAAGTCCATTGTTTATAGTAAGAGAAAGAGCTAGCATTCCCCAGACTGGCAAGAAAAGTCTTTGTATTACTACTGCTTCCAGACCTGGAATGTGTCTAGTTCTAGGAAAACACATTAACTCTGGTTCAGCACACAGCAAGTTCAGTTCACATCCAGAGTAATACACTCAAACTTTCATGCTGCATTCTCCTTTGGGAGTCTGAATATAGGACTTCAGACTTTAGATGGACTTTTAAAGATGCCCACTCACTGGTCCAAATCAGCCAGGATTTTTCTCTGCCACTGTGCTACTACTGAAGTTTAACTGAGCACTAAGGAATCAAAAAGAACAGTTTCAAGAACAAAAAGCGGGTCCTGGACTATGTCAAATTTACCATCCGACAACTGGGAACCTGGGATACCTAGACTTCCTGCAAATAGCAGGTAGCTTAACTAGCCACTTTCTAAAGCAGCTACAAAGACCTGCATTCCCCTGTCTACTCCAACAATATTCTGTCATCTGCTACCCAGTTTTACATCTGACAGTCAGTTACATGCAGGGAAGATTTGGGGAAAAAAAGAAGAGAAAAAGATTTAAACATGGAACGTTTAAACAATAGGAGGTTCCCAACTTGTGGTTTTTGTCTCTCATTTTTGTAAGGGGACTTGGGAGAGCAGAGAATGCTGAGAGTAAGATGAAAGGATGCACCTTACTTTGGGGTCTGTTACAAAAAATAGGGACATGGAGACAGATAGGCACTAGAAGGTTAAGTGAACTCAGCCTTCTAAACACATTCAACAAGTGACTGGCGAGTCAAAGATAACATTATGTCTTCAAAATCAGTTCTTAAAAATACCTGGATTTCCTGATTCAGATCCTTGTTCCAGATACTTTGGATGGCAAGCTCTGTGAAAGGAGGTAAAAACAAATACAACTTCAAAATATTTTGGTGTATTAATATACAAAAATAGTCTTCTGGCATTAATACTACTAATTGTGTCCACAAAAAAGCCAACATAGCCCTACAGAAAGGAGGACTCACATCAAGAACACACGCTGTAATAACAGCAACTTCTCTAGCATGCTTTGGTACCCTAAGGTCTCCCTCTTTATCCTTTAATCTCAGTGAAAAAAAACCAGAAATTTATTCAATAAATGAAAATATTTAAATCAATACCCTGACCTCTGTAGCCCCATAAGATGGGGTCTAATTTCAGTGGAGAAACTATTCAGTTGGTGAAAGTCAAGAGGGGACAGGAAGGATGGGACCATCACCTCAGTTCTTAGTAAATGCTCAGTTTCCCATTAAATGTGTAATTGTACAGTAAAATGGAAGTCCTTTTCAGTCTGACTATCCTGATGCTTATCATAACAGCAGAGACACTACTCTCACATCTCTGGATTTAAGTGCAATTTTCAAGTAATTCATTTTTCTTCAACTAGATATTATTTAAGCAAGCCAGGAAACAAAGATTTCTAGTAGAAGGCTCCTAACTTGAAGAGCCAGTCCTGCTGTTGCCAAGGAATTATGCAGAACTACAAGCACTGGGCAGGGGAGAAGAGATCATTTCAGCACTGATTCTGTCAGAAACTCTGGATGGTTAAAAAAGGCTAATATTCAGAAGTGCCTTTGGAAGCCAGGAAGCCAAATTCCATTAAAAGATGAAAGAACTTCTGAAGTCCAGAGTTTTAGAAAAATCTTCCTTTAAAAAAAAACAAAGGACAGAGACATCTAGGCTTTCAGAACAAGCTGCTCTTCAAGCTTGTAAACTCATCTATCTCTAATGACTGTAGTATCTGGGCACACATTAGTCTACACTCTACACTGAGAAAGTTAAGTTTAAAAAGACATCTCTCTTTTAAACTATGAGTCATAAAGACAGAGAGACAAAGTAATTAGCACAAGGTCATCCTATACCTGAACTCAGAACCTAAACTGTATCATTAAAGTTCCTAGCTGTCATCTCAGCCAGTAACCTACCCTATTTCTATCCTTTAAATAAATACAAACTTTTATTTCCATCCCAACAGGGACTTATGCATTAGAAGAGAGGGAATTCATTCCTTAGCCACTGGACTCTTAGCAATTAACTGATACTCCAACCCTGCTCTTTGGATTAGGGTGGGGTTTTTGTTTTGGTTTGTTTTTTTGGGTTGTTTTTTTCTTTTCCTTTGCAACTGTTAGGCATTACCTGCACATACCTTTAAGGCATTTTAGAGGCTATGTGGTCCTATAGAGGGATTACATTTTTTTTATGCCTGTGGTTCCAGTTTGCTGAGGCACAAAAGGCCATAATGAATTCACCTGTGTAATCACAGGTGAGCCACCCACTCAGAAGCACTACTGAAATGCCAACTACGTTGTGTGCATACAAAGGGCTTCTCCCCTTTTTGAGTCTTCCAGTGGAGAGCGAGAGGCAAGCTGCATGTGGAACGGTCATCACAAGTGCTGCATGCACTTGTAAGCCTCCTTCATTGTGTGCCTATGCTGGTGCTGGAGAAGGTTTGCACTGCAGCTGAAACTTTTACTGCACACAGTGCACTGATAAGGACTGTCCTGGTGAAGTTCTTACTCAAACCACAATGTCCTGGAAATCTCTCACATTGCAGATTTTCTTCCCAGACACTTCTGTTTGTCCTCAAAGGATACCTTCAAACTGGTATTTTGAGACATTTCACCCTTCTCACAACTTAGGTCACCATTTTGGAATATGTTTTCTCTTTGATCTCCTGATGACAGCTTGTGCTCTTCCTTATGTCTAAGCCTTTCCTGGTCATAACTCTCCCATTTTTTCCTCCAAGCCTATCAACCACTACAGGTAAAAAAATAACTAAAAAAAAAGAGCAATTTGCTATTGTCTGCAAATAGCAAACTTAATTAAGCAGACTTAAGTTTGCTCAATTAAACAGACTTTATTTTTCCTGATGTAACACAATTTGGGAGGAGCTGTTGACACTCTCAAGGGCAGAGTGGCCCTGCAGCAGGATCTGGACAGACTGGAGAGCTGGGCAATCACCAACCATGTGAAGTTTAAAAAGGGCAAGTGCCAGATTTTACACCTGGGGCACGGCAAACCTGGATGTACATACAGACTGGGGAATGAGAGGCTGGAGAGCAGCCCTGCGGAGAGGGACCTGGGGGTTCTGGTCAACAGCAAGTTGAACATGAGCCAACAGTGTGCCCTGGCAGCGAAGAGGGCCAACAGTGTCCTGGGGTGCATCAAGCCCTGCATTGCAGCCGGTCAAGGGAGGTCATTGTTCCGCTCTGATCTGTGCTGGTGCGGCATCACCTCGAGTACTGTGTGCAGTTTTGGGTGCCACAGTACATTAAGGATATAAAGCTACTAGAGAGCGTCCAGAGGAGGACCATGAAGCTGGTGAAGGGTTTAGAGGGGAAACAGTATAAGGAGCAGCTAAAGTCACTTGGTTTGTTCAGCCTGGAGGAGACTGTGGGGAGACCTCATCACGGTCTACAGCTTCCTCACAAGGGGAGGAGGAGGGGCAGGCGCTGATCTCTTCTCTCTGGTGACCAATGACAGAACCCGAGGGAATGGCAGGAAAATGTGCCAGGGGAGGTTTAGGTTGGATATTAAGAAAAGATTCTTCCCCCAGGGGGTGGTGGAGCACTGGAACAGGCTCCCCAGGGAGGCAGTCATGGCGCCAAGCCTGGCGATATTCAAGAAGCACTTGGACAATGCCCTCAGACACATGGTATGAATTTTGGGGTTGTCCTGTGCAGGGACAGGAGTTGGACTTGATGATCCTTGTGGGTCCCTTCCAACTCAGGACATTCTGTGATTCTATAATTCTTTAGTACCTGTACTTTAGAGGCAAAAATAAGCAGAATAGTATGAAAACACACAACAGTGTAATAAAAAAATTAGGTTTTGCTACCTCAAGGATGGCTAATCTTTTATTCCCAGCTTTCAGAATATAATTTACGGTTGCAGTGAAAGAAATGGTTCTGAGGAGCAGAACTATTCTGGGTAGCGAGGAACACGGGCATGAAGACCAGGAGGAACCAGAAAAGGTTTTAGGGAGGCACAAGCTAACTGCTGATTGGCTTAACTATTCCTCCTGAAGTAGCAATTTAAATATGCTCACATATTTCACAACCTGAACTGAATCCAAGTTGTACAACAACAAAGATCAAGGCTTTCATTGTGCTTGGTAGTACAAGATGGGTAGAAATACATTGTGCTTGATGTTTTCTAAGACATTCATACTATTTCTAGTATCAAAAAAAGAACAGCAATCTTCAAGTTTTAAAGTTGCAAGAGGACACTATGGCCATTGAATTTGACCTCTTGGAAAGGACAGGCTTAAACGGCTTAAAATCCAGCTCAAATAGACATGGCCTGATTCAACTAGTAGTTAAAAATTCAACAGAGGAATAAGCAAGCTATGCCTATACCTGCATACCTTAGGTATGCAGCAAGCCAGATCGCTTTCTACTTTCTATTCTATAAAAACGCGTGAGTTTCAACCATCAGGTTTGTACCCCAAAAAATCTTGCCTGGTAATACCTTAAGACAAACACAAATGAGTAAGACTTTTCTTATGTGCTCAAATCCCCAGATTAATACAAGCTTCCTTCTTTCACCCTACTCGTTTAAACCAAAAGCCCCTCACTTTAAAGACCAAGATGGAAAATTGACTCAATAATTTCTGTTTTCATGTTCTTTACTGAGGTGCCAGATGTGATAGTGGATTTGCTGATATGGACACCTGATCTAGGGTTACAAGAACAGCCTGCCAAATGTTACAGAAGAGCCACCTGATCAGGCCATATTATTGCTAAATCCTGCACCTGAAGCCTCTCCTGCTTTCTGTCCTGTCCTCGGCATTTTTCTCCCTGTTCTCCTGTATGCAAACCTACATGCTTCCATCACTTATGGCTTATTACCTGTTTCTTGGGGAACCTTCAGTTCTTTTAACAACTGAAAGCAGCTTGTATTTGAGCTCCAGTTGCTTGCTTTATCCTCCATCTTTCTGGGCTGGTTGTTCAAAATTAGGCTGTGGCCAGTTAAGCTGACAGCTGGAAGACTCCCATAATTTCACAGGGGCTGCCATCTCCACAGAGCTCACTAGAGAGGCTTTAAAGGCTCTGTAAACCTGGAAATAAACCAATCACTGTAGAGGTATGGCCTTCAAATTACTAGAGTTCAGATCAACTATCCTTGAGAAATAAGCACATATCTCACCCTGATTCTTCACACTGCTGGTGCTACACAATGGATCAATGAACCCCACAGGTCATACATATTCGTACTCCAATTTGATGTAGGCACAGATGTTTGCCTATGGAGTTGAAATAATGACCTTTAAAATGCCACATGGGAGGAGCATTCTTTCATCCCGGCACAAAGGAATACATACTGCTTTTCTTCAGCTGAATCTACACTGGAATACATGTCTTTTCTCAGTCTGCTGTGTCAAATTTGTATTCAGTTTTAAAGAACAGTGCCTTTAAGATCCTGCTACTAGCTCCTGGATCTACTGCGAATAATGTTAAGTGATTTTAGAGACTCCAAATAAAGGTTTCTAAGCCAGTACTTCCTACCTCTGTCACTTCCTCCCAGGTATACTCTGGGTAAGTCACTTTGAGAGTTTATTTCCAAATACTTCTAAGACCCAAAGAAAGTTACTTTTTAACAAGTCCTTAGTCTTTTTGAGCTTCCAGCTTCCACTTGTGTAAGCAATCCTTTTACTTTCAGAATGACCTTGATGTTGAAATGCATGAATGTTCACCAAGAGTACAGATGTGACAGAAAGACATAACTAATCCATCATCTGTGCATTTATTTCTTTAATGCAGGAGATTTAATGTAGAAGACTTAGCTGTATCTTAAATTTGTAAGCAGGAACTGTCATAATGTTTTGTGAAAAGTACTTCTTAACAGAAACTGCAATTTGGTGAGGACAGTCTCGGTACAGTACTCAAACTAGTACAAATAACCCTTTGTCTTCCACAGGAATTTTAGAAAAGAAAGTTTCATTTCTATTTTTTTCCTTCAGACTTTTGGTTCTTCAGCTGATGAAGTAGAATTAATCATATTACATTTAAGTTTTCATCAAAGTGCACTTGTAGATTTGAGTTACCTAGCTTGCCACTTTGTGACAACTTGTATGCCTGAGCCTTAAGTGTCTCCCTTTTATTCTGTGAGGCTTCTTCCACATTTCAGCATAATTCATAGCATGCTTAGGCCTCCAGTCCCCACCTGGCAGGTAAAAGGAAAGAAGCCCTCTTGTAGGTACTAAGACTGACCTACTTCACTTTGTGTAACAGTCATGGGGATCTCATGGGTTCCTAATACTTTCATAGCTCATCATCATCACCCCTTTGCAAAATCCCTCACTGGATTATCATTCCCTAAAGCTCCAAGCTGTCCCCATGAGAAACTGCACGTGACTGCACTTTGGGAAAAGCTAAGATGCAAAACTTTCAAGGCCTACTACAGACAAGTTACTATCACAGAAAAGAGGAGTCAAAGGCCTGACATTTCTGTAGTTTCCCTCCTGCCTTTCCCTCCAGCCCGAGCGGTCCTAGATGGAAACTTTATGCTGGAACAGTTGCCCAGGTGCAGGGACCTCAACCATGTTCCCAGACCTAGGTCTTCTGGCAAGATATGCAGGAACTGTTACAGGATATGCATGCCCTTGATCTGCCTCTTCATATGCCTCTCTGCCTCCAGTTGCACCTAAGCCCCACCCGTACCACCAGCCTACTGGAAGCAGAACTGTCTGAAATAGTGGTGGTGCTTCTCCATGCTGACACATTCCTCTTGCAGAATTATTGCCTTCACTCTGCTATGATCCCTACTGTCTGCAGTGTTCAGGTTCCTAGAGAACTATCAGCTATTCCTGGGTGACAAGCAAGCTTTACCCATTTAAAGTTACCCAAATCACCATCACTGAGCTTGAGCTGTGGCAGCTGCAGATTTTCCCAGGCTGAGACAAAAGGGGAATGCAGTGTCTGAAAAACCTCCTGGCACTGAGTAACTTGACATTTTGCCATGCCTATACAGCATGGCTAATTACTCCATTGACATGGATCCTACTTTTCTCAGGAGTTAATGACAGTGTCTTGTCAATCCCCAAATTCCCCAGTTTATGTCATCCTCCCTGCACATTTCAGAGCTAACCCTGCCTCTGTTTTTCATCATTATATTAAAACATACCTAACTAACCTTCCAGCAACAGCATTCTAATTCTAGCACTACAGTCCATGTAGTAGGTAGCCTTTTCTTCCCCACATCGAAAGTATGCAGAAATTGCTGAGCCTCAGTATTTAATACCTGGTAAAGATCGATGAAATCTACTCTTGCATCTCTCAGTCAGCAGCAGCAGGAAAAGAGTATTGATGGACTGCCAAGGGCAACAAGGCATAGGCACATCAAGAAGTGTCACCTGAATGGATCACAAAAAGGAAGAATTAGAATAAAAACAATTATAGACTTCACTGCTACCTACCACAAGTTTAAGGGGAAAAAAAAAAAAAAAAAAACAAAAAACTCAACCCAAACAGGAATTCCCCCATACACCAATTACCACAAGGCTCTGAAACTACCAGTTTTTGCTGAAATCTCATTATCATCGCTTATCTAGAACTTCTGTCTTCCTTGGGTGTAATCCAAACACAAAGCACCATTTACAAGTTGTTGAAGTTACACCACATGAATTTTCATCTAAAAAGCTGAATGACAAAGAGTCTATAAAACTCATGTAATATTTAGTGTATTTTGAAAAGCAGTTCACCATGGAGTTCCACAAATACATAGCTTTGTTATATAAAATTAGAATTCAGCCCTGATTATTTCAAACAAAAGCTAAGATGGAATTTAAGTAAATATTAATAGAAAAGGACAATAAATAAAAATACAGCACCTTTTTTACTATCTCATTAATGATAATGTAGTTTTACAGTATTTGAACAGCTCTTTCATGAACCCATTAAGTTACCATGTTTACATAACACTCATACTACATAACCATAACTATAAATGTAACATATAAGAGCAATAAAATTAAAAATATTAATATTTCTCCTCACTGCTATTTAGAACTTGCACTTTCAAATAGCTGAGTGCTTTTGCAGCTGCAACAGCTGGAAATCTATTAATACCAACTTGTCAGAGTCAAGGAACTGAGATAGTGGACCTTCAGTCCCCTCCAGCTTTGGAAAATATATAAAAATCTCTTGGACAGCAAATACTGTCACTTGCACTTGCTATAGACTCCTCTGTTACCAACTGTAAGCCGTATTTAAAAATACAGCATGCTATGCTATCTCAGGCTTTAAAAGGAAGGCATGCTTACACTACTGCAAGAGCTACCTCAGTGCAGATGCACGAGAGTCCTGCGGTGGAGGGAGCACGTGTAGGTATACCGGCAGAATGGAGACAGAAAACTTTGAAAGTTTCTAAATCGTTTTGACTTCAAGAAGAAAGAACTTTCTACCCGATCTGACCACACATTTATTCTGCTTTTGTAGGCGGTAACTTGATGCACGATATGTCCTCATAATAATTTCTTACAGCATAAGTACCGTAGCATTAAAAACAGAGCCCTTAAAAAGAAGCCGAGAGCCCAGCAGCCACTGGCCTCGCCCCAGCGCCCCCCCGCCCGCCGCCAGCCCGAGGCCAGGGGAGATGGGGGCTGCCCCTCTGCCCGCCCACTCGTCCCGGTCCCGGCGCCGGCGGCGGCGTTCGTGGGTCCGCCGGGAGAAACCGCCTCGGCCGCGGGTTTCGGCTGGGAAGAGGCGCTGTGCCTCAGACAGCTACCGCGCCGAGGCCCGGCGCGACGGGGACCCGGGAGGCGCCAAGCCCCGCGCCGCGGGGTTCGTTGGGCACCTGGGGGCAGCGCCGCACGCTGCTTACCCAGGCGCTTGGGCCGCGTTCCGTTGTGCGGCGGTTCCCGCCCTCACGGAACCGTTCTGTGTCCCGGGCAGAGGAGGTAGGGCCGTGGCAGGCCTTTCACCAGCCCGGCGGGCCAACTACCCGCCCGGCCCCGGCGAGCGGTCGGAGACCGGGGCCTCCCTAGATACTTTTCTCGGTTTGTAGCATGTTACTGCGTCTCCCCTCCGGCTCCTCCTGTCCCCAGGCACTTTGGGAAGGCGGACCTGACTCTTTGAAAAACTGGCTGAAATCTAAGCCCAGTGAAGTTCCCCAGTCCCCTCTTCGTGTTCTGCTGCGGCCTGGGCAAGTCTTGCATTCTCAGCTCACTATTTCACCTCAGTAAAGAGGGAAATCCAGGCCTTGATGACGGCCTCCATCCACGCAAAACAATAAAGAGCTACATAAGCTAACAAAATGCTTTTAGCTTTTTTCACCCCCAAGGCTTCTTAGTCCAGACAGCCCATCAGTGCTCTCATTGCAGGTTTTTTTCTTTACAATGGGCAAAGCTTAGGCCACAGCAGAAAGAGTATGACGGCCCATTCGCAAGAGCTTTCCGAAGAGATTTAATAGAAAAAAAACAATACAACTACCACCGAGGGCTCTCTTTAAAAGTTCACCTAAACATACGAGGCACTTAACGAAAAACATAAATAACCCCAACTCTGTAAGGCCATCACTTGGAGCTCTACTCACACGCACTCAAAACGCTATGAATCCTGCCACGTGTTACGCCAGTTTTGGCAAAGCTTTTTGCAGCCGTTGCTTACGTGCCCTGCCCGCAGGCACTGCTCACAGCCAGACCCGGGTACAGAGTCCCTCACCGGCCCGCGGGATTCCGCGCACCCGGAACAGTGAAGCACGATGTTTGCTGGCGGTGTGAGGTGTACAGGATAAAGGCATACAACTGCCCAAACAGGATCTGTGTTAGAACACGCAAAATGTTCTTGCGCGTGGAAATCTGGACACATACATACATGCATCCTTTAAAACTAAAAATTAGCGTGACAAATGAGGCCCCTTCTGAACTTCCAGGCTAAGCCTTACAGGATTCCTTCACGACGACACACCTGCTGCCGATGACCCATTCCTACACAATTTTAAGCACCACCACGACAAACACAAACCTCCGGCTTTCCCCCGTCCGTGAGCCCCCAGCGCCCCGCGCAGGCCTGCGGGTCGTTGCTCTTCCTTCTCCCCTCCCTGGGCTCCCTCCTTTATGCCCGGGCTTTCCCCGCTGCCGCTCCCGGTGCCGCCGGCTTCTCCCTCTGCTCTCGCCCCCCTCCCCGCTCCCCCCGGCCCGGTCCCGCACCGTGCCCCGGCCCCCCTTGGCCCCTTCGGCCACCGCCTGGGCGGCCCCGCCGCGCTGCGGCAGGGTGCTGGCGCGCTCGAGGCCCTCACACCCCTTGGGCGTGCTTATCTTCAGGTTCAGGGCGAGCCGGGATTAACGGTACAGTGATTTCTCTGTTTCAAATTATTATTATGGAGATGTTACAGGCTCTGGTTTGGCTGTCATGCTTATGTTCCTACAGTGGGTGAAGCAAATGGACTAGGCTACTTTTGAACTTCTCTAAAATGGTTTAAGTCTCAATATGTTTAACGTTAATGAACACGAAACAGAATTTTTCCATTAACATTTCGTAAAGCTGTTGTATGTATAGAAAAAAGGGAAATGAGCATGCCTCTACAAACTGCAAAATAAATAGTCCAGAGTCAATGCATTACACAACCTCTCACACCGTGGTACACCGAGAGCAGTCTCAGAGTCCAGTACTCTGACCTGCTTCTTTTAGCTATTCCGTGCTCGGAGGGGGTAATGTTTAATATCAAATGTACTTATTTCAAGGCGGTTGATGTTACATGGCAGCCTGATTTGGCGGAGTGATACAGAACAGGATGAAATTACAATGGCAAACGTTAAAGTTACACTTAGCAGACCGCACAGCTGTTGCCAGGCCCAGGTCGGTCCCAATACCGCCGTGACTCCCGTTACCGGCCCCCGTAACACACTCACCGCCGTGACACCAGGCAGGGCGGGCGGGCCGAGGCCAGCTTGACCTCCTTGCTCTCTGCGAAGTGCTTTTGCTAGTTGCTTGATTTTTATGCTCTGTGTTAAGCGGGGCCACGTATTCGCTCTCCCTCCTTCCCCACGCTGGACTGGCTAACGCGAGGAGACGTTCACACTCCCCTGATGAACTCGGGGAGGATCCACTCAACTGCTGATCGCTGTTCAGCGAAAACAAAGGCCGCCTCGGGTCCCCTTTTTGTTGAGATAGTCAGCCTTGCAACAGCTGTGGTCAGCCACAACCTCTGTTATTCCCTGAGCTTCATGGGCTCATCTCTTGCCCGTCTCCTCTGAGCATTCTTCCATCGTAGGGGTTTACTGAGCAGTCACAGTCTTGGATCCTTTTCTTGAGTGAAGAAAGTATAGCAGGCTCTATAGAGAAATTAAAATATTCCGTCTGGGTTTACAGTGGTTATATTTCTTCCAAATTAAGAGAATTGTTTCCTGTTAATGGAGAGAGACTTCTGAGTCAAATGTGCATACCGAATTTCATCAGACTTCAGTTTGACATGCTTTTTGAGGAATACCAGTGTGAATAATCTATCATGGCAAATTTATGGAGTGATGTTTTCTACAGATCTATAGAGACACTGAAATTACCGTTGGAACAAAAGATAATGTCCAGTAAAGAAAGATACGCTCTGTGCAGATTAGTTAGGGCTGAGACCTAAATTTGTTAACCTGTGAAGGTAGTAGTGGGTTTTTCTGAATAGGTAAATACAGGCCTTTATTTATCAAAAACTGCAAAGCCAAAAAGTATCAAATTATTATTCCCTTGAGATCCTGCCCATTTTTTAAGATACCTATTTTTTGTACGGAATGGCAGCAGGTGTTGTTATCTTCCATAAACATTCATAGCATTTCTCCTCTATTGAATGTTGCATGTGTATGTATTTTCTTATGAACTAAGGACTGTTTCTCCTCTGCCCAATGTTTCTATTTCTCTTGTATTACCTAACAAGCTTGGAATCATAATTACATTTTTTCCATAAGTGTCCATTGAATTCTTAATCTACAGTACTGAGAATTTTTTTGAAGGTCAGAGAGTCTATAGGACTATTGGCTTTATGAATATATTCATGAGTTTTTTTGTGACAAACTTGCATTTAAAAATCTCTCTCCTTACTCTATACTGCAGTAGAATACCTGGTTTGAAAAAATGTGCCTCTAATTGTGCCCACATGGACAAATGGCGAAGAAAAATGTGGGCTATGCCTAAAATGCAAAAGGTGAGAAAATTGCATATGGATATAGCTTATGACAATAGAACTGGAAAATACAGCATGGGGTTTAACCATCCCATCCCACTGGAATTTCCGTTGCTAAAAAATTCTGGTATCTTCTGGGCAAGTAAAGTTATCTCATTTGTGATGCACTGACACAGCAAGGGTTTTGTTGTTGGGTGGGGGTTTTTTTTTGAGGGCACGAAGTTCATAATTTATTTTTATTCCTGTTAAGCACAGAGCTCTGCTAGTTTGGAGAGCAAAACAGATGCAAGCTTGTTTTCTGTTTTTTACAAAGAATAGCTCCCCTGCTGTCATTTCCAAGTTAAAGACTAATTAGACTTACAGGGATATTTCCAGGAAGATGTACATAAAATGTAGGGACGTGATCCTGAGGAACACTGAAAACTTGCAATGCCAGTGAAAGCAGTGCCAATAATAGGGGATATAGTTGTTTGGGGTTTTTTTTCCCTCTGGGCCCAATTTCATCTTCTCTATAATGGGGACCATGCTGAGACAAAAAATAGAAGTTCAAATATAATCTGTTAAATATTGGCAATTTCAAGGCAGGTTACATACTTTGCCTTGCAAGCATATGGACTTTTTTTTCTTCCCCAAAACAGGAGGAATTGTTCCATACCCTACAAACAGTTATTTTATGCTCTATGAATTAGGATTGAGATATTGCATTGTTACAAAATAGAAGCTATCCAACTGTGTTATATTTCTGGCAAAAAGAATTTTCTACCATTTTTTTTCCCTTCTGTTCCTAGTAGGAAGCTAGTGTTTGAGGTGCTGTTGATATTGCTGTAGTCTTAAAGACTTTTCAGAAAATTGAAAATCAAACATTGAATACACCAGGGCATTTCAGAGAAGTATTGCGTAGGTTATTTATCATATAAAGTTGGAAGGGACCATTAGATAATCTAATTTAATCTGACCTCCAGAATACCAAATACATACCATGTATTTCCTGTACTTGCATATTGTGCCTTTGCTGAAGTGAACCTTCCCCAAAACACATCTTTCAGGAAGGTCTCTGCCTCAAATCCTGGTGTGGGCCTTTGCTAGCTTGCCTCAGTGGTTAACATCTTGTTAACACCTTGGCATTATTTCCAGTCTTGTCTAGCTTCTAGCCAGTGATTTTTTTGTTATGTTTCTCTACCTCCTAAGGATGGTCTGAGAATTAGCATTTTCTCTACAAGTATTTTTCATCTTGAACAGAATAATCAAGATGCTTTTCAACTTCTTTGGAAAAGTAGCCTAAGCTCTTTTAAATGTCTTACTAAAACATGACTTTGTCAACACAAATTTTTGAGCCTTTCTATACTTCCTCCTATATTTCAACATCCTATCAGAACCATATGTTTTATTCACATAGTATTGTAAAATTCATAGTATTCATATAAAATAGGGCTGGGAAGATACTAGGCAAAGTCATCCAGTTCATCCACTGCTCCAGGGCAGGATCAGCTGTACACATTCTTGCTCCAGGTTTATCTAACTTGTTCTTAAAAACTTCCACCACTGGAGAGTCTATAACCTCTCTAGGCAATCTATTCCAATGCTTAGCTATCTTTACCACTAGAAAGTTAATCTTCTAACTAAAATGGGGCACAATACTCTGGATAAGACCTTCATAACACTGAACAGAGCATAAGGATTACTTCATAGTCTTGTTATCCCTTACAGTAACATCTTCGATTTTTACACAGCACAGCCCTTCACTCATTTTCAGCTTAAAATTCACAGTAGGTTCTGAAACTCATTTCTGTAAAATTAATATCCAGGCAGTAGTTTCCCTCCTTATATTTGTTCAGATGGCTATCCTAATATTGTTCTTTCCAGCCTTGTATAAAGAGGTAAAATTACTCCATTCATATTCACTACTGCCTCTTTTGTACATTTCTGGGTCTCATCAGCTCCTTTAGGTTACAACATGGCACTAAAACTAAGTCAGTTCCTTTGCCTTATGACTCCTCAACTCTCCCCAGTGGTTCAGTGTTTCAGGAATGTATATAGTCTTTCAAGAAAGCATTTATTATTCCTAGGGATGCAAGCCAGTATTCTGTAGTGGGGAGCTGTCAAAGCTAGTCGATAGTAATGTGTCTTAAATTCTGCCCCTCTGTAGCATTTAGGTGCATTATTCAGAATTATTATGTGTGCCTTGCTCAGACTTGTGATGTACTCAGATTTCTCACATTTGTGTGCCTTACTGACAGCTTGAAGTCATTGCCTGATGATAGGTGCCTACAGTCTTTCTTTAAAAAATCAAAGAGAGAGATTGCACTTAGCAAGACATTTACATACATACTGTAGATTTTTTTATACTGGCAGAGTAATGTAATTGGGAATGAGTGGTGACTTAGCATTTTGGGAACATAAATAAAAATGGAGGTCTGATGCTACAAATAAATTGATGTAGAGAATCAACCCTGACTTCTTCATAAGCTAATATGCAATGTCAGGTGTCAGGTTAACTACTGGAAAGAATCATATCTGGTTTCTGTATAATATACGGTTCCTTGAAGAGTATCAGATAAGTGTGTCATCCCCCCACCCTGCAATTTGACATAAAACTATTTTATATCAGATAAATTAATCTGCAAGTATATTGAAAAATCTGTTGATAAACTAGTTGCATTGCCATTTATCACATAATTTGCATATCTAGGGCACATTTTATTTACTAGATATAAAATAGAAATAATGTTCCTGAGATACATCAGATGTCCTAAGATATGATGGACATGGTGCATCTAAAAAATTTAGCAACCTGTCAAATGGAGATGGCTGTTTTAACAGAGTGAAAATATGGCAAAAACGCACATAGTAGGAGATAGTGTTGATCCATGAAGTCATGAGTAGACTCAGATCATGCTAAGTTGAAGCAATAATAAAATACTGATCAGTAACAAAAACTAGTATTTTGGAAAGACTAATTTTGAGAAACCAAAAAATTGATGAGGCCAACAACACTTGAATTAAAGACAGAATGCAGAGGCAGCACAGATTAATTTTGTTCAAAGGTACAAATACTATCTGGGACTTCCATTCCTCATAAGAGGGTGGAAAACGGTCAGGAAGGATTTCCTTGGATCTGCAAGCCCCTTCCATAAACAGGATATTTAAAGTGAGAAACCAAGAAGGATGGAAATAAAATTGGTTAACAGGTATATTCTTTGTGTTGAAGATTAAGCAGAGTAGAAAAACTAGAGCACGGAATAGATTTAATTTTGACTTTACACAGGAAAATTAAAATTAATTGCAAAAAGGTTTTGTTACCTATCAAGACTTATTGGTGTTATACGTTGAAGGCAAATCTTTTTCTTCAATTCAGCTTAAAAAATGGTAGGAAGTTAATGACACAGTACCTAATGAAAATAATAGGAGAAAAGAAAATTGTAACATTAGATTCCAGGGTGCAAGCAAAACTTTTATTGCTTATTATGAAAAAAAATTAGGGACCCTTAAACCTTTGATACCGAAGTAATTAATGAACGGAACTCTAAGCTGAATGGAAACTACCATTAATAAATATAAGCAAAAGCTTTTGTAAATGCAGTTTCCTACATTTACCTAGATGCTTGTTTACAGCCTTATAATTATTACAATGGAAATACTTTACATTTCCAAATTATTAATAAAATAAATAATAAAATAATAATACAAAAGTAGTGTGCACTTTTTTGGTTGTGGGCACTACTTTTTGGCAGGAACCATTATATGTATACATTATCTTATCCACATCACCCAAAGGCAATATTGCTCACTATTAGAATATGTAATGACAACATTGCAATACATCCTTGCTTCAAGAGACCTCACTGGAAGCACCTGCTGTGGATTCTAAAGATTGACATAGACTAGACACGTCCATGGGGAAGGGAACAACTGAGGTTTTCTGAACTCAAAGTATGCCTGAGTCTTAGTTTTTTCCTGAGCCTCAAACAACTGGCAGCTAGAAGAGAACCTTGGGGATGCTTTGTACATCCTTCCTCCTTTCTCTGAACTTCCGCTTTTGGTTATATCAGGGACAGGATACTGGACTAGCTGGGCCTGTGACTTGACACAACACTACCTTCTGCTGCTCTTATATATGTCATATGTGCAGTAACACCTTGTCAAGAGGGCAAAATTTTTGTTGCTTTGTGTTGCCAGTTATATCAAGAAGACAAATTTTGGTATGCCTACCTAGCCACCTTTCTTGTGCCATATATATTCCAGCAATAGCAATATTAGACCTGAGTAGTCAGGGACTCTTTCCTTCTAGAAAATTCTGTTGGGGTTTTTTTGGTTTTCTTCCTCCTGCTTCCCCGCTTCTAAAGCTAAAGTTTCTTCAAAAACCAGCTTGAGCAGAATCACTGCTGAAACTATCTTTTCCCTTAAGAAACTGGCAGAGATTAAACAATCTTTTGTTCCGATAGAATCTGTATCAGAAAGCTTTGTTTTACTGTAAGGGGAAACTTTGTTGAACATGCAGGTTTTGGACAGTTTTTGAGTTTGAAAGAATATTTCTGGAAGTGTAGAACTCTTTAGCTCTTAAAAAGAGACAAAAAAAGATCTTTTCATTATTTTGGTTGTAACTTCAAAAACTTATCTGTGAAAAAGCCCTCTCAAATATTCATACATACACATTTTACTGATAATTCTGCATTTTTATCAAAAAAATCTTTGAATGCCTTTGTAATTCTTTTAGGTGGTACTGACATGAGTGTTATTCAATGTCACACGTTTTCAACAGCGAACCGCAAGGTTGGTTCTTCAGTATGTATTGTCAGATCAACATTAACCATTTCATGTTTATATCCCATGCTAAATGACAGTTTATATCCCAGTGGCAGCTGTAGCAAACATATTTATACCTGTGAACAAATATTTCAAGGGAATGAATACACACTATTACTCTGTGTTGTAGTTCACCGTGCTGTAGATTGTGCATGTAGCCACATAACCCTGCCTCCAATACTGACATAGACACTAAAATTTATACATCATGAGTTACTCACTGGACTCAGAAAGACTACTCAGAGTGAAAAGCTGAAGGCTCCAGTCCTGCAACTGGTTTTCTACCTGATTATAAATCCTCCAATGATCATTCCCGCATGACAAAATAGAACTGATGAAAAATGAGAATTTATCCCTCCACTTCAAAATTAAAAATTTTTCAGACAGATTTTGAAAAGCGAAAGAAAAATTGATTGGACAGTGTATTGTGTTTGCATGGCAAGGTTTTGGTAGCAGGGTGGCTACAGGGGCGGCTTCTGTGAGAAGCTGCTAGAAGTTTCCCTTATGTCTGATAGAGCCAGTGCTAGCCAGCTCCAAGACAGACCCACTGCTGGCCAAGGCTGAGCCCATCAGCGATGTTGGTAGCACCTCTGGGGTAACATGTTTAAGAAGGGGGAGAAAGAAAACCTGTGCATTTTGCAGCCGGAGAGAGGAGTGAGAATATGTGAGAGAAACAACCCTGCAGACAACCAAGGTCAGTGAAGAAGGAGGGGGGAGGAGGCACTCAAGGCTCCAGAGCAGAGATTCCCCTGGAGCCTGTGGTGAAGACAGTGGTGAGGCAGGCTGTCCCCCTGCAGCCCAGGGAGGGTAAGGGTGGAGCACATGTCCACCTGCAGCCGGTAGAAGACCCCATGCCGGAGCAGGTGGATGTGCCTGAAGGAGGCTGTGACTCTGTGGGAAACTTGCGCTGGAGCAGGCTCCTGGCAGGCCCTGGGGACCCGTGGAGAGAGGAGCCCACGCTGGAGCAGGTTTGCTGGCAGGACTTGTGACCCCGTGGGGGACCCACGCTGGAGCAGGCTGTTCCTGAAGGAGTGAAACCCATGGAAGGGACCCTCACTGGAGCAGTTTGTGAAGAACTGCAGCCTGTGGGAAGGACTCGTGTGGGAGCAGTTCATGGAGGGCTGCCTCCTGTGGGAGGGACCCCACGCTGGAGCAGGGGAAGAGTATGAGGAGTCCTCCCTCTGAGGAGGAAGGAGTGGCAGAAACAACGTGTGATGGACTGACTGCAAGCCCCATTCCTCGTCCCCCTTCACCGCTCGGGGGGGGAGTAGGGAGAGAAATCAGGATTAAAGTTAAACTCAGGAAGAAGGGAGGGGTGGGGGAAGGTGCTTTAAGATTTAGTTTTTATTTCTCATTACCCTACTCTGATATGATTTGTAATAAATTAAATTAATTTCCCCAAGTTGAGTCTGTTTTGCCTGTGAAGGGAATTGGTGAGTGATCTCTCCCCATCCTTATCCTGACCCATGAGCCTTTCGTTATATTTTCTCTCCCCTGTGCAGCTGAGGAGGGGTTTGGTCAGGTGGCTTTGGTGGGCACCTGGTGTCCAGCCAGGGTCAACCCACCACAGCTAGTAAGAAATTATATCACCTTTTAAAAACTCCATGATATGAACACTTAATTTTGGGGGAAGCAGATATCTGTCTTACACCTAAAGGAATAATTTTGCTGTGCCTAATTAGCCTAATAGGCTAGCAGGCATACCGCCGATTAGAGAAAAAATGTGTCTGAGAAATGGACAAAATGAAGTAAAAAGAAAATCTTACTGGAAAAAGGTTATCTTTTTGTTTGTTTTGGCAAAAGAATGGCTGAAAGAAAAAAATCTATTTTGTCTATAGGCAGATTTTTAGGCCAGCACATTCAGATTTTAAAAAGTGATTTTTTTTTTTTGGTAAATTTTATAGTCAATTTAGGCTCATAAGACTGAATTTCAGAGAATTATTGTGAGAACGAATGAAGAACTGCCTAGTAATTTCTATCAGCAGTGGAACAGCCTGGAGTTGCATCAGTCAGAGAAGTAGTAAGGGAGCACAAATGTGTGTTAGCTAGAGAGAAATATTTCATTATTCATCTTCCCACTTAAAAACTAAAGAAAACTTTTGTATAAATTTCAAAAGTGACATAGTTTTAAGAGGAAGTGCTTCAAGTCAGTAAGTATTGAAATGTGTCCCTGACTTTCTAAACCTTCTTGTTTTGCTCCTGCTAAACAACCCACTTACTGTGAATTCCAGAGTTGATATTCTCAGCTGTGACGTGATAGTGCAAGTGTTAGAAATGCAGAGACAGTAGTGGTTTGATTTAACACAACAATGACAGTGAGGCATCCAACAATGCATTTTCCACCCGATCACTAAGATTTCAGTCAGAAGACAATTAAAGACTAATTTAAACAATTCATATATGTAGACAGTGCTTCTGGTGAAGTCAATAAGAACAATCATATTACATTATGTTACATAATACTGGCTTTTGGATTCATGAACAGATAGTACATTGGATATTATATTATTTGATATTACATTAATTGGCTTTTAAATTCATGTACAGATTTGAAATTACTAAGAAAAGTATGTAAGTCTACATGTTACATCTTAATTTCTTATGTAAATATTCATTATTATTAACAAAAACAATTGTAACACAGAACAAGTGGTCTAATTTACATTTAGATCCAGTCCTTGAGAAAAATTAGTTTTTAAATCAACCATATTTATGCTAGAGCAATGTAATAATACTGTATCCAATTGGTGTCTCACTAATGGTCTCATTAAATTAGTTGCATTCCAAATGTCCAATTCACAGCATTCATAATTTTTCCTCTCACATCTCGTTCAGCAGATATTTGTGAATTTTCTTCTAGTTAAAAGTTATTTTTGTAAAAACTAAAAATAAAATTTAATAATCCTCTTGTACTTATTTTAGTCTTGTTCTACTTAAAAATTGTTTTCTTGTAGAACTATTAAATTGGATAGTTACTTTTCCCTTTTCATATATGATCACCACTGATACTAACAAGTGCCCAAGCAGTGCAACTCAATATTCAGTGATCACTACTGCAATCTTTACCATTGCCATTTTTTAATTAACATTATTTTGTGGTTGTTCCAACACAGAGCAGGAATTTATTTATAGATCTTAAACAGCTTGAAGAGCCTTTTCATTCTGATATATGTTGATTTGAAAACCAATGGAAATATTTCTTTGTGAATGACAGTCCTTGTCAGAAGCCCATGGAAGAAACTGGCTGCTAAAAAAGTAGCCCTTCTTACTCAAATATTGCAAAGACATCAGAGAACCAAGGAGTTGTAAAATCCGGGGATGGTGACCCTTTCAGTAGTGTAAGTCTGTATTGTGATTTAAAGTCAGACACGAAGGTTACAAGCAATCCTCAGATTTCTGTAACTTGATCACAGGGTAGAGCAAACATCTGCTCCTGTGACTGGACTGCACACAGTAGAAAATCTCCAGATCCTGGGTTTGTGCCTAGCTAAAGTTATGGCCACAGTCCTCTGGCTTCTCTATCTATAGACTTTACACTCTGAGGGAAGGGTCTTCTGCAGGGATTGGCAAAGACAGCGTTTATGCGATGTGTACTGATTTTTGGGACCATGGGCTAATACAAGAAGAAAGTTTGGGACTCATGATCTGTGCGCTGTGATAACTCTACCATAAGCTCCAATAGTTTGAAATGCTAAAGCTGGTTTTCAGATAACATTTTAATTAGCAAACTGTCATCTGACCATCTGTCAGATAACTTAGGCTACAGAAGCAAAAGCTGTTCTCATCCAGGAGATGCACAGTAACTGTTCTTATTCCCTGTACTTGCTGGCCCTTTCTCACCCTGCACACTTTCCACAGTGATCACAGCAGTGCAGATCTCAGTCCTCTGTCTCTATGCCCAGGAACACAGTAACTTTCTGATAGTTGTTTTGCACTGTTGTCCTGAGCAGCTCTGTCAGTAATGATGCAGCATGAGAGGAACTAACAGAATCAAAACACAGAGAGGGAGATACTTTTTCATGCCGATGTTAAATTCCAGAACTCATTGCATCAGGATGCACGCCTCAAAGCCTGTATGCCAGTTTGATAAAGAATGATGCAGGTGGCTCTTCATGACTGAAAACTCTGTATGTGCTGCTGGCAGACAACAGTGGAATTCCGCTAGCCCATCACATCCCTCCAGAAGTGCTTCCCCTGAAGGGCAGAGGAAGATGAATGAGTTGCAATACTGCCTACAATGTTGTAAGCAGATTTCTGGGTGGTCTTCCAAAGAGGATGGCAGCAGCATGAAGAACTCAGTTCTTCAGTATCTTGATCTGTCACTGGAGAGTCTGAGAAAGGCAAGCAAGAAACCAACAAGTCCTGCAGTTAGTCGTTCATGTGATCAAGTTGGAAGATCATTTATCAGTACTACTTTTTCAGATTTTTCACAAACACAAGAAGATATTACTGTATTAGTTGCATTCAGGTCACAGCTTTAAGTTTGGTAGCATTCTGAGGAGCAGGGAGGAAGGAAGATAGATTTGGATCTTTTCAAATTCAGTTGTAGATTCTGATGTAGCCACATAATTCCAAGGCGCAAACTGTAAAGTTAGATACACAGATGGTGAAGTTCAGCATTGCCATGTCAAACTTCCCTTTTGTCCAAGTTGCAACTTTTCAGTTACATGCTAGGCTTCCTTTCTGAACAAGTCTGAACTGTTCTGATCAAACTTGGTTTGTTAGAAAATTTTCAATTCATGGAACCTGGAATAAATAAGTGTTTATACTTTTCCAAAGCCTAAACAGGGTTTTGTTTGTCTAATACAATGCCAGGTACATCTGCACAAGTACGCCTTAGGCTAGGAAGTGACCCTGTGGACAGAAGCTGAGAGGGATCAGTGTTCTATGCTTGGCATACTCTGGATCATACTATTCCCGAAAAGCTTAGAGATCGTTTTAAGCTTACATGAGACTTTCAATGTTACGGAATTTTTGTAGTCCCAAGGATAGACTAAAGGTTTTGAGAACTTAAATTACACACTTAGGAGACTATCTCTTTGTGGATCTAGACCTTATCTGGGTAGTGCCAGGAAGATACCTCATTAACTGATTTCAAGTGCAACCAGTTAGCAATTTACATTATTTCATTTCTGTGTTTCTGACTTCACAAAAATTTAAATCCATGTTTCAGAAAAGAGTCCACTGGTGTCGTGGAATGTATTAGTGAAAACGTAGCCGGTGGGTCCAGGAAAGTCATCCTTCCCATTTCTGGCACTTGTGAGATTGCATCTGGAGTACTGTGTCCAGTTTTGAGCTTCCCAGTGTAAGAAAGATACTAACATGCTGGAGCAAGATCACCAACATGGTCATGGTGTAGAGTACATAACATACGAAAAGAAGTTGAGGAAACTTGGTCTGTTTCAGTCTAGAGAAGGAAAAGCTCAAAGCAGATCTTAGTCCATATACTACCTTGAGATATGGAGAAGACAGAGCCAGACTTTTCTCAGAGGTGCATGATGATAGGATGAGACACAATACATAGAAGTTGGAACAGGCAAACTTACAATGAGGTACAGGAATGACGTATTTTATAACTGCATAAAATAGAATTCTGTAACATATGCAAGTAGAACTACATGGAGCAATCAGGTTTTAATTTTCGTATGCATAGTCTTCTAGATACGTTTCAACTGAAATACAAAAAACCACCTCTAGTTCATTTTCTATCAAAGTCATGCTTGGTGTTACTATAAAGAAAGGATATATTATTTTCATTAGTGTTCTTGCGAAGAGCATTTAATGAAGGAGCTTCTTTTATGTTCTGTTCAATGCTGTTCATTGCCTTCAATTTAATCAAGTGGCTCATCAAACAAGACAGATAAGTAGAGTTTTTTTATTTATTCCTGACCTAGCAGGTGGCAAGTGTGGGAATCTAACTTACTTGTTTCATTGTTCCAGGGAGTTATAGAATGGATGAGTCATTAAAATTAAGAAACCAGAGCAGAAAGAGTTAAAGGGGAGAAAAAGCTTTTTTTCTCATCACTGAAAACAGCTGTCATTATATGAGCTACATAATTAAAACATCTTGGTGATTTCCTTGTTATTAAAGACAAGAGGCACAATGATTCCGGCTGCATGTGCAGCCTTTCAGGGACAGACTTTGTAGATGGTATATAGACAGCTTTAAAAAAGCTTGGAGTCTATCACAGTGTCCTCTGAGCTTGCCAATAATGCTAAGCACATATGTTGATGATGGCAGTACAAAAAACAGCAACTGGTCCTCTGTTGCATAACATGTTGAGGAATGATCACGCCTTTGCTGTTAAACATGTGACATACATTGTTGTAGCTGGATAGTTTAAAGGTGTGAACTGAAACTTGAAATGTTGTTAGGTAAATGTTGGGAGCTTTGCTGGTCCTGATTCTGATCTGTAGAATTTCTAGTATCCCCCAAGTTTCCCCATACCAGTTTGTCTAAAAATTATGTTCTCTATATAAATATATATTTTAAAAAATTGATCAAAAATACACAAGTAATCATAAAAGCCTTGGGTAGACTCCAGGACAGACATTCTTAGAGAGATCTGCTCCTCAATGTCCAGCTGCAAACAATATTTTCTATTGGTTATACTACAGCTTTATCAAGATGGGAGAACAATCATACTAGAATATAAGATAATCAGGTAATTGGGTTGTTGGGACCTGGAGGATATGAATTTGATCCCAAGGGTCTGAGAAGGAAAATAAATTGGAAATGTTTCAAGCCATTATTCAAGTGTTTACATGACACAGCAGTTTCTGAAACTTTCATAGACTGGAAGCTCTTCTGTATTTTTATAGGAGGGCTGTACATGTTAATGCCTAGAACACAAATTCTAAAAATTGGTGCCCAAGTAGGTGAAGATATTTGCCAACACAGATGTCTAAATAACCAACAGTAATTTTTATTCATGCGGTGTTTCTTTTTCACTAAGTCCCTTTTCACCTGCTACTTGTTCTGAAAACCTTTCCGAGACTTATATTTCTAGATACCTAAAAGAAGGATGTTTTATCAACTCGTTCAAAGGAGAGTAAGTCCTTTACGACATATGTGTGTTGTATTGTAATTCAGTAATGAACAGTTGAGAGCCCTGACATACAGTGTATACGTATCTTATTCATATAGTTGCATAGGTTTTATCAGGATTTATCCCACAGTCCTTTCTGAAGCAAAACTGTAGTGGTTTGAAATATAGCTTGGACAGAAGATTTAACAATGTAAATGTAATTACATGACCAAAAGCATTATTACACAGTATAAGGATACAGTGGTCATCAGTGACAGTTACCATCATCCCTCAATTATGCATTTCTGTGCTAGTGAATAACTTTACTCTCTTGAGCATTTGTATGGTAACTTAATAAGTACTGATTTTCTAGTGGTTCACATTGTGCTACTCATCCAGCATTCAAGAGAGACCCTTAGTATTCAATCATGTTAATTCCTGCTCCCTCACTATTTTTTTATGTTAAGCTGATATAAAGTTGATATCCTCCCTGTATGGTAATACATCTCCTTCTCCTTGAAATCTTTTAACTTCTGTAATGCCTTTCCCCCACCGTTTGAAGATAATTCATTACTTTCTGACTTAAAAAATCTAAGAACTGAAACAAGCTTATAGACTTTACCTTTGAGGTCTGATTCATTTCCCCTTTTATCCTTCCTTTTTTTTTTTTTAACGGCCTTTTCAGCAATATGGTAATCTTTCTAAAAGGATATTTTGGCCTTATAATCCTTTTCATATTCACATTCTTTTTGTAACTAGTGGACTAGTTCAGGTGAAAGTTTTTTTTGTATTACTAAAAAGCAAAATCAAAGTATTAATCTCAAAATCCTTACTATGTAAATTTAGCTTCAACAAAACACATACATTAAACCTGTTCAAGAAATCTTTTGGATTGCCTGTGTTTCTGTATTTAACTACTGCATAATTTATTGTCCTTAGAACTTAATTACATCACTTAATTACATCACACCTTAGTTTGGAGGGTGGGATTAGGGGTAGTAATCCCTAATTTACTATGCATCTTGTATATATTCCTGTTGTTACAGTTCTACCTGCTATTCCTCCCACATTTGGAACAGAAATAAGACATAGGAAATGGATTGTGTAACAAGTACCTCAGAGGTCTGCTTGAAACATGTTTTCCCTAACACAGGAGTAAAAGGAAGGACTCTATGACCTCCTGGAAATAGGAGGTTGTAATTTTTAGAACTGTTGTCTGTAACCATGCTGTTTATAAAATTCAGATAAAATGAGTGTCTAATGAACAGTTGTTACTGTCCAGTTTGTTTCTCACAAGTTTCACTAAAATTATTACAAAATGTGTCAGGTTTATTTAGTCATTAATTGAAAAGTGAAGGTAATGCTTGTATTTTAAAATCAAAGCATGCCCTACAGTTCCTTGGAAGCAAGGCAAAAGAGAAACATAACTTTGGGAATATTTCAAAGACTTCCCAAAATGAACTTTATATCTCACCTGTTTACATATTTATTTTCTAAGTATCTTAATCTTATTAGTTACTACAGGAAAATACTCTTTTCTATATCAGACCGCTTTTTAAAAATTGCTTCAATAGATACTGTCATATTACATTACCTTATATTTTGTCACTCACCATGAGTTTTGACAAATACTCTTAACTAACCAAAAAACCCACATCTTATTAACGAATAAGCATGATAGTTACAAATTTTTTGGATAATAATTCTGTATAAACAGGCAATTTGCTAGTATCAACCCCACCCCCACTGGTATTTACTAGTATAAACCCCACCGTGACACACATACTGGTATAACTCAATAGATAAACTGACTTTTAAATCCTTATGTAGATTCAGCTCCCAAAATTCATGAGAGGCTCGTTTCAGAAAGGGAAACAATATCAGGGGAATATATTTCCACACTTCATCTCACAGTGATAAGATAAACTAACATGTTGTGACTCATTCAGATTTTATTATTCTGTTCTATCTTGCACATTTCTGTCTATTTACTCTAAAGGTCACTGGAAAGCTTGCCCTGAAAATAGTTATTTTACTTGGCGAGGGTCACCATAGAAAGTACCTCCCAAAGACATTATCAAGGTTCTGTGGGTTGGAAATCTCCTCTGAGCTCATTAGTCTGTTACACAAATGGGGAAGATAATCGGCTGTAGTCTATCAGCTTTGCTGAGAGGAAGCAGAATAAGCTCTCACTTTTCTTTGCTAGCCAATGACACCAAGTAGTTTCACATGGACTCCACAGTAGAAGTATAATTCAGCACATTAATTATATCTCAACATAGAAAATTAGCTTACAGTCAGAGTGCCTAATATACCCGGAGCTCATACGATAATATATAGCCTTTTTTGTACTGTTACTGCTCTTTTCAGTAACACGGATTAATGTGCCATGAGTCAACAGTCATTGTGATATTCAAGGGAAGAAAATGTGTTTATATCCATTCTGTCTTTCTCTCCAACCCATTTATTACACATCCGACCCTGAAGATGTTTTTAATTAGTTGATAAGAATGGCAAATAATAAACTTCATGAACATTTCATTACAGTGTGTGTGAGTATGAATTGTTGCCAATTCATCAACCCCAAAGCACTTTAGTTCTGGAAAAGATTTATTTTATCTGTTCTAGATTTATGAGTACAATCTCATCTTTAAAATATTAGTAAACAAAAATAACTTTTGAATATAAATTTTAGCACTGGTGTTCTGCTATCTTAAGCTGGCCTTAAACATTATCCTAGGAAGTATTTTGTTCATTAGTAATTGAGTTAAAATTCTATCCATGTGATTTAGCTTGCTCTTGGCCTTTCTAATTCCTATACTGGTGATGCCTTGGACTCTTGTCTATATTGCACCTGAGATTCCATTAGTTAACATTTTTCTCCTTATCTGGTTCATTTACCAGTGCTGTAGACACTAGCTTGTGCCAAGTTTGTGATGAAAAACCAGACATCTGCACCAGCCTGAAAAGTGCGTCTCAGTGACATTTACAGTAGGAATTAGAAATAGGTGTAAACCCACAGAAGGACTTAAATACTGCCTAGAACAGATTAATAAATATGTTAATTCAAGAGAAATAGTCTGTTACAGCAAGGGACAATGCTGAAGGAAGCATTTTCTTTTAACTTGAATCTTTTAATATACAAGGGAGTTTTGTATATAGCAGAAACTTTTCTAAAGTATAATCCACCTTGTGTTATGCCCCGAACAGCAGACATTGGTATTATATCCCCCTTGATGGCACAGCAGAGGATGAGTTCAACAGAGACAATAAAGTTCTCCAACTCCTGTTGATGGCATGCCAAGAGAAAGGAGGGACTGTTTGCAGTCTTCATACACACACAGGATGTTACAAGGGAATTGTCCAGAAAAGAAGGAATTCTCCTCATTTTTAAGAGCTCCTAATTAATCTATTGCATATGTTCTTGTGCAGCATGTATAGAGTGCCAAGTCAATTATTCTCTGTAATGATGAATTCTAGGAACTCTCCTTAGACAATAAAGAAAAACCACTCAATTACAGCTACTAGAAGTTGCAGATACTGTGCAATTCATAATAATATTGCAAAGTAGAACAAAAAGGTAAAAGAAAGTTTATTAAAATAAGCAGCCTAAGCCAAACTCTCCTGGATGTACTGGCCCTTTAGCTTCACCCAGTTACCTTTCTGGTGAACCCAATAACTCCTGTGATAAACTTCTCTTTGGTTTGTTTTTTGTTTTCCTGGGAAGCAACATTTCCCAGCCTATTGGCTGTCATAGGCTTCTGACAGGACTTATGCTGTCAAATGGGAACACAATACTTTTCAGCAATAGATTAGAAAGCATGTGAACTTGCAACCTGGCACGTAAAACAACACTTAACCCCTTTCTGCAAAGCTATGAGAAGAACACTAGTCCTGGGAGCATAATAAAATTGAAATAGAAAAGGCATAGAGATCAACACTCTAAGGCTGCCTGAACAAATTTTTTTAAAAGAGAAAAGAGGTTGTCTGCTTTATGGAGTCAAGGATGATATTTCAAAATACAGAAAAGTATAAGGTAAAAACAAAGTCCTCACAAATGGTGATTTTAAAACACGGGATAAGCTGAGAGGATAAGGGATATGATCTACAGCTCTAATGAGGTGAAACCTAGAACACATCAAACTTCCCAAAGCAATCTACATGGACCACACAGGAGCCATACAGTGCTTCAGTTTGTTTGTGATCTGGATGGGGACTGTGACCTTGTAGAATGTCATGCTTATCCCTGTCTATAAGTTTAGATGCAGAAATATTTGCTCTGGACATAGAGCCAAGCCCTGCAGAACAATGAGATGGCACTTGCAAAAAGCAGGCTGTACAAAGCAAGCTACACATCCAGAGAAGCAAGGAGTGAGAAGATTGCTCTACACCTGTGCAGGCATGAAATCTATGCCTGGCAGTAATTAAACATGGCAGAAGTTCTGCACCACTACAGAACTGGGTGATGGTCTGTGCCACAGTCTGAAAGAATATTGCAACAGTGGCGGTACTTGGCAGGGAAGTAGTTGGGATTGTCTGACCACTGAGACTGACATTTCCATGCTTCTAAAGTTGTGATGAATGCTACCCTGATCCAAAACATTCTGGTTTTGCTGATATTTTAATTTACTTTTTTTTCTAAAATGTTCAGATAAGTTGTTGCTTGTAGAACTGCTCATGGAAATTTTCAGAATTTTCAGGTGTTTTGGGCATTTTGGGCCTTGGGGCTTTACAGAAAAGAAAGAAGATGGAAACCAACTCACAACATGATTTTATTTTCACTCCAGAAAACGTTGAAAACAGTCTTTAAACAAACAGACTACTTTTTTTTTCTGCATATACATTTAGGTGCACTTATACAAAACTCAGTTCTAAATAAAAACTCTATTTTTCCTTATAGTGTTTTCAAACCCTCCACACTATGGATAGGCAGAACTCCAGAACAGATGCTTCATCACCCCAGCCTAGATTATGCTGTGTTCCTCCCAGATGGTTTCTCAGCTCAGTTTTTGTAATGGCAAAGACTTTCTGACTTCTAACCAGACCTTTACAGTGTTTCTTCAGGCAGCAGGAAAAGTTAGCAGCACAAATATTTTCTGTCCTGTTATATGAAGAGCATCACAGTATTTTTCCATAAGGCAATAATCCTTTCACAATAAGGTAATTGTCTTCAAGTTTATTCACCAAGGAGCTGGGTTACTGCCTGACAAAGCACTAGTTTTATTGAATAAGCATGGTGTTTCCAAAATAACTTTCAAACATTCCCTGAAATAGCTTCACTAGAAATATAACCAATTCCTTTTTGATAGCCTTGCTGGTTTGACTGCTTATACAGCTGCTACTAATGCTACATCTACCTTTGAAATACCTTTCTAACATAATGCAATTTTTAAACATTTACAGTCTCATGATTTTCCTTGGGTGAATGGTACTTGCAAACCAGTTCTATGCCTCAGTCCTCTCTGTCTTTGTCTTTGAAAGTCATGTGCTTTTCAATTGCATCAGTGCAAGAGGCTGGGAGCAGAAAGGTCTGATGACTCCTTGCCCCTCTTTACTTTAGCAGTGCAAGTAGAAACTCTGTGGAAGCTATTCTCCCTGTTGCGCTGTGACACAACCAAGCTAAAAAGAGCAATAAAAAGATATCATGGGTCCTTTCTTCTCTAATCTCATTCATATGCCACTATAAGGGCAGGTGATGGCTTTCCCATTTACACCCTATACTCAGTTCTGGAGAATACCTCGCCATAATTTGTCACATCTGAAAGAATTGTTTCATACTAAGCCCACTGAGGCTGTTCATAGGCTTCTCTATCACTACATATCAGTGCTAGCACTGGCTTTTGTTCCAGTTAGCAATGCCCTTGTGAGCTATACTAAAAAATACTCTTCTAAGAGAATACTTTCTTCTGAGTAATTCTAAGTAACATACAAAATGTCTATTAACTGATGGTAAACACATAACAAGTGTTCTTGTACATAGCTGTTTGGATTAAAAGGTATTTTAAAGTCATCAGCATCAGTGCCCAGTAAATGCTTTTTTATGTTTGAATTAAAATATAGGTTAGAACAATGAATGGTTTTCTTAAGACAGCCGTGATCCTTCTGATTTGTGTGCAGTCCGTTTAATGACTCTCAGATATCTTCCTTTGTGTTAACAGCCTATAAGTTCAATTATACCAACATATTAATACGTTTTTCACTAAATTTTATAAACAGTTCTTTCAATGAAAATCCATCACAGATCACAAAAGAGTGAACAGGGATGTCTCAAAGTGCATTACCTCATCTGCATAACTGTTCATAGGTTACATATTAATGAGGTTATTGAAGGCTGGGGTAATGATTTTGAATACTAAACAGCAATGCATTGTGTACACTGCTATCCCATTCTTGTTAGCTGTGTCATTGACTATCAAAATGTAATCTGTGGTAGGTGAAGTTTCTGTAGCTTAAAAGACTTACTAGAGAAAAGAAAAACAAATAGAATCTCTAGTTTGACTAATTCTTTTGCTTAAAAGTAATCCTGTTGAGTACAGAATGTCACAAGGTACCTTAGCCTCAGTACAGTAAAACATACAAGTAAGATATTGATTCCTTCATGCAAAGAGACTAGCAGTCACTTACAAATCTGTTTGGTTAATAAGCAGTCACACTTTTGATTTTTTAGTATAACCAAAGTATAAGTTTTTGAAGTATAACTTATTGGACCAGCTGGTGCAGCTGGAAAAAAGGAATGAACTCTTGGCAGAGGTCTGAAATAGACTCAAACAATTCCAACCAAAGTACACTGGAACAAACACTTTCAACTGCATTTGGTTACGTAACCAGACAATTTTTGAGAGCAAGATAGTTATTAGAGGAGAATAGTAGCAAGAGAAGAGGTGATAAAGTCCTTGGCCTTGTGAGAAAGAGGCAGAAACAGGCACTTAGTCACTCTGAGACCAAAGCATTGTACGGCTTTTTTTCCCCAAAAAATCTATTTCCCCATCATTCTATTAAAGATATTATCTCCCTCTGGAAACTTACCTCACTTATATCCCTAGGCTATTACAGCTTCAGCAACACTACACTTCTGATTGATGGCTTAGTGCACAGAAGACGCATCTGTCATTTGCTCTTTGGCAGATATTAAAAACCAGTAAAGCTGCAGAAATACCCTTCTGAAGGTGGACACCAGATAAAACCTAATATAAATCAGAGCTCAGAACCTGAGATATTCCCAAGCATTATGATCTCCTACTGGAATAATCCTACTCTTCTTCAGCTTCAGGGAAAATAAAACATGCCCAGTTATAAAACAGGGAGTTAGTATTATCTCAGAACAAAATATGTTAACTAGCAGTTTTGGCATACATTGTATGAGTGTATGAAACTAGGCCCTAAAGCATTGAGTCAGTGAAGGAATTCATTACCTAAATCGGTTCTAAAGTAGAAAATAGATACATAAATCCAAACCTGAGATCCCAGATCCCTTTGCTTATGTTGCTTAACCCTGGAAGTCCTTTTCCAATCACTTTATTAGTCAGGGGTTTTATCAAGAAAGCAGGGCTTGCTTGTTTTGAACTCCCTTCTGCTAGAATGGGAGCTGAACCTGGAATTTCCATTTCTAGGTGAGTGTTCCTGTCACTAGGCCACTGTGTAAATTAGATTACCACTATCATAGGCTTTATATCCCTACCTGCAGGGTAAGTTCCCTACCTGCAGTTGTCTCTCAGACAATGTCATCTCCTACTAAAGCCCTAGAAGAAGACAGCATTTTAGATGCATTCCTGAACTTGACATTTCTTTATGCTTTGATCTAAGCCATTGCTAATTAGTGCTATGAAATCTTACCCTCTTACTCTCCCCTTATAAATTACCTTTAATTGGCACAATCCTCTGTTCATCTGAAGACCTACAGAAGATTACCAGTCTATAAAAAGTAGCATGCTTTATTCTTTCGGTACATATTTTAAAATAGAGCTTCTGTAATAAAGGTTAAAGGGGTTTTTTAAGCCTTTAGAGATACTAATTGCAGACTCAATGCTTTGCTCATTCAAGTCAGCAAGTTCCTATTGATTTTAGTACAGCCCAAGAATAATATGGTAACTCAACTATCTACATTTCCAGTATTGGTATAGATTTTGAATATGATGTTAGCAGCAGAGAAGAAAGAATAGTTCGCTAATGCGAGAGGTTTAGGTTACATTTCTATTAATTAGGCTTCCATTTGTCCCATTGAAGACCTCACCAAAAATCTATGCATGGGCTTAGGGGACTTAAATGTAAGTTATGGCCACTTTTATTCATGTCCCTTGGACAGTGTGCAAACACAGAAGAACTCGGAGATAGAACTATATGAAGAAAAGAAGGATTTAAGTAAACACCACAAATAACTAAGCAGAAATAGAACTATGCTGAGAAATTTCAGGAGTAGGTGGGATATTACATTATTTTGCTAGATGCAATATTACAAGCCATAGAACTCTCTCCAGTTTACCCCCATATTGTGCCAAAGGCACATTATTCAAAAGGTATCCAGCTTTGACTTCCTGAGAATCTCCCCATCTCTTAATGCTTGGTTCTAAAGACAATTTGTATTTCCCAAAAACATTGCAAGCAAACAAGAACAGGAACAACAAAAACACATCAAAGATGTAGGGTTTTTATTTCCTGTTAATGCACCTATATATCTCAGTATGAATCTCTCCCTTTCTATTTAAACCTTCAAAAGTTTCAGATTCTCAGTTATGAAGCAGCTGAGCTCTACAGAAACCAGACGAATATTGGAATTCCTTTCAGCTGGTGTTGATTCTGTAGATTATTCCAGACTAGTGATATCTGATACAGTCAATCAGTCAAGCTGCTTGAGCAATCTGCTCCACTCCATCAGTGCCATATTTTGTCTATTCCACTGTCATCACTGAAGGCATTTGTCTTCTTCTCAGTGCAGCCCAAAATTATAATGACTATCATGATTCATTTTAAAAATACTTACATATTTTGTACAGTTTGAGTACATATGTCAGTCCTGAATATTTAATAATGTGATAGACATCATCTAATTGAAGGGTTTATGATAAGCTATAAGCAAGTTTTACTTCAGCCATTTTCCATGCAGATTCATACAACAAACTTCAAACTATACACAAGCATATATGGAAATTTGTAAATAGAACACATTTAGTAAACATAACAAAGTCTGTTCTGAATTCCTTATATTCCTAGACATTTCTGTACTGTGGTCAAATTAAGAATGAGAGGTGTATTTAATCTATCTGTCTTCATCTATCCGACATACACTGCAGAGAGGAATAAAATTTTTCTTACATCCTGCCCCTATGATGGTACTCAGCTTTCTATTATACAGTTGGTGAAGGAGTACTTAGGAAATGAAGATTAGAAATCTGATGAGTAACCTAGTTCAATAAGAAACTTTATCCTGAAGAAGAACAGTTGATACAGGCTTTTCACTTTAAAACATCATATCCCCCAAATAGTTTGACTTATGTATAGTAAAACTGTGACCTTCAAATAACACAGGAAATCTGATAACATAGAAGAGCAGGTAACAGTGCATAATTAAGTTCATAACCTTGTGTTCATGTACTGATTTCATGTAGCTTAAGGAATAAAATGAGTGAGAATGCAGAAACCTTTTCTTGTGATTTCAAAAAATAGCTTCTATCCATACAAACTTCACAGAAAAGCTGTGTAGCGCAAATAGCAATGCATTCCTTTTTTTTTCTCAGTCCTTTCCAATTACTTCATATAAGTAACGACTTTAAGTTGGGCCTTAGTTCATATATTAAGAATTAAAATCTTAAAATACAAATTTTAAAATACTAAAATTTAATGTGAAGCATTTACTTACTGAATGTTCTGTTGTTCAAGAATTATTAGACCTGCCTTAATAAATAACTAATAAACAGAATAAAATTTAAACCAATCTTTTAAATGTGTTACTGAGTAGACTGAATAATTTTCTAAAGGAAGGTCTTACAGCTGTTCATAGGAGAAAATTTGCTTGTCAATTCTGTTTTTCATAAATCTGACATAAAATCTATATGATACATTCCAGCATTACTAACTGCAGCTTTGCTGATTAGGAATTACTATCTACTATTTCCATAAATTACACATCATTAACAGTGACAGGCAGGGACAAGGAGCTGCTCTGTTACAGCACAGGTCTCACCTAGGTCTTGTACTGTAAGCCAGTAAAGAACTTACTTTATAAGAAGCTGTATGGCCTTCGATCTCTCTGACATCAAGAGTCTAAATAAATGATAATTCATAATTGCCACATCCAAATTTTCAGAAGAGGTGCTAAGGTGAGGGTAATTTAGAGATGCACCACACTATTAAAAAAAAAGACTTTTTGTAATATATGCCTAAACTCCATTTCACCCATCCAAGAAATCCTATTGATGACCTTGGATCCAGTAAGATGAGTATAATAGAACCAAGTCCTATATTTTGCATCAAATAAACCATTTGCATTTACTTTAAAATGAAGCAGATGAAATTAGTAAGGATGGTGTGTCATAACATGTATTTGTAGAATTAACCTACTCATTCGACATCGCTTATCATCTATTACATGTTATAGACTTATAGCCCAAACTACCCAAATACAGCTCATTTTGACTAAGCATAATAAAACCTGATATATACAAACTAACTCATATCTACCCCTTTCCCTAACACGTGGAACTGCGGAACTCATGACAGAACTGGACATAATCACAGTCTTAAGTATTCTGCAAGGTTGCTCTAATGTGTAAAAGATTCCTCTGAAAGGAGATGCAATGTCCTCCTACAGCTCTTTCTCTGAAACAGGGAGAAGACGTTGGTCTCTGTATTTTCTGTAAAACTCAGTTCTGTTACTGACATTGTGTGTTACGTTCACCCCTACTAAATCAAATTAATTAGAGAATTTATATGAAAAGCACTGAGTTTAATGCAACTTGTAATACATATCAAAGTCAAAACGGTTATTGAACTAAAACAGATCTTTGGTGTCTGAAAGATTCATGGATTTAAAGTTTTAAGTTGCTTAGAAGTTCTTAGAAGAACAGATAAAAGTTATGGGAATTGCATTCCTGGATATTGCTGAATAAATGAAGACTAAGTGTCACTTTGAGAATTCAGTCTTCTGTTTGGACTTTATAGCATTTTACATTTACCTTCTACTCACTGTTGTAAAAGGGCAAACAACAAACTCTTTTATTCCCCTTGGACCATTTCATCAGTGTAATTTACTTCTCTTGTATCTTAACTAAAACTGAAATATAATTTCTTTCTATTTCTAACTAATTTGGCAAGAATGCCTCTGCAAAGATATAATTAATATATGAAGGTCATGTTCTTTCCTATGGTACTGAATTATATGGGCTTAATTTTAGAATTGTATTTTTGAACTGTATGTTCAAATAAGTAAACAAATCTGGAACCTGGAAAGGTACTACTGCACTTGTAACATTAAAAATATGAGCTTTATCAGTGATTTGTAGAGGTAAACAATGCAGGATGAACATAGCTGTAATTCATGGTTCTTTCGTTTGCTCTTTTTTCTTCTTTTACTGCTTCCAGTTTTGAATGGGATCAATAGTTTTCTAGTTTAATTTCTAAACTTGTCCATGTAATAAACAGATAAATATGTACTTTTGTTTCTTACTTTCCAATTTATAAAGGGAAAATATAATAATAGTATACATAAAAATATTTAAAAATCACTACAGTTTTAATTAATTGTGAGAACTTAATAGATCATGATGCAGCTGGCTTTCTCTGAAGACACCACAAAAACATTTCCTTCACTAACTGTGAAGGATTTAATGGTTTCCTATGACATGGTCAGACATTGGGACATCATTATCTAGAAAAGGTCACAGACAATTTTTCTGACTTGTAAAACGTGAAAATACTGTGACAGCTGGGAATACAATTTTCCTGCTATAATTTTTGAATACTGGATGTTAAAAGCTATTTGTTGTGCAAGGCACAATAGCTGCTTTCAATGAAGTAGCACATAACTGATCTTAACCTTACAAACTAGCATGAACACCGAAAATGTAGGTGTTTACTTGACTCTGGAGAGTGATAAACTAACAATTAAATGTTAATTATGTCGTATCACACTGCGTGTGACTCAAAATAATGCATATAGTGCACTAAATACCTTCTGAACTACTCTGTCTAGATCTGACCTTAACTTCTAATGAATTTCTGATTAATATACGGCACTCTAAGTATACCCATGCAACAGAATATTCATCCATATTCTATTCAAATAACCTTTGAATTTCTTAATAGATCTTCTCGATGTGGAATCTTTCCAACTAACAGATCTATAAACTTACAGAGCTGAAACAAGTGCTGTTAACACAAGCATTTGAACAGCCATGATTAATGGCATGGCCAGGAAATGCAAGCCAGAAGAGATATATTAGTTAAACAATTGTAGCCATTTTTTGTAATAGAGCTAAACCTGTGGATGAGTCAGCAACATAGCTTAATTTTCAATTACTTTTACTATTTATGCCTGCCACTGAAGACCCTTTTTTAGACATCTAGCGAAGGTACAAGCTAACTTTTGTATGCGTACACAACATTTTAGACCTTTGAACACTCTAGGCGTAACTGCACTATGTTATCTTCAGTGCTGAAGAATCACCTCATACAAGGTAAAAAGCAGCAGATTCTGTAAGTGGAAAGCTCACTGAAATTAGTAAGATCTTTCCATTAATGACAATGAGCTGGATCAGTTTCTAGGGACCTGATTCTGCAACACCAGGCACTTTCTGTAGCTCATCATTTGCACTTGTCCAGAACTTGTACAAATAAGAATGGCAGCTTGTTCTGTTTGTGGTTAGATTGCTTAAGATCAAAGGCCGTGTAGATCATTGCTGCTGTGATGCATCTGAGATGTTGTTATGATTCTGGTAGTAACAACAGAATTGTGTTCAGTTTTATCAAACTTCTTCATTTCCCTCAAAACCATAATCTCTATATATACTTTTAGTAGGAAAACATTTAGAGCATTTAGGTAGAGCGATTAAGACATACAGCTTATGTGTGATTATTTCCACAGTTCCAGTCATGGACTAGTTGTCTGTACTCAGAATACTTTATGCTGACCATGTTCTTGAAAAAGGCCAGCATATCTAATATTGAAAACATCTCTGTAGCAAATACGTTAATAGTACTAAAAATACTGAAAATAAAAATCTAATTTGTCTGTGAGGAATGTCCCAATAAATTCCTACTGTTTTCCACATGCTCATTCTTGACTTTTGAGAATTTGAACACATCCTCCTTCAGTTTTCCACAGTACAGCGTAGGCATATTCCCAATACATGTAGCTGAATGGACATAAGCATTCCCCAAACTATACTGGTCAGCTGTTTATTTGGGTTTTTTCTTTTTCTCCCCAGTTAATTAAATTTGTTTACAGGTATCACCTAAACAAAAGTTAGACCATGCAGATAACAAATGCCCCCATTCTCTGCTGTCAAGACATACTATATTTCATACGATTTAAAGAATTTTGGCTAAAAAGTATAACACATCATAGCAGTCATAAATAAAGCAAGATTTTTCACAGTGCTTTTGTTTCATCACCTTCTTAATAGTTCAAGAATTTCTCCCAATTTGAAGCAAAAAAATAAAAAAAAGTCATGTAGAAATTCCAGTTTCCACTTAGCTCTACTAAATTAACTTTGTTCCAGATGACTGAAGGATGTTTTTTTCTTGCAGATGTTTCATTCATCAGAATAGACTTAGATGAGCTGCCTTAAATATAACCATTTTGTTTATTCTGATTTTGGAAAAGAGTGAACAAATGAGCTTTAAAGTAATGTTTGCCACGCCTTGGGGAACAAGTGAGTTCCCTGTTTCAAGAAACATATCTGCTTTACATATATTTCTTTTTCGTTTTTCTCTGTGAAGCTTCTGGTTTCTGTATTTTCAAATAATTATTTGTGAATTCATCCACAACTACTGCTCAAATCAGGGGAAGATTTATTTAAACCCTGAACAATACTTTGCCAAATTAAAGGTATGAATTTTGAGAAGATGTATTTAAAATGCACTTTCAGGCAGAAATGTTTATTACTTTAGCTGATGGCACTGAAACTGGAATTATGGACAAGATGAAAACTAACTACAGGCTGTTTTTTGAAGACAAAATGCAAAAAGAAATTCTTTTTGTTCAAGGAAAATACAGATAATCTGAAAAGAAGTTGTGCAGTACATAAATATTAGGTGCATATAAAACACATACTTTTCCTATCCTGCTCAGTGTCATTGCTGGCACTTATTTTTCCAGCTTGGAACACCAGTAGTTCTGATTCCTTTGAAACTGATGAAGCCTGCTGTTTCTTCCCATTTTTACGTATCACTCAGTGCAGTAATCACTGTGTTTCAGAGGGGGAATAAGCTAATATGAAATTAGAGAACTCTCTTAAGAAATTCTTTATTTTGGTATAGCAATAAGATCCTTCATGCTGCTTCATTGGGCATATCTATGATAGAAAGTTAAATATAAAGACTTTTTTACCCCATCATTTCTCAATATAGGCTTCTTTCTATGCATTCCACATTCATGAAGTCTGATGACAGGTATTTAAATAGAGAAAGCATTTTTGAATGAGGTTTCTTCTACAGACTAGAAATATGTCAGCACTTTTGTCAATTTAATTTAGATTATTAAAGATATGAAGTGTAAATGTGACCCACAAGCCAATAGGTTTTCTGAGGGAGCCTCATAACAGATAAGAAGGGGTCAGTAGCCATCTTGCAGAAAAAAGGTGAATGTAATTCCCATCCTTCCTAGGGCAAAGATTCCAGGGAAAAGTTTAATTTCCAAAAGCTTTTTATGTATTTTGCCTTGCAGCAGTGTTGATCAACCATATAAATTTTCCACTGGTTAGGCTGGACACCCTAGCTCTAACAGTCAGATTGCTGATTTAATGAGGCTGAGGCCTTGCAGGTGAGATACTTGATTTAGAAGTATCATGTCTCCCACCTTTAAGGCAAGTGCTGTACATAGAAGTCGTTTTCTTGATCCTGTGTGTATAGTGAGGAAAGAGCACAAAGGAGTCCACTGCCAGGCAAAATTTAAGACACTTTCTGCCTGCAACTTTTCTCTGGGAGTTATTGTAATTGGCTTCTTGCTTGGAGTGTTAGTCCTGGACCCTCTAAACATTTAACATTCCCTAAGCACTGCGCTGTCGATGAATTCAGGGACTATAGATTCTGTTTTATTCAGTCTTTATTGATTGGCACTGAAACACTTTACTTTTGATTGCAACATGAATTACAATGCTTAATTTATCCTAAGAATGGTCTTGCGAGCTAAGGAGAGAAGTGCTAGTTTCTGTTTTACAGATGGGAACTGAATTGGAGTACATACAAAGTCCAGCTCTTCAGATGTACTTGAGGGAATTAATCCACCATGTATGTACTGAAGATCAGCCTAGGCTGCCACCCTAGGCCATAGGCATCTTGTTCTCATGCAGCATTGAAAGTTTTGCTAGTTGGTATTTGCAAAAATCGGTGAATAGCAAGCCACATGCAATGCTACAGAAGTCTGTCAGGACGTCTCCTGTATGGCAATTGACAAAAATAGTGGAAGTTAGTTCTCCAAATCAAGCAGAGCTTGGCTTTGAAGGTAAATCCCATATATCATAGCCATAATAGCTGTTCAGGGAATAGCACACCTGCTCTGGCTTCACACACAGTAGAGACAAGTACAGACGCAGAAGACCAGGATGGTACACAGATGGAAGCTCCTGACTGGCCATAAGCAGATGCCTTCCTCTCTCCAGTCAGCCTCTTAAATCCGCCCAATTCTTTTCTTTTTAATGACTGCTTAGCTAACTTACACTGTTCCCTATCAGCCTGAAGGGTATGCTTCCCTTTGGTGGAGCATTAACTATGAATTACATGGAACGTAGGCATTCAACTTGGGATGGAGGATTCCAGGAGACTGTTTTCCTTTCCCTTCTGCCATTGCTCTTCCTTCAGTTCTCAGCAATAAAAACAGTAACAAAAGCTTCCTGGATCTGAATCTTTTCTACTTTAGATACAAAGACCATCTATATTTTTTAGCACACAAAATGATAGGAAGTGAGAAAGAGGAGGTAAAGGGAAGCAATGGCCTTGTGCATGTATATTTTCTTCAAAGGTTTGTAAAATTTGAGTTAGCTTGTGCCTTTTCAGAGATGCTGGGATTTCTGTGCATATTTGTAAAGGTATCTAATGGCCAAAATGAGTACAAACAGAATTTTTTAAAAAATGCTCCTTATTCTGATAAAAAAAATCCTGCTCTAATCGTGGCATTCTCACTAATTTCAGAATCAGCCAGTCTATGTAAAATATATGCTGAGACACATATAATACAGGTTAGCAGGTTATAGGTCTGGTTAGTTCTCTGTATTTTTAATGTCTATGTTTCCAAAGAAACCTGAAAGATGCCAACACACTTGAAAGACTTGTTGACCTTCTAGGTAGCAAAAGTCCTGCGAAGCATACAAGACAAATTGACGTTACAGAACGACCAGGACCAAATTATTGGGTTAACCTAATGCAAATGCTTTAAAGTTCACTAATTAGATTCTGAACTTAGCCAAACACCTGTTCATAGAATAATCTTTCCTGTCTCTTTCGATATAGTGACTACATTCACTGCAATAAGCAGAACTTAAACTTCTCTGATCAGTTTTCAGTTAGTAATGTGTTAAAAGAATAAAATTATTAATCCTATTTGATTTGTTAAATTCAATATTATGTCACTTGGGGGAAAAAAGCAATAAGGAAACAAAGTAACTTATCTGAAGAACTGTGCATTCAGAAATAAAATTTATTGTTTTAACTGGTATGATTTTAAAGCAAAACAGTTTGTATGCATAATAGGGTAAATAGACCTTACTTGTTCCAAACAACATATTGACATCTTAGAATTTGTAGTCTAGTTCTAAAAGAGATACTGTTTCTAACATTTTCTCCAACACATTATTATTTCTGTGGTGAAAGCAATTTTCATCATTTATTGCGCCTCAGATATCCACCATGAGGTTATTTGATCTAGAAGAAGCTACACTAATTTACATCTTGCAATCAGCACTCTGAAGTACTGACTTTGAATGACATTTTCTTCAACTCCTTTCAGACAAGACAAACACTGGCGCTATTAGATGAAGACTTAGTACATTGCCTAAGAGTAAGTCTTAGGTCCATAGGTCATTCAGCAATTCTGCTGTTGCAAATTATGATATCTCTTGTATTAGACGAATTCTTTGCTTGTCAGAAATTATTCTTGTCACTGGGCTAAGATGCAGTTTGGAATGAAAGTGATAGTGTAACATATGGCCTTTGCTGTAGGATGGCAGACACATATTCACTCACTCAGAGGCTATTAATCAGCTCTTGATGCAGTGCCCTTAACTTGCTAACCTCACTTCTGCATTTTGCAGTAGAAAAACCACTCAACCAAAGTCTTTAAAGAAAGCTGTGCTTTGTATTGTACATTTCATGGAAGCAGACTATCCTACAGTTTCTAATTTCAGCTTTTTTTGGGGGGCTAACCATCATCTGGTGACCACAACAATATATTACTACAGCAAAAGTTATGATATCATGGGTGGATAATTTGGTGAATTTTGCATAATGAACTTTTATAAAAACAGTTTTGGTAGATATATTCTGCATAAGGAACAGGAACAAACAATACGCAGTACATATTTTCCTTCTATCTTGCTATTTCTCTTTTTAGTTAGTTGTTCGGTATAGTTTATTAAAGATCTTAGAAGGGCATTTCAGCAGATGGAGCTATTTCTTGGACATAGATATTCTATGTCGGTATACAAAATAAATATATATTGCAAATGTATTAAAATAAATTATTCCAAGCCAATGTTTTTACTTCATTTGTTTGAAAGCCAGAGCTAGGGGAGAAGGAAGGATTTATCAGTTGCTGCATTTATGCATATCTAGGAGCTGACTAAATGATGCAGCAAGATAGGAGGAGAGGATACCATTTAACATTAATCTCACAGAAATATGCTTAACTGTTATGAAGTGGTGGGTAGCTGATGGTCTGGAACAGGCAACAGCACAGTGATACCAAGACGCTCACTCCTTCTGTCTGGGTGTAAACTTGCTAGTAAAAGGTAGCAGTCCCCACCAGTTTCACCCCAGTTCTCCTGATCAAAAAAAAAAAAAGGCAGGCTCAGCTCTTATGGTTTATTGACCTGCAATAAATAAGCACAATGTTGCCTGACTAGTACCCCATGACAGCCCTGGCCATAAGATTTGCACTATCCGGCTGTCCTTCTTCACTTCCTTGTACCTTCCTTTCTCAGCCCTGGTCTTCTCCCAAGTAAACAACCTATCTCTAAGTACTTTACCCTATTGGTCCCAGATTTATGACATCCATACCCACATATGGCATTATGATGTAACGTAAGGCATATATGGTATTACTGCTATGGCTACATAGGTGGTGTCGGCCTTACAAGACTGTGCTCCCCTAAAGATTCCTAGTACTCCCCTCCAACAGCCTGTGGAGTTTAGCTGTTACGCACATAATTCCTTCACTGTCTTTGAGATCCAGTTGCCTTTACTCAAGTTATCTATAACTTTTGTCAGCAATTTCTCATGTCATGTCTAGTAATTTTCCACAGTTAGCTTAACCTCAAGCCAGGGTACAGTTAATAGCCCACTCATTTGGCTGTGGCTCTAACATTAACCCCAGAGATCAAGAAGGTACCTTTCCCAGTGAAGATTCACTATCAAAGTATTTCCTCAAATGAGGTGCAAAAACCAGTCCTTTTCCTTAAAATGGTGGAATAGGGAAAGATGCGGCAGCAGCACTCCAGTAATACAGTGATTGCTATATCTTCTCAGCACACAGAAGTTTTGCCCAAAGACACTTAACCATGCAAGATCCATCTTCCTCAGTCATGCTTTCACTACAAAACTGTGTGGTATTCTGCTGTCCTTAATATTTTCTGTTGAGTCACTTGACTTTTTATAAATGGTACTTAAACTTTCATTGGAGCAATTACTGGAGCCCAAGTCTCCCGAATGGGTAAATGAGCTAACACTGAGGGCTTTTTTTTCTCTTTCTTTTCAAGGCAAAATATAACTTGTGAATCTCCATGGAGTTTGCTGTGAACAAAGCACCTTGTCAGTCAGTATTTTCAGGTCTTTTTATGGACCTTCTAACAGGGCCAGTGAAGCACTGATACAAGTACCTTTAGGAAGCATGACATGGTAAATAGAGTATTTTAGCAGCAGAAAGACATTTTGCAGTAAGAGGAAGCTATATTTCTCATTATTGGGTGGTTATATAATTAAAAGCTGCAGCACAGAAAGGGTTTACACTGGATTAAAGGTGAAAAGACAAGTGTTGTTGAAGATGTTCAGAATACTTATGGAACTTCAGACATTTTCTAATTCAAACTTTTTTTCTTCTTCGTCTTAAATATTTCACTTTAAGATCCTCAGTTGACAGTAATTAGGCTTCTCAGGTTAATTAATCTCAGAAACTTCAGTAGCATAATCCAGATGACCATAGGGGTTGACCCAAGCTTAATCAACTCCATTGTCAAGTTGCTCTAGCATGACACACAATAAACTGTAAACACTACATACTTTCATTTGCTGAGTTATGATTTGATTCATCATTTACATATATTTATATGTAAATCACCTATGAACAGCATTTTATCTTTTTAATGATATTACATTATGGAAGGTAGGTTTAGAATGCAGTAATTATTTGCATACCTTTTTGAAGAGAAGCACTAATGATGCCTTACAGAAAACTTTAAAAAAGTCAATTACATGTTTCTTTGTGTTTCTTTTCCCTTATTCTTTTTCTAAGCCAGTTAATCTTTCTTTCCTACACTGTACATAGCTTTCTGAAATTTCAATTCTTTACCACTCTATTCTCCCCACAAGATACCAATTATGATGAAATAAAGAACTGTTTATTTTAAAATTAAATATTGACATGAATGAAATCATACATCACTGACTTAAATCCAGTGTACCAGTGATAAAGGACTAAGCAATATTCCTTAAATAACTGGATCGTTTCCTGCATCACCTCTGTTACTTCATTTTTGGCTTTATGTATTTGTATATATTTAGTTATATAAACATAACGAGAATGCTCTTCTCATCCTGAAGATAAAAGGTGAATGTTGGTCTAGAGAGTTGATTGCATTAACTCACCAGCATTGCAAGAAAAAATAATTGCAGGTACAAACTTAAGAACAAAATGTATCAAAATGTAAGAAAATAAGATCCTGATTTCAAATGCATTTATAGTGATAAAGACTATGCAAAGAGAAATACAGGTATGTTGTATAACAGCCATGTGCTATTTGCTCAAACTTACATAGTAAAAACCTCTGAAAACTATAGACTAGCTGGCCCTACATTTTACTAGAAGCATGCCAAAAAGTAAATTTCAAGTTTTTCCTTGCATGTAACTATTTGTTTTAGCTATCTGTACGTGAATTACTGAAACAAGACAGAGAATATAAATTACTAATAGGGAGGATCTACAGTTATTATAGTTTACTAAAGTTCATATGAGAAAGTGAAGGGTATGATAAGATAGAAGATTTAGATAACCACGAAGAGTAGATGAAAACACCTGGCTGAATGCACACAGACTTCACGGAGGTTAATATTATACCTCTTTTCATGGCATATATACCTCCTGAATATTCAAACACAGCAGAGGCAACAGAAAATAAATAAATAATGAGCCTAAGATGAGTGAAGAGAGAAAAACTTTCTGTGACACTGACCTTTGCCTCTGGAAAAATGTATACTGCACACAGTCCTTTGGACTAGTTCTCCCACTTAGTTTCTCACCAACTGAAAAAGAAATTGAAAAAAAATCTGTTCAAATGCATCTTGAGCTTCTTTCTGCAGGAGGGAAAAAATCCTAAACCATTGTGAGCTTATACTAAGATGAGATATAGAAAGAAGTAAAATAAACAAAGTAAATGAGAATAACGTGGCTGTGGTATTCACCAAGTTCAATTCATTCACTGAAAAAGTCTGTTGAGTAATTGGCTGAAAACCAAATAATGATTTAGATTCTTGAAGTGCAATGCATGCAGGTCATCTGATATATCGTTTTCTATGGAAATCTGATACCTTCTATAGGACATTATTACATAAATTATCTAATAAATGTCATATGAGAGATGTGTTATCCAATTTTAAAAAAAAACTGTGCACTTGCTTACAAAGGGAATATCAAAATTAAAATAGACTATTAGAAAATAATAATTCATATTTTAGTAATGGAGACCATTTTTGCAAATCTTCAGCAATGGCAATAAGAAACATTAATCAAAATTATTTTTTCTTTCTATTTTTAAGTGTCTCTTATGTATATCACAATTATATCAAAAATGGGTGCAGTACCCATGCTGCTTGAAAGAAGCCGCCTTCAAAGTTCATGATCATGTTTAGGCTTCTGAACTGCAGAGAGCTATGGCATTGTGAAGACTATAAGTTTATTTGAAATCATTTAATACACTTCAACTGCCACTCTCATAAATCCCATTGAGGAGAAAAGCTATAAAAGACAGCGCCCAGAACTGGCAGAAATGGTGGGATAAAGATACAAATAATGTCACACCTCTGTGATCGATTTTGCTTAGACATAGAGGCAACCTGTTGTTCAACAGAGCTGTTTTAAAGATTGTCCTACTAAGAACAGTTACAAGATGAATTTGAAAGGGTCAGTAAACAGTGATGTAAACATTAGGAGTAAGATGTTTCACTCTGGTTCAAATGAGGAAAAAAAACTTTAAAAAGTCAGTCCCACTAAATTCACACATTTTGGAACATGCAAAGGAGATGCTGAATCACGACTGAGAACCTCAGACCGTATACAAGGATTGTCTGCTACATCTAGTGCTCACTATATGAGAAAGCAACCAATACACTGAAGTGTTAATCCTTTTTGTATGGTTAGATTACACAGAGCCATAACCTAAAATCCCACTGGAAAAGTGTGACGTGGACTTCCTATAGTGCAAGGATACCTCCCACCAGCAGACACAGCCCAGCCAGGCTCCAAACAAAGGCTACTTTGGAAAAACATCCCCCCCAGGTTTATGGCTAAGCATGATGTCATATGGCATGGAATTTCCCTTTGATGATTTTGGGTCAGCTGTCCGGGTTGTGACCCCTGCCAGCCTCTTGCTCTCCCCAGGCTACTCGCTGAGAGCACAGCGTGAGAAACAGAGAGGGCTTTGACACTATGTAAGCACAGCTCAGCAACAGTTAAAACACTGATGTATTACCAACACTGTTTTGGTCACATATCTAATAAGGGCTGCTATGGAGAAAAATAACAACGCAACCAGACCTAGTACACTGGGATATGATCTGTTATATGGGTGTAGCAGAACCTGCTGCTGCTTTTGTGTGCTATGGTGATCAGTGGTGAGATAAAACCGAAAGATTAATGTCCCATTACAGCCAACACAGTTAACTTCAGTAACTGTGGTAGGCAAAATAAAGTCAGTGTTTCAAAAATAAAAAAGAAAAATCATTGTACATTGCAGGAGAACAATTTTATGCTTATATTCTCCAATGATAAAAACTAAGATTTTTTGCAGCATATTGCATGAAAATATTTCTGAAGGGAAGAAATTCTATATAGAAACTATGGTGTCTGGTGTCTGTTGAAGGAATAAAAAAATTACAAGATTATATGAATTGCTGTAAAAATAAAAAACGCATTTTCAATGTTCTAATGAGTTGGAGCTGGTATTTCAGGTGCTCAAAACCACAGTTCTTTTGCATCTGCAGTGCTTTCCTTGTGAAGTTAACATCCTTCTATCTAATTAACTTGCTCTGTATTTTGGATGTTATGTATCACCTTTTCGTGGTTGAGGTTAAAAGTAAATCTGTATCTCTGTGACAAAAAATAGAACATTCATCAGATCCATATATAAACAATGCTGGCCTATTTGCTATATTTAATTTTTTAAACGAAAAATAATAAAACTCATTCATTTCCCATATATTATCATAGGGGTTTTGTTTGGGTTTTTTTTGGTCTCATAAAAATCAGATACAGCTTCTTCACAGGATAATGAAAAATCTGTTTGTCATAATGATGAAAATAAGTGTGCATCTGGAGAGAGAGCTAAAATACAGTTGATATTCTTCTGTCTTATTTGTTCAGTGTAGTTTAACTCCTGACTAACCCATCGGGAAAAAAAAACCCTTCACAATACCAGCACAGATGAAAAGATATGATTTATCTTCCTACTGATATTTATACAGTGAAGGCAGTTTTACAGAAAATTGTATGAGAAAGATGACACTTCAAGAAAATCAATCACTTACATTGCTACAAGAAATATGATCTCTCAAATACTTGCAATAAAACCTCATTGGGAGACATTGCTTTCACATTACAAACTTTCAGTTCTAGGTAGTGATTGACACTAAAGATATTAATTACAGTTGAGAAGATGACATTTTCTGTTATCGATTGAAATTAGAAACAGTGAAATGAATTCACTGTTATGGTGCTATTTGATTTCTGCATAACTAAAAGATAAGAAAACATGTTAGAACATTAAAGGATAAGAATTAAAAATTATTCTTTTCTGTCAGCTTAAAGAAATGTTCTGAAAAAATAATGAAGATTAATTTCAAAACAGAATAGACTACTACGCATAAGTGGAAATAATCAATTTTGCAATCAGAGTATAAAAAAGCTGAATTGGTCACAGTTTTTAGAAAAGGACGAGGAGATTAGAGTGTTCTAGTGTTTGTCAATCCACATAGTAAATAAGTTTTTCTTATGTTCAGACAGAATTTCCTGTATTTCAGCTTGACTGGCCACAAAGTCCAGGTAGTCGAACCCCTCTGCTCAAGCTGAATCACCTACAGCAGGGTGCTCAGGGCCATGCCCGGTTGGGTTTGGAATATCTCCAAGGATGGAGACAACACAGCCTCTCTGGGCAACTTGTGCTAGTGTTCAACCACTGTTATAACAAGGGAAGATTTTCTTATGTTCGGATAGAATTCCCTCTGTTTCAACTTGTACCCAATTCCTCTTGTGCCGCTGAGCACCACTGAGGAGAGCCTAGCTCCATCTTCACCCTCCCAGCAGGCATTTATGCACGTTAATAAGATCCCCCCTGAGCACTGTCTTCTCCAGGCTGAACAGTCTCACCTCTCTCAGCCTCTTTTCATGTGAAAGATACTCCAGTCCCTTGATCATCTCTGTGGTTCTTCACTGGACTTGCTTCACTATGTCCATGTCTCTCTTGTACCGGGGAGCCCCAGACTGGACACAGCACTCCAGGTGTGTCCCACCAAGGCTGAATAGAGGGGAAGGATCACCTCCCTCCACCTAATGCTGCCCAGGAGTCTGTTGACCTTCTTTGCAATACGGGCACAGCGCAGACCCATGTTCAACTTGCTGTCTGCCAGAACCTCAGGTCCTTTTCTGCCAAGCTGCTTTCCAGCCAGTCAGCCCCCAGCATGTACTGGTGCAAGGGTTTATTCTTCTGCAAGCGCAGGACTTGGCATTTCCCCTTTTTCCTCTCATTCACCAAGTCAGTCATCTCATCAGAGAAGGCTGTATGCTTGCATCCCAGTATTTTTAGTCATTTTATGATGACCATCTAGGCGATAAATGGTAGCAGACCTAGCTTAAAAATATGGCTGCCAATTCGTGCATCATCTGGTATTTTTTTCATCTCCTCCCTGAATCTCGTATTCTGTGTCTTCAGGTTTCAGAGGCAAATCATAACATCCTGAGTCAAAACCAAATCAAATAAACCAGAGCTATTGTTGGGTCATGCTATCTTGGATGCAAAATGCGACAACAAGATGAGCTCATCATCATCTAAGCAGATGACTCTGTGTATTTCTGAGCGCTTAACAGACCCTCAAATGAAAAAAGAACAGAAGTGGGAGTTATTGCCTCAGTCCCTTCCTTACACTGCCAAGTGTTCTAACAAGAGATAATACTCTCTTTTACTATATGAAAATCTAAATTGCTAGAAATTATTTTCAAATTTGTAATATGAAGATGTGGAGTTTAACACATGCTTTGATAATTACTTTCTCCCTGACACTTTCGGAAAAAGATATGCGAATAATTTTCTTTGTCTGTTTGTTTGGGGAAAATATATGACATGTCAGTTTAAAATGTTATTTCAGATTTATTTATTTTTAAGACAGGAGATACATTTTTTAAATTACTAAACCCAGAATAGGACTTAACCGCCATTGATAAAAACAGAGATTTCTCTGTATAGCTTAGAGTTTAATGATTAGGCACTTGCTGTGCTGCAGGAACCTCAGATTCAAATTTTACTATTATCTTGTTCAGAACTGTAAGTGAGCTGGAGACTTTCAGCTTCATAAAGAGTAGCCTAATCAGTAGCAGTTACAACTATTATAAGCTAGGGCTTTTCCTTCCTTGCAAGGCCTACACCCCAGGTGTGTTTCTCAAATAAAAGCCCTACCACCAACCTGCATAAGGTTATTCCTACATACTGTCTAAGCCAATGAGCAGTCATTTATAAAAAAATGGAACAGCTACATCAGGAGAGACAGTTTTCCCTTAATTTTAGAAGCCACAGCATGACTGCAGAGCTGAATGCATTTAGATGATGGGAGGTATTTTCATGTAACATGGTGGAAAGGGGATGGGAATACCTTAAGGAAAGAAAGCAGACACATTTTAAGATAGGCATCTTTCTCCTGTTATCTCTAGCACTCGGCATTCAGTTACAGGATGCTAATCTGCTTTATATTATGCCAGTGCTTCACTGCTACTTAGCTGCAAGTGGCTCATATGATCTGAAATTTCTTTTAAGATTGTTGTAGTTTAACCCGGCAGGCAGCTAACCAGCACACAGCCTTAGCTCACTCCCTCGGAGGGGGATGGGGGAGAGTCGGAAAAAAAAAGGTAAAACTCACAGGATTGAGATAAAGCCAATTTAATAGGACAGGAAAGAAAGGGAAAATAATAATGGTAAAAGAATATACAAAAAAAGTGATGCACAATGCAGTTGTTCACCGCCCACTGACTGAGATGCCCAGCCAGTTCCTGAGCAGTGGCCCACTGGCCAGTTTTTCCCTAATTTACATGCTGAGCATGACGTCCTATGGTGTGGAACATCCCTTGGGTCAGCTGGGATCAGCTGTCCCGGCTGTGCCCCCTCCCAGCTTCTTGTGCACCCTCAGCCTGCTCGCTGGTGGGGTGGGGTGCGAGCAGCAGCAAAGGTCGTGACTTAGTGTGAGCACTGCTCAGCAGTAACAAAAACATCAGCGTGTTATCAACATTGTTCTTATCCTAAATCCAAAACGCAGCACTATACCAGCTACTAGAAATAAAATTAACTCTGTCTCAGCTGAAACCAGGACAAAGATAAACAGTTCTTTAGCAAAAACAGAGGCCTGTGACACGTGTATAATTAATACTGGCTTGCCCAAGGGGTGTGAGGGCCTCGAGCGCGCCAGCACCCTGCCGCAGCGCGGCGGGGCCGCCCAGGCGGTGGCCGAAGGGGCCAAGGGGGGCCGGGGCACGGCGCGGGACCGGGCCGGGGGGAGCGGGGAGGGGGGCGAGAGCAGAGGGAGAAGCGGGCGGCACCGGGAGTGGCAGCGGGGAAAGCCCGGGCATAAAGGAGGGAGCCCAGGGAGGGGAGAAGGAAGAGCAACGACCCGCAGGCCTGCGCGGGGCGCTGGGGGCTCACGGACGGGGGAAAGCCGGAGGTTTGTGTTTGTCGTGGTGGTGCTTAAAATTGTGTAGGAATGGGTCATCGGCAGCAGGTGTGTCGTCGTGAAGGAATCCTGTAAGGCTTAGCCTGGAAGTTCAGAAGGGGCCTCATTTGTCACACTTAGCTTGACAGTTCAAAAGTTGTCAGTCTCCTAAACATGCTCATCACATCAATCTCTAATTACCTGATACGTGCGTGTGTGTATATATATATTATGTACATATATGTTCATCTCTAGCAATCTTAAAAGGTTTCACATGCATTCACACTGCTGCGTTTGGTTTTTCTCTGCTTTCTGAAGTGTCTTTGATGCCTCCCATTCACATCTCTAGTAAAACACAGGATGATCCAAGTATACACCTGTTATATTTTGTATGAGATTATATCTTCGATGAAAAAGACAATTTTCTATTGAAACTATTAGCATTTTGGAGTTACACTCGGCAAACGTCCAGACTGAGTATGAGCTTTAATATTGTTTAACGTCTTCCTTTTATATATTTTATCTCCTTTGAAGAGTCACTGTAAAATCAATACAAATGAGGAATGTGAATTGCATATCTTGCATGCTATTATGAAATTGTTCATGTTGATCAATTTCTTAAAAATAAAACTAAGGGCAGCATCGAAACAGCAAACTTTAATATCTCAAAATATAATTGTCATCTTGGAGTAACTGCAGTTTTATATCGTGCTGCTATATAATGAATTTGTTCCCTTTAGGTACAATATACCCAAGAGCATTTTCCAGTGCAATAACTGGAGAACATCCCTTCTATTTTGGTGTAAAGAAAATTGGGAATATTGAATCACTAGCTAATGAAAAATTACAGATCCATGCCAGCAACATAATGTATCAGTAGTTAGAAAGCTATGCTGCAAATTGTGCCAGCAGAAGCTTTATAGAAGAAAATTAAGTTCACAGAATCCATTTGTGGACTTTTAAAGTTGCAAATATTGATTGATATGCTTTAGATTGTCCCCAAGGTCCTGATTTTTCCTCCAGTGTACACCAGGAGAACACAAATTTAGTTACAGTGAATTAAATCTGAGTACTAGGACGTGATATTCAAGTGCAGAGTATCTGAAGAATTGCTGTCAGAGTATTTTTTTCCCTCACTATATCGTTCATTTTCATTTCATTTTTTCCTTTACCATCTGTATAGGCCTAATTTCAAATGAAAAATCTGACAAACAAAAAAGTGTTCACGGTTCTATCTGGAAAAAGTGAATAAAAAATAATTGAATGGCTGGGGCAAAAAGAATATATGCAGCGTAGCATACACTCTCTGACTGCAATTCTGCAGAGAAGCTATTCAAAGTGCAAATTACATGGTTACAATGGTGTCAGCGAGTGTGGGTGTCAGCTTGTGTAACTCCGTATCTAGAGTGCACAAGGACAAGTCAGTATCAGGAAAAGCAATCTATAAAAAAGATGGCATTATCCCACAGTGTCTTTTTGCCAGGGCTGAACTCAGCCATTAATACCCAATATTGCTGTGTAACCCACCTTCTTCAGCCTTCTGCGTTTAGTTTATGGAGTTCATCCGGTAGTTCAAAGGAATAAGTCTGGATGAAAGGAATCTGCTTTTCCGTAGATTTCATAGGTTTTCTCTGTCATTTTGAGTTTTAAATGTGTGGATAGTAAGTGCTTAGTTTCCAAGAGTGTATTTCTCAGTAGCAATTGTTACAATGCCAGTATACAGCAGTCAGAACCTGGCCGTGAAAATTATACAAAAATTACATAAACACACACATATCTATGAACGTGTATATTTGAGCAATACAACGTCACAAGACACCAGTAAGTTAATAAAAGGTAAAAGCAAGGATTTTGACAATACTGAGTGTCTGTATACAAAATTATGTAAAAGAACTGTTAAAAAAAATCATATTCTATCATCTCTATCCCTCTGATGTCTTAGAGAGTTTAATTCTTCCAAACAGATAATAAAGGTCCTGCTCTGAATTTATCCAATGTCTGATGTAAGATTTCTTTGCTGGACCCTCTAATACTTGTGAGTTTTTATGGCAGCTGCACCTAGTTTAGGGGCTTATCTTCATGCTTTGGAACCCAGTGTGTTGGTTTTTTGCACATCTGAAGAGGCCCCCTCGCTCCCAATATATTGCTACTTGCTGAAAGTTGGTATGAACATTGTATATTGGCTTGACCCACACTCCTCTGTGAATTAGAAGTCATTTACAGCCTGCAATGGATGTTGCTACCACAAGACTCACAACTGTGATATTTAGGAAAAGCCTAAATTGTTGAAAAGTTCTTCAGTATGGTGTTTCTAAAGACCTATGAGTGTACTAAGAGAGATCTTTCAGAATTCTGTTTCTCTAGAAGTTAATTTCTTGTATAACAGGTGCTAAAATATAACAACCTAGGTGTTCTGTTTACACTTACTAAATTGCTGAATATTGAGATTTTATGGTGTAATCTTTTCCCACCTACTATTCTAAGTTGTTTTTCTGAGGAAGGATTAATAGATTTCTTATTTTTTCTCTACCTAGTCTCATGGCTCAGAAACTTAGTCTGCCACTTAGGCTAACCAGGAAATGGGAGGTTCAGGTTTTGGACTGAATCAGAGTAGAAAATAATTCAATTTATTAGCCTTTCTGTACTTCTTCCTTCATGCCTTTAGTTAGGTTACTGGCTAGAGGCTTTTTAAATACAGTATACAGGTTCATTGAACCGGTTGATCCCATTAAAATGTGCTAAGCACAGATGGCTCAGTGATCTTTAGTTACCTATAACCCTGTAAAATATTGGTAAACCCCAACTGGCTACATGAGTCATAAAAACGTCTGTTGTTCAAATAGGTGGACCCAGCTGGAAGTCTGTGCTTTTAAAAATGCAACTTGTTTTCTACAAAGCAGCACAGTCAAAACACCTCTCTTCCCTGATATGAGAGCCAAACTCCTCTGTGTCCGCTTAGCAGTACAAACCTCTCTGGATGGACTGACACTCTGGGCAGCTTCACCGTCATACTTTTATGACTTATCAAGCCAGGCATAAGTTTCCAGCAGCCCACACAGTTACAGGTAACTCATGCTCGCTGAACCAGTTTGTTCCATCTGTGCTTAAAAGAGTTCAAACCATGAACAGCAATCCATGTCACATTCGTTTAAACATCGGGAATCATGATGCTGTTTGCAGCAGTGCCAGGGATGACCTTCTGCAGTTTGAAGGGACAGTGCAATTCTGTGGCAATGGAGCATCCAAACGCTGTTTGTTGCTATTAAGCCTGGTGGAAACAATAATCTCCAGTTATTAAAGGTCAGCTCATGATGTCAAGCCAAATACTATTATCATGCTGTACCTGGAAAATGCAAGTGGAGTGTAGGATGTAAAAATTAATATCTAAAGAAACTATCAACAGCATAATAAAAGACAAGAAAAAGTTATATTTGTGTTGGTACCTTAACTACTACCTCTGGGAATTTACATGCAAAGAAACCCTAGCAAGGATTGCACTATGTGGAAGTTGGATCATGATAAATTCTCTGCTGCTTCCTTTCAGCTGTACTCCATAGTACATGTTCAGGTGTATACAGGAGGAGATAATAAGCCTCTGCCTGCAGGATCAGAAAACCAGCATCCCATTCAGGGAGGCAAGGAATAATAAGGAATTGCAAGGCAAAAAAATATTTGCAGGTACCTACATTTTCTCTCAAGTTAGGCCCAATCTGACCTTCAGCAGAAATATCCTAAAACATACAGAAACACAACAAAATCTTACAAAGGTATGCATACAGGAGATGACATTTCTTGTATCAACTTTAACTGAACTTTAATTATTTTAATCATAATTTTATTTATTTTAAACACTGCTGTTTTTTTAAAAAAATATGTTTGTTATCTGTCTATCAATCTTTGTAATTACTTGGAAATCTTTCTGAATTTTCCCCTGCTGCAGATGTCCATTCCTATAGCTTGCTGTTGCATAGTATGATACCACCTATTTCACCAAAATGGAATGACAGAGTGATGTACTGAATCAGCATGCAAGTGTGTTATGAAGCAATTATGTTTGATGGTGCAGATGTGTTCAAATTAACTTTCTTCCCTGACTTCAGAAAATTTGCATCAAAGACTTAAGGGAGCATTTCTTGTATTATTAAAAATAAATTACTATCAAAACAGGGCAGAGATTGATCCCACTCTAACAGTTTAGAGCAGTGAAAGGGAAAACAAGCCTACTTTGCATGGTTAACAATTTATTACACCCTAGTTTTGGCCCTGGATTGCATTTCATAAGCAGAAGTATTTTAAAGTAATACATGTCAGTCCTTTAAAAGCTCACTATTTTGAGAATTAATTAGATGAGATTTTTTTTTCTCCTCCCAAATGTCTGTAATGATTAGGTTGAAAAGCTTGAGCCATGTAAGGCATCATGTGCTGAAGTGATCACCTTAAAACAGAATGTTGACTGACAAGTACTGGCAAAAAATTGTGTCATGACTGCTTTTTAAAAAAAGACTAGTATTAAAACCTGTGCTAAAGAAGGGAAGAAATATTAAAGATATCTTGCCTCTTAGAAGACATCCATATACTCTTTGAAAATCCAGTAACAGCACCAGTAGTCTTGTTAGATCTGCAATTATTTATTTTACTGTGACATGAATCAGAGTAAATGTAGCTCTTTAGTATATTTCCATTCAAACAGAATATGTGGTATAAAGACCCTTTGCATAGTCTGTTCAAGCAGACTCAAAACGATACGTGTAAGGTCATAAGCAGAGTCACATCAATCCAAATGGCCTCATCTTCAAACATATATGGAAATAATAGCTCCCAGTTTGAGTTTGGATTATATTCCCTTTGAGACGTACTCATCACGAAGAACCTAAGCTTACTTCTAATGAAATCAGTAAGAAATCTTCTGCACTCACCGTAATCAGAAGGGCTACATTTTCTTTGGGTAATTATTTTTTTTTAAAGTTTGACTTGGCTGTTAGGTCACTTGATTTTAGTGCCTAAATCAAAAGCTTTTATAAGTGACTGGAGATTAATTTTGCAAGCAAGATCCTTAAGGAAGGATAATTCCAATATATTAAATTCACCTCTTACCTGAAAGTAAGTACCCTACATTAACTTCCTGAAGGATATATACGTGTATGCCATCGAACACAAGCTGCCAAAACAAGATCAAGTGCTGCTTAAGTTCACTTAAAAGTCAACTTCCATTCCAAGGTGATGTGCTTCTTCAAGGTGAAGTGTGTGGAATCACATACATCCCTGTTGCAGTTCTGATTTTGCTTGTTAGTAAATGCCACGAATGTTCCTATAATTTGCTAAGGCTAGCTAGACTTCACAGGTTGAAAACACATCTTAAAAGAAGCCTTGGGGATCGTATATTCTTCAAGGGTTAATTAGGTAAGGTCAACTATAAGGCAGACAAACAAACAAGTGTATACAACAAATCATTAAGTCTTGTGTGAGAATAATATCAGCACTCTAGGTAAAAATACATTGTTATCCCTATAGTGCTCTCATCTTTTAAATCATTATATCAAATGTATTTTCTATATTCAAAGAAAATCTTCAATGTCTAGACAATTAAAAACATTTCTAGGAAAAAACTCAAGGAGAGAATCATACATAATTTAACATACTTAAAAGATACATTTTCTTTGTCAATCCCACTTTTCTGAAGCAGTGAAATTAGTGGAACATTTATATTCAATAAATATAAATTCATGTTTTCCAGAATCTGTTTTATAATGGAAACATACTTTTGATGTGAGAAATATGTCAATTTTTTTTAGGGGGAAGAAGGTTAGTTTTTAACAAGAAGTATACTTTTATGTTTAAATTTCAGAACTGAGAACTGAGAAAGATTTTTTTATTCCTTCATGTGCTGGCAGACCTTGTTCCAGAGATCATTTATTATGAATGTAAGTCGTTGGCTGGGTAATGAATAATTTTTATTCCCTTGCTCTTCCTCTTCTGACAGATATTTGTTACCTGTGATTAGCCTGTGATTACCTGTAGCTAGTTTTGTCAGTAAATTGTGTATCATCTGCTTCAATGTACATATGTTACTTGCTTTGCATAGTGTGGCTTTCACATAATCACCGGGAAATATTTGTTCCAACACAGTCAAGATGAGTTTTGCTCTTGGCTTCGAGGGATCCAGTTTTTACCTTTTCTGCTCCTTTTTTCTATGTCAGTTTAGGAGTACAGAATTGCACCTATTTCTGATGGGATGCATGAGATTTCATCTTTAACGATGAAAAAATCTCAGATTTTATTCTCAAACTTCTGCAATTCATTTTCAGGTATTCAGTTCAGATTTTTGTGAGTTCATTCATGTTTTCACAGATATCTGTTACCTGCAAGGATGTTTATGAAGAATGAACTATTTAGTTCTTTATGAATGGAAGCAAATGGAGTCATGCATTTTTCACAATTTTGGACAGTGGCTGATTTTCAAACTATGTAACATGGACAGATGTCTTCCTCCAGGTGTTTCAGCATGGCATCCACTTTGCCTACACAGATTTAAGCAAATTCTTAATCCTTAGTTAAATAGAGATCAGTTTTGTTACAGTCTCTTTTTTCCCCTCCCCCTACAGATTTCATCATCTTACTGCATTACTATATCCCACACTTCTTTCCTTGTTGAGGGCATTTTAAAGATTTTCTAAACTTGGTGCCAAAGTGTTATGCTAGGGATTTTTTATTTCTTTCTCAGATATTGAAGCCTATCTGTGTTTACCAGTGGTGCTAGAACTGCATTCCTAATTCTTTTAAAAACTGTGGAACAACAATGTGAGTATCAAGTTACTGAAGCTTTACTTTCCCTTTAAATGGGATACATCAGGCTTTTGCTCAACGTCTGACTTGAAACCCAGTGCTATCCATATTAGAGAAAAACAATTATGCAATGGTATGATTATCTTCCCTCTTCAGCACCTCATGTATAATCATGCTAATAAGTCTGACACCAGCTAGTACATTTTCTAAGTGATAACTGGGGATTTAGCCATGCGGTTGCAATGACGTTACTGGAGGTGGCGTAGCCAAACCTTAGGACTTTGTTTTGAAAACCCTCACCCTGCAGTGGGTGTAATGAATTTCATTTGGTTACTTACCTAGTTATGATGAATGGGAGAGAAAGACTTCATTTTTTAGCAAATAGCAGCGTAACAATAGTGTCATCTGTGAAAACGGTAATTTGCACCTAATGCAATTTACGCTAGTCAGGCACTTTCACTAAAATAGCGGCATCTTGGTCTCATCAACAGTTGCGGCATCATTTATTTTAGACTCTAAGTAAAAGGGGTACCTGTGCACAATCCATATGCTCCTGAAAATAATATCTGCTGGTAACTCTGTATCCTTCATTTAACTTGCAGTTAAGACTATGAAAAATTGGTCTGCAGTTCCCCTTTCTCGACTGCAGGGGACAAAGCATACTGGAAAATCTCATTATAGGTTTTTTTTTTGTTTCATTTTATTTTACTTTCCACTGTTGCTTCTCTTGCTTGGTGGTATGGCTAGTGCTAATCTGTGACTTGCCTCTTCTCCACCACTGAGAATGTTTTCTCTGAAGAAGCATCAAACTGATTCACCAAAAGAACCAAATCTCACAGGAAAGAAAATCCCCTTGAGGGAGAAGAAACTCGAGTATGTACTACTAGAAGAAAGAAAATGCAGTGGGGAAATGCTTTGTGAAAGGAAAGCAGAAAAAGACAGAAAGGGAAGTGAGTTTAATGCAAAAAATGATGGTCAGAGGTGATAGAGAGCCAGTCACAACATTTCAGTTCTCACGTTGATGAGGCAAAGGCAGAGGAATGTAAATACTGCAGTTAAAGTCAAAGGCAGTTGAGAACAGGGTCTAAGGTAGTCACCTCCCATTGCATCCCTCACTATCTGCTGTATCTTGACATAGAATATATCACAGAATTAAGTGTAAAGTGCCAGGTCAAGAGCCAGGATATTTCTCTCATCAGGGAACTCCAGATAGAAGGTCTTTATTGGTCAGTCAGAGCTACCTAATGGCACCTCTGCAGCTCTGTAATTGGTGCTGAATGATTTCATGTTTTTATAACATGAAGCTTGTGTTGCTGTCTGGCATGGCAGTGACATCCAAGCAGTATAGTGGCTTACAGGCTGATTTAATGTCAGAAGGCAAGGTGTAGATCAAGGAAAAGAGTTAGGTTATACCTCAGCATGATTTAATCTTGAAACTGGGAGATGAGATTGCTGAGCAGGTAGAAAATGGTATCAGTTATGAGATTGATAATAAGGAAGTGAATGTGTTAAAAAATAATTTGCTTCATAAAAACGGCTTTTCAAATGATGGCAATTATACCAAGCACAAATTGCTTCCTTGGGTGTCATACTTTCAGACAGAATTAATGAGTGACTTAATAACTCCTATATTAACATAATAGGCTGGTTAGACTAATTCACTGGAAAAGTAGAAGTATCATTTTATGTTTTAACATAGCATTGTTATTGGTGAGGATATTTTATTAAGTGTAAGGGAAATGAGTTAAATCACCGGTAGAAAGGATTAATCGTGTAATCCACCTCTAGAGAGGTGGATTTAGCCAGTATCAATCCAAAGGGATATGAACGATTAATAACTAAATATGGATCTGCCATCACAAAATCATGTAATTTGGCAAATATAAGGACACATTTTGCCTTAAGTATATACACCAGTCTGCAAAGAAGTGTAAAGTTTTATAACAGCAGCGGCATTCAGTCCACCATCATTAAGCTTCTCTCATAATTTTTATAAAGGGATTTATTACTTGGCCATTTCACCTTAAAGTAAGATTTGCCATGCATGTTGTTAGTGACTAATTCAATTGGTGCTGAGTACCTGCAACTTCTATTGAATTCTTCAGAGAAAGTTACAGGTGCTATAACCAGCCCAGGGGTTAATTTTATTGTCTCTTGATGAGCCTTTGAAATAATTTCCATTGTGCTTTTTGGAACACAGTAGACCAAAGCTAGGCAAACAAATAAACACAGAAGTAAAATGCTCCCTAAGCTTCAAGTAAATTAATATTAATTTACTCATTTCCATTCTTTCAGTCTGCTGAAAAAAAGGTCTATCTGAAAAGAAACAGAGATTTTTCCAAAATGTATGAAGTAGCACACACGTTAGGTATACAATATGACAAGGAATATTTCCATGTCAAAATATTATCTTTTTTCATCTCCCTGTAGTCACTGGTTCTGAATGGAGTGGATTACTTGTTGCTTCTATCACAGATGGTACCTTTAGGCCCAGGTGAGACTAAAATCCTATTGCCACCGGTAGTTCTTGCTACCAAAAGTTTACAGTCAACAATAATACAGAATAAACAAGATCATTGCAAACATTGCAAAGATGAGTCAAGATTGTTAACTTTTGAGCCCAAATGGTTTGTTTACTTGTATAGGGGTTTTGCATATAGGATTGTCTATTCATACCTACAATGCAAGCACAGACAAGGTGTGTACCCAAGTCTACTCCAAACTGCTTCTCTTCTCAAATACGTCCACTGCTTAATAGCTTGAGGTTCTATATTATTATATTTATGTTCTGTGTCAGTTGGAACAAGACACTTTTTCCTGTATTTCAGTTTCTTTCCTTAACTTCATAAGAATAATAGAAGTCCTGCCTCACAGCATCTCCCATATGAGGAAAGGCTGAAAGACTTGGGTTTGTTCAGCCTGGACAAGAGAAGGCTGAGGGGGGATCTCATCAATACCTATAAATATCTAAAGGGTGGGTATCAGGATGATGGGACTGGACTCTTTTCAATTGTGCCTAATGACAGGCCAAGGGGCAATGGGCACCAGTTGGAACACACGAAGTTCCACCTCAATATGAGGAAAAACTTATTTCCTGTGAGGGTGCCAGAGCAGGGGCACAGGCTGCCCAGGGAGGGTGTGGAGTCTCCTTCCCTGGAGACATTCAAACCCCACCTGGACACGGTCCTGTGCCCCTGCTCTAGGTGTGCCAGTTCAAGCAGGGGGGTTGGACAAGATGATCTCCAGAGGTCCCTTCCAACCCCACCATTCTGTGATTCTGTGATTCTCTATAATGACTTAAGCACAAGTCATTGGATTGCTCAGTTATAATGGACTTAGGGAAATCTAGTTTTACTTCACGAATGCAAAAAGAATTTCCCCCCTTACCATGGAAATACGCAACAGATATAACCTGATCTGAAGCAGAAGCCTAAATTTGTAATGAACATGGTTCAATCCTGAATTATATCCCAGAGGATAATGCTGTGACCTATGGAAGGTCCGTTTGAGGTCATCTGGATCACATGCTGTAGGACTGCGTGTGTAATGTGTTAAAAAATTCTTCCCCAAAGACAGAAACAAATGCAAAGATGCATGTGGTTACAATAACTGAATGATTCACTTCTTTTCATAGTGAAAGAGAATTGTGACATTCTAGTAAACTAAGGCGATCTTTTCCCATCCCACAAAAAGCCAAGCAGGTCTGATTTCTTTTGCCAAAAATATAATTACTGTTTGCAGTTGCACTGTCCCTGTATTCTGTGTTTCTCATGAGAACAAAAACCTGATGTAATATTAAAATGCGAAACAAACAAAACACAGAAATCACACTGCAAGAAACAGTGCCTATAAATATCAAATAGCCTCAAAAATCACTGGGCTGCAGAAGTTTGGAAACAGGACTGTTGCAGTATGCTACTATTTGCTCTCAATTCCAGCAATCTTTCTGTTTATCTGAGGCAGCTGCTGACCCATACTACTTTTTGTGCTTTTCCAAATGGCTTTTGCATACATCCAAGCTGCCTAGAGAATAAAAATAAGAGGTATCAAGCGTTACGCTATTCAGTGTCCTAATAACCAGAAAAGATATGAACAAGTGGTCAATGGCATTTTCCTCTAGCTAAAATGACGCAAGTCCAGTATGAATGTTCAGTCTGACCAGCTATGTAAACAGTAACCCTATCATCAGACAATATACAGACTAAGAAACAGTCTGAACAAGAGAAAAAAAATCAGAAATAAGCAGGATCAATTTTAGTGGAAAACTAACAATCACAAATGGCATAAAAGGTGCAAGATTTTTACTAGTGACTTCCTGATCCTTACTGCCTGCTTCCTGTACTTCAAGTGGTTTCTCTTTAGTTCCCTGGAAAAAAAGTTTTCCACAACCATTCAAGCTGAATGAAATTTGGGTTACTGAGTGGTAGCTGATGTTTCATGTTTAACTATTAATAACGCTTAATACCATTTCTTCTAAGCCTCTCCACTCTCCTTGGTCATATGACAATAAAGAAGGTGCCCTAAAGTCTTTGTCATAAAGAGAAATCAGGCTAACAGAGAAGAGTCTGAATTCACCTGTGAAAGAATACATTTCAAAGTGTAGCTTCCTCAGATCTGATGTTCTATTACACATTTATACTGGATACATTCAAAGAAGTTTTCATGTCCCCATGACATGGTATGTTGAGATACATGTGCTCTTAAGTTTTGCAAACTTAAGGTAGCAGGGATGAAAAACTTTATTCAAGCACTAGGTTTTTCCCCTTGGAGGTTTAGCAGGCTTCTTTCTCCACATGAAACCATCTATCTGCCTGTTACTGCAAAGACCAGTAATGTCACACATTCGGAATGGTTGATGTATAAACCTAGGATGAATTTCTCTTCAGGCTCAGATTGTTACATGCAGCTATTTGGAATAAAGTACCTTTTGTCTGTACAATCAAATCTTATTCAGCTTGTCGTCTGTTGTAGAATTACTGCAAAAATAGATAAGCAACATTGTATGACAACAGAATGTAAGTGGAGGTGTCTTTTAGAACAAGGTCCCCAAATAGAAATCCAGGCCTAGAAGGGTTTAACAATTAGTAGAAGTGCTAAATAAGAAAATATCTTAACTGAAAAAGAAAAACAGGATAGTTGAAGTTGGAAGGATCTCTTGAGGTCATCTAGTCCAATCCCTGTGCTCAAGCAGGGTCAGTGACATCAGGTTGCCCAGAGCTGTGCCCAGATGGCTTTTGAATATCTCCAAGGATGGAGACAACACAGCCTCTCTGGGCAACCATCTGGTGCATCAACCACTTCTCCTGATTTGTATCATCATCAAACTTCTCCACTGAGGGTAAGTCTTCCTTGCTCTTCCCTTCAGGGGCCTGAAGACCAGTCTTACCGATAAAGGCTCACAAAAAGAAGGCATTGAGCATCTTGTCCTTTTCCATCTCCTTTGCCATTAGATCCCCTGTCCCATTCAACCGCAAACCCGCATTTTTCATAGCCTTTCTTGCTGCTGATATAGCTGTAGAAGTTTTTCTTGTGGCCTTTCACATCACCAGTATCAACTCCAGATGGTCTTTGACTTCTTTAATTCCATCCCTTCATGCTTTGACAGTATCTTTATATTGTTCCCATGTCACTTGTTCCTGCTTCCACCCCTTGTATGCTTCCTTTTCATGTCGGAGTTCAGACAGGAGCTCCCTGTTTAGCTGAGATTGCAGGTGATCTTTGAAACTCATCCAGCTATTCTGGATCTCCTTTCTTTCCAAGGCTGCGTCCTATAGAGATACTGGAGATCCCATATAGCCAAAACTGTATCCCAGGCAAGTCCCTGGACAGGCCAAAGTCTGCTCTCCGAAAGTCCGGAGTTTTGAATCTGCTTTAAGCCCTGCTCCTTCCTCTTGGGATCCTGAACTCCACCATCTCATGGTCAATACAGACAAGGCCCCCAGTATTCATGTCCCACTCAATCCTTCCTTGTTTGTAAGTATGAGGTCCAGCAGAGCACTACGCCTTGCTGGCTCCTTGATGACCCGTGTTAAGTTGTCCTCAGTGGACTCCAGCAACCTTTTGGATTACTTGTGCCCTGCTGTATTGTCCTTCCAGCAGGTATTGGAGTGGTTGAAGTCCCCCATGAGGCTTCTTTCAGCCATCTGAAAGAGGAACTTCAACTTCTTCCTAAGGCAGTCAGTAGCAGATATGCTACTACCATGTTGCACTACCCACTCACTAATCCTGACCCCTAAGGTCTCAGCTGACACGTCACCCACCCATAGGCAGAACTGCTCTCTCATATCAAGGGCAGATCCCCTTCCTCACCATCCTGCCTGTTACTTCCTAAAGAACTTGTATCCGTCCACCACAGCACTTCAGTCATTTGAGTTATCCCACCACGCCTCCATGACCACAGTGAGATCATAGCCCTCTTTCTTCCCCATGCTTCATGCATTTGTGTACAGGAACTATGTGCCATATCTGAGGAAACACACGGTTGGCTTTAATACTGAGGGAAAAAACTGGCTCTGCCTTGACTCCCTCAGAATGCCATAGGGAACAACATTACTCAAGTTTTTTAGAAACATACATATTTTGGAGGGAAGATGTAGCCAGACACATAGTGCACACTTCATGCTGTTTAATAAACGCTGTAAATTAAATTAAAATGAAAATTTAATCTCCAGGAAAACCATCTTCTCTCGTTTTAGAACTTCTGAGCAACAATTTGTGTCAGTTTCTGTATCAGCTAGATGATGCAACATTTCATGGAACATGTTTATTGAACTCCATTCTAATCAAATGAATTAAAAAAAGAATATACGTTAACAGCAAAATTAATAGTCCCCTGACTTCATTTTGCGTGCAGATACTCAGCTCCATTAAGATTAGATTAATTTACAATTCTATTTTCAATTTACAGTTATGGTCAAGATATATTTTCCCCTCAAAAAGTCCACTTCTCCTTTAAATTACAGCCAATGGTGACAGTGTGTTTTGTATTATCTTCTAGTATGACCGGAAACTAGTCCAGTTAATTTTACTGCAGGCTATATCACCAACTATATAAACAATTTCAGTCTCCTAATTTGCACCCAAACCAGATATTTAACTAACATAGTTTGTCAATGCAGCTATATAATTTACTTTAAAATCATAACACGTGGCTCAAGTTAATAGACTTAAAATTACATTGCCAACATTTTTCTCTCAGCATCCTGTAGTAAGATAACCATTCACAATCAGAATTTATATAAAAGAAAATGGTCCAGATTAATTTCCCGTAGAACATTAATAAAGCTAATGGAAATACACAGGAGGCAACCTGGCCCAACAACACAAATGCAAATGCAATTCAAATATTACTCCAGCTTATGCTCCAGTATGAGCTAATCTGCAAAGACTTTTTTCTTTTGTAACTGTTATTGAAATCTGCAATAAAACTATACATAGCAAATTTTTCAGTGCAGAATCAGAAATATCTGATACAAGAACACGTATGCTGCTAGCAATCTAAATAGCACTGAAAAGCTTTAAAATCTGTAACATTATTTCCTTAAAAAAGGGAAAAAAAAGCAAGATTTTTTCATAAAAAAGGTTCCTTTACCACTTCTATGGCAGTGTAATGCATTCTATGTCTCCTTAGAGACTTCTACACTGTGAGAGGATTTTGATCACAGAATCCTCGAATGGTTTGTGTTGGAAGGGATCTTCAAAGATCATCTAGTTCAACCATCCTGCTGTGCGCAGAGGCATCTTCCACTAGATCAGGTTGCTCAAAGCCACATCCAACCTGACCTTGAATATACTTGAACAATTTATCACATACCAGTTTATGAATGGTAAATTTTCAGTCTATCATGAAAAACAAAGTAATTGGAGGTACCTCAGACTGCAGTGAAAGATTAAAAGAAACTTGAATTGCTTGCACTTACCATTGCACATTAGCAAATCGGTATTATTATGGCTGAGTTGCTGTGCAGCAGCCTTCTATCCACAATAACTTAGTTGTTTTTCTAATCTTTCAAAAACCTAGAAACATTGGAAAACATGTCTGTTTATTCAGCTGACAAACTATGAAAAAGGTTTTTCATACTTCTAGATATTTTGTATTGCTTACTAGCTGCTGAGTGGGGTCTCTCCTGTAACTTCACAGTGTTTCAGAAATGACAAAACAATGACTATGAAATGGTCAGCAAGAAAGGATGAGTTAGATTGGCATATTTAAAAGCTTGTATTAAAAATATGCTAGCAATACCATATTTTAATGAGTCAGTGATCCCTTTTAAAATATACATATAGACTGTTCACAGTGTTGGTAAAACTAGTTTTACTGTATCCATTCCTACTAAGTAATATTTAAAAACAGATAGTCTGAAAAGTTTTTGAGTATCTGCAAGATGAAATTCACTTGTAGAGTGAAGTATTAATTATCTGGGGGGTTTTGATTGGAGTTTCTAGGTGCCAGTGCATAGAGTATCAACTCGCCACAAAATCCAGGTTCAGTTTAAATCATTCTCAAACCTAGAGACACAATTCCTCCTTGATTCTGATTTCTTTCTCTATCAAGTTTGTATTTCAAATTTAGACTACTTCATGAAGGTGTCCTTGGACATCCTGATCCACTTATACCTAGCTGAGACAGACCAGCTATAAAAGTATGAGGGAACTCTGGAGGAATTTAATAGAAGCTAATAAATGACTGAAAAAGCCAGTGAAGGATCAATGCTAACATATATTTGGTGTTTTTTAAGCCACTTAAACAAGGAATTGCATATTTTAAAGAGTTTTTTCCAGAATCTGTTGTGAGATAGCATAATTATTATAAATTTAGAGCCATTTTAGCTGACTAAGAACAGCTAAAAACCTTATTTTGCTCATTAGGAATAAATGGCAAGAGTCTTTTTAGTAGGATGAGGCTCCAAGCTGGAAAACAAAATACAACCCAATCCTTTCCTTCATTTGCAAAATATTTTATATGTAGATAACAAAGGTACATGTAACATTCAGAAAACCGCATTACAAATTCAGAAACACCATAGCAGTAGTTAGAAACTCAACTTTTGTTCTTTGCTTTGAATTCCCTGCTGTGCCTCAACATATGGGGCATCCCTCTTTTTCTCTCTCTCCGTGTATATGCAATATAAATAAAACATGTAAATACCATGTATGTACCAATGTAAGTAATGTATGGACAATGGACAAGAATGTTGTATAAAACAGATTGCATCATCCATTTCTTACTCCTTAAATCACATTATTTCCACAGGGAGTAGTGCCTTTCATCACATACACAACATACTTTGTGCATAATATGCGTTAATTTCCTTGGTGATTTGTTCCAACTTGTGGGGATAATTAAACACTGAATCAAATGACTTTGGGATATGATGCTTGCCCTTCAGTTTAAGTCTTCAAAACCAAAGTTGTAGTCTTTTTAAATGATACACCTTAACACAATGTGTCAAGTAATGAATTTTGGTGAAATGTCATAGTCTAGGATATGCAGAAAGGAATCAGGCTAGATCAGTAAAACTTTCTGTAACCATGACAGGCATCAATTACAGCTTTAAAATTTCTTGAAGACTAGTACGCACAGAATAAATGCAGACCATTTATTATGGCTTGGCAGACTACTCACCAGCACACAGACTGCATTTTCAGAATCATCAATAAAGGTAACTTTAGCACTCTGCATCACAAAATCTGTCTATGCCAATGGCAACAGGCACATCAAGGTCCTGCCTATTTGCCAAATTAAATTGTATACATCTGTGCAAATAATTTTTAGCTATATTTGCAGTGTGTATCAGCACAGTTCCTTTGCAATTAGCTATTTAATGCTCAACACCTGGTCTTTCTTGTTAATTTATATGGCTTAAGATTTTCCCCCTAATTTGCATAAAAACATAAAGATTAAAGTATATATAATTATTGATTTTTCCTCTGGGCATGCAGTTTTTCTTAAAAAAAACACATATTTGATTGTCTTTTTATCTTTCCTTTTATTTAAATCTCTTGATTTTTCTGTTTATTATTAAGGTAGCTTTTCTGATATTAATGAAGATATAATTAGCTTTGGATCCTCTACAGTAATTTTGCATTACACATAAAAATGAAAAAAGACAGGAAAGGGAGTAAGATATGCTATGAAAGCAAAGAAGAAGAAAGGCAGCCCACAATAAAGGTGAAACAATAGCTCCCCTCAAGCTAGTATTTGACAGTGACAGAACATGAGTCACCATTATTTAAATCATATTAATAATTAATAGACTTATATGTTATAGAATGCTCTCCCACCATTTTTCCCTCAGCGTCACTCTTTGGATTCTGAAGTGTTTCTACTTTTTTTCCACTGACATAAAATATAGCAGACTAAGACCAGCATTATTTTACCTAGAATCTACTTGCTGTTTTGTTATATTTATGTTTGAAAACATAATATCGCTTTTTGTGGATGTAATACCTTACAGATTAGAAACAAATTAAAGAAGGAATTTCCTGTGCAGCTTATACCATGATCTACTGTAGCTGAGAACCACATCTCTTCCTGACAGTAATGGAAGTTGCAAGTTTTATTAGACACCAAACAGTCTGGTGAATTTATCTTGGTTGCTAGGTTATTGTGAATATATGCGTGTTAAAAACAAACAAAAGAAAAGCCAGCAGCATTTGATGCCCCACTGGGGTAAACCGGTACAATTTCACCATTTGAAATTCTAATCTGAGGCTTTTTCTATCCTTCAACATTAAATATATGTTAAGAAGAATACATCTTCAAAACAATTTTTCATGAACAGGAGTGCTGCTCATAAACTGCTTGCAGTGCTCCATATGGCAAAAGATATTGCCGAGCTATTATATCACACCAGCAGTTGTGGAGTACAGGAAACAACACCTACTATAGGCTATTTTTAAGAGCATGAGTCCGTGAAAGCAGCAGTTGAAGGAGTGTAACAGCTGCAAGAGAATCAGGACACCTTGTGGAGCTGCCATATTCAAAGGAGGTGGAGTTAATAGAGGACTATCAGTATTTTGCAAACTGCAGCTACGTCAGGAAAAAGAAGTTACGAGCAACAGCAAGCAAAACAGAGATGAAAAGCCCAGCCATCTGCAGCAGGTGAGTACGTTATTGGTACAAGTGGCTGCTTTGGTGAAAGAGAAAAAGAAATAAGCATAGAAATGGGAGATAATTGTCAAATTAATAACTAATTTTTAAGCAGTTTTGTGGAAATAAGAAAAGCATCTCTTTTAATTTTTTTTTCTATAGAGAATTCTCTATAGAGAATTTTTTATTAAAATCATGACAGAAGTTTTGCCGTCTGCTTTTAACGTGTGTGTGGAATACTAGCCTCACATGTTCCCAGAATTCATCACTCTCATATGAAGGGGCACACAAACACCTTCCATTGGAATTGCTAGCAGAGGCATACCCTTTACATAAATAAAAGTCACCTAATCTAAAAGCAGTAGCATCAAGGAAAACCTCTGCATAACCCATTACAAAGTGTAGTCAGTTCTAAGTTGTTAATGGTGCACGACAGATTAAGCTGAAGATCTGGATCCACAGCCAGCATCTAGTTAATGTCAGGAATTATCACTACCCTGTGGTTTTCATTTACCCACGAACTGCAACTATGACATCTCTCCTGAGATGTGAAGATGACTAGTCACCTTTGTCTGGCAGAAAAATACTGAAATCGTCGTCTGGTGGAATCAAGGTAAAGATGAAGTTTCACAGAGTAATTTTGCTGTCTTTGACCAGAGTACTTGGTCAAAGCTCGGGGCACTGTGTATTGATTCTGTGAGGAGGAAGGTGGTGATGGAGTCAGATGTCTTTGATATAATCTATTTACTTCCAAAGAATGAGCAAGCTTCTGAAATGCTGCAGAAAGCAAACAGTTTCCTTGATCATTCCTCCTGAAATCTTTCAAGCTGGCACCCAGAACAAATTTTCTTTCTTAGATTTTAGACAAACATTTATCAGGTGGAAAAGGATAAACAACTCAAAAGCCTTTCTTGCTCTAATTTCTGTGATTTTTATGACTCTCAGAGCCATTCTTCTGTGTTCCAGTAAGTCACTGTGTCTCTTATTTCCTGTCATAGGCACATGTTTTTCCCAGGCATACATTTCTAGATTCAAAACTTCATATGAGTGAATGAATATGAATTCACTAGCCCATGAATGTCCAGCTGAACACATAAGGTGGAAGCCGGTATTGTTGCATCTAAATAGTTTGGCAAAGCAGCTTGAATAATTTCTCGTAACTTGTGTAAATGAAGGATGGTGGTTATATTTCCTGGTTTCTGAAAGACTATGTTGAACTTCTAACATCTGTTACCAGTCCTAACACACAGAAAATGACTATGTTTAACACTAAGGGAATATATGCATAAATCGATCTCAGTTTTCAGTTCTGATGTTGAATCAAAAAGTTAGAGCATTGTAATTAGTTTGGGATCAGAGATGGCACTCACCTCCGTTTGTTGTCATCTAGCATCCAGTACGAGCTCATGCTCTCTGCTCTAAGTGTAGGTGAACACCAGCACACGCTCTAAGATTGATGTTTTTGATTTGTGCATGGTGGGATGATATCACTATGCAACCAGGGTTATGTATCTCTGTATTCTTGATACTACCTCAGTGGGGAACAGTTTTTCGCACAGAAGATTAGCCTTTGCTAGGCAGTGAAGCTGCAAAATTAAATCAGACAATCCAAAAGCTGACATACTGGTGGTGCATTTGGGTAGCAGAAGACGAGGGAAGGTATGTTGGATGAAATTTAGATTTTAATTTTAAACTATATAGTTACATGTCAGTAATCTTATACATTTTGAGCCCATTTTACTTTACTGATCTGAATAAAGAAGTTTGTACAGAGCTGCTGGAGAGCCATGGGTGTTTAACATCCATTCCTTGCAACCCACTGTGTTTGAACAAACCATGAAAATACCTGAATCAGATCAAAATCCGACTCGAATATGCCACATTGTAAGTCCACTGCATGTGCTGCATCCTACAGATGTGAAGCAAACATAGGAGAAAATGAAGACAGCTAGTACTAAGGAAAAATGGGAAGAAATAGGATCTCTGGAAATTCTGTATCCTTATAAACTCCTGCTTCTTTGGTGGGCACCAGGAAACGTGCAACACTGTTGGATGTATAAACACACTGTTATTTGGAAGGGCAGAATATCTTGAACAGCAGTTTATTTTCAGGAGTGCAATCACAAGTGATTTGCAAGTACACTGCTTATTTATGAGGTAGAAATTCAACAAAAGTTTTTCTAAAAAAGGTTATACTGTCGCAGCTTCTTTGTCAATCAGACTAATTCAGCTACTGCACAGTATTTTCTAGTTATATTAACAACATCCTAAGATAGAAAGAAACACAAATGATAGACTCAGTCAGATGGCACTCTATGAAAAGATATTATTTTGTGCTGGCTTCAGAAAAGCATACACTCTGTGCCACAATGAAATACAAATTTATTTATTTTTTTTAAATCAAGGTATAATATAAATCAACCGACAAAGCCAATTTTAGTCACTGTCCTATGGCTCCAGAAAAGCTTGCACCATACTGCAAGCACGGCAGTAGCTACAGTAAAAGTCTTGGATTTAATTCTACCTCTTAAATTAGAGCAAGCATCAGCCGACGTGAGGACAAGAAAGCTGTAATAAGCTGGAAAGCTGATTCATGAAAAATAAAGATTTTGGAGTGCATTTTTTCAACCTCCTGGCATTACGGCGTAAGAAATCAGATGGGTCGGGGGGCCTGCGTACGGGAACAAAGGGGAAGGCAGTGAGGGCGGTAGGTAGCGCGCGCGGCGGGCAGCGGCGCGCGGCGGGCAGCGGCGCGCGGCCGGCGCCCCCGTTCGCGGTGCTGCAGCGCCGCCTACAGCCCCCGCGCGGCCCCGGGGCGCTGAGCTGCGCCGCTGGTCGGGGAAAGGCGGGGGCGGCTGTCGTTTTTTCAGGTTTTTTTTCACCCTTAAGCAGAGTCTAAAGCCTTTTGAGAAGGATAACGTGAAACTGCTCAGATAATTTTAATTGCTGTTTTTATTATTAAAAAAAAAGGGAGCTGGATTTCTTAAATGTGTGCTTTTGAGCCATGAACTTGTCTCCCTGATCTTCATCTGCATGGATTTTCATGATAGCTGATTAGCTCCTGTGGCTGGTCCAATTATAAGCTTTAGAAAGTCATCCAAAGCAGCAAATTAATGCTTTAGGGGGCACTGAGGAAAAGAAAAACTTTTAATCTTTTAGAATTGTGAGTGAACAAACCACTGCCAATTTTGCAGGCAGGATGTTTGCAAAAATATTTTTTCAATAACCCAACCCTTTTCAGAGCCCACCAAATCTGTAAGTACATTAAATATATATCAGACGTTTAGAGGGAGAGTAAAATTGTTTAAGTGCTGTCCCTGGCATAACTGTCAGGAAACAAATTCTTAGAAATTTCAAACGTTAAACTGTCACACACTGCTTACTCGGTATGTGTAAAGCATCCTGTTTCTGCAACAAAATGATTTGCTCTAGTTCTTATTTTAAATCTAAAATGACACTGCAGCCACTTCACTTTAAATCAAAGATACCACTTTTGAAAATTCAAAAGAATATTTTATCTGCCTTGAAAAGTACTGTCCCAAGTCTTAATTTTTTTTTTTTTCTTGAACATAAGATAAAAGATAAAAAGTCTTTTTTTTCTCCACCTGGGATTTTGGATGTATACTTCCTTGGTTTTTCATTTGAGCTCCTTCGTGCCCACTCTTTGTCCCTGTGTTAGGCTAATAGGCTCAAACCAGCATTGGTGGATTCTGTCTAAAATGAAACATTTAACTGATGCTTACATCAATTTCATTGATTTATATGAGCCATATTCTTATGAACAATATATTATGAACCATATTATTGCCAGCTATATTATTATTACTGCATTAAATAAGAAGTGGAGTGTGACCAAAGCAGCATCCAGGCTGGATGGGACCCCAGGAGGTCTCTAGTCCAATCTCCTGCTCACAGCGTGGCCAGCTCTGAGGTCAGACCAGATTGCTCAGGGCAATCTCAAAGACTGCCAAGGATGGAGAGAGCACAGTGTCTCTGGGCAGCCTGTTCCACAGCTTGGCTGTCCTCATGGAGAATGAGATTTTCCTTTTTTCTGACCTGAATATCTCTCGTTTCAATTTGTGCCTGTTATCTTTCAGCCTTCCGCTCTGCACTGCTGTGAAGAGCCTCTCTGTGTCTACTTGATGATCAGCTGTAGATGCCGAAGGGCTGCTGTTAGAGGTCCCTCTGGAACTCTCTTCCAGGCTGAACAAGCCCAGCTCTCTCAGCCACTGCTGCAGGACAACTCCTCCAGCCCCTGACTAGCTTGGAGGCCTTCTGCTGAACTCACTTCTGGGAACATTAGCCCTGTATTGGCGGCCCCAAGATGGGATGCCATATTTCCAAAATCCCTAACAGTTCAAGTACTTGTGGCCACTGCTGCCACAACTGATACCTCCACTCCTATATTCTCTTGTATTTGTTCTTTTTTTAAAGAAGAAGCCTCTCATGTTTTATGAAATCAGAATGTTATAACATTTATGCAGTGATTTTCCTACACCGGAGTTTTGCATCAAAAATTCTTGTCATATAATTATATATCACAACATAAGCTCAGACAATATTCTGTGGTTCCTGAAAGTACTCCTAAGAAGATTTTACTTACCTTGCTAAAGAATAATTATAGATCTACTGCAAAAATCAGCATCTTTTCTTTAAAGTTCTCTATTTGGGAACTTCTTGGGCTTCTATGTTTCACCTAAATTTGGACGTGGGCCATCCAATTAAAAATTAACTCAACTCTTAAAAAAAATGCTGTCTCACAAAATCCAGGGAATTCCATTAGATACTGCTGTATTTAATTCCAAGTAGCTACAAAAAGCACTGAAAGATGGTGGTATAGCAGATATTATCTAGCCGCCTCTGATATTAAATGCATCCTCTGCTTGCACTGAAATGAAGTAAATGCAACAAACACCACAGCACATGACAGCATCAGACTATTGCTTTTCAAACAGCTGTCTGTCATGCCTGAAATTTTGCCAGGGAGCAGCAGGACCAGGGCTGCTCCACAAGGGAAGAGAGGACGACAAGCTGGCAGCCAGTTCAGGCAGGGGCAGTGGTCCTCCCAGCCAGGGCACAGCCCCATGGTGTGGGTGTGAGCAGCATGGGCAGAGCAGGGTGCCGACAGCAAGGTCCGCTGACAGTCCCAGAACAAAACAGAGTCAGGTCCGTGGTCCTTCCAGGGAGCCCAGTCCAGGACCAGCAGGAGATAGGACTACAAGAGGTGTGAGGACAGGACAGGGGCAGAGGTATGGGTCGAGACTGAGCAAGGCACAGGAATGCCTGTGGCAGAACTCAGGTGGGCACTGGGTGCCCAGGGGAGTGGATGGGCATCTCAGGTGGGGCTGGTCAGGTTAAAACCTCGTAGTGGACTCAGGGCCCCAAACGTGTGCTTCATAACTCTACAAGTTAATTGCTATTTTATTTTTGAGTTGAGAAAAACTAGATAGAACAGGTGATCAAGGGAAATATGATGATGTAGAAGGAAAAAAGGTGTAATATGTGCTGACTTGCATCTTTTTTCACAAGTAGAGTAATTGAAAGATCTTTAGTTTTTCTTTTTGTATATAGGACTGTAAGTGAATTAAAACATTTAAAAATATATTGAAAAGTGCAAATATTTTTATTAGGGCAACTTTGATGTGTTATGTCAGGAACTTGGAAAACTTAAATAAAAACACTTTCTCTAGGCTGCTGGAAAAAATCCCAGTGTTCATTAAAGATTGATGTTTCAAATAAGTTTTTCAACTACCTCCAGAGTCATACTCAGGGATGTATCAAAAACCACATACCTGTCAAGTCACCGAGATACTGAGAGTGATGTAAGCTCTGGGACTCCTTTACATAGACCTGTGGCCATCATCATCATCACTGATCAGCCTGACAGCTATCAGTTTCTGCCACAAAGAACTAGGATTCGCCAGTATAATTCCTTCTTTACTGCCCATTTTTCATGGCTGCATCTTTCTGTTGAGTTAACCATTTTCATATAGAGCCCTCTACCCTCCCAAAGGATATGTACTTCTTCCTAATAGTACAAAAGAAAGTCAGGGTTTTGACAGGACTGTAAATATCTTAGTCATAAAGTCAAAACCTATTCTTCCAGCTAATGCATTCAGAGATACAGGGATGTCTGCAGTAAGTGTATTGAATCACAGAGAGCAGTGGCTGGGGAGAGGTGCGTTCTTACTGCCGGGCCCATCTTTGCACAACCAGCTGCAAAGGGTTGCTGGTGAAGCCGGTTCATACAGTGCTGGTGCCTTCCCTTTGTTTACCTGCTGGCTACAGCCAAAACAGGTTTCTCCTGCCAGTGCTCAGCCAGGCTCTGTTCTAACTCACACTGTTGTATTTCACTGACCTCACATCCTTGTAAATGGTACTGTGATTGAAACCACTCCATTAAAATCACACATTTCTTTGTGTACTATCCACGTTTTATTCCTTACTTAAACATTTGATTAGTGTTTAGCTGGTTACCAGTTATCTGGTCATACATTTGAAAACGTACAAGTGTGTTGGCCTTGTTGCAGTGATGTATGCACCCTTTGTGTTTAATTCTGAGTCCTTATTCTGGAATAGACAGATTCCTGACAATATCCTTCTCTCTGCTGTGTCCTGAGGTATTTTTCTTCTGCTGTCTACTTTCTTTTTATCTCATGCTATGCTGTTTTGCACAGATTTTCTGCCAAGAAAGAAGGAACAGGTAGGATTTTGTATTTTATCCAGCTCTGCTCTTTATCTCTCTTGGCAACTCTTCTTTTTTAGCAACTCACCTCATTCAAAACCCACATGCTATCCATGTATGGGAATGAAAGCAACCAGTACAGAACTGGGAGGTAAACAGTTCTGCCTATGAGCTCTTCAGGGTTAGTGTGCTCATGTAAACATCCCAGCAGGTGTGTATCTTCATGTCCAGACATAAATATTCTAAAAACCTGACTCCAAATGCCATGGGAAAAGGGAAGCTAGTTAAATTGCTCTATCAACTTGTAGCCTTCTTCATCTGTGGCTGACTGTAGGAAAAGGAGGTAAGTGTTCCTGAGAGAACAACCTAACAATTAAGCTGCATCTTTTTGGGAACGTTTCCAGTGTATCTATTATGATGTCCTGTCTCCCACCTTTTCCACCAGTTGATCTGCTACTATGGCATTACTCCACCCACAGAAGGTCTGTAATCAAACCTGGAAGAGCCTACTACCAAACTTGAAAAATGCCATAACATTTAATGAGTATTTTTCCATAGTCGTAGTCCCTAAAATGTCAGAATTTATGTACAGTTAAATCATACTGATTTGACATACCATCCATGCAGATTAAAGAATAAATGAAACATTTCAGATTCAGTTATGTGGTGACTGTCAAAATATACTGAATTTTAAGAGTTGTCCAGTATGCCTAGTTACTCAGCTTTCAAAAACTGGGTTAATGCTAGTGTTACCAGAAAAATGATTGCATTTGTTGAATTTTATGGCCTGAGGCTCAAAACCAGCTCCTATTATGTTTTTTTCTAAATGTAGCCAATACATATTATATTTTTGTACAGAATTCTCTGCATAATGACCTCAGCTGCTTGTAGAAATAGACTTTCAATGAGATGCAGCATCATACTTACTAATTTTCTGGGTAAAATATGTTTCATAAATATGCAAATAAGTTGATCTTCTCCAGTGGAAAATTATATTTAAAAATAACAAAGATAGGTTTTAATATTCTGTTTTCAAAAAAAAAGGAAAAAGTGCGCTTCTATTATGTACATATGCACATACACAGAATAAACGTAAGTTATAAAATTTTCATATTAAACAAATTTCTGTATCGCTGGCATGATATATTTTCCTTCAGAGTTCATACATATAGATCTTCACAAAGATGTATGTATTCACCAGGAAAGATATATATGCATGCATATGCAGATATAAAACTATATGTACATATACACATTATTTGCAGTGTAGCCTAGTCAACCTTTTAAGGAAAAAGGGATTAAAATGTTGCCCATCATATAATACTTTAAGATATTCAGTGTATCTCAGTACATTTATTTTCAGTTCAGATCTTAGTTAAGAATCTAAAAGAAGACAGGAGGTTCACACAAAGGGCAAGACCTGTGTCATTGCACTGAAAGTGTCAAGTGTGGAGGCTCTGGCTCTCCATACTTCCATGACAGTCTCCCTCAAGCCCTCCCCATGTCGTCTTTAAATACTGTTACATTTCTGATTACATCACCTGTACAACATGAAGCGGAAAGCAATGTTCGTGTTTAGGAGCAGGGATGAGCACTGAGGATCAGGAGTCAGTCCTTGCTTTGCCAAATAAGCTTAGGTGAGTCATTTTGTGTCTTCCAAATAATGTAATTAATAATATATTTCTCCTCACAAGAAGTATATTTTAAGGTGGTATGTAGTAAGTATTCATAGGTATTCAGTTATAAGCATAATTTATGCAACTTACAAAAAAGTGTTTCCTTATAACTTACTACTTGGGTATAGTTTAAGCCACGGGTCAGTACGTTTGCACAGCAGAAAAGTGGGTTGCATATTTTATATTATGGAAAATCCAAGACATGCTTATTAGAAAAGAAGTTGGCCAATGTCATAAAAAATGATGTAATAGAGGAAATTGCAAAGTAAAGTATTCAGTCTATTGATGACTGTACAATGTACACCAACAATTCACATTTCAGGAGAAAATATATTGTTACATTTTTCAATCACTGATTGAATTATACCCTGAGGAATGACTCATTTTTCTTAAAAGATTACTAACTTACTTCAAAATACATCTTAAAAGATTTTAGATTTTAGTTGCTTAGAGAGCTGCTTTCCAGGTGAGTATACCAAACTGAAAATTAGCTCCTGAAAAAAATCTTATCTTCTGAAGTTGAGTGTACAAGAGGATGTTACTCGTGAATGAGAAGTGCACAAGAGTAAGATACTTACAGAGAGCTGGAGGAACATAAGGAAAAACCATTATGGCCTAGTCTATCCTTCCTGTACATTTCATCATAAAATACATACAAATCATACAAAACACGCTGGATGATTTGCTGTTTTTCTTAGGTAGACAGCTGTCATCACTAGCATCACTACTCTGTCTTATTATATGCTTCAGAATATCTCATTATTTCACTTTAAATGAGACATCTGTAGATTGTTCCAAGGTTTGTTGAATATTGAAGAGTTTCCAAGAGCAATGTGAGAAAAAAAACCCTTGGAAATCAAGATTTTTAATTGAAATTCTGCACAGTATATTAAAAAAATAGAGTAAAAATTAAGAAGTAGGCACCAGTATTTTGTGTTTGAACTGTGTTTTGGCTATACAACAATCAGTTCCAAAGAATGATTAGCTACCTAAACATTATCACAAGGACTGTTTCACAATACATTTTAAGCATTCTTGTTTCCTCTGATGAAAAGTCCAAAGATATTAAATGTTTAGGGGCAAGACCAACACATGCAGAAGCAAAAGGAAAGGTTAGGTATCTGATACATGGTGGAGGAGAGGAAGAGTGTCTTACGACGACCTGAAGAACAGAAAGAGACCTACCTATATATATCAAATCTTTTATGTACTGACAGTCCTAAGAAGCCGTACAGTCTTTTATTTCTGAAGGATTTTCCAGGAAAATGCTTTGGTTGGTTGGTTAGTAGCGTAACACCAGTTCATGTTGTCTGAAATCCTTATTTTATGTTCTTACTTTTTTTTTTGACTCATGGGCAAACTAAAGTAAATACTTCCAAGGCAGAATGTTAGTAAATATTATAGTATTATTTATCTGTCAGGTTGATATTTCACTATTAAGCTCAGTTTGCTGCAATCATTTAAGCAAAATGACTTTTGTAACTTCCTGTCACTCAAAGACTATGATGTTAAGATTTTGTATGAGAGAATAGACACCATCCATTTTATCAGTCTTCCACTTGACAAGAGTTACTCTATTGCATTCAGTTGGACCAAATAACCGAAAGTTGGCTCTCAGCTGTTACACAGCTTTTGTCCCTTTGGCTGTCTAGCCCTGGAAAAGAGCTAAATTCCTCACCTTCCTTTTCAGAAAAACTACCATCTTACTCATTGCATAAAACAGTTTTTAGGACTATTGATCTATATACTGCATTCCTACTAACAACTTTAATTTTTTCTATAGCCTGAAGGTAGAACCCAGCATTTCAGATCACTCTGAGCTACTGCTAACTAATAAACAGTTGTGTAACATGTGGTGAATAAATATGTTAAGACCACTGCCAGCTGACCCAGAAGAGATCTAATAATTGCTGTTGCCTTTCATGCTAAAGGAATTCCAAAACAAATCATTGTGCATTATGGAAAGTTTGTACAACTATATGCAATTCAGATAGTGAAAAATATGTATTTAAATTGATGTTCTGTTAAAATTACAATCTTCTTTAAGTTCAATAAGTAAAATATATATATTTTTTTAAGATTGTGCTAGTATAACTCACTGACTAAAGTAAGTGTGAGAGAAAGAGATGTCCCATTGCCCATTTAACCCACAGAGAATTTATTCAGTTGCAGGAAGGTCTAATCTGACTTTGACAGTTTTAAGATAGAAATAGTTTTCTGAATGTACAGAACAGTGACAGATATGCTGATGTAATACTGTAACTGATAACAAAGCATGAAGTGAGTATAAGGTTGATAAAGTATGAAATGCTTTTTATTATCTGCTTCTGATATTCTCCTGTAGTCTGAGTTTAAAGCCTATGGTGTATGGGAATATCAACAGTAAGTGATGCAGTGGCTGAAAGGAATATATAAATCTCATTCTTTAACGCCTTATTCCATGCTCCATAGCTTTTGGGTGCTCTCTATCTTTAGCTGCTATTACCAATAGTTTCTGTTCCACCTCACACTTCTCACTTGCTGCGTCTCAGCTTTAGAGGTCCTTTCTCCTGTTCTGTGACCACACGCTTCTGACAAATGGTTATCCACAATAAAAATAAATAGCATACCAATTCAAAGAGTCTTCCTCATCATATGCCTTCATTTGGGAGGTCACCAGCAGGTCCATCCCATACACTTCCCTCTGTTCTCCCTAAGTGAATATAAGCATTACTGTCGTGGTTTAGCCGGCAGCTCAGCCCCACACAGTCGCTCGCTCACTCCCCCACCGGTAGATGGGGAAGGGAATCACAAGGGTAACGCTCGTGGGTTGGGATAAGAACAGTTTAATAATTAAAATAAATTTAAAAAAAAACAACAAAAATGCAATGGAAAGGAGAACAACGAGAGGTGCGAAACCCGGGAGGGTGGAGGGGAACGAACCGCCGAAACAAACCACGTGACGCAGGTGCTAACTGACCCACCGCCACGGCGCTCCCGAGCCGCGAACTGCCCCCCCTTCATATACTGGTCATGGCATCACGTGGTATGGAATGAACCTGCCATTGGCCAGTCGGGGTCAGCCGCCCCCGCCATGGCCCCGCCCCTCCCAGCCCCCCCTGCCATGCCACGCGGCAGAGCGCGGGAAGCTGGAGAGGTAGCCAACCCCCACCGTGAGGAGAATTAACCCCTTCTCTGCCAAAACCAGCACAATTACACACTGGGACACAAGGTAACCTGTAACATCAGTGAAATGAACCGTGCTTTAGGAGGTAAATTGGGCATATACCGAATGGAGGGGGTTTTACTTTTTAAACCTGGCAGTAACAAAATAAAGCTCTTTGAACAGTGGCAGAATCTTTCCTAGAGTGGCTGATGTGATGCATCATTGTTAAGGCATGTTTAAAGGAAACTGTTGTAGCAGCTTTTCCTCGTGTTACAAGCGTGTGTGGGCAAATTTCCCACTGAAGCAACTATAATGTCTAATGAAGTTCCTCATGCTATACTGTACCTATGAAATAGCTGTGCTACCTGTCATAACCTAAGAGCGATGTAGAATTTGTGGTTTTAATTCCTATCCATTTTGAAACTCAAGAGGAGGTTTTAAAATTTTTATTTCTTTCTTGATCTGTTCTTCTTTCATAATGAATTGTATTGCCCTGAGCGTGAATATGAGCTAGAAAAAGTGCTTTAAAAGCAAAATTAGTAAAGCTAATAAAGTTATCTTTTATTTTATTTTTTAAAATAAGTTCACTAGTGGCCTTTTCTCAAAGTTACAAATCTTCACAAAAACGTCATCACATCTGCTTTTTACTATCATCCACATTTTTATTGTGTAATTGGTACCATATTTTTGGCACACACACACACCCACCCAATAAACCCCACTAAAAACAAAAGCAGCAAATCAAGAAACAAAGTGACAATACTTTAAATACAAATATCATAGAAAATGTTGTAGAAACCACGTAGTTCAGAATCTCACGCTTAGCCACCAATGGAAGTGGGAAAGGCAGTCTTGGGGAAACTTTGTAATTGGGGAAACATTATAATTGCACTCCTGTGACCCTGATAGGTGACGTAAGCCACACAGTTTGTGCCGCGTAAGGGCAGAGTTAAGCATGTTTAACCTCTTCCAATAGTGCCAGACCTCCTCTCCTGCACAAAAACATTTTTTTTTTCCCCTGACGTATAACATGAAGATTGCATTTGCTGTTGAGGTGACCATTGCTCATTTAAGGGTCTTCCTTGCAAGTACTTAAGGAGTTAAAAGAATTTTATTCCGAGGCAATGTGTAAGGAAATCTTCTTGACTGTAACCCCATTCCAGTCCGTCAGATTATCTGAGTACCTAAACTTTTTTTCACATGTTTAAGTAGCACATAAAGAGACCAAAATAACGGCATGAAGTGGAGACATTTTCAGCAGCCTCTCAGGATTTGTGTGCAGATATTATAAAGGATTCTCTAGTTTGGGTCTCAGGGAAGATATTGGTTTCAAAAACTGCAAGACACAAGATAATGACAAAGTGCAAAAAGAAGTGAAGGAATGAGATGAAGCTGAGAATGGAAACAAATTCCTTTGTTAATTTGGCTTTGGAGGGTTTTTACCTTCATATTACCCAATTAATAGTTCGGTTGCAGTATAAAACCTTTTATTGCTTTGAAATTATTTGTTTTGGAAAAGAAATGGTTGTGTGTGCTATCAGAGGATCCTAAGCCTAGGAGAAATAGATAACAAATTGGTGACAGCAGGTTACGAATTGGTGACAGCAGGTATGCTATCCTAACAGTGCAGATTTAACAAATCACATTTAATGTTCACATTTCTGAAGCAAGTGCTACCACCGTAAAAGAAATAAGTGAACCTTGCTCTTGTCCCATAGATTTTAAATTGTGTTGTGTAACTTGGAAATAATCCACCCCCAGTGTGTATTTTTTTCTGGTCAGTGGCACTCAAAGCACGTTTCATCTTGCCTCTTACAATCCTAACATCAATACTGGAGTGTAAGTTTACAAGCTATTTGCCTTATAAAAAGTACTAATATGAAACCATGATTACGTCATTTTTTGGGAACCAAGCTTTAAACCAGGTTGGCTTTGAAAAATTGTTTAAATTAAGAACATAAGCATTACTTGATGCATATCTTAATTCATAATTATTATAAGGGTCAGTTTAATGCTTGTGAAGATAAGTAGGCTAGAAGCAATTGAAAATTAAATCTTATCTACAGGCTGTATATAGCTCAAGTTCCCTTAGAGTTATTCTGACTATACAGTTAGAAAAAAAGAGCTTTAATAAGGTGACATGCAATTTTGTCTTGCTTATGTACAAGGAATTTTTGTTTCAATATGCATTACCATCTGCAAAAATTAAGGATACTGCACCTTGTACTGTGATTAATCTTTATACAACTAATGAGTTATACTCTCAATTATACAATGTCTAGTATAATCTTACTGATGCATCATTCTGTTTTTTTACTCTTTATACATAAACATGAATAAAATTTCAATAAGGTTTTTTTAGCAGGTGGTGTAATAAAACGCTAGATGCTAGATCATCTCTCTTCTCTGGAAAACAAACAATGCATTCAAAACAAACAGACAAACAAGCCAATGCAGGATTCATCTCTGGATGAAAAAAATATCCCTGGTGAGCCACTTACAAAAGGCTGCTTCTATAATGGATCATTGGGTCAACATAACATGGGTTGTTACTGCTGTTCCACACTACAGGACAGCTTTTGTTTGAGACATGGTTTCTCTCATCTCTTTCTTAGGGTAAGGTGCAGAGCATTCCTGAGCTGGGATCTCAGTGAGGCCAGTTCTAGTAGACACAACGCGAGGCCAGCATGCCGATGGAGCCTTTGGTTTAGTTGGGTGTCTTGCTGTTAGAACAGCGCTCAAACTGGTGTTTGTTTGCAAACAGCTATGCAGTCCTTCCTGTAAAATGCCAGCTATGTGGGGGAAGGGCCATTTCTCCCCACCCTTGTGTATTTACACTGAGCGCTGGAAGGTCTTGATATAATTTGGGACCATGTTGAAGTAGAACTGACAAATACTTGCAGTTGTGCTGATGCCAAGTATTTCTGTTTTAGATTTGTCTTCACATTGGTCTCAAAGAAAATAAAGAAAAAATTGTATGTAACCTTCCCCCCCATTACACCATCATTGCCAAACCCATCAAACTTCTGGAGATTTCAGGACTTAAAAAAATCTTCTAGTGCAGGAAGAAGCTCTGAAATCAACTGTCCTTTATTCTTTATGCACTTTTCAAGAGAATTACAAGCTGGCTTTATTGTAGCTGTTGTTGCAATGCACTTAGTCAGTCAACCACTACCAGCCATGGAAACGTAAGATGGTTTAATTTTAATGGTCTTAGGAGCAAGTACAACAGAGAATTGCATTGTTATTTCCATAATAATTTACAACTTGCAATCTGCCTTTCAAATAGTATACATGGTAGCTCTTAAATTATGATCTAGGGTTTTTTTCTTTACCAGTTTTCAAGGTATTCAGAAAATGGATTCCAGAGGAAAAAGCAATCATTTTTATACATATTATACGCCTACTATTCACTATATTTGGCAGCTATCTACTTGGCAGGCCAAACTAATTTTATTCCCTGAAGTACATGTGAAAAGCTATGTAAGTGCTTTGTAATATTTTTAAAAGCACCATTAAAGTTAATCTATATCTATACTCCTACTGTCACATGAATCATGCTAAAAATGGACTCCTTATTCTGCAATTTCATGCTAAAGTATGCTAATGCCTATGTAAGACTAGTTGTAAGAGATGTCAAAACTTGTAGTAAAAACACTTCCATGTAGCGCTGAATTTAGCCTCCCCTTTGACATTCCCAAGAATAGTTCGCAGAGGCACGACATAACCATATTTTGGATTCTTACTGTGTATTAACATCTTGAATGTTAATGTTAAAAATACACCTTCAAAACATTTCTAAGAATTTGTGCTGAAAGAAAACTCATCATGTAGTCAAGCCTTCTGTGCCTAGTTTCATATATGTTTATGGACATAATTTGGGCCTCTTCTACATAAGGCTTCTGAATCAATCACCGGGAGACAGAAGGATTTGAGTCCTCAGCTGCAGGATCACCCAGAAAGTAATAATGTCTTGAAACACCATATTTATATTTGCAAAAGGAAATCTGACTATGTTCTGGCACTTAAAATGATTGTAAAGAGTGCGTGAAGTAACTAGCAGGGAAACAGAAACAGCAAGAAGTTGTCAATATGTGAGGTTTCTGAGTTTCTGAATCCAGTAACTGCATTTCTGAAAGTTTCCTATACATAAACTGTATCATAAGATGGAGTTAATTTCTGTTTTTTTCTTTTTTTTAAAAAAAGGCAGTTCCACAATCTGCTGTAATACTTGTCAATAAAACAAAAGGGATCAGAAAAATATAACATCTTAAATTCAAAACAGATTCCCTTTCTTATTTGCAGATTTGGTTAGCAGTGTCTGTCACACAGAGGGAAGAGAAGAGTTAGTCTTCAATTTTTCAAAAAGATCTAACACTAAGGAAACACAAAGATAGTGAAATGTGACATGGCAAAGTTCTAAAGTAATACATAACAATTTTCAATCTTGACAATGAGAAATTCCAACCAGTGATTCTAAAAATACGTAACTGAAGAGCAAGATGACAGAATTATGCAGATAACTGCACTGCAAAACACATGCAGAAGATTTTGCCCTTTCAAAGTACGTCTTTCTGTAGTTATCCCATTCAGGAGAAAAATTCCATACAGAGTTTGTTGACAACACTTTGGAAAAATACACTGAAAATACTGTCCAAAGAAAGGGTAATTACTGGAAAATAAATACTGAAAACACTAAGCTAAGTATGAAAAATATTATATTCTAAAGCTATTTTGTTTATCTTTGTTAAATCCATACGTACCCACCTGATGATGGCCATCATCTGAAAAGATCCCCAAAGCAGTAAAACAAAGAAATTTGTTTTTTCTGGGGACAAGTTATAAAATTGTTACAAGCATGGAGTATCAGAATCTCTAGAAGACATATCAGAAAAAAAAAGGCATTTGTTTAGTTTGTATTATTCTCGTATGTTCCTAAATTGATAAATATTATGAAGAATATGAACAGATAGTCCTGTTTACTTTTTTTCCCCTAATGAATATAGTTAGCAAAATCGACAAGACACCTATTACAATTGATGAAAATAAGCAATCTTTTACAGACAAAACCACATTGTGAGTATTGTTGCTACAAGGGATCAGGGAGATATTCAATATGATTCTCAAGAAGAAAGCACTTCTGTATGGGTAATGGAGAGGGCTGTGGAAAGGCCCCAGGAGTTCAGAGTGAAAGTTGAGACTGTGAAGGCATCAGAACACAATTATAACACAGTGAATCAATGGCCCTATCCATCTTCTTAAACAGAAGTTGGGGGGCAAGCAAAATGGCGGCACCTTTGCCACTGTTGGCCTTGGTAATAACGGCACATTCACACATTAATAAACCAGAATTAAACTAATGACTTTCGTCTCTGAGCCAGAAACTATTTTAGACCTCTAACTCAGGAGCTGAAACAGGAAAACTGATGAAGTAATACAATACATAGCACAAATTCTGAGCAAAATGGGCTGCAGTTGCCTGGCATTTACTCTTGCCTCTCAGCTGAGGGGAAAAAAAAAAAAACAAACAAAAGCACCACCTACTGTCCAGTTGCCTGTGAAGTCATTTGACCATCAGGTAATCTTCCATTCATTTCTGACTGTTTCAGCATGTCTCTTTCCTCACCACTCCTCTCCATCACCTGTTTTCTCTAAAGAAAGATTTGGGAATTCTCACTGTGCAGCTTCTGTAAAAGAACTGATACGTCTAGATCAGAGATACCTGCCAAGATGTGCTCAGAGCCAAAACCAGGAGCTATTTCAGCCATACAAGTATCCATCTGACCCTGCTCTAATGGTTTGTTGGAAAATAATGTCTTTGAGAATACTTATGTGCGCAAACAAAATTCTGAGGAAGTCTGTATTAACTAGTGTTGAATAACAATGATACAAAGCTTATTTTAATACTACATGGAAGATAAAAGCAGACATTTTAAACTGAAACCAGTATTTCCAGTACATCCTTACTGGATTCTGTAGATTTATTGGAATATTCTGCCTGTACAGATGTTATCTATGCTTTATCCAATAATGTTCCATCAAACAAGAGGTGACTTCAGCTGGTTATTTTTTGGGTATCTCTGACTGTTTTGAGACATTGTCCTAGGTCTTATGAACTCAGTTTAAGGTAGTAAGGTACTCTTCAACCTTCTGTGATGGGATTCTTATTTTTCACCATCCTCTGCCTAAACACTAGAAAAAAAGAATGGATTTTGGGGATATTAAAAAGTGTGTATTCAAAACTGTATTGGCCAAAAATGCTTAGGTATTGTAGGACTACTCCACTTTATATAATTTGGCCTTTTTCCTACCATAATCCAGGTAAATCTTTGTTCCTATCCTCCTATTCCAGTAATAACATTGTGATATCTCATCATCCCTTTGTCATGCGTGCCAAATTAAAAAAGCTCTTTTTAATCTTTGTTCTAATGGATTATTTTGCTATTCTAATTAGGCAATTAATTTCTCCATGCTAAAATATCATCTCTATATGGATCTGGTTTTAGTCAAGCCTTTTCTTTCCTCAACCACCAAGCTCTACTTTCATTTAAATCCTTATTTACTTATCCAGCAGTCAAAACACTTCCATAATGGATTCACATGATGAAACCTGGATTTGTTTTCATGTCATACCTCATCTTGCATGTCCTGCCTCACTAATGACTGGGAACTGCAGTGCCATCATAACATCTACACACTATAGACACCCAACAAAAAAATTTCATACATTTTACAAAATAAAATTAAACTTCTGGAAACTGACTCTAACTGCATTTGAAGACCATCATAGAAAGGCTATTAAATTGTGCGAAATACAAGACCTACAGAAGATTTTCACCATCTTTTGTACAAAAGTTACTTGTTAATTTAAAACCATATTCAGCTTACTGATACATTTACCAACAGATTTTAGAAAAACTAACTAGGAAAGAGGGAAAGAGACAATTATTTTTAGGAAATTGAAAAACTGGGTGGGTGGGGGAAGAAGACAACCTTGCAGAGCTGCAAACTTGTTCAATATTTACATAAGGGGTGAAAAAATCCAAATCTTCAGTTTAGTTTTTCAGTTCCAATAATACTCTATAAAAAAAGACAAGTATGTTTTGTTACTTTATTTTATGTCTTTTAACGTCTAATTATTGATGCTCACATTTATTCCATTTCTAGTCTAACTTTGCAATGAGGAATGAAAATATGACCTAGTTAAAAGACCATCAAAATGCATAAGGTGCTAATGGTACCCTGGAGAGATACTGAAGATGGACACATTTGATGGCATGTCTTCATTTTGCCCCTTCAGCTGGTGAACTAATAGTCAAATGTTTCTGTCACCTTTTGTTGTGAGGAAGAACAAAACATACAGTAAATGTGCAGAGGGAATATTATGATAGCCACCTTATGCTATTTTACCCTTGCTGCTTTTATAGTGATACAGCGATAAGTGCACAGTTCATTGTCATCACAGCTGCATCTAGGCGTCTAAACACTCTGCATGCCTTCTGCGTCGTACTTTGTGAAGGGCAAAGATCAAATGTTGTTTGATACATTTTTCCATTTTGACAGTGACCTCCTTGGTAGCTAGTCAATGGCTGTTGGTATCCAATCTCTTGACAGTTACCGTGTTACCTGAGATTGCTAATGAGGAGGGCATTGTGATTGTGACAAAGTCTTAGCTAAGTCATGATATATGCCATCTCATTCTTCTCCTGTATCATAAAAGCCTTAATTAGCATGTGCAAAGTTATTGTCTCACCTATGCTTTACACAGTTCTACTGACACAAAGGTAGGACCAAGTGAAGGTTTAAACATGCCAAAACTCATTCTGTGGAAAGATGCACATACTTATATAGATGCTGTGCCACTTCTGCAAACATCAATATTCTATGTCTCCTCATTCCACTGCCATCTTTACCTGAAAGCTCCACATTCTCCTGATAAGGACTATTTTACTGCTCTTTCAGTCTTTCAGGAGAACCTATCTCTGATTCACACTACTGCCTTTTCTTATACTGCTCATACATGCTTTATGCTGAGTATCAACGTTTTGCCCTGCATATCAACATCCTAGTTAGTAGCCCCAGAAGCTCTGCTGTTTCAGACAGTTATTAAGCGGTTACCGTACTCTCCTCATATATCTTAATCTCTTCGGAGTGTGGCTCCTAAAGGGAATGGTGTTCGCTCTGCAACCCCTACCAAGCTGGTCAGCTATTCTGGCCAACAAACAGCAGGTAAAGTCAGGATCCCACCTGGTGCCGACTCCATTCATGTGACCAGTAACATTTTCCAGATAAGGTCATTGTCCACAACTGAGTTAAAGGGCAAGCACAGGCAAGGTAGGAGGCAAGTGGCTCAGAAGGGACAGCTGTTGGTATTATTAATGGTGAGCAGGATTGACTGCTTCAGGGGAGGGATTCTAATGAAAGGACATTTGTGGCTGCCTACAAAGAAGTCAAAAACCAGACGAAAAAAAGATGTGTATGTAAAAAAGGGGTCAGAGGGAAATAAGAGAAAAGGAAGGCAGGAAGGAAGCAGAGAAAGACACAAAAGTGAAGAAGTATGGTTTACCACAGAACTAACATGGAATAATTGCAGTGACAGACGTTTTTACAGTATTTTTGTCCACTTGTGATTACAGTCACAGAAATTAACTCAGTAGTTTACTGAGTAATTTCCTTAGCTTGCAGCTTGTGTTTTACTGTATCTGCAATTTACTGGTTCAGACACGTTAAGTAGTTGTTTAAAACTTGTCTCTTCAGTAAGCTCATCAGATAAAATGCTTCAATATCATATTTGAGTATCTATATACTCAATACCTGTATAGTAGGTCAATCTTTTTGTTGCACAGATTTTCCCTTTTTATTAATATTTTTTCATAACTATATAGTTTGTTCCATTTTATAAGATGAATTATGGCTCCTAACCTTTCTTTGTAACCTTCCCAGTTTCTGCTAGCTGTCTTTTTACACATGCAGAGCAGTGGTAGATTTGTGAGGGTGAGTACCATATGTGGTAAAAGACTTACTGTACAGCACTGAACTATGAGGGATGCTTAACAGGAACAAAGAAAAGCAAGGAGGAAACAGATGGTACTGGAGAGGGAAAAAATGCTGAAGCACAAACAGTGTTATAAGACTGTGTTGAAGGGGGAAGAAATCATGATTGAAAGGGAAAGAATTAACTAGAGAGTCCACAAGAAAGCTGAGATAAGCAGAAGAAAATAATACAAAATAGGCAACTGGTTATTATATAAGAAAAGAAATTAATTTCCATGTTCCTAACCAGTCATTCACTGGTCTCTCCAGCAAATCTCCTATGAAGGGTGTTAAACTTACAGAGATAGCTTAATTTATCTATTATATGTTTTGCTTGGAATGTAAGTAAAATTATTCGATTCATAAAACCTTAAGATCTGTAGTAATTGACGAGTCATTGACCATTTCCATGTATTAACTTTATGTTCTCATCTACTTCTTTGATAATAATAAAGGTGTAAAAGCTGCCCTAGTAAAAAACCTGGAGATTACTTTTTTATTGAGTGGTAGTATGGAACTTTGCACTATCTTTTAAAGGATAAGCTTTTGTGCCTAATTTATCAGTGCAGCAAGACAGTATCATTTTATGTATATTATTGGTATTTGCAATTTGTACACATATTGCACAGAAAAATAAACTCACACTTACTGTAAATATGCATTTACAAATCCAAAATCTATTTAATTTAATCTTGGTGAATCAGAAAAATGCAAGACAAACATGCAAGTGAAAATCTAAATCAGAAATGAAACCATATGAAATTCAGTGGAAGAAAATTTGGCAGCATGGCTAGATCTCTCCAGTACTCTGAGATAATGACTGTAGACTTTGCTTATTAGAAATATTTATTCCTATTGCTACTATTTCTACCTTAAGTCATCTCTTTACATATAAGATGCTATCTGAATAAAGAAAATGGTGCAGAAATGCTCCTTTTCTTTCACTCTCTTTCATTGCTTCTTGTCTTCGATGCAAGTTGAGACTGTCTCTAGATATCACTTTTTCCACTCCTACAAGGTAATTTTGTAATCACATTGAAATACAGAAATAAAAAGTGTCTTTTTCATTAATAATAGGCTATGTTTTCTAGAATCATTCTAGTTTCTGCATGTCTCCTCTCTCCATACAATGACAGCCACCTGTGATGAAGTAGATTGTGAAGAGGTTATGAATAGTCTCTCCCTACCAAAGAACAATAACAGAGAAGAATTAAAATAGACTCTGTTTAAATGCAGGGGTCGTCTTATGTCTTTATCTGACATATCTGAGATAAAGTCAGCACCTTAAGCTGTTATGCACGCAACTATCACTTCTATTTTTACTTAGAAGTCAGCAATTTTAATAAGAAATTTATGGTACGTATAACTTCGAATATTTAGATAAGGCATAAGCAATGCACAGGCTTTGCGCTGCACCATGATCAAGGGTGAGTAAACAGGAAGGGCACAGGACAGATCCTGAAAAATCCTGGATTACCAAGTCTATCTGATAAGAGGTATCTGCCAACATCACCTCAGATCACAACAGAAATGTGAGAAAAATAATGTGAGAAAAATAATGAGAAAAAAATGGTTTATTTTCTTTAAAAGACAGAGAAATATATGTATAGATACAATATGCTCTAAATCTAGATGTGGATCCGAAAGGTAATGAGTGATTTTTCCTATAACAATAGTGACCACAAAAATGTTTTGTTCTGGGTTTTCCCTTCTGTTTATTTCCATGTTGGCCCTAAGCATCTATCAGGACACCAAGTTATTTCACCATTACTAAGGGGAAAACGATTCAGGAGGTGATTGATGGAGTTAACGGAATCTCACTTCTCCTCAGATGCCTGAAAACAAGTTACCCTCAAAATTGATTTGCTGTTTCTTGTAGCCATAGATCACACACTGAAAGTATCACCAAAAAAGAGTATTACACAAATTCTTAAACTAGTCAAAATCTGAAATGGTACATCCACTCTGATGCATGCAGATGTTGCCATCATAGTTTAAATTCAATCTAACCATGTTAGTGAAAAGAAAGGTACTTAAGTCTGCCTAAAATCAGTCTAGAAAGGCAAATTATGTCTGGGGGTGAGCTGAAAATTGCTGCATAGTGTTTGCTTACGTCTTGGCTAGATCAGTTATCTCTGCATCATACACTATTCCAGACTGGAGCTATATCCAGTGTGAGCAGTAGCTGCAGGGGAAATTAAATCATGCTTGTTAGGGACAAAATTCTCTGGATGTCTGGATGTGGACGGAAGAAGCAGAGACTGCAGTGGGAAACGGCTTGCACAAGAAGAGCCATAAATATTTTTTGAGTATCTGATGATCCAGAATATTATGAGGCTCATAAAACAGCTGGAGATCCTTCATTGTTTTAAATCAAATACATTGTACTAATATTCCCTGTTAAACCACTCTTCTGTGTTCCCAGAGTTTTAACTTTTGGAAGCTTATTCTAAAGCTGCTTATTGGCGCCTTCCAGCTGCTTTAGGGCTTCTGCCTCTAAACTGCCCTACACTCTGTTGCTCTTCTTCCTCAAATATAAGATGACCAAAAAAGACAAAGAAATGGCACATGGCCATTCTGAAGTTATGTCTAATGTCTTATTTTGCCTTGCTGGTCCTGAAATCTTGTGTTAGAATTTTTCACATTATTATACCTATTTCAAAAATCGGTAGATCTGTTAGAGCTATTACCTACACTCTATCTGACAGTAATATTATGAGTTTACATCATGGTTTTTTTTCCCTCAATTCCTATCCTTTCTGTGTTCCATTTTCTTTGTGAAGATGCGAGATATCCATGAAGCCTTTGTGCTTGAATTTAGTCCACCCAGTTCATAAATGAGGGATGGAACTTTGAGTAATCTCCAAATTTTAATAAATAGATAATCAGAGACTGATTCAGAATCATGCAGTTCCTATTACATGCAGAGTGATTCTAACACTCCCTGTTGACTAGACAGTGAGTTATCACACAAAACAGTGACTTATTACACACTCCTATTTTAGGTTCATGGAGTTCTTGGAACAAATCAGAGTCTTTCTGACACATAAGCAAGAAAAAGGAATGGCACTACATATGCAGAATAAACTGTCTCATTAACTAACTAATGAGGAATGAATTCTACGTATACCATGACAACTGTTCTTGTCTCCTTTCTGTTTTCTGCACTCTTTACTAGCCATTTGCATGAATACCTCTTTCTGACTTTGAGTCTCCTGTTACTAGAGCTACTCCCCAAGACGTCTGCCTCTAAAACTCAGCTGAGCATATTCTATGGTTGTGGGCACTCTTTGCTTAGCAACTTTTTAAACCACATTCTATGCCTACTCTTTCAGGAATAAATGCAAAGTCATTCTACTTTGCATCCATATCAAAGTTTTGCCTAGTAGCAACACTGTTCTGCATCAAGCTGTTTCTCAGAAACCACTTTATAAGAAAAGACATTATGAATGGTTGATGTTAGCACTTTGGAATGGAAATTCAAACAAAGGGAAAAATTGCAAAGTAAGCTGTATAGGAAAAGTGCTAAACAACAGAAGGAAACTGAAACTAAGGATTTTTTGGTTGAGGAATCCAAGGAAACACAAAAAAAGTATAGCAGTTTGGGCATGGTCGAGTCTCTTTGAAATATTTCTGTCTGTGAAAGAGATGGGGAAAAATGACATAGCAATCTGGAGGTATTTTTTGAATAAAAAGATGATATGTATCTGCATAAATGCAGGTGTTTACCATGTCCCAACACTGAGCAAGAATGTTGTTCAGAACTTAACACCTTGACTGACTTTGATAAACATGGATTCTGAGACTGGCTTCTTCAAAGTATTAGTAAAGCAGACTTTAAGAATTCCCAAATCAAAGAGAATAGTTAGTCACTTAGTGGGAAAAAAATTGATTGAATAAGAACAATTCAGGACATAAATATCTGAGCTGCTGAATACTCAGTGGAAAACTGTGTATGTGAAATTGTTATGAATGCTATATCATGGCAGCAGGCATTTATCAATGATACTCCTTTTCATTTGGGAGTGTGAGACTAGATGCTAATCTTACATCTATGATCCAGCTATGGAAAATCTATCCTCAATCAGCACAATCCACTAGCTGAAAGGAATCCTATATAAAATTCTGAGCATCTTTTCCACACTCTTCCCTGTGGGCTTATTGTGGGTTTTTTTTGTGTGTGTGTGGTTTTTGTTTTTTGTGTTGTTTTTTTTTTTTGAGGAGGCCCCCTTTGAACTACCAGCAGTCACTACAGCAGCACAGTTCAAAATGAAATCAACAACCAGAAGACCTCAGCATCAGAGCAGTAGATATCACTGAAGTGTTAATGCTTCTATATATAAAACAAACTCACCCCCACCCCCCATTTACATTTACAGGTGAAAGTGTTCATATTTTGTTTCATTTTCAAGGACGCAGTTACTTAGGCAAGTAGAGCAACACAGGATCAGACCCTTTCCTCAGCTTTCCTATTCACAATTTTGTCTAAAATGTGGTATTATTCTTAGTAAAATGATGCTTCAAGTTTAATGCTTTCCATTCATTAGACTGAAGTACTGTCTCCTGTACCCTACAGGAAAACCAATTCATTAGTACAGCTTTAAGAAACACGCATTCATAACACAAGTTTGCCCTCTTTAAGTGCACCCCCAGGCACCTTGCAAATAATTGATGAGGTAGTGAGGTGCTTGACAATCACAAAGAATGAAAATTCTCTAGGCAGACTCCTAGAAAAAGAAATCTTAGTCAATGTATTTTAACTTCTAATGAGCTTTAAAAACAATGTCCAAATTCCTCACTTGGCAAAGAAGCAGTGTGTTTTCAGTGATGTTCAACAGTTTTTGGGTAATACAAATATTTTTGGCTTCACTAAGCCAGATTAATCTCCCTCTTACCACTTGATATCACAGCTAGATAAGTATGACAGTCCATAGATACCTTGGAAGTATTAATTTTATTTTTTGCTATTCTGTATTAGAAATCCAGAAGCATTTCTTTATCATATGATCATCTTATAATATCATATTCTTTGATAAACAGAAACTTTAAATCCTTACTTGAGAGAACCACAATGCTTAATTTCCAAAATTCTGAAATACCAAAAGCCCTGAGTGAAATATATGAAAATCTTAAAAAATTAAAATAGGATGTCCAGCATGCAAATAGCATCTTTAGTTTTCAGCAAGACCTATGGCATGTTTACACCTCTCAGAAATACTAAATTAAGTTCTGATTAGCTAATTAAAGGACAGGAAATCTTGTAATTGTGGAGCTGAAACTGAACAAATTAACAGTGAGTTTGTAATCACCATTCCACAACGAGGAATATTTAGTACCGTATGGAGGAAGGTCTGCTCAGTGAATGGACTGGCAAGGTAACCAAGATAACTGAGCACAAAGTTACTGGACTAACCTTGAACAGAAACAGTTCTGAATCCAGTTTTGAACTGGATTATTAATTATCCTAATGCACTGCAGAGTGCACGCAAAGGAGGAAGGGGACACAAAAGTTGAAGCAGAAGTCTTTCTTGTGCTTTAACATTTTGGGAAATCACTTTCTGTAGTGTCTGGGAAAAAGGATTTTATATGGGTGGGTAAGGCAGGTCTTTGGTAAATCCCCTCCTACCCTCCAGGTGGAAGAGCTAGATCTTCAGAAAGAGCAATATGTTCCAGCTCAATAGCTGGAGGTATTTTTTTTTTTCCCTACAGATCTTTCTCTACATAACACCTCCAGAAAGACTTTCTCTTTCTAAGGCACAATTTTAATAACCTTCCCCTTTGGGAAAAGACACCTGCATGCTGCCCTCTACAGAAAGCAGCAGCAAAATTGTCAAAGTGTAGCTCCAAGTGACATAAAACTACAGGTGACAATGGAAGGAAAGGAAATGATTCTCGTTGTTCAGACTTTTCTTCATGTTCTCAGAAATTATTAGGAAATTAAACTTTGGAACAGGCATGAACATAGGTTATCAATGAAACAATATTATCTCTCATGAATTTAATAAAGTATCAAAAGGAGATAGGAGAACATTTACCTTTCAATAATTCTTATCAAATCTTGAAAGAATATTAAATTCTTTTATGAGGTGCTGTATATATGTCACTACACAAAGCAAAACATGTTGTTTACAATCAGGAAGCTTTTCTATTGTGGAAGTAACCGACTTACATTGTCAGTTAAAAAACCTAGCCTCAGTGTTTGAAAATAACAGCTGCAGATATCAATAAAATTAAAAAATCAAAGGACTTGCAGATGTTATACATGGAAATGAGAATGACAGACCTCATTCTCAAGACTCTTAGTTGCGCTGGGAGAGAAAAATCACAAAAATTACTTCAGAAAGCAAGAACTGTAGTCTGCTACTTCTCATACACTATTCAAGCTTAAACAAGAAACCCTAAATGGATTCTGACATGGCTATGTAGTGGTTCCAGGAGTCTGGCTGACCACCAGGGTAGGTAGGGGTAACTGCCACTTGCAGTAAAAGTTTTGGAAGTTCGTTGAAGGAAATGTAACTGAACCCACCTATTGACTTTCATTCTTCCTTCCAATGTCCCCTTTTCCAATGTTTTTCTCTGATTTGATCAAATAAAAAAATCAAATCAAAAGATCAAATATAAAATTTTCCTATTTCAAGCCAGGGATGTGTTTTCCTGCCCATAAAGTGTACACATAAAGAAAATATCAAATTGTTTGTAGTAATGACTGCAGGTTTACTCACCAGGTGGAACAGATCAGGACATTTCCTTCGATACTTAATTTGGATGTTTCTGATCAGGATCAGGAAGACCTACGCTCTAACATTCAGTGAGAGAAATGATCTTTATCTTTAGTGATTACTCATAAATGTAAGTAACCTTTAATTAATGGTAAAACATGTATGTGTGTGGTAATCAACTGTGGCTAGAGAAAGAGAAGCCTTCTTATTATATCTCTTTGCTTTGTTCCCTCTTTTTTCTTTTTCTGATTAGTTTTTCATATTCTGTTATACTAAATATTCATTAGCTTTTTAAAATAATCTAGTATTAGAAGCTGTGAGCCTTAGATCAGCCCAGGAGGTCCTGCAGATATCAGGAGATGGAAATCAGCACATATTTTTTCTACTTTACATTACCCACTTAAAAAAAATAATTTTTCTTGAGCATAATGGTTGGACTGCAATGATTTACAGGGAAATAATTTCACTGAGGGACTTTAGGTTGGTGGTATCATAACATGAGAAAAAAGTCTGATTGGTTTATGATTTCACTGGGAAGCTGAGATGAAATTAATTCTGTTTAACTCACTACTTGTCAGCTCCTTTGTTGTTGTTGTTGTTTGTAATATATGGACCTAACACTGGATTTTAAGTCTGGAGATATTTCAAGATACTAAAACATTTATTAGTTCAATAATAATGTTAGAAATGATTGAAATGCTATAAATGTTTAAATTTGGATATAGAAACTCCTGGATTTGGTGTTCAGACTAAAGCCATTTTGACTACAGTTCCTAGAACAGCCAGGTAATGTGAAGTGTGTTAATCAAGAAAACCTGCCATGGTAAGGTTTTGTTGATAAGTTTGGACTTTCTGAAATCAGAAAGATGGGTTAAAATACAATATTAAACAAAGCTTGTCATAAAATCAGTGTCCTATCCCCATCCAGATATTGCACTTCTGCACATTTGCACAAAACATCAACCTGATAACAGGAGGGAAACAACATCAGGGAGCTTACGAGAAAACACTGAAAGCTCCGTGGCTACACGAAGTAATTGCCTACTGTATCTATACATCACATGACCATGGTGGGTCAACTATTTCTGATTAGTTTCTTAACCTAATGCCCTTAAAATCTGAGAGGAAATAGATTTAATGACTTACACAAACGTGCCTTGTTCCCTGAGAAGCATCACCGTTCCCAGGTGAGTAGCTACTGTTTCTTTTGCCTGTCCTTATGCTAAAAGCTGACCTCCTGTCCAGGTAGCTCAGCTTAGTTAATACTTGTGCTCCCCATAAAGACACTTACAGTTCCTTTAGATCAAAGCATTAGCTGATAACCAGATTTTAGTGCCTTTGTTGTCACAAACAGGAAGGAGGAGTAGACTGCTGTGGCTATAGCTGATATGCTCCATCCGAGTAGGGATGTGCATCCTATCAGCTTAACTGGAGCCTTTGAGAAGGTATTAACCAAGGTATCTACAAATATTTAGTGGCTGCTAAGCCTCCAGGGTGTAGTAAATGATAAATGACCACAGCACTTGTGTCATAGTATCCCTTTTTATTTTCTTAGAAACCAGCCCTCTGACCAAGTGCCACCACTGTCTTCCAGGATGACTGCTTTTTCACAAGGCTTTTTTTGATTGGTAGTCTTGTATTTCTGACTTGTCTCTGACATACCAGCTAGCTGTTCACCTCCTGATTGTAAGCATGTTGATATAGCAGACGCTATATCAACTATATCAGCTATTTTAACCTTTGTGCTTGTGAGAATACATCATTGTTTTGTGTTAAATATGAGTGGGGACTCATTGCTGTCACTGGTTAGAAATAATAGTAACATTTTGATATTTCTTTTTGGCTGCCAAACAGATCTGCTTAACTACTTATACTTCTTAACTAAAGGTGGGACAATTCAGTTCTCTGTAATTTGATCCCTCACTGGTGCATGCAGAGGGAAGGGGATTTTGGTGGCTGGAAAGGCAAACAGGCAGGCTGGCAATTACCATACCCAGCCAGCTACCTTCCTAATTACTTTGTCTTCTCCTCCAGCTTTCAACAGACATTCAACAAAGTTATAGTGACAAACACAGGGGAAGCAACAGATAGGTAAAGGGAGAGAACTTCCCACTGATTGGATCAGTAACTGCATTTTCAGTGTTGCTGCCTGATTCTGGTCTATGAGAGAAGGGGAAAGGGTTAAGGTATAAGCTGAAGTAAACTAAAAAGAGATATACCTTCCCAGTATTTGAACTGGGTAAAGAAAAGGAAATCCAAGATAAAGTTAATTTTAATTTTAAAGCAAAAGAAAAAAGATTATCTTAAAGATTTTTAATTTAATCCTCTCCAGTTCACCTTTCTCACATTTCTTATTAATTATTTGTTTCTTTGTATTAAAACAAAGATTACAAGAAACAGAAGAGAACCAGTAGATAATGCATACTTTTGCCATCAGACAAAAATATTTTCAGAATTCTGAAGATTTTGAAAATGTTATTTCATTGTCATGAAAAGATGCATCCTTTAAACTTCTCCAGAGTAGAAAATAAATTATATTTTTATGTCCTGATAACATTTTGTGGTATTTCAATAACACTTGGTGGCAATGAGGCAAATAGGTACAATTCACTTCACATGCAGTAAAGTTACACAAATGTTTTATGGCTCACTGCACCTCCAGTCACTGCAGATATGACCATGCCTCCTTATGAAACTGGTTTTAAGTCTTTTATGTGAACAAATTTTCAGCAAATATTTTTCATTTCACATTGTGAGAATGATCACCTTTTCGCAACAGTAAAAGTCTGATTTATCCTACATTTGTTTAAGACTTATCACTTTAAATATTTAAAAAACCATTACTACAAAACCACCTTGTGGGAACTCTACAAGCTTTATCATCTTAACATTGTTTCTCCAAAATAGTAGTAAAATGAAGTAATATTATAGTACAGAATGTGTGTTGCTTGAAGGTTCTAAATGTTTCTTCAGTTATTTAACAGAAAATGAGATTTAAAATATATTTTCAGTGTTGAGTTCACATTTTGAACTATTCATTTGTACTATTTCGGTTTCAGCCAGACTGGGATTCTGCCAGCTCTTCATCTAGCAATAGTTATCAATAAACTAGGCAGAGAAGGAAGCGAGCACTGCTCTGAACTGGGAAAAACTACCATCCAGACTGATTTATCATATGCATAAAAGTCATAAAAAGACTGAATGGTCTTTCTGAGTGGCACAATACATTATATCAGTATTGAATAACAGAGAGCTAAGAACCTTGTGATGCAGAAAAAAGTAATGGAAGAGACTTAGACACAAATTATGCACACAGAAAAAAAACCCAAAACAAAACAACCCCCCAAAATTATAGATTCATTTAAGAGACAGGAGAATAGCCTCAGAAGCAGGAAAAAAAACTTTGAAGTGAAAAGTAATTCCTTGCTGAGACATCTTTGCCCAAATGTTTCAGCGGTTAGAATGGTGGACAGTAAAAATTTTCCATTATCACTAAATTCAGAGGCCATCTTAGGCTTAGGGACCATGATATGATTGAGTTCTCAATTCTTGGCAAAGTAAGAAGAGGGGTCAGCAGAACCACCACCATGGACTTCCGGAGGGCAGACTTTGGCCTGTTCAGGGCACTGGCTGGGGGAGTCCCTTGGAAGGCAGTCCTGAAGGGCAAAGGGGTCCAGGACGGCTGGGCTTTCTTCAAGAAGGAAGTCTTGCAGGCGCAGGAGCAGGCTGTCCCCATGTGCCACAAGACGAACAGGCCAGGAGACAACCGGCATGGCTGAACAGAGAGCTTGTGCTGCCACTCAGGAAAAAAAATGAGTGTATCATTTTTGGAAGAAGTGGTAGACAACTCAAGAAGAGTACAGAGACTTCAGCAGGTCTTGCAGAGAGAAAATTAGACAGGCAGAAGCCCAGCTAGAACTCAACCTGGCCACTGCTGTAAGGGATGACAAAAAATGTTTTTACAAATGTATTAACAACAAAAAGAGAACCAAACAGAATCTCCACCCTCTATTGGACGCAGAGGGGAACATTGCCACTGAGGATGAGGAAAAGGCTGAGGTACTTAACACCTTCTTTGCCTCAGTCTTTAACAGTCAGACCAGTTATTTCTGGGGGTATTCAGCCCCCTGAGCTGGAAGGCAGGGATGGGAGTGGAATAAACCCCCCCATAATCCAGGAGGAAGCAGTTTATGACCTGCTGTGCCACCTGGACACTCACAGGTCCATGGGGCTGGATGGGATCCACCCGAGAGCACTGAAGGAGCTGGCAGAGGAGCTCTTCAAGCCACTCTCCATCATTTATCAACAGTCCTGGTTAACAGGGGCGGTCCCAGATGACTGGAGGCCTGCTGATGTGATGCCCATCTACAAGAAGGGCTGGAAGGAGGATCCAGGGAACTACAGGCCTGTCAACCTGACCTCAGTACTCAGTACTGAGGAAGATTATGAGTGATACATCTTGAGTGAGCTCACCAGGCAAGTGCAGGACAACCAGGGGATCAGGCCCAGCTGGCATGGCTTCATGACAGGCAGGTCCTGCCTGACCAACCTGATCTCCTTCTACAACCAGGTGACCCACCTAGTGGATGAGGGGAAGGCTGTGGATGTTGTCTCCCTGCACTTTAGCAAAACCCTTGATACTGTCTCCCACAGCATCCTCCTAAAGAAGCTGGTAGCTCATGGCTTAGACAGGTGTACCCATTTCTGGGTAAAAAACTGTCTGGATGGCCAGGTCCAGAGAGTTGTGGTGAACGGAGCTAAATCCAGTTGGTGGCCGGTCGCAAGCAGGGTTCCCCAGGGCTCAGTGTTGGGGCCAGTCTTGTTTAATATCTTTATCAATGATCTGGATGAGAGGATCGAGTGCACCCTCAGTAAGTTTGCAGATGACACCAAATTAGGCAGGAGTGTTGATCTGCTTGAGGGAAGGAAAGCTCTGCAGAAGGATCTGGACAGGCTGGATTGATGGGTTGAGATCAGTTGTATGAGGTTTAACAAAACCAAGTGCTGGGTCTTGCAATTCAGTCACAACAACCCCATGCAACACTACAAGCTTGGGGAAGAGTGGCTGGAGAGCTGCCCAGCAAAGAAGGACATGGGGGTGCTGGTTGACAGCTGGCTGAACATGAGCCAGCAGTGTGCCCAGGTGGCCAATGGCACCCTGGCTTGTATCAGGAATAGTGTGGCCAGCAGGAGCAGGGAAGTGGTTGTCCTCCCGAACTTGGCACTGGTGAGGCTGTACCTCAAATACTGTGTTCAGTTTTGGGCCCCTCAGTACAAGAAGGACATTGAGTTGCTGAAGTGTGTCCAGAGAAGGGCAACAAATCTGGTGAAGGGTCTAGAGAACAAGTCTTGCAAGGAGAGGTTGAGGGAGCTGCGGTTGTTTAGTCTGTAGGAAAGGAGACTGAGGGGAGATGTTATCGCTCTCTATAACTACCTGAAAGGAGGTTGTAGTGAGGTGGGTGTTGGTCTCTTCTCCCAAGTTACTGGTGATAGGATGAGAGGAAATGGCCTCAAGCTGTGTCAGGGGAGATTTAGATTGGATATTTGAAAAGCTTTCTTCACTGCAAGAGTGTTCAGGCATTGGAACAGACTGCCCAGAGAGATGGTGGAGTCACCATGCCTGGAGGTATTTAAAAGACATGTAGACATGGCAGCTGGGCTCATGGTTTAGGAGACATGGTAGTGTTGGGTTGATGGTTGGACTTCATGATCTTAGCGGTCTTTTCCAACCTTAATAATTCTATGATTCTGGCACTGGTATCCCACTGGTTTTTATCTGGGTTCTTTTGGTTTTTTTTTTTTCCTCAGGAACATATCTATCTTTATTTTTAACTTCTTTTTTTTTAATTATTGATAGATCAATAAAAATGCTTCTAGAGTACTATCTTTTTGCCTTAAGACACAACATAGAAGCACTACTGAAGACTTTCTATATGTTTTTATCATGTATATGATGAATGCTAAATGCAAATAGTCCAAATATTTAAGTCACTAGGAGTGACAATATTAGAAGGAGTGTTTATTTCTGTACTGACTGTATCCTTGTTCCCTCTTCTTGGATTGGCCAGCATTTTTCTGACCATTATGACTCTCCCTAAGCATATCACTATGGAAGGAATTGTAGGTTAGTAGTGACTTTGAACTGAGGGGCATTCATGAAGCTCAATGGACCAAATGTTTCATTGCAGATTTCCAAAGTTCCTGAAGTTTCTAGGTGAAGGTGGACAGAAGGAGAAGAATGCTGTGAAGGTGATTTGATGACAGTCAATGATTAGTTCATTAATTAAGATATCACTCTGTAGTCCAGCCTATGGAAGAAAAAAATGCATGGTGTGTATCTACATTTAGCAACTCCAGTAAAACTACCTTGAAAATTGTAATATTCAATATAATTCAGAAGAAAGCATTCTGTTTTTCAGCTGAAATAATTTCCCAAAACATTGTTTGAAAGACATAGAAAAGGACAATTTCAAATAAATTCTAGGCAAGATCTTGGGGCATACCTTTCCAGGGACTCCATTTTTACTCTTAATCAATAATCAAATTCCATCAGTCCATTGTCTTATCTGGGAAACCTAATTTCAGTAGCAGCAGCATACTGAAATGGTCCTGCCATTCAGAGGTGATTGAATCCTTCTGAAAAGTTGCAAAAAATTGTAATTGGTCCTTTTGAGATAGCAGCAGTATCTTTAATCTGGGCTAAAATATGCAGATCCAGTATGTTTGGGGCAATTTTGTACTTTCCTGTTTCTCTGGTGTCCCCTCTCTGATGATTCCTATTTTGTAAGTGATTCATGTTCCACAGTATTGGAAAATTATTCATTATAATCTACTCTTTGCAGGACTAAAGCATTTTAAAATCAAACATAGACCCCATTTGTAAATCTTTGCAGTTTGAATCCAACTCTAGGCAAGAAAATCTAGATAGGTGAAAGCCAATCAGTATTTTTATTAATCAGTATTTATTTTTAATGGAAATCTGGTGAAATAATAATGTCAAAGCATTTTTTAAAAACATCTGATAGTTTCAAGTTTGTTTTGACAGTGTAAGTTTTTTCAATCTAGATGTAACTGAAGGGGGATGAAGGACAGTCATTCTGATGAAAGCCATAGAGAGCTGCTCCTGCAAAATCTTCTGGAATGAACTGTTCAGATTTTTCAGTGTTGTATGCTGCAACAGCAAAATAAAATGACCAGAAATGAGCAGTGCAGGATAAGAACAGAGTAAAGTTGATATGGAAAAATGCTCACCTAAAGATAAATAACAGAAAAAAAGTTATTTTTTCACTGGTTGGCCAAATTCCTTAGGGAAGTTGACTTGTTGCACAGAATGAAAAAAAGCAAAGAGGGCAAAACACAGCTGATAAACTGCTGCTTTCAACAAAAGATAAATGACCACAATGATCTGGCTTCCACAGTTTTGAGTGGAAAGTCTTTTTTATCTTAATGAGGAATGCAGTTTTTACATTCCTGTTTTCAGCTTTATTTTTATAGAATCAGATTTTCCCTTTGAAAAATTAAGACTTAGATAAAAGTAAACACACAAAAAGAATTAATTTCCAGGTGATTCTGGTTTTTTCCCAGTAATCCACAGCACATTATATTGCATACCATTTAATTTGAACAGCCATATTCATTGTAATGTTCCAAATTCCATGGTGTAAAAGATTTTGATTTATTTTTTACTTGTAGCCTCCTATAATATATCTTGATTTGCAGGTCCACTTTCAGAAAAGATGATCCAAAAAAATAGACCCAAAGTATACAATGTTTCCTAGCAAGGAATGATAACAAGAGAGAAATTTAGAGTCAATGAGAAGAGTTAGATACTAGTTCAGACCTCAAGGCTGGTATTGCGTAATTAACACCCACTTCCATTGCTATAGAAGCTTCCACTTCAACACATTAACAAGGGAGTCTCTGATACCCCAGGCTCCATTTCGTACCTCCCTCCAGTCATCATTAGGATTCATTACAGACAAGTTAAACCTATTCAGAAATTTTCTATATTGGAATGATCCATCTTGACTTTGTGGCTTAATTCCAGAACTACTCCAGATTTGTCTAGAAAGACCCAAGTTATACCCAGAGCAAGTCATGGGAAAGTGAAAGCAAGTATCTGCATTTGCTCTTCATGGTCTTCTCTGGCCATGGGTAGACTCCCTTCCCTTTTTCAAACCAGACCTCCTTTACCGTATGCCTAAAAACTCCTTCTCAGCTGCATAAAATGCATAAAAGATGATTGTTCTTGTTCAGTTTGCAAAAGAAATCTGGTCTCCTGGATTACCTTCATGTACTGGCCACTTCTCTAATTCTTAAACATATGTACCAAGAAAACCAGTGAAATACAAGGTGAAATATCTACTGAGTTAACAGAAGGGTAAAACTGAATTTACAATTTTGTGAGCAGGAAAAGGATCCAATTTTTATTGTTATTACTCCTGGACAACTGAATATATTGGGTTTTAGAGAAACAACAGTTCATATTTAGTGGCTAGTTTGATACTAACATGATTATAGTTAAGACCAATTTACTGTAGTAATGTCAACAAGGTCTCCTCAGGGAAGAACAGCCCTTTCAGCTTAAAATTCTCTGTTGTCAAAATATAAGAATAGTATGACTTCCATAATAAAAAGAGAATCCTATGTGTGAATTGCAATTATTTTGCCACACTCCCAATCCTCCCTGCCTTTCAGACGAAATTGTTTGGATGTCTGGAGTTGTAAAAAGGGGAGGAAAAAAGGTAATTTGGGAATTTAAGTCCATAAGTACCTGAATCCCCACCCCACTGCACTACTAGCTGAATTCTGAGTCGTAATAGAAGAGATTATCTTAAAAAAGTCCAGGGTTGCATTGTTGTCAATCACTGTTCTACTATAGCTACAGTTCAAGGAGTTATTGTATTGCAGTAAGAATTCAAGTGGTTTATAATAGATAATTATAGTATTTGTAAGTACCGTTGTTATAAAATGTTATAATAATTTCTACCCTTCACACACTGCACATGCATTGCTTTAGGTAATAGGTACCGACAGAACAAATGATGGAGAAGGGAAAAACATTGCACATGAAAAACACACACATCTGCACAGACAAATTTTGCTAAGATGGAAGCAGGAGAGAGGATTTTTTCCAGCTTAGCATCCTCTTCCACTAGCCTTCCTTCCTTCCTAAATAGAATAAAAACGAATAGGTAACAAAAGTTAGTTCACTTCTCCCAGAGAGAAAAATACACTTTGACTTAGGAAGCTTATGTTTGTGTGTGTAAGCAAGGCTGCTTGCAAATTAAACTGTTCTTCAGGCTGGATCCAGGACTAGCTGGTATGGAATAAGAGTACATGCAATACTTCTTGTGGGATCTCTAATGTCAAAAGGCTTCATGCACTTCTCCAGGATGGAATAGTTGCTTTCTTCTCAGTTTTAGGTCTCCTGTAATTGAATGCAGATCTCACCAAAACCACTTTTATCTAGTTGGACACTACAGAGAATTGTTCTCTAGTCCTGTTCTTCTTCAATAAAAATGCTTTGAAATAAGGATATGATTTATCTATGGTAGATACCTGTAGATGTCTTCCAAGTACTTGCATACTTCACATAGAAGACGTCTTTGTATCAATCATGGTGACACTACCATTATGAAGTAACCCCCTTCAGTTAGCATACCAAAGGCTACCCACATGACCTGATATTTGCTGATGTACTGTCCTCAGGGTACTTTTAGAAAAGATGCCTGTCAAGACAGTAAGCAATAAATATACTGCCTCAGAAGCAGAATGAATAGGGAAGAAGTACTTGACTTACCCACAGGCTTCTGTACATTACTTTGTTTGGGAAATCTTTCTTTGTCAGTAGTATGGTGTCCCTAAGCACCTTGCCATAAAAAAAAGGCAAAAAAAGAAGGGAAACAGATAGGTATGATCCATCTAACACAGAATGCTTTTAATGAAAGTATTGTGACCCTAAACGAGTCCTATCCATTACCTACTTTTTAAAATGGATGAAAAATCATGTTGTTCTCACCCAATATGTGCCAAACAAAAGGCACAATAAAAATGGCATTGAAATACATGAGCTCTTTGACAATAGTATTAGTCACAGCTTATAACCTGACCTTTTTGCTGGCAGGACATTCAGTAAGGTGTTATAAGAAGACAAGTATTTTCAGTAGTAAGAAAATTCATTATATCAGTCATGCACTAAGCAAGCATCATTCTCTCCTGACTAACGATTTCTCTTCTCCTCACAGTATCTTTGGTGTTCATGTTTACTCCCAAATGTTAAAGAATATTCCAAAAAGTTTCTACAGTGCTGAAAGAATTGCTGAGATGAATACACACTGGTAATTATACCACCATGGGTCTGGACTTACAGACAGTGCTTGTAAGTACAGCCCTAAACAAGATGAAATTTAAATGCTCTATCGCTCAGGTCATAGTTTAGGAGGCACTGTATTTAAGAAATGTACTTCAGGAATACAAACCTCTTTCTCTTGTTGAGATGGCTGCAGCAGCTGCAGATTGTTAGTGACCTGTATTACTTCTAGATAATATTTCATAAATTAACCTAATGGGTTTGTTGCTGCAAACAATCCAACCAACCTAGCTAAGCCAAGTTGATCCACAAAAGAGGAAAAGAAGTAGTATGGCAGTGTCCACTTCTTGCATCTTTAATAGGGAGCTAACATGGCTTCTGCAAACTCTCACACCAGGTGCTGGAGGTCCACATATGTGCATGTGAATTTATAAAACAGAAAGAGAAAACTGAAGCATGGGGGTGCATCCTGCTACATGAAATACAGAAGAGATATCCTCAATAATCAGAAGTAGTGACTGAAGGCAAATGTTCCAGATTGTGTTTTCTGTCACCAGAGTCACTATGGTCAGTAAAATTTTTTTCCACAAGGCACAAATGCTGAATTGCACAGGGATTAGATTCTTTAGATTCTCAAAATCTATCTTGAAATGTCCCTGATTTTATAACTCCAGTTTATTTGAGTTGGGACTCTAGTTAAATCACATTTTTCTATTTAACTTTGTTTTGGTCGACTAACCAACCATGTATTGTAATGGTCGCTCTTTAAGGAATAAAGTAGAAGAGGGATTACATTAGTTCTTGCCCAAGAATCAAAAATTTATTGCATGGATAAAGAGAAGAGAGTCCCACAAAATGCTGGTATTTCAAAGAGTTGATCTTTCAGGAATAAAGAAAATCACTAGTTAAATTCATTGGAAAGAAACATAAATGTGAATAGAAGTGGGAGTTTTAACATTTTTATTACAAAGAAAAAAGATAACTATGAGTAAAAGCCCAGTCTGAGGAAGAAACTAAAAGAAAACAACAATACATATTTTTAATAAACAAGCAAAAAAGGAAGTAGGTTGTACCAAAAAGAAAAAGGAAGTTGCTAAGTGTAGGAAAATTATGTGGAAGGAAAAGATAGCTGTGAAAAAAAGGAAATCAATGGCTGACAGCATTAGCACTATACAAAGGAGTCTATGCACGAGGAACAAAAATTTCTTGATTCTAGAGAAATGAGTATTAAAATTGTTCATAATAATAAAAAAAAGGTTTTCAGTGAATGGTTTTTATTTGTGTCACATGGCTACTACATTTTCTAAACCATACCCAGATAAGACATTAAGCACTCTAAAGGGCATTCTGTTTCATATAGCAGCCTGTCACAACTTAAACCTCTGAGTTCCCGTACTCTAATTCATTTGAATACTAAACTCACTGGAGTCAGTTTTTAGTCCATTAAAGATGGCAATGAAATTCTGGAATAATTGAAGGATACAGAAGTTGCAGGCTTAGATTTAAGCAAAGGAAATGGAGAGGGCAAAGGAACACAAGATAAGTGGGTAGGGGAATATATTTTCAACTCTGTTCCCAACCATAGCAGCACATGCAATGATGGCCCACGCCTTGTATCAAGCAAGCCAATTCAACCACATCATAGTAATATTAAGGGTTGAATAGCTTCTTTTGAATATTGTACCAGTATTCAGAAGGAATATAAATAAAGAAAAAACTAAATTAGCCTGACAGTAGTTCTGAGTCACACATAGCCACCAATTAAAAGTACTGTTTCTCTGTCAGCCGACAATCAACAGAAAATGTCTTGTCAAAAAAAGCCTAATTTTCTTCTTAGAGGATATTAAGAGGGCTTTAGCTGTGCAGTGGGTAATTTCAACATCAGTCATGGTATTCTATGACACTATATTTTCTAGTTAGCAAATCTCTGCATAAACTTGAATACTGTTAGTTGTAATTACCAGCTGGATGTGCAGGTGGGTAGAATACTTCATAAATATAATACTATATTAAACTCATATAATTTGCTACATGAACAACTTGATTAATGAAAAACAGAATGACAGGGATCTACCAGGACACAAATGTTACCAATCAGCAAATTTTCACATTGCTCAAGCCAGGCAACATTCTTCAGTTCTTCCAGAGGTTCAGTGTTAACGCTATTTACATAAGTGGATAAACAATCCGTTTAAACACATTTAAAACAACACATTTAAACTTCCATTAAGCTACAAAGGAGGCTGATATAAGTGTACAGCATAAGATTCAAAGAATTCTTAGCATTTCTATAGAATAGGAGATGGCCTATTAAGGTAGGTAGGCACCAAAGAATGGTGGTCAATATGCAGATATTTACCCCATGTACTCAAAACCTGGGCTCTTTCTATCTACCCACAGAGCATGGTTCTTTGGCTAATAGTTGCAGTGCAACCTCCCAGGTGAGACATAGTGATGGCCATAATGTCAAGCTGCAAAACCAGGAGAGGAATGCACTTCAAATTTTCTTCTTCCATGAAAGATCCAAGTGAACCCATTAAGGTTGAGTGTGTCTCCAGTGTAATGCAGATTTCTTTGCTTTAAAGACATTAACCAGTGTTCCTAGCAGTTGGTTATAACTATTCTATGGGAGATACCACTGTGCTATTACAAATCGCAGCATGATCAGGGTTGTTTATTCCTCTTCACTGTGATTTTTTTCTCTTTTTCTCTGCATTTGTCTTATTACCTAATTCAGGTTTAACTGACATCAGTGTACCTGTACACATCATGTATACTGCTAGACATGCATGTTGAAATTATCTCATATATTAATCACCGATGTGGGATTAAGTGAGAAATATTGTCTTTTGAGAAAGTCTGAAAAATCACCTAATAAAGTGACTTGAGTGTAAGCACTGTATGACTCCCCCAAACATGAGTTAAAAGTAACATCAAGCACGGTTTATGCTGTTTATTTTAAATACTATTAGTTTTGTCTTTCACCTATCTAACCACCCAATGACAGAAAACACTGACATATTATGTCACATTTTTAAACTAAAGGTAGATCTCCCAGCCATCATAAAATATGAGCTTAAAATCACCATACCTATGGCCTAAAGTATAAGCAATTGATCTCAAAACTATTATCTTCCAGCAGCAGTGGAATTACAGCTGCTCTGAGGTAAGGATAGCATCTAATTCTCCAGCATTAATCCACACATTCTTTATACTACACAGATTACAGAGGGCTGTCGGGACTGCAGTGAAACTACAGCAGGCCAGATTTATGCCATGCTATGTTGTAAACAGAGTGTATGAACTTCCATATATCTCTTTGAATGCCCACCTGTGCACTGGTTTTGGCTGCAAATAAGTCCCTTCATAAAGGAAATAAATGTTCCAGGTGGTATTTCCATCATTTAAATCAACAGTCCTACAATGTAAGTCGGAAAAGTTGCATTAACTTTTGTCAGGTTGTTCAGAAATTCATCACCCTAAACTGAAAAGACTTTAACTGCTGAACATACCATGCTTCACATCTCAAAGGCCAGCAAAGGATCAGAAATTCCAGCCAGACAGCTGTGAGTTCCTGAAAGGGTGATTTTGCTTCTACAGTGTATTCTCCCTTCCTGTCTGCATTTCAAGCTCTGATGGATGTCTCCGCAAGTTTTGGACCAGGTGGAGCGTTAGCTGATATAAACCAATCTGTGTGTTTATAATACTGTTTACAGGTATATACACGTGTATGAAAATAAACTACTTACAAATTTGCCATCAAAAGAAAAGACAAAAAACTATTTTCTTCAAAATGTGTAGTGAATTGTAGTCTTTATGATAAGAAATAATTAATAACATTCCTAATCCACCTTGAAATATTTTGTTACCATTAGAACCATAACATGAAAGGAATCAACACCGAAGATAGTAAAACCAAAAACATGTGATGCATGCTGCTAGCACTTTTATTTACTGATCAGCTTCTAGATTCTTTTCATGAGATAATTCCTCACAGTGCTCGTTAGTTACTTCGAGACCAAGAGAAAAATGAATATAGGAACGCTCTTTTTTCCCTCACACAGCACATTCTTCCCATAATTATTAATAATTAAAGCAACCTGGGACTGTGACAGCTTTGTAGAATACACTTTGTAGAATATTTGTAGACATAGCAACAAATTTCTTAAGAATCTTAAATATGTGCTGATGCTTACAGAGAGATAACATTCAAGAATTTATTTCCATGTGCAATCACATACATGCAAATATGGCATATGTACATCATTTTCAGAAACCACAGGTAGTATGCAAAACAAAAATCAGAAAAGAGATGGCCAGTAGTGGTCAGTTATTTCAATGAACATGAGAATAATGTATTACAGAATATATTACTCAGTGGTGTTTTTATTCTCACCTCTCTATACATAAAGCAATAGAGGTGTGTTAATGAGGTCATATAAATGTGCTAGGAATTGCAATGGCCTAAAGTAAAAAAAAACAACGGTCTTGATTTATTAATAGATTTGTTGGAAAAGGTGGTGAACACTAGGCTGTTGCAGAATAGAAGTTCCGTAAGTTCCTCCTTCAGCAGCCATACAAACTCTCATTATCTTAATCAACATCTGCAGTTCCTTAAACTCCTGTCTTCTTGTAACAGGTGCCTCCAGAAAAACTTAAGAGAAAAAAAAGAATAATTCTGAACCTTCACAGAATGCTATAATATTTAAAACAAGGTCCCCCTGATGTAACTGCAGAGCTGTTGGTTTAAAATTCTTATGATTTTGAAGTAACATAATGACCATCCAAGCTCCACAATGTATGAATGCTTCTGCCATGCTACTGTTTCTGAGATCCTGCAATCGGCATCAAGGTTCACATATAAGCAGAAACTTCTAACATTAAAGATCATAGTAAGAAGAAAGACAGAAAACCTCAACGTATTGGTAGAGAATATAACCGGAAAGTGTTCAAGATAGCCAAGTAATATCAATAATTTGAGAATTTGATAAAAAACTGGTCCTTTTTAAAGGGTGAAAATTGAGTTTCCCTTTAAGGTAACATTTTGAAGGGCAAAACCATCTGTGATTGCCCGAGTGTTGTGTGTGTGAAACAAAAATGAAGGCATAAGGACAACAGAAGTGCGAATGAGAGCTCAAAAATATTCCTGCAGGTATTTAGCAGAATATTCGATGACATGAATTAAACACTTATGATGCTTACTAGCAAGCAGTGAAAACAATCAGATAAATAATCACCCAAGTGCAGGAAAATTCTCCAAAAGCAGTCCCATTTGAAGACACTGGTTGCCATAATTCATCATCATACAAGATTGGTCATTTCTAATTCAATATTTAACCTAGTGTGGTTTTCTCTGTCAAAGACTACTCAATATTTATTCAGCTTTTTAGTTATCTCAGTAACTGGACTAAAACATCTTCCTCAGAAGAGAAATCTAACTATCCTTGAAGACTTCAAGGGAACTGAGAATTCATTAGCGCGGGTTATTCCACTGATTAATCATTATTACATTTTTCACTTCTTAGCTAAAACACACATTGGCTACATGTTTTCTTAAATATAGTACTGAGCAGACCTAGAATTACGGAGTAGGAACATATGTCAGCCACTATTTGCTAAGGACATCTATGCAATGAAACAAAGGCATCTGTTGGAGTCCAGCTCAAAAGAAGAAAGTTATGCCTATGTGAAAAAACCCAAATGTTTAAAGTGCAATTTAGAAAAAAGCTAATTTCGATTAAATCTTTGGTGAATTCATTCTTGCACAAAGCCCTACTCCCAACAAGCAAAAGACCACTATTTTATGCAATCATCCATGTATTATAAAATTCAGTCTCTGAAATGTACGTAGGAAAACCAGTGAGGTCACTTTGGTACTGATACCAGGGGAAAAACATTACTAGGTTTTCATACTAGCAGCAGCTTGATGTCCAAGAGACAAGTACTGTTAGCAAGCTGCCATTAGTAGTCCCTCTGTTAACTAGCAGCCCCAGAACATAACAAAGTACACTGCTTATGACGAGATGTCACAAAAATTTCACACAAAGACTTCTGCACCAAGATTTGTGCTATTCAGATTCTATTTCTGTTACAGTACACTTTGTCTTTCCCTCTTTTGCCTGAAGAAACTAACAACATCTCCAGAGATTAATAATCTGGAAGGCCCTATCAGTTACAGAAAAGGAAGAGAGGGTAAAGAAAGGGAAAGAAGAGTAGGATTCCTTAAAATGTTATTTAAGTATAATTTATTGCAAACATCCAGATAGATATTCTTGGGGTTTGAAGCCTGAGAAAGTAATATATTCTGTTGTCTTCTACCAAAGTCAAAAACTACCTGATATCTGGAGGTAATTTAGACTTGGAAAAGGAAAATCCAATTGATTGAGTACAATGAATTTTAATTAGAGTATTGGCTATTAATAAAATAAAGTTCAAAATGTAAATTTAAAGGTCAATTGCAGAAAATGAATATTTATTTATGTAATAGGAATTTACAAAAGAGGTGTGATTAGTGATTTGGACATTAGTTTTTTAACTATTCACATTCTTTTTTTTCCTTTATAATATGAATAACATTCAGTATATATACCTCTTCTTTCTGTATTTCCATTTCTCTTCACGTAACTGGTAAATATGTATAGGGGGATCTTACCATAAAGGAAAGTTTTCACTAAAAAAATACTCCATGGTCTTAAAATGACTGCCAGAAAACAGAACTGTTTTAGAGCCTAGCAAATTCAATGGGACAGTCTCACAGCAGTCTTCCACATACTTGTCATACAGAATATCCTGATACATTTCTTTAATACTTCTATATCGCCTGAAGTTGTGCTGGCTTGCTTGTTTATTTGTATAGTCTTGCCTGGATGTAATGCAAGGATCTAACTCTCGAGGGCCAGACATACCATGGACATTCTACCTGCAGACTGCACATGCTCCTGAACTACAATTTCTCCATAGTTCTTGGTAAAACATTTGGCTTCACATTGCTTCCTTCTTCCGGTGCCTATCACCTTGACTGTTATTAGACTCTTGCAGAATTAATTTAGGAAATTCATATAACCCTTTTTGCCATTTCCCAGCATTTATTGTCATTGTCCAACAATTAGACTCAGTATTCACCTGGTATTTTCTCTAAATTTCTGCTTCAGACAGGTCTTTCCACTACATTACAGAGTTTTGTCACGTACTGAGTTAAAAGCCTTTATCAGAGGCTTCTTTACTTCCAGCTTCAGCAGTTCTGCAAAATAATTTAACTTTCCTGTCAATATGCTTATTCTGCCAGGGTCGTGCTGAATGCCAGTCTAGCCCCGGGAAGCCCTCAGATTTATTAGGTTTGAAACTGTGTGATTATCAGTGTTCTTAATGCACTTTTTAATTTAAGCTAGAGTAGGCAAGACTCAACTACACATTTGGTATTGTTCTGTGTTAACTGAGGCACAATTACAACCTACAACACAAAAAAAGGAAGCCATAAAAGCCAGTTGATATTTAAAAAGGACAATGACAAACACCAGGCACACCTAGTCATGTTCATTATGAAAGAGCATGACCTTAAAACCTTTTGAAAGCAAAAGTGAAAAAGAGATGACAATTTGTGCTCTGAGGCCTATACTTCTTGTTTACACAAATCTGTCCAAAAGTGAATAAAATGAAACTTGAAAGTAATACTATAGCAATATTTTTCCATTAAAAGAAAACACTCCGGGTCTCTTTTCTTATCAGATAATTTGCCAAGAACAGTATGTAACAGTAACTCAATTAGTGCTTGAGACTGATCTCGGTGAGTCTCACAGAGTTTTAACAATGACAGAAAAGAAAACCAGAACTTCCTCAAATACCTTAATCTATTTTCATCTTCACTGTTCTGTAGGGAAAGCATTTGGCCTTTCCTTTGCACACTTCATTCTAGAGTTCATACCAGTTATGGTCTGTATTTCTACAGCGGCGCTCAGAGTTTTATTCTGCCATCATATACACAGTGTTTGCCTCTCACATTTTCTCAAATGAGAAACTTCTGCAAAATCTTGCTGCTGCATTTAAACAACTCCATGACTGCTTTTTCTTAACACTGGCTGAAGGATAACAGGCATAGTATCAGGCACAGCAAAGGTCAGATCCAAATAGCCAGAAGGGCCTCCTGAATCTACATCAGTTACTTTATTCCCCAAGTCAGCATTTCAGGATCATCAAAGGCCACGTCCAAACAATTTCACTGTCCAAGACTGGAGCTGCATAACTAAATTTGGACAAAGCTCAGTATACAAGCTTAAGGGTGCCTTATCAACTTCCACTAATACTAAGGGCTGAACTCTATACTACCAGACTGTTTTGAATATCCTCAGAGGGGAAAAAAATCTCTGTCCCCTTTTTTTCAGGCAAATCTTTATATTAAGTAGTGGCACCACTCCTTTGGCTCTACCTATGCCACACAAATGATTAAATCTAGTAGATATTTTCAGAGCTTGCCTAACAATAGAACTTTTCTACAAAATGCAGTGACATTTTCTGTTCAATCCAGTAAAAAGTGGTGACAAGACAATGATGCCTTCATGCTTCAGACCAGCTAATAGCAAATTAGTGGTGCTGGTATGAATTAAAGTTAATGTGAGTCTAGCACAAAGCCTGATAAATGGTTTTGTAAGTTTCATTGCTGGCCAGGTAACAGTGAAGCTTTTCCCAGAATTATGGGGTTTTTTTCTTCACAATTTCAAGAAAGGGTGAAAATGAAAAAAACCCCTCCAAACCAAAACACAAATGCAGTATGCTAGACTTCTGGGTGCCATTTAATTTTTTAAAAACTTATGTGTACACTACTATTCACAAATGAGAATACTCACACCTTGACTCAAAAGACATTAGCATATGTGTAGAAACACCATACAGCACCTAATCTGGCACGTCTGGCCCTTACAAGTTAGATCCTAGCACTACATCCAAGCAAGGTTATATATAGCCAGTGATACAGTGCAGCCTCAGGCATACAAAGCAGTATATGTGTATTAAAGCAAAACTACATTCAAGTTGATGAGTATTCCTCCTAGGAGCTATTTTGCACAGTAATATCACAGTACGCTTTACGAAAGAGAGCATTAATATCCTATGCTCTGTTACACAGTATAGAAAAACTCAAAAAGTATCTTACCCCTGTAATACTGGACTACTTTTTGTTGCAAATATAGATGTGTTCAAAACATTTACTTGAAGCATGAGGTACAGTGAGATAGAATATTTAACAGATTTTCCCTTAACATTGAAAACCATATACAGGGCAAAGTAGAATAAGTAACTATGAGCCATACATTTGGCAGATCTCTGCACATGCTGAGACCTTCCTGTCATACAGGGAAAGACTGTGCATTTCAAAATGCTCACTAACTTTAAAGCAGAAGTGATGGCCAAATATAGTTGACACTGACTCTTCTCAAATGATGAGTAGGAAAGTGAAAAGATTTCTTCACATATTTAAGTCCTGCAGGAAGAAAAGAAGCGCCTGCGAGATTTTGCTGTTCTGTTTGTATAGCTACAAGAAAGAACATTACAGTTATGGACATGTAGTGTCACTATTTGATTGACAAATCCTCAAATTTAGTCATTATTTAATCCCATCTAATATATAAACTTTTTACTTACAATCTAAAGACATATCAGAAAAACCTTGAAGTCTGTTGTAATAAACTCAGTATAGGTTACCACATTATATATAAGATTTTATTTACAAAGCTTGCAAAAAACTTAGCAGCGTTTGAAATAAATTTAATGTCATAGCATTGAATAAGAGAAAAATTAAAATACAGAAATAATATATAGAAGTTTAATTACCTTATCTGGATTTATTTAAAACAAATATATCTGATTGAGTTAAGCAATGAAAGAGTTGCTTATGTTAAACTACAGACCTATACTGTTATAGTTCTTAATATGGCTGTTTGTATTTCTTTGGCTCATATATGCCCACAACAGAAAACTTGTCTGAACTGAAAGAAACCCCAAAGTCTAGACATCATCCAAGTCTTGTTTAGCCATATATCAACCTTAACAACTCTTTTGAGAAAATACTGTAGCCAGCCCTAGTATTAGTTTCTGTTAACATGAGGGTGTCAAGAACAATGTTTTTGTCAGACTGTTTTAGTGTAGGAGCCTTAACAAAACATAGATGTGAAAGCATTTTTTTCAGCTTGACAACAGGACTTCTGTCAAGCTAGACAATGGGAATAGAATTTCTTGTCAGGCAATAGAAAATAGCTCCGAGAACAGAACATTCAAAAGCTACGCAGAAGATATTTGTTTGAGGTCTGTTCAGATTCTGGCCTTGATGACACAGTTCTTACCATCTGGGTGTCCTGGTCCCACAAATGGCTACTGCAGGTCAGAGTTCTGCCAAAATTTTTACAGCCTAGGCAGGATCTATACAATGGATAATGGGATTTAACCTAGGTTTTATTAGCTCATTTGTGTGCCATTACCAAACTATGTAGAGCATCCACTGGGCCAAAAAGACAATATACAGAAAAACTCTCAACACTACTTTCATATATACCAAAATATTCAATTGTCTATATGTTCTCTTAGGGTTTATGAGACCAAATTCACTTATACCAAACAAAATAAGAATAAGCAATATGAAATTCCAAAACATCTCCTACATGCCAGAGGAATACCCCAGATCAGAATATTTGCTCTCATAAATAGAATGGGATGGGATGGGATGGGATGGGATGGGATGGGATGGGATGGGATGGGATGGGATGGAATGGGATGGAATAGAATAGAATAGAATAGAATAGAATAGAATAGAATAGAATAGAATAGAATAGAATAGAATAGAATAGAATAGAATAGAATAGAATAGAATAGTTGGAAGGGACCTACAATGATCATCTGGTCCAACTGTCTGACCACTCCAGGGCTGACCAAAAGTTAAAACATGTTATCAAGGGCATTGTCCAAATGCCTCTTGTACAGTGACAGGCTTGGAGCATCAACCACCTCTCTGGGAAGCCTGTTCCAGTGTTTGACCACCCTCTCAGTAAAGAAATGCTTCCTAATGTCCAGTCTGAACCTCCCCCGATGCAGCTTTGAACCATTACCATGTGCCCTATTACTGGATACCAGGGAGAAGAGCTCAGCACCTCCCTCTCCACTTCCCCTCCTCAGGAAGCTGTACAGAGCAATGAGGTCGCCCCTCAGCCTCCTTTTCTCCAAACCAGACCAGCCCAATGTCCTCAGCTGCTCCTCACAGGACATGCCTTCCAGCCCTTCCACCAGCTTTGTTGCCTTCCTCTGGACGGATTCAAGGATTTTCACATCCTTCTTAAATTGTGGGGCCCAGAACTGCACACAGTATTCAAGGTGAGCCTGCACCAATGCTGAATACTGTGGGATAATCACCATTTTTGACCAGCTGGTCTTGCTGTATTTGAAGGACCTCAGGATGCAGTTTGCCTCTGGCTGCCAGGGCACACTGCTGACTCATATTAAGCCTGCTGTCGACCAGCATCCCCAAATCCCTTTCTACAGGGCTGCTCTCCAGCCACTCCTCTCCCAGTTAATACTTGTGCCCAGCGTTACTCCATCTTAGGTGCAGAATCTGGCATTTGAGCTTGTTAAATTTCATCCCATTAATCACTGACAATGCTCCAATCTGTCTAGATCCCTCTGCAAGGCATCCTGCCTCTGAAAAGAGTCAACAGCACCTCCCAATTTGGTATCATCAGCAAACTTACTAATGGTGCACTCAACTCCTGCATCCAGATCGTTGATAAATACTGACTGGTTGCCAGACAGATGTAGCCCCTTTCACTACAACCCTTTGAGCTTTGCTCCTCAGCCTGTTCTTCATCCAGCACACTATGAACCCACTCATCCAACAGTTGGACAACTTGTCCAGAAGGATGCTGTGAGGGACAGTATCAACCTTACTAATATCCAGAAAAACTACATCCACCACCTTCCCTTCATCGACTAGTTGGGGGACCTTATCATACAAGGGTATCAAATTACTTAAACAGGACTCTCCCTTTGTGAACCCATGTTGACTGTGCCTGATGATTGCATTATTCTTTAAATGCATTTCAACAGTACCCAGCATAATTTTTCCAGGAACCGAAGTTAGACTAACAGGTCTGTAGTTCCCTGGGCCTTCCCTCGTGCCCTTTTGTAGATTGGAATAACATTGGCTAGCTTCCAGTCAGCAGGGACATCCTCAGACTCCCAAGACCTTTGGTAGATGATTGAGAGGGGTCCTCCCCCAACATTCACTAGCTCCTTCAGTACTCTGGGATGAATCCCATCAGGCCCCGTGGACTTGTGGGCATTCAGCTGATACAGCTGGTCCGTTACAACTTCAGTGTCCGCAAATGGAAAGTCACTGTTCCCACACTTGTGGTCCTCTGATTCAGGGAACCAAGCAGCCCAAGGTCTATCATTATTATTAAAGACTGAGGCAAAAACCACATTGAATGCCTCCACTTTTTCTTCATCCCTATTGGTCACATGACCATCTCCAACAGCTATCAGTCCAATGTTTTCTTTAGACATCCTCTTGCTACTAACATACTTAAAAAAGCCCTTCTTGTTATCTGAAAAAACACTGGCCAGTTTCAACTCTAATTGAGCTTTGGCCTTTCATGTCTTCTCCCTACATAAACAAATCACAGCTCTGAACTCTTCCTGTGAAGCCTGAACTCGCTTCCAGAGATCATACAATTTCTTTTTCCTTTTGAGCTCCACAAGGAATTCCCTGTTCAGCCAAGCTGGTCTTCTGCCCTGCTTGCTTGACTTATGACACAGTGGAATTGTCTGCTCCTGTGCTTCTAAAATGTGGTTCTTAAAGACTGACCAGCACTTGTGGACTCCCAAGATGTCAAAAGCAGATTCCCAGGGTAGTCTGCTAAGTAGCTCCCTGAATAGCTTAAAGTTGGCTCCCCTGAAGTCCAGGATAGCAACTCTGCTGTCCTTTTTTCTCATTACACTGGAAAATTTAAACCCAACCATTTCATAATCCCTGTGGCCAAGACAGCCACCTACAATCACATCTGCCATGAGTCCTTCCCTATTCACAAATAACAAGTGTAGGAGGGCATCTCTCCTAGTTGGCTCACTGAGCACCTGTGACAAGGAGTTATCTCCTACAAACCTGAAAAATTTCCAAGACCTGCTCGTCATAGCAGTATGATATTTCCAGTTGATGTTTGGGAAGTTGAAATCTCCCATAAGGACAAGGGCTACTGATCCAGAAATGTCTCCTGATTGCCTATGGAATAACTCATCAGTCCTTAAAGTCTCTCTCCTTATCCTGAAAATGCATTCAGTCTACCTTCATTCATTCAGAAGAGCAGTTTTGTAGTCTCTGAATGTTTCTCAATACTCAGGAAAACCCTTCTGCTCTCCTTCTGAGGAAGATTCTACGTGAGCAATAGAATACTATCTGGTTTTCTTACCTACTTCCCACTAGTCATATCAGTCAGCTTTCAGTCTATTGATTAGGATATTTATTTGTACTTTTTTTTTTTTTTTTCCTGAGGGGAGTGTCCTCTGGAACTCTTCCTACCTAGAATTTTCTGAAAACAAAATAACACTGCACTTTTCAACTATACTCTCTAATTCTGAGACATATGGGAATGCTGAGATGATGAGCAAGAGGTTCATTTTGCATTTATTCCTATCTACTGATATACATCTTTTTGTTCTCATTTTTGTTTATTATAAACCTTTACGATAGTCCCCTTGAGAGATACCATTTCTGTTTTCTTCAACTTGAACATGTTTACAATGCTATAACAATTTATTTCAGTAGAATAACTCTTGATTTACACAAGTGTGAGAAGATAATCAAGTCTATAAAATAAGCATTACCATCAAAAAAAGAAATTATCTATCACTTTGCATTACCATCAAAAAAGAAATTATCTATCACTTTCTAATGTGAACATGTGTCTTGCAGCACTCTAAAGTATGATCAATTTATCCTGTTATAGTCTAGTATTGCCATAACTTTTACCTTGAGTTCTATAACTTTATTGATTATAGCTAAGCAGAGAATTATTTTCTTTAGAATCACTTATTCACTTTTAGTTATTTTAAATTGGTCTTTGTTCCGTAACAGAAGGATGCCTAAGATTATGAGTACTTTAAAAATAGTCTAAATAAAAATTAGTCTTCCCATTTAGAAACTACTAAAATATAGTTTCTGGGTGCTATATGTCCTGACATATGTTTTCATGTATGGTATAGTCTTATCATCAATGACATTAGATAATTTCTGCAAGTCCCAGAGCTTGAATTAAGTGTCTGTGTAATAGCTTTTTCAACAAAAGAATCACTGTCAGATTTTTACTTGGTCTTCAAGACAAAACTCAGAAAAGCCTGCTTTATATGCAGCTAAATGTTTCTGAACCTAAATACAGGCAGTATTATTTTAGCACCCTTAACATTACTTTTAGTGGAAGTCTAACCTTGCAAGCTATAAGTGAGGCAAGTTCGGTTTTAATGTCCTGCGTAGCATTGCAATCGAGACAGCTAATACGAAATTCAGGTTAGTGGGTGTCAAAAAATGGATCTCTTGCAGGTCTAGTAAAAGGTGATTATGGAGACATAGAAATTACCTACATCTGGCAACATATACAGATGAAACTATGTAAAGAATCAGAGCAATTTTTTGCGTTCTTCTCAACAAGCTATAGATGGTCTAATAACTGTCAAGCTTTAAATTTGATCTTCAGTCAATTTGTATAATTAAGATGCTTAAAAGTGACTATTGGAATATAGATTTCTGTTCATTAATACAGTTACAACTACAGGGTTGGGGTTATTTTGTTTTGTTTTGTTGTTTTTTTTTTTACTTTTAACATTCGAAGGGGAAAACTAGAGACAAACAACAGACTTTGAAGTACCATGCATACATTACATGTTAGTTCTAAATATCCACATTGTTTTGAGCTTAGACAACATATAAATCTTTACTTAAATGTTTACCTAAAAATTTAAATGTTTACCTCATGTCTTTACCAATATTACTTGTTGTGTTCTAATGCAGAATTATCCCCATAGCAGAACTAAAGAGTTTGCAACAACTCACACAGTAAAAATGAAGGGATCTTAAAATTTCTGATCTCTGACCAAGTTGACTAACTAGTCAACTTCAACCAAGATCAACGAGACTTACCTGCATCGCACAATGGAACATTATGCAGGGAGCAAAGACTAGTCAAGACCAGAATTTAAAAAGTTCCATTGATATAGAACTGGATTCAAACAAGCAGAAATTATCAGAGTCTGACTATGACGCTTTCAGAATAGCAGCTAATATCTCTACAGAGTGTTGCATTTGCAAAACCATCATCTTTGCTCAGCATTGTTTCTGGTAACTTAATATAGTTTTTGTATGCAGTAACGTCTCAGCGTGCTGTGGATGGGATGCTCATATCATGAAATATTTATCAAAAGTAGTCTTGTATTATCCAATTCCTCTGTAGCATTCCCCCAAACATATTTGGTAGGGCAAACCTTTCATTATCAATAACCTGTCACTCTTCAGGCAATAAAGGTTCACTACATTGTAGCGATAATAAAAAACACCCCTCACCTCTTATACATGACAAGTGTCTTACCAGTCTGGGTCCTACCTTCTATTTCCACTTTCCTATAAAATTAATAATTTTCTTTTGTGCAAAGGTTCTTCATCTCATTTCAGGTGTATTCACTCCTTTGAATTTTTTGCAAGATCACTGTGGTAGGTAACAGATGTTATTCTTCCCAATCCCTTCTACTTGCCTTGTTTGTCCAGCTTCTCTCACCATGTATTTCAACAGCCTCCTAAGAGAAACCGCACGCTCTTAATGTGGTATCACCATTTCTTACGCACTGTAGTCCTTCAAACTGCCAGAGTTTACATTTTACAGCTTTGTCACAGCTAAGAGACCCTTATAATTTCTCTTTGGGCTGTTGACACTGTTCTGAGGACATACACAACCTATCAAATAAGTTACTCATAGTAAAATGAGAATGATTTAGACACGATTTCACCTGGTGAAATCATTGTAATTATTGCTAGTGAAAGCCATGGACAAATGTTTCCATTTCCATATTTAACAGTCTTTGAAATGTGATTTTATGTCACATAGTTTTCTGTCAGAAATTAAAAAGGACCGTAATGAGTTGTTTTATGCTACTGTGAGTTGCTTTTGGGTCATAGTAACGGACTTTAGAGATCTCTTTTTTCTTTCTGTACCTGGACTGCTCTGAATAGAACCTGGTTTAAACCACAATTTTAGATTGTGAAACTCTGATACAAATGGGGAAGAAAAAACCCCACCCAAATCTTACTGTTTAATTTAAGCTATATGTACATTTTATTTTTTTAAAAAAAGAACGGTGACATTCTCAGAAAAAATATATTAAAAATGCCAAAACATTGATAATATTTACATGGAATAATGCCAAATAATGGCGTTTAAGATGCTTATGATGTCTCCAACAGAATGCTTTTTGAGTTTTATTTCCCTTTAGTTACTGTTATGACTATCTTTACATGAAAATATCATACACTTACAAAAGCCTTTCCAGTGTCAGGTTTCCAAAACTGTAAGGTTATAAATTACTCTCCCATTTGACCTCTCTGATTGACACGATGCCAGAAAGTACCTTACAATATCCAGTCATTAAATGGGTCATCAAAGTAATAGTGCAACATTGCAGGGACTGATTGGTTATTGTGTTGCAGGGCCGGTTTTGGGAGCAATCTGTGACCAATTTCTGTAGGGGCCGAGGTTCCAAATTTTGAACTCTGCTGGTTAAACAGAGTTGCTGCTGTGAGTCTTTATGAAGGTTGAGCAAGTAGAATCTGCTGATCTGCCAGTTGTTCCAAAAGACTGTACTCCTGTTGTGAGAATACTTCTCCTCTTTATGCATGACCGACCTTCTAGTGGGATCCTGTTGCGAGGTGTGAATGTGGCCATTGTGAACTGATTGCCAGCATAACTCTAAGCGGGGGATATAGTAGCCAAGCTTTTGCAATTATGGGCAGTGATGTTGAACTATGCAGTCTCCTTTAAAATTACCCACACTGTTTCAGAAAAAACACGTAACTGATTACCTGGTTTCCTAACTAACTTTTGCTATTGTAGACATCAAATAACCCTCATTATCCAAATCTATTTATGGAAAGAGTTTTTATACATTTCAGACAAAATCCATATCTAGCCATTTCAGTAACGATTTTCTTCTAGAAATTTTTCTGTGAAACATGTAGGGGAGAATGAGAATGCTCTATTTCAAACACATTTCCTTGGACCATTTTGTATGAAATATGTACACCTGGCCACTTCTTTCTCTTTGAGATAATGATGAAAATCTTCTGTTTGACAATTTTTACTGCAGCTACTTTTTAAATATTAAAAAATAACCACACAATCTGACTAAGAATTAACACTCCTTAATGCATCCCTTCAGTGATACCTCCCTTGTTATAGTCCCTAGATACCATAGTTTCATTTCTGGATGACCTGAATGTTGCTGGTTGTACAGAATGCAGGAATACCCTCCAGCTCCTTCCTTGGCAGGGTGAATGATGGTCATGGTTTACAGTTGTGGAGTGTTCTTGCGTGGAAAATTATATTCTCAATTATATGTACCTGAAGTTCTCATTCCTGTTGCAAAATGCAGGTAGCTTCAGGAGAATTACTGTTTTACAAATTATAAAGTACAATTATGTTTGTGACAAAAAAGAACTTTTATTTGCTTGGGGTTTTTTTCATTCGCATATATTTTTTTCTCCTGTTGGCAGCAGAAAAATACATCTTAAAGATGTATAAATCCTTAGTTAAAATGAGAAACAGGATCCTTCTGTAGAAATAAGACAGAAGACAGAAAAACAAGTTTGTGAAGGATAAGAAATATCAGCATAACTTTAGGAAGTAATGAACACATCTCTGCTTGCGCAATTAGAATGTATCCCTCATGAATGGAAAGTGTTAACTGATTTCCAGGGAAGGCAGGCACATGAGGAGCAACTTAATTGCTTAAGGGGTGAATCCACAGTTCTAAATCTGCTTTTAACACTTCTAAGTAATAGACATAAGATCAGATTAATCAGGCTTCGGGCTTGCAGGATGTAAAAACTCTGAAATGAACAAAAAAGCTTCCTCTGTGAATGTGTGATAGGTACTGGTGAGGGTCAGACTGAAACAAAAGCTGTAGTGACAGTCCTTTACACCAAGCCCTGATGCTGAATAATGGAGTTGGAGAGCCTATTTAAACTGTAATAGAAGAATGAGAGAATATGTTCAAGAAACTATGTAAAATATCAGAAATAGACATTTTGTCCCAGCCTGTGACATCATCTCATACTTTTTAACACACAGAGTGTGAGAGAGCTTTTCCCTTAAAGACAGTGTAAAAACCATATTACTCTATTTGTATCTCAGTTCTTAGTATAGGACTTTCTCCAGCTTCTGAAGATATCATTTTATAGGGTGGCACCTTTACTTATTTACTACCAGGAACTGGTGGATATAGCATTCCTGGCTTGCTGGGAGAGGGATATAGCCCAACACAGTCCAACATCCATTCCTTTATCTTTTACTTAAAATACAAGAATCACAGTTTTTTGTCCTGTGATTAGCCTTAACTGCTCCCTTCTGTAAGGAGATCAGAAGTACTTTCATCATTTTTATTTCACATCTGCACACTGTATGAGCTCATGTATCCATAGAATAATAGAATAATAGAATTATTAAGGTTGGAAAAGACCTCTAGGGTCATCAAGTCCAACCGCCAACCCAACACCACCATGCCTCCTAAACCATGTCCCCAAAGTGCCACGTCTACATGTTTTTTCAACACCTCCAGGGATGGTGACTCCACCACCTCTCTGGGCAGCCTGTTCCAGTGCCTGACCACTCTTACAGTAAAATATTTTTTCCTAATATACAATCTAAACTTCCCCTGATGCAGCTTGAGGCCATTTCCTCTCATGAAGGAATCCAGTAAAGAGTATGCCAATCTTTAGGAGAAGTTGGAGAAAACTGACCAAACTTGTGTCACTTAGCATCTACATGTAATTGATCTGTTCTAAAGAATCCACCAAGTATTATGGTTTACCTAGAGATTTTGACTTGGCCTTTTGGACCTGTCTTTGGCATGTCAGCAAGTTTTTCCAGAAGAACACAAGAGAATTTTTCTTCTTTGTTGCCACTGAACTTCTTGTCTAATAGGAATTAGAGACTTTTGTACCTGCTTTGCTCCAACTGTAAACTATACTTTCAAAGTCACTGAAAGAGTCAGAAAATCATAACTGATTGTTTTGGGAACTTTGACTAGATAAACTATGTTCCTGTAACATGTATGTGAAACCTATCCATTTGTGGGATGTAATTTTGACATACTGAATGGAGATTTAGAATATGTCAAATTTCAGGTTTATCCTTATCTTGGTTATCTTGTGCTTTATTTTTAAGTCCCCACTCAAAGCTTAATGCAATTACCTATTTCTCTCCATTTCACATTCTTTTTACATGGGAATCTTTCTTTATGCTGATAACATGCCGGTGCTTATTTCTCATGCATAAGATATCTACATCCCTGAGAAGAATTAAAGGGCCTGCATGCTTTCCAGTTTGGCTATGAGCTGTAGAATGGAACTAAAATGGCTCTCAGGTGTTGGAGTTTTCACTGCAACTGCATGGAGCTTAAGGACAGAATTAAAAAGGAATTGAAGAAGAGCTGGAGGGAATATCTAATCTTCTTTATAATTTTGTCAGGTGTAATGAAATTTTATTCATTTAATCAGTTTTAACTCTCTCACATAGATTTCTGCACTTATTTCTGTACTCTGTTGCTAAGCTGTTCATATTCTGCTTACCAGAGCTGCACTTTCTAGGAACATTGTGGTGAGTTTGGGCACTTGATTTCTGAAATAAGTTATTCCTGATTTAAATAACATCTATGATCAATAGTATATAAAAGTTTCATGATTTTATTTATATCAATAGGTTTTATGGATCTTTTTCATGGCTTAATTACTGCTTTATTCTTTCTGAGTCAGAGTTGCATTTCATGATCTTACCAGGTGTTGGGATTCATTCTGAAGACAGCAGTTGGTCGTAGCAAATTGTATACATGTAGTATAATTTGATTGTTAGCAGACTGTGGGATCATTAGCTAAGTTTTCTGCAGGATTGTTGATAAAAATGTGTTTCTGTTTCCCTCTCTTCTGGCCTATGAATATTAGGAAAATAACCATCATTTTCAGAAAGGAGTGTCTGACAGTACAAGGGACTAACGGGTGTCTTTGATATATTTTGATAGTTTGCCTTATGTTTCCAAATGTTGTATATCTTGTTTATTGTTGCCTTGTGAATCTTAAACAAAAAAAAACCCTTCAAATTTTGTCATTAATTTTCCTAAATTAGGGTAAATTATTTTATATTGTAAATCATCAAGGTAGAACTGACACTTTGATTTTCAGTGCCCATTTATTCCACTTGAATTAATAGAACCGGTATAGTCCTTCCAGCTCCCATGGTAGAGTTCTGAGCTTCGATAATGAGAACCAGTATAATTATATCTTTTAAAGAGCAAAATTACTGTTAAGTAGTTTTCTCTTTCAGGTACATTATTGAAATCCCTTGAGTTTGGGAAACACTGCCATTAAATATGTAGATATGTTACTACGGTGCCACCTTTTCCTACAAATTGAGTCTCAGGGATAACTGAAAAACTTTTAAAGCTTCAATACTGTGTCATTCAATTTCAGAAATGAAAATTTCAAAGGAGTTCAAAAATGAATGTCAAAATCTTCTGAACCTAAATAGATGAGTTTTAATTTTATCAAAGTACACTGAATTCAAGATATTTTTTTTTTTCAATAAAGTCTATTTTCTTCCTTTAATTCATAGTTTATCACAGTCATTCCTTTAATTCATATATATCTCTGTGCTGGGAGTTCCTTTCTTTAATTAATTCAATGCATCTATCTTTAGTTATTTCTCCTACAAAGCCAAGGACTGTATTAATGACTCTTCTAGAGCAATGTGTCAGTTTTTAAAGTCCCTTAACTTTCTATGACTTTCTGCATACTAACAGTCATTATTACATTATTTCCCCTGATCTTGAAATCCAATTTAAATTCCAACCATGAAATTTCACTGATGGAACATGTTTTTTAATTGCTCTATCTTTCTATGCTCAGTACAGAACTGAGATAAGAGGTTGCAAGTTATATTTTTAAGGTCTCTTTCACACATTTTCAATGACAAATGATCAACGTGAGACAAATTTGGTAGTTACGAGGCTCAAAGCTTTCAGCAAATAAAGATTCTTATAGAGTTTGTTATTATTTCAGATGTATTGCTACTGACATCTTCTTACAATTATTTCTTTAACATCTTACCCAGTTCCAAAGTCTATAGGTTGGAAGACCAACAGATCTTCCAAAATTATTCCCTTATGTCATATTTTGTCTCTGGTCTACAGAGAATAAATGTCATCTCCCTTTGCAAGCTTTCTTGAAGAATGCCACTTTTATTCTTGTCACATCAGGACTGCATGTGCATATCACGAGATTTATCATGCAAAGGGCAAGAAGGAAAATCTAAATTAGCTTTAGATCCTTATTTCAAGGTCTACCTGATGATGGCTTTGATAAGCTTCAGGCTCTATATGGGGATTTGATCTGTCCACAGAACAACTCTTTTCTAGGTTTTGACCAGAAAGAAAACCAAAGGATGTGATCCAGATAAGAACTGAAGTGTGACTGTGTGTCCTCCAGTCTATTTTAACTGATAACCAGAATGACAGGGAACACACGACATGTACGTGCAGGTGAGTTTATATGCAACTGATGAAGTGATGAAGCTGGAACTTAAATTCCACATAAGATTTTCTAGTGTTCAACAGAGACAGCTTACATAACTCTAAAAATGCCACAGAAAATTTAAGTAAAGCACTGAACAAAACCCATGTAAAATAGTCTGCAGGAAATACCCAGGCCATGTGGAAGTCTTAGTCCCAGTGGTTTTAATTACAGCAGTCCTGAGTGAGGTATTCTCAGAGTTTTGAGCTACAAATTTGCTATCTATCTTCATTTCCTGATGAACAGGCACTGTAATCTAACAAGATTTCAAAGCTTAACAGCAATTGCTTCATTTTAACCAAAATGATTGTTGAATCACCCAAAGTGATTGTTGAACTGAAACCATATTTTAATATGAAAAAGTAGTTTGAGGAAATCTGTGGCTTTTGTTTGTTTTTAGTAAAAAGCAACACATTTTCATTTACTTTTAAAATAAAGATCAATTGAAGTGGATGGAGATCTGGTTGTAGGGACATACCTCTAGTATGTTGGTTTCACTGTGTTCAGGGCTTTTATTTTACTTTTTTTTTAAAAGTGAACCTTAGTGATGATAGATACAACTTTGACATTAGTGGAAGAGGCCAAAGCTCCCCCTTTGAGTCACACAACATCAAGTTTTCCTTTTGGGTCACATAACTGTGGTAGTTTATTCCTTTCTGCTCTGCTTTAAATCATGTGACTGTCACTACAGAAGGATGTCGTATCCCTCAGCATACCAGTAAGAAGCGCTACATCTTCTCTGGCATGGAAAGAATTAGGTAGAACCTGCACCATTGCATCACATCAAGGAAAGTCCTAGTGCCATAGAAAGAGAGTTAAAACCATAAGATAATGGAGATGGGTAAGTTTCCAACATTTTCCTAGTAAAACTGTTTTTGTTATGTTCACTTTCAAACCATCTCTAAATCAAGTGTGGAGCTGCTGCCCAGATTGTCCTCAGTTTCATTAAGATCTAGTTTTATTACACTGATGTGCCAGGAGGAATACTATCTGCCAAAATAGTACTCGTAGTTAAATCTATGCTTGAACTACAATTGCCCTGAAATTAAAACTGGAAAACAAAAACAATCCTGTAATTAATATGTCAGATCTTATTAGATCTTTAAAACTGGCTGTACTTCATTTCAAGGCTGGCAAAAATGACAAGTATTATCTGTATACAGTTAAATACCCATGACACTTTTGTTTCTCATATGGTTTCAGTATAATGATACATTTCACTTTTTGCCAGGGATATAAGCAGGACAACTAATTAGATTTGGCATCAGTATTTAACTGGCCTTGTATGCACTTTACTTTAAATAAACCCCTCCATTCCACTTAATTCATTGCAGCTTATACTGTTCTTCTGTATTTAGAAAGTATAAATTTAGATTTTCCTTTGGTTGTACACTAAATCTATAGCTTCTACAATAAAAATAAAAGCAGAAGTGCAAACTGCTTAGTCCAAGTAGTAGTACTAACCTTTGATTTATTACTACTTGAATGGTCAGAAATTATCAGCTGCCTTTATTTGCTGTGAAATGGTCAAAAAGATTATCTTCTGGATATCAGCTTAGTGTATTGGTTCTACTTCCTCCTTAAAACATGTCATCACTTTTTAAAAATCTCAATAAGTTCACCTTTGATGGTGCATTAATTATCAAAACATCCTCATCAGAGTCTGAAGAGGGCCTCTGCACTCATATTGCTGTTCCATGTTGGGTCTGTGAGAGACACTAGCAGAGCATCTCAGTGCATCCTGCTCTGAATGAACCTGTTCATCTGGTCTTCAACTCAAGGATCCCTTAGTTATAATCAGTTTCTGGTTTACTTTTTTAAATCATTCTGTACTAATTCAAGGGTTTTTTCCCCTCCTCCCGAGGTTATTTTCCTTTTCAATCATTATTATTATTATTACTGTTTTATTTTATTCAACTGTTCTTTTCTCAACCCATGAGTTTTCTTACTTTGGCCCTTCTAATTCTCACCCCCATCCCACAGGGGTGGGGGGAGTGAGCGAGTGGCTGTGTGGGGCTTAGTTGCTGACTGGGGCTAAACCATAACACATATAAAGCACTAATTTCACTTCTATTTTTCACTTGGACTTCAGCTTTCTTGTACCAAATCTTGTCAGAAGAAAGGGAATATGTTTTAAAGAAGTTCACACTTTACAGCAGTCTCATTAGAAAAGAAGAAAAGAGAGGTGGTTTCAGTAATGGTACTTAAGTCTGGGGTAAAACTATCAATTATTGAAATTCATTAATTGAGCAAAATATTTGCTGAAAGTTGCTGCACACCTCTCAGTTTGAAGATTTTTCTATCAAAACACAGTCTCATTAAAATTTTACATGCTAATCAGTATGTTTACAATTTCATTTTATGAGACTATAATTTTGCACTGAGGTTTTGAATTCTTTTCATTATAATCTTATACCAATTATCTCAGAGAGGAAAAATGTAATTTACAGGTTTGCATAATTGTCCAGATGTTAAGATGCAGCACAAGTTGAGAACAGAGACAAGGACTTTTTAAGCTTACAATGTAAAAAAGAAAATAGCTCACTTCAGTTTCTTCTTGGTTGCTAATCTTTCCCATCTATTTTTGGAGGTTACATATAGTATTCTGACTTTGATTAAAATCTGGAAATTGTTTTAATGTTCTCATTTGCAGTACAACAGCTTTAAAAGGGAGACTTGATACAAGGACAGAAATCTGGGTTTTTAAAAACAGGCTTCGAATATTGACCTTTCTACCAAAGGTAGATATAAACACGATTATGTTGAGTGGAGAATCTTGAAGGATAAGAAATTACTTAATTTAAAACCTTTAGTTTACTTCTGTATCCTATATAATTAACTATGTCTGTTTAAATGCCTCTTTGGATCTATTTATCATGTAATTTTTCATTCCCTTTTCTAACACCTTTTCTTTCCTGACAAAAAGTTTCTAGAAAAATTCTGGTTCACTATATTCACTACGCATCATATGTGCTTTCTGGACTTCATGGAAAAGGCTGGTGGTGAAGAAAGAGCTCATATTGTGCACAAGGGTGACTCATGGATACCTGTGAATATTTTACCTTAAAGCAATGGATATATACAATCTGAAGAACTACAGAACTCCATCTAGCTAGCATACAAGCTGATTCACACTGGTAAGCGCATCTGTTTAGATAACCCATCATCTAAGAAATTTATGAACTTCTATATTTTTTAATTTCCTCTGCATCACTGACAGAAAAAAAAAAAGTCCCACAGGGGGTGTATCAATTTTCCCTTACTTCAGCTTTTATATAAAAGCTAAACTATATGTATGGATTGTTGTGCTTTTTCCTCTAGATTATTAGATCCTCTATTACATCTCCTGCTGATGCACTCCCAACTTTGGAAGTGGGCAGTCTGCAATCATAATTGAAAGCATCACTACTCTCTCTGTATCACTAAAGTACCAGTATTATGCAGGAACTTTTAAAAATCCTTGTGCTTCCAATGAAAATTTTATTTATGTAATAAAGAGGTTAAGTTGACTCTGATGAAGCTCATAAAACACAGGAGAAACATGAAAACATACTAAGGGATTTAGCTGAATTTCCCCACGTGTTCTTTCTTTTTTAACAGTTTTCATTCTGATCCTTCTTGTCATTCTCAAATTGGATGCTTATATCTTCATAATGAGACTGTAACAGACAATTTTCTGTGCAATGGGTAGATTATTCTCATCTGTAGAAATGTTGGGGCTTAAAATTTGCCAAAGTATTTGAATACTTTAAGGGAAAAAATGTAATGAAGATATGGAAGTGTGCATTTAAATATCATGAGATATTATCTCTATGGTGTAATAATAGAAATTATGAGGGTTCTAATTCTTAATTATTGGTATCAGTATGTGTGGGGAAAGATGATAGTGAAAGGGTTTTCTAATATGAAAATACACATTTGCATGTCACCTTTGAGAAGGCCCTTTTGAATGTTTGAGAAAATGTTTGAAAACAAAAACTGCAAGGTCATAATCCTGGAAAATTTTTGTCAGCTTCTCTAATATACTCTATCATGTTATCCTGTTAAAGCCATTATACACAGACGGCTTCTTTTAAAGAGCAAGATAAACACACTCACTAGAGGCTAGCTCTTCACAGCAGCAGCTAAAAGACTCCTGAAGATTTTAGTTTGTATCTGGATTTTTGTCTTCAAGTTCCCAACTGAACAAAAAACTGAGCATTGTAAGCACCACTTGTTCATGCAAAGGTAAATATGTCATAAAAATAAAGGCACATATTTCAATTATAATGCTCAATTTAAATGAAAATAGTAATAAAATTATTACTTAGAAGCATGGACTCCTAGTCTTCATAATGCAGTTATTTTGTTATAAAAGTATGTCTACCCACTGTTTGAAGTCATACAGTTTAAACCAAAAAGATCATCGTCTGCTTGCAGATTCCATTTGTTTGCAATTTTTTTACCTAACATTCTCACATGAAAAAGCACAGATTACTACAAATAAGAAAAAAAAAATCTATGTTTTTTAGCTTTCTGTTTTCATTCATCTGGCAGCACCCTGCTGGAGTTTGCTTCTTCGGTTTCTGTCGTGCAGTCAAATCTCCTCTCCCCCACTGTTTATCTAATTCTTTCACACACAAAAAGGAAAAACTGAAGAAGGATTGTTTTAAGCTACATCAGTAGTCCGCACTTTTTATAATTTCAGAGGAAAGCATTCAGGTTGATTGATTCACTAGGATACATATATAATCATATACACTATTATCCTTGGATTCCTATGTATACAGTAAAAGATGGCTGGGGGAGTAATAGATTTGCAGTGGGAGGATGAAGTGAGGCAGTGTCTCAGAGTCTCCAGAGAGGCTAGATTTGAACAGAAGTAGTGAAATGATGCAAAGGACCAGCAAGAATAAGAAGGGGAGATCAGGAAAACAATGGAGAATCTAGCAGTGAGGCAGAAACCGTGGAAAAAATGAGCTGGAAAAGAGAAGAAAGATCCAGTGGGTAAAGAGTAAGGAAGAAAGATGGAAGAGATGGCAGAAAAAGGAACCCAGCTGAACTTAGCTGAGTTGGAATTGTAGATTCAGCCGGCAAGGCAGCAGAGAAAAAGAAGTTTTGTGAAAAATAATGGCGAATGCAAAGTATTCCCCGATACCAGAAACACAGGAACTAAATAAGCCTAATAGAACACATGATGGACAGAGTGTCTCAAACATGACGTGAAAAGGAAATAGCTCTGCACATGTGTAAGTCTATCTACATTCATGGCAGCCCTTAAATATATGGGTGTGTCTCTGAATGGGATTAAGGACTTCTGTAAACACTGATTACACAAAGAATCCAGTTGGGTATTATATGCCCAAGCTAATTCTTCACATGTGTATGAGTTGAGGTGACAGGATGCATTTTTCCTATGCAGAGACGGGGAAATGCCTCTAGGAAAGTCATAACTATAATGTAGCCAATTCCTCCCTTTTGGGGGAGGAATAAGGTGGGAGAGAGTTTGAGAATAGGGTTGAGAGGGGGAAAAAAGTAGATGAATGAGACTGGCTACCATTCTTCCAAACTAAAGAAGCTGAAAAACCAACCACAATCATCTTTAATTTGGGGTGTCACAGCATCAGCCCTGACTTTTTCCAATGATTTTCATCATTGCATGGATATTTGGTCCATGGTGACTGTCTAGAATCTACAGTGCAAGCAAACCCCAGCAGCTGCAGATTTGATTCCCTCTACACACCTTTTTTTTTTTTGCCTTCACAAAATGGTCGATTATGAAAACTTTTTCCCTGAAGAAGCTTTTAATGTGATTGTCACTGTGTTTTTTATTCTCAGTGGTTCATAAACCAAAACAGACTATCTCTATAGATATACCTAAGGTTGGATGTCATAAATATATGAGAAAGGTTCCTGCTGTTACTGGTCCTATCTTACTGTTATCTCACAGTTAAGCTCGCTGAGGAATTCTTTGGATTTGTGATCTCAACATGAAAAAAAGGAAATGGGATGGAAAACATTAATAAAACAACAGCTGTGGAAGGCTGATCCAATGATGAACTGTCAACACAGACAGGTCCCACTCTTGAAGCCTATGAAGTCTATGTGACAGTTCTAGTATGATGAAACATGGTAAAGAGACAAAGCAACCAAAGGAGGTAATTTAATCCAAAAATACTCCTTGAAAATAATCCTCCTGATATGTCATCCAATTATAAACAGCACAGGTTTTTTATTGTCCTTTATAGTAACAATGGAGGTATCCAATTTAACTCAGTGACTTTCCCAATCTTTCAGAAAAGCCATCTTTACTGTCTTTCAGTGCCCTTAACTGCCCTTTTCCTCCATCCAAGTCAGTATTTTTTTCCTAACATAATGTAACGTAAGTTACATTTTAGACCTTATCACAGATTCTGAGAAAATTCAGGCTATTTTAGATTGAAAATTTATTCAGGTAAAAGTAATCTGCCACAGAGATGGAGGTAACATTTCTGGGAAGTTCAAAATAAACTCTTCAGACCTGTAATTCTGTTTGTTCTACCTGATCTTTAGGTTACTCTCCTCCTACTGTAACACAGGAGTACATTTTGAAAGCCTTTTGCAGAAATGTTGAAGTGACTAAGCTTTTGCTGTTCAAAACAGCATATCTAAAGTTATACACTAATTTTTAACTTTTCCATACAATATTTTCCAAAATTAAAAAAAAAAGTTAAAACCCCTTTCTGAAAGAGTTTTTGGTTCTGCTAAAAATAATTGCAGTTTATTGCAAATATGTTAAAAAAGACTTTGTTTCTTAAGATTGGGTCAATATCTAAAAGTCTTTCCCCAAGAATGTGCACAAGCAGAATTCAAAAAAGTACTTTTGGATGGTTATCTTCAATTAGCTGTGTAGAAATCACACATTTCTCCATCTTTAAAAGAAAATATGGGACATAGACCATATACAATAGTGGCTGGACAAATAAAATGCAATTTAGGCCATCAGTTTTGTTGCTAGGTTCTTATAGTTTCTTAGTTTTTGCTAAGATTTGGTTCCATTGACTTCAGTGACTACTGAACAAGATGTTTTCCTACAGATAAAACAAGCATCACCTTCATAAAATAATTGCTTCAGGAATTGTTCCTTTTTCAATAGGAAATACTTCTTTACATAAAGAAATTCAGTTATATAAAAACAGAAATGTACTGTACATAGGTAATGTGTCTGTTTCTGCAATAATGATATTCAGATGTCACTCATTTTCTAATTTAAACATTTCCACTTTGGTAGTTAAAAACTGTTAGCAATTTTTACTTCTGAAGTTGTGATGTCTACAAACATGCTGCTGTAAAGAGTAGATGTTCTTACTGTTGCTGAAGTAACAAAGGGGGTTTTTTTTCTTTTTTTTTTTTTTTTTTCTTCAGAAGATAACCAAGTGGAGTTGCACAAAATAAGTCAGCACACATCAATTGAATTGACATCTGCTGCAAGGTATAAAGAAAGAGTCAAGCACAATTATTGGATAGCTCTACAGTGGAGGAAAACTGTGGAGTTTTATTAGCAAAATTTATACTTCCAAGTCATTTTTACTTCACGTTTAGTCCAAAACAACAGACAAATATCCTTTCTGTCTAACATCTTGTCTAATAGAAGACTTTTATTTCATTGGGATTTTTGGGGGACTTACAGGACACAAACTGAACTTTACTGTGCATTGGTCATTGCATAAATGACTTTTAAGTGCACCAAAATACATAGGGAATATTTATTCTTCTATTATTCTATGAAGTGTCAGATTTATTAGCTACTGTAGAATTATAATCATCACAGAGCTAAAAGATACAGTGAGATCCACCTAATTTGCTTTTACAATAAACATTTCCTTAATGAAGATTTCAGTAAACTTTTTTATAGGGGTATTGACCTGTAACCTCCCATCCTTTATTTATGAGTTGTGTAACTACTGTATAACTAAAACAACAGAAGTGCTTTCTTCTGAAGTATGACTATATTTCTTAGATTTATCCAAATGTTTGAAAACATTCACATTAACAAAAAACCAGCTGTGTCTGAAGACAGATGGGTCAGACAGACGCATCTAAATTACAGTCTGGATCCATTTTAACAGTCAGAACTCAACTAAAGAACATTGCTTGATGTCTTGTTTGAAAAAAAGTTGGTGATTTCATCTTAATTTTAGTAAATGACAGACTACATCATAAGATTGTTAACAAAACATGAACTCTCAGTTAAAGCTGTGAAACAAACAGGTATAGAAACAGGTGTCCATTTCAGCCCTGGAAATGATACTTCTAAGAGACATAGAGTGGTTGTACTCTTATTACCTCTTTGAACTTAATTTGTCACCAAAAATGCATTTTATCCTAAGCCTCTCAATATTGACTGTTAGACACCATATCACAATCCTGCTCTTTTTTTTCCCAATTCATCTTTCTGAAGGTTTTGACTCCCTTTTAATCTTGTTTTACCTTTGCACTTTTATCTTTTTTCATATCAAGAGAAGATACCATTTCTTGGTCTGAAATGGAGAACTAAGATGAGTTTATAAGCTCCTTTATCTAGAAAATGTGTCCCAACTCTGTATCAGAATAAGAACGGTGCATGGGACACACACCAAACTCTATCCTCTTTGCAAAGAATACTACACAAGAATCAGGGCATGTTCTATGAAAGACCTTAATTTCTTGATTGCAAATATATGATATCATGGTACTTCACAGTACAGACCTCCTATTTACGCAGCCGATATTGCTCACAACTGTAATTATCTAACTGTGAAGCAGTTCTTGATAAGTTATCTTGATAATAACATTTTATTTAAACATTTTAAAAGTTACAGAGCAAATGTACTATATGGTGGTTTAGATATTTTTCCTTCAAAGAAGCCATTAAATACAATATTTTTCCCATACAGTAAGTAATTTAAAATAAAAATATATTTGCTGTATTTCAATTAGTTGTTGAAGAATATCATGGTCTCACAATAAAGAAGTTGACCTACATAATAACCTAATATATTTGATGGCAAGGATAGTTTAATTCCAGATCCTTATCAATTAGTTCATTTCTCTCATCTGTTTGAATGTGCGCCTATATTAAATGACTAACATCAGACAGTTAGCAAAAATTTACGTTTTGAGGAGTATTAACTCTGTCTTCTGATATATATTTTCCAGATGTGATCTTCTAGATTTTATTTTGTTCCAAGAAACTGAGCAGTAATACCATATATAAATGATTTAAAGATTATAAGTCACCAGGTTATTTTAGATCATTCTAATAAAAGATGTAAGATAGACCATTGTATATGAAACATATCAAATTAACGAAAGACTTCTTTTCAATAAACTATGTGATATTCTACTGACGTGCAATTGGAAAAAAATAATAATGCTTGCAAGACCCCAGGCCTTCTATTAAGGTAAGGATTCATGGAATTACAGCCTTTACCACCGTACTTAAATTTTTAGTAGAACAATAGAAAAATAAGCAAACTTGTAAGCTCATGTATGATAATAAACTGGGCAGTTATGAGCTCCTTAGAAGAATCAAAGTGTCAAACTAACCTCAATTATGACAGCAGAACAACAGACTTAAAATTGGAAGAAGCAGTCTAAAGATAGATCTTGACTAAGAGACATTAAAAATGAGCTTCTTATGAGATTGTCATGTGATGCTGTGCTGGTTTTGGCTGAGAAGGGGTTAATTCTCCTCACTGTGGGGGTCAGCTACCTTTCCAGCTTCCCGCGCACTGCCGCGTGGCGTGGCAGGGGGGGCTGGGAGGGGCAGGGCCATGGTGGGGGCGGCTGACCCCGACTGGCCAATGGCAGGTTCATTCCATACCATGTGACACCATGACCAGTATATTGAGGGGGGGCAGTAGCAGCGCGGGGGCGGCGCGGCGTCGGGTCGGCGGGCGGCGAGCGGCTGCGGCGCGTGCGGTTTGTTCCGGCGGTTCGTTCCCCCTCTCCCCTCCCTTCCCCCCTCCCCCGGGGCTTTGCGCCTCTAGTTGTTCTCCTTTACATTGCATTTCTACTGTTGTTTCTTTTAATTTTCATTATTAAACTGTTCTTATCCCAACCCACGAGCGTTACCCTTCTGATTCTCTCCCCCATCTACCGGTGGGGAGTGAGCGAGCGACTGTGTGGGGCTGAGCTGCTGCTAAACCACAGCAGTCTTTTTGGCGCCCAACGTGGGGCTCAAGGGTTGGAGATAACAACAGCTGCTGGTCCCAGCACCATGTTGTCCTTTTTGCAGTTGGTGTTAAAAATCGGTGTTGGTTGTTTGAGTCTGCTGTGTTCTGCTGTGATTAGTTATGTTTTGCCTACAAGATTTGTTATACAAACACTCGTTTTCAGCTTTATCTGGTATTTGGGGTTTTTGCTGAAACCGTTACTGTACTTCGGATACCACCTTGTTGAGGCAATTAGCAATTATACCTCCTCCTCTGAGAGATTTCTTATGGAGGAAATACAGAATAATACCTTTGCAACTTTGTTCTATGATGTCTGTGCCTTTGTTACAACAACGTTTTTGTATCTTGAACATCCTTGGGTGGTTAAGGTGCACTTATTGTTAGTTTTTGGGCATGTTGTTTTGGTTTTGACTAAGCAACTTAAGAATATCACCCAGAAATCTGACCCGAGGCTTGATAGTTACGAGTGGCAGGGCATGTGGGATAGCATGGGCAAATACCTAGGGCAGTGGGCACCCCCAGTGTTTTGGAGTTTCACCCCCGAACAAGTGCAGAATCCTAAAAAACTAGTAGAATATTTGGAGAAAGTATGTTGTTACGCTGGTAACTCCAGAGAGACACAGATAACTGCAACATGCTGGGGTCTGGCCCATGCATACCGAGCCCTGCTCACCAGTATTCAGTGCCCCCAGGCGGAAGAGAATGTCTCTGGATTGAAATGCAAAGTGACTGGCACTGTAGACAATCCAGCCCTGACGACAGGCACTGCAGCCACTCAAACCCCCACAACAAGTACCGGAGCTAGCTCAGAAAATAAACCCGTACCAGTATCAGTTGCCCCCATACACAAGACGAAATATTGGAAGCGGACATCAACTCGTTTAGAACGGGATGATGAAGAACCAGGGCCATCGCGGGGAGAGGAGGGAGAAGTAATAAATGAAATAGAGACCACCCGATCCCTGTCCTTAAGCGAGTTGCGAGATATGCGAAAAGATTATAGCCGTCGTTCAGGTGAGCACATTGTCACCTGGCTGCTCCGATGCTGGGATAATGGGGCCAGTAGCCTGGAACTAGAGGGAAAAGAAGCCAAACAACTGGGATCCCTTTCTGGGGAAGGGGGCGTTGACAAAGCAATTGGAAAAAGAACACAAGCCCTCAGCCTCTGGAGGCGACTCCTGTCTGGAGTGAAGGAAAGGTATCCCTTTAAAGAAGATGTTACATATCGCCCAGGAAAATGGACAACTATGGAGAAAGGCATCCAGTGTCTAAGGGAATTAGCTGTGTTTGAGGTGATTTATGGTGACCTGGATGATCAACGGTCCTCCAAAGATCCAGATGAAGCCGAGTGCACACGACCCATGTGGCGGAAGTTTGTACGGAGCACACCATCTTCGCATGCAAACTCATTGGCAGTGATGTCCTGGAAAGATGATGAGACACCAACGGTGGCAGAGGTGATAGATAGACTCCGGGATTATGACACAAATATCTCTTCCTTGCTCATCTCTGCTGTGGAGAAACTATCCCAAGAGGTCCAGCAACTCAAATAAGATATATGCTGCTCCCCACCTCTACAGAGCAGTGTCTCAGCTGTTAGGAATAAGCGTCCTTTGGCTCAAAGAAGGGGATACACACCACGGGCCACCCTATGGTTCTACCTGCGTGACCACGGAGAGGACATGATGAGGTGGGATGGCAAGCCTACTTCGACCCTACAGGCACGAGTACATGAACTGCAAGGAAGAACAGTCACTGAGGGAGGCTCTTCCAGGAAAGCTGCTGCTCCAGTTTCCAGCGAGCAAGTCCCCAGACAGAGGAGAAGAAGCGCAGATTTTATTTCTAAGTGTAATAGAGGGACTCCTGATTCACATTTACAGGAAGTGAGTTGTGACTGCCATGATCAGGACTAGAGGGGCCCTGCCTCCAGCCGGGTGGAGGAAAGGGATAACCGGGCTTACTGGACTGTGTGGATCCGATGGCCTGGCACGTCCGGCCCACAGGAGTATAAAGCTTTAGTGGACACCGGCGCACAGTGCACCTTAATGCCATCAAACTATATAGGGGCAGAACCCATCAGCATTGCTGGAGTGGCAGGGGGATCTCAAGAGCTAACTGTATTGGAGGCCGAAGTGAGCCTAACCAGGAATGAGTGGCAGAAGCACCCCACTGTGACTGGCCCAGAGGCTCCGTGCATCCTTGGCATAGACTACCTCAGGAGAGGGTATTTCAAGGACCCAAAAGGTTACAAGTGGGCTTTTGGTGTAGCTGCCTTGGAGACGGAGGAAACTGAACAGCTGTCTACCTTGCCCGGTCTCTCAAAGGACCCTTCTGTCATGGGGTTGCTGAAGGTCAAAGAACAACAGGTGCCAATCGCCACCACAACAGTGCACCGGCGGCAATATCGCACCAACAGAGGCTCTCTGATCCCCATCCATAAACTCATTCACCAACTGAGGAGCCAAGGAGTCATCAGTAAGACCCACTCACCCTTTAACAGTCCCATATGGCCAGTCCGGAAGTCTAATGGAGAGTGGAGACTAACAGTAGACTATCGTGGCCTGAATGAAGTCACTCCACCGTTGAGTGCTGCTGTGCCAGACATGCTAGAACTTCAATACGAACTGGAGTCAAAGGCGGCCAAGTGGTATGCCACAATTGATATTGCTAATGCATTCTTCTCAATCCCTCTGGCAGCAGAGTACAGGCCACAGTTTGCTTTCACATGGAGGGGCGTCCAGTACACCTGGAATCGACTGCCCAGGGGTGGAAACACAGTCCTACCATTTGCCATGGACTGATTCAGACTGTACTGGAACAGGGAGAAGCTCCAGAACACCTTCAATACATTGATGACATCATTGTGTGGGGCAACACAGCGGAAGAAGTTTTTGAGAAAGGTGAGAAAATAGTCCAAATCCTTCTGAAGGCTGGTTTTGCCATAAAACAAAGTAAGGTGAAGGGACCTGCACGAGAAATCCAGTTCTTAGGAATCAAATGGCAAGATGGTCGTTGTCAGATTCCAACGGATGTGATCCACAAAATAGCAGCCATGTCTCCACCAACTAGCAAAAAGGAAACACAAGCTTTCTTGGGCGTTGTGGGTTTTTGGAGAATGCATATTCCAAATTACAGTCTGATCGTGAGCCCTCTCTATCAAGTGACCCGGAAAAAGAATGATTTCAAATGGGGCCCTGAGCAACGACAAGCCTTTGAACAGATTAAACGAGAAATAGTCCATGCAGTAGCTCTTGGGCCAGTCCGGGCAGGACAAGATGTAAAAAATGTGCTCTACACTGCAGCTGGGGAGAATGGCCCTACCTGGAGCCTCTGGCAGAAAGCACCTGGGGAGACCCCGGGTCGACCTCTAGGGTTTTGGAGTCGGGGATACAGAGGGTCTGAAGCCCGCTATACTCCAACTGAAAAAGAGATATTGGCAGCATATGAAGGGGTTCGAGCTGCTTCAGAAGTGGTTGGTACTGAAGCACAGTTGCTCCTGGCACCCCGACTGCCAGTGCTGGGCTGGATGTTCAAAGGAAACATCCCCTCTACACACCATGCAACTGATGCTACGTGGAGTAAATGGGTTGCACTGATCACCCAGCGGGCTCGCGTAGGAAACCCCAGTTGCCCAGGAATCTTGGAAGTGATTATGGACTGGCCAGAAGGCAAAGATTTTGGATTATCACCAGAGGAGGAGGTGACACGTGCTGAAGAAGCCCCACTGTATAACAAACTGCCAGAAGATGAGAAGCAATATGCCCTGTTCACTGATGGGTCCTGTCGCCTTGTGGGAAAGCACCGGAGATGGAAGGCTGCTGTATGGAGTCCTACACGACAAGTAGCAGAAACTGCTGAAGGAGAAGGTGAATCGAGCCAGTTTGCAGAGGTAAAGGCCATCCAGCTGGCCTTAGACATCGCTGAACGGGAAAAGTGGCCAGTGCTCTATCTCTATACTGACTCCTGGATGGTGGCAAATGCCTTGTGGGGCTGGCTGCAGCAATGGAAGCAAAGCAACTGGCAGCGCAGAGGCAAACCCATCTGGGCTGCCACATTGTGGCAAGATATTGCTGCCCGGGTAGAGAAACTGGTTGTAAAGGTACGGCATGTGGATGCTCACGTCCCCAAGAGTCGGGCCACTGAAGAACATCGAAACAACCAGCAGGTAGATCAGGCTGCCAAGATTGAAGTGGCTGAGGTGGATCTGGACTGGCAGCATAAGGGTGAACTATTTCTAGCTCGATGGGCCCATGACACCTCAGGCCATCAAGCGAGAGATGCAACATACAGGTGGGCTCGTGATCGAGGGGTGGACTTGACCATGGATATTATTGCACAGGTTATCCACGAATGTGACACATGCGCTGCAATCAAGCAAGCGAAGTGGGTAAAGCCTCTGTGGTATGGGGGACGATGGCTGAAATATAAATATGGGGAGGCCTGGCAAATTGACTATATCACACTCCCACAGACCCGCCAAGGCAAGCGCCATGTGCTTACAATGGTAGAAACAACGACTGGCTGGCTGGAAACATATCCTGTCCCCCACGCCACTGCCCGGAACACTATCCTGGGTCTTGAGAAACAAGTCCTGTGGCGACATGGCACCCCAGAGAGAATTGAGTCAGACAACGGGACTCATTTTCGAAATAGCCTCATAGACACCTGGGCCAAAGAGCACGGCATTGAGTGGGTGTATCACATCCCCTATCACGCACCAGCCTCTGGGAAAATTGAACAGTACAATGGACTGTTAAAAACTACACTGAGAGCAATGGGGGGTGGAACATTCAAGCACTGGGATACACATTTAGCAAAAGCCACGTGGTTAGTCAACACGAGGGGATCTGCCAACCGAGCTGGCCCTGCCCAGTCAGAAATCCTACATACTGTGGAAGGGGATAGAGTCCCTGTAGTGCACACAAAAAGTATGCTGGGCAAAACAGTCTGGGTTCTTCCTGCCTCCGGCAAAGGCAAACCCACTCGTGGGATTGCTTTTGCTCGAGGACCTGGGTGCACTTGGTGGGTGATGCGGGAGGATGGAGAAATCCGATGTGTGCCTCAAGGGGATTTGATTTTGGGTGAAAACAGTCAATGAACTGAATGGCGCAATGTGAACTGCTATATAATACTGTGTGTCACCTCTGTGTTGTATCAATGATATCAGAGTACGAGCCTCCCAACCCATGGAAGATCAACTATGAAACAAGCCGTGCAGCAGTGATGGAACGATGACTGACTCGGTATGCAGCAACCCAACACCACACACCATCTCTCCCACCCGGAAAGACTGATACAACAGATGGAGCCCAGAGTCATGGACTGGGTGAACTCAATGGACATTTTAATGGACATTTTACAGGGAAGATCCATGAACTAAGGGAATGATGTCTGTGTATTATGTTAAAGGATGGGAAGGGGAGGGGTGGTGGTTGGTACGGTTGTATTGCATCATATGGGACCTGGGCATGGTGTAAATGGTATGGAATAAGGGGTGGAGAATGTGCTGGTTTTGGCTGAGAAGGGGTTAATTCTCCTCACTGTGGGGGTCGGCTACCTTTCCAGCTTCCCGCGCTCTGCCGCGTGGCGTGGCAGGGGGGGCTGGGAGGGGCAGGGCCATGGTGGGGGCGGCTGACCCCAACTGGCCAATGGCAGGTTCATTCCATACCATGTGACACCATGGCCAATATATTGAGGGGGGGCAGTGGCAGCGCGGGGGCGGCGCGGCGTCGGGTCGGCGGGCGGCGAGCGGCTGCGGCGCGGGCGGTTTGTTCCGGCGGTTCGTTCCCCCTCTCCCCTCCCTTCCCCCTCCCCCGGGGCTTTGCGCCTCTCGTTGTTCTCCTTTACATTGCATTTCTACTGTTGTTTCTTTTAATTTTCATTATTAAACTGTTCTTATCCCAACCCACGAGCGTTACCCTTCTGATTCTCTCCCCCATCTACCGGTGGGGGAGTGAGCGAGCGACTGTGTGGGGCTGAGCTGCCGCTAAACCACAACAGATGCACAAAAACATGATCATGATATTGTAAGAGAATATAAGACTAATTGACAAGTCATGTGCAAATAACTGTTATCATTTGATACATTGTCAGCCAGGAAGAATGCATCAAATGAGGTTTGGAAGATTCTCATTAATATGTTCAGCAATGAAATACTGAAATATTGCTGGAAAATGAACTATTTTCTATGTCCAAACAGGTTAGACCAAAAGGAAAGGACTAAATAGGAGGAAGAGACACTTTGAGTAGATAACAGGAAAAAAGAATTGCAACTGTAAAGATGATTAATCATGAGACTAAATTGGAAGAGGATATAGTATATGTAGCATCAAAGAAACAACTGCCAGTATTGGTGAAGGTATGTTTTCTTGTATTAGGCAGAGAAAATAGACTAGATGACCTGCTGAGGATTATTTTAGTCCATTATTCTGTTAAAGGATTCCAGACCAAGTCTGGGAAAATAGTAATATCATATTTTTTATGCACAGAGGTAGCGTTACTAAATCTAGTCAGAATGGCTTTTGTTACACCAGTCAATGCATATTCTTGCTTTTGCAGGGCTTATATCTCACTGGAAAACTGCTCATTTTCTAAAATTATGCTCCCCTTGGTTAGACCAATGGCCTGTCTGACCTGCCTCTCATAACAGCAGGAAGAGATGCTGTTGAAGGTCTGCAAACCAACCACCTTCTGCAATCTGTTCCTGTCTTCTTTCCCCAGGAACCAAAGTTAGTGTACGTGAAGGTACATCCCCAACAAGTCCTTTTAGTTCCCATCTGTGAACCTTTTGCCCAGGAATGTGTCTAACCTCTTTTTGAACCTGTTAGTATTTTCTGTCTCCACAGCCTCCTGTAGCAGCATGTTTCAGAAGATGACTACCTGCTGTTTAAAGAAGTACATCACTGAGCCTGTTTTGAACTAATCTCCCGTGAGTTTCATTGCATGCCCCTGCTTCTGGTATTGTAGTATTTAGTGAACGTTTAGTGAAGGATCTGTCTTCAGCTGATCCTCTATCTGCATGATTTTGCAAACCCTACTCATATCATATCAGCCTTTTCCTTAACGAATGGAAGACTCCCAGTCTCCTAACCTCACTTCATCAGGCAGGTGCTCCATCACCTGAACCATCTGAGCTGCCCAACTCTGCATTTTCTTCACTCCCCTGCACACTTCTGTGGAGACTGTGACTGCAGACATTACTCAGGAGGTGGTGCACAGTCGCAAAATTAAGCCCTCTGTCTTGCTCTCAATATCTTTTCTGGTGATGTCCAGGATTTTGTTGGCTTCCTGGGCTGCTCTGACACATCAAGGCAGTGATTTCAGAGAGCTGTGAATGAGGATTTCAAGATCTCCTTCCAGATTGAACCTGCCAGTTCCAAGCTCAGCGTGATTGAGGATGAGGGTTTTTTTCCTGCAGAGATTCCCTTATGTTTGCCTTTATGAAGCTCATCTGCCACCTTTCTATCTGCTAAGTTTTGTGGGGTTCTGCTGCAGTTCTTTGATATTGACATAACATTTGACAACCTAAAAGAGCCTTGTGGCATCTGTGGCTGTTCTCCAGGTTACTGGTGAACTGAACAACGCTCGTACTCACTGTCATCTTTAAGGAATCATCCTGGAGAAAGACCATTTTATCCTAACCCTTTGCATCCAATCCTTTAACCGATTTGAATCCATTGAAGGGTCTTCTTCCAATACCCTGGGAGATTTGTCCCTTTTGTAACTTTTGCTATGGAATCTTCTCAAATGCTTCTGAAAATCCAAATACTTTATGCCCACTGAATGACCTTCATAAACTTTTCAATGACACTTCCTGTTTGCACCACACACTAGCAGAAGCCATACTGATTCTAAAGATTTTGGTTATTGTAGATTCTTCTGTCGTACCAGTAACAAAAATCAGTCACCAATATCTAGTTTCCAGAATCCTGTCCTTAGTATTTTTTGTAGAATTAATGTCAATCTCAAAGTCCTCTGGTGGTGGTTGTTTGTAATGCTAGGTCAGGCACTTTGGCTAGCACATCAGCAGCTTCATATCTGAGGTATTTCAGGACTCCTGAATGAATGTAATCTGGTTGTGATGATTTCTTGACATCTGACTCACCTAGATGTTGTAATATTTCTTGTGTATTTACTTCAATCTGATCCAGCTTCTCTGACTTCTCTGTTACAGAGAAAGAATATGTCAGTTGTTAGATCCTGCCCCACACCTTCAGCCAGGATCAAGTCTGAAACAAAGAATTTATTGATATTTTTAGATATGGCTTGATCACCTGGCATAAGCCCTTAACACCAAACATTCCCACCGATTTCCTAGCTGGCTTCCTGTCTCTGATGTTTTTAAAGTACTGTTTTGCTATCACTTCGAGCATGCTTTGCAAGGTTTTAGGTCTGACCTTTCTAGTTTAGCTCTCTAAATTTCCTCTTTACATTTGACCTGCCATTTTTATCTGTATTCCTTTTCTTCCTATTTGCGCAAGTTTTCAGTTTTTTTCAGAGGTTAAACTATTAGCTGCAACAGTCTCCTTAACTTTCCAGGAAGCCATGCAAAGGGACTTTTGGACCACTTTGCTTTCTTCTTGTGTTACGGCACACGTTATAACTGGGCTTCTAATACAGCATTTATAGCAGCCTTCATGCTGCATGCAGGCTTTTTGAACAACTCCATTTTGTCTTTGAAAATATCTCTTTCTTTACAGTTCCCTTTCTTGAAATCAAGTATCAATTTGCCTGATTTATTTGTCTCGCTGTCTCCCACAGCACTCAAAAATAATTGCACTGTGGTTTCTATTACAGAGCAGCTCTCCCGCTGATCCTTCTTGGACCTGGTCCTTTGCATCTCGCAGGACAGAAATTCCGAATAGTCTTTTTTTCCTATGATCTCTAAGACAAGCTGTTGCAGTAAACAGTCATTTATTGAGTCTGAGTTCTTTATCTCTTCATCACACCCTCATAGCACATTGACTGACTCTAAAGAAAGAGCTGAAATCTTCACTATCACTCTTTCTCTGATACTTGTAACCTGCCAAATCTCATTTCACATTTTCTGATCATTATTATCATCCTGATAGAAAGCAGATAGTGCAACCCTTGGACAGATTTTACTATCAGGAACAGGGGCGTCCACCCGAAAGGTCACCTGAGTGCTTCTCCTTTCCTCCAACAATGCGCTACGTATTATATAATCCTTGGCTGACAGTGCCACCCTGGCACTGGGCTGTCCCACTTGATACTTAAAAAGTTGGTATTCTGGTACCACTGTACCTGATAGACTGCCCTTCTTCCACCAGCTCTCTTGGTTGTCTGTTATTATTGGGTTGTCTTTTGGTGCCTGTATAGGGTGTAGAGGGCAAGGTGTTTGCAGTGGAGGAGCTGCAGGTGGCCTTTGTGAGGAGGCACCAGGGCTGCCCTGTGCTGGACACAGCCAGTTCCAGCCAGCTCCAGTGGACCTACCGCAGGGCACAGCTGAGCCCAGCAGCAAAAATGGTGGTGCCTTAAGGAAACATATTTAAGAAAGGGCAAAACACTGCACAACAGAGAGGAGTGAAGGAAAAAGGTGTGAGAAAGAGCCCTATGAACACCAAGGCTAGAGAAGAGGTAGGGAGGAGGCCACACTGTAAAGCAGGTATCCACACTGCAGCTTTTAGATGGAAAGTCTGCACAGCTGCCTTTGTTTATTTGCAGCTTCTGCCTAAGTTCTGAATAAGTGAGGAAATAAACAATTAATATCTGGCAGAATATGCAAGTTTTGGAGCACTTTTTTGTGAGTTTGGAGTACTTCTGAATTTGGGAGACCCAAGTGGTTTTGAAGATAGAGTGCAATCTGGATTTTTCACATTGTATGTGAATACCCTAATCGTCCTTTTTGAGACAGAATCTTCTTCTTTTCTTACAGTGAGGAGGGAAAGCAAGAGGAAGAGTTTTAAAGATCCAGTCTGCAAAAAGAAATAAACTATCAACAAGCCCTAGAGTCTGGAAGACATTCACACACAGCTCTGCTAGTCAGCCAGTAGCCACAGCAGCAACATATATAACAATCAAGAAAAGGCTAAAGTCAACAAAACAATGTTATCATTATTCACAAGCCATAGGTATATTGAGAGAGGCAGGAACACAAATAATGGAATATATGAGTTTTGCTATCATTAGACTGACCTTGGTGGTGCTTGACCCACTGAAGGGTTGTTACTGAAACTTTTAATTTGCACATGTTATACTTGACAGAGTACTAATTACTCCTACGGAGGAAGACAGATTTTGCGAAGAAACAAATAAAAAATCTGAGCAAGATTTGAAAGCGGCAGTCTGAGGTAGAATGGATGCTGCCTGACCAGATTGGAAGTCACTTTCAGTCAGTTTCAATGGAAATTCAGGGTTTTTTTCATAGAACATAAATACCACTAGGGTGTATAAACAAAACAAATATAAGCATAAATGGATTTTGTAAAAAAAGCAAAATAAAAGTAGAAGATCAAGGGTATATGTTATGGGGTTGGAAAGAACATGCAGGAATTTGTGAGTGATACTGCACACTCCAAAACTGTGCTGGAAGGATAAACTCTCTCATCAGAAAGTTCACTTTGTCAAATATTCTCAGAAAATGGCAATAATTTCTTTAAAGGACTATCTTTAGCACTAACCTGGTATTACTATGGAGTGAAATACCCCAAATTTTCATTGCCAAGTGAGAGAAGCTTTACAAGCAGCTATAAATTAGATAAACTCTTCAGTGTAACCAGGTGTATATTTTAAAAAATGTATATGCAGACCAATCCAGAACTGGATTACACACAGAACTGTAAGATAATGTGTCATGCTTTAAAAACAGATAGGTAGAGTAAGAATACTGTTCAAAGATATATGCAACTTCAGCATTTTCAAATATTCCTCTTCAAGTGAGAGGTGAAGACATGCTTAATTATAAAAAGTAATGATTTTAAGAAAGTAAAAACTAAGAGGGTCATTTTTCGAGGTGTCTGAAAAAGAAAAGGCTTTTTTAAAAGTCTAAATCGATACTGCCTTTCTCTTGATGCCAACTTTATTACTCTTTTTCACTTTACAACTTCTATCTATCCGGAGTCCTTTGAGTCCTAAACTGCTTTTTCTGCATGTCTAGCTGCTTGTTATAAAACCTTTCTCTCTCAGTACTTTGACAGCACATCAACCAACAAATCTCACTTGTGACAAACTCTAATGATTGAAGCACATATCTTGATTCCTCTCAGTACCTCAATACATTTCTGATTCAATACAGACTTTACTGTTATTAGCTCATCTTGCCTTTTACTGTCTTTTTTCATCCATCAAGCATAAAATACATGTCATTCCTACAATCATCAGATTTGAAAAGCTGGGGGGGACAAGAATAACAATATTAGCTTTAGTTTCTAGACTACCTTTTCAGTATGCTGGCTTGGAAAATAGTAATTTGTTTCAAATTGGTCAGTCTTCCACCAGAAAATGCTAGTTTTATTACCACTTGAGAAAACTATGAGACAACAATTTGCTTATAAAGTGACTTATCATTAGAGCTGTGCCTTATCCAACTATCGGAAAAACTAGCATAATAATTCTGTATTTACAAATGTACTTATACCCCTATTGTGGTAGACTTTACAGCTCATTGGCACCAACATTTCTTTGAAGGTACAATTGCATCAGACATGACAGTTATCATAACCCCAGCTTAAAGCAGGTCATATTCATAATTTTTTCAGTGCAAGTAATTATACTGGACATGTAGCCATTCTACTAATTTGGGGGTTTTTTTTCTGTTTTAATATTATACTGACACTGTTGACAACTGTATGTAGCCATGTTAGTTCTGTTCTATACTGAACTAACATTGAAGAGGTTTTGGATGGACAGAATATTTCCATATGAATGTTTGATTTTTCAAGGAAGCAATAGCTGCTGAAGGGTGGTTGACAGTTTAAGCTTTTGATAGCTGTTCTTAATGTCTATTTGATTTGAATACTCAGCTGGACAAAAGCCAGTGGTAGTGAGTCTACCAGGACAAACATAGTAAACTATAAATAACAAACCTAGTAAACTATAAATAATTTTATCAGAAACTGAACCTAAGAGAAAGGACAAAAGGCAAGGGACACATCATTCAGAGTTTTTGGCTTACAGACCAAGTGAGAACTGGACAGATGCATGGAATCCATGATCCATGCCACCAAATTATATGAAGAAATTAATGACCTTTGTACACTCTTTCTCTGTAGATTAATTATTCACAGTAAATTCTATCTAAGAAATATTAATTTTGTGATTAGAGACAAAGGATTTAATTGAATTAGTTAAAAATTAGCTTTGTCTTGTTCTGTTTTGTTTCAATAAACTGTTAAAAAAGAAATAGAGTCTTCATTCACAGTTGTAGATTTTGTTAACTATAATGAAGTTTTGTTAACAATGCCGTTGTGGCAAAGAAGGCTAACAGCCTCCTAGGCTGCATTAGGAAGAGCATTGCCAGCAGGTCAAGGGAGGCGTTCCTTCCATCTACTCAGTACTGGTGAGACATGTCTGAAGGGCTGCCCCAGTAGAAGAGAGACATGGAAATACTGGAGTGAGTCCAGTGAAGGGCCACTGAAATGATTAATGGACAAGAAGAAGCTGAGAGAGCTGGAACTGTTTCATCTGCAGAAGAAAATGTTCAAGGGGATCTTCTCAGTGTGTATAAATAGCTGAGCAACCCACCCTACCTGATCCATATTTCCTGGCCAGTATGGTGAGGGAGAATTAAAAAGGGCTTTTTAAAATACGTTAATGGCAAAAGGCAGGCAAGAAAAAACATTGGCCTGTTACTTGATGAGGATGGTCACCTTACAAACAGGGACATAGACAGAACAGACACGTTTAATGCTTTCTTTGCCTTGGTCTTCAACACTGATGGTGGGCTCTGAGATCCCCAGAGCCCTGGGCTAGAGAACCATGACTGTGGGAATGATAAACTCCCAATCAATGCTGAACTTGCTGCTCCGGCTGGATCCTTGCAGTTCGATGGGGCCTGATAAGATTCATCCAAGGGTACTTAAAGAGCTGGCTGATGTCATAGAGAGACCTCTCTCAATGATTTTTTCAAAGCTCTTGGAAATCTGGAGAGGTCCCAGTTGACTGGAAGCTGGCAAACATTGTCCTAATCTTCCAGAAGGGCAAGGAGGATGACCCTGGTAACTACAGGCTTGTCAGTCTCACTTCTGTGCCTCGAAAAATTATGGAGATTATTCAGGGACTTATTGAAAAACACCTGAAAGACAAGGCAGTCATTGGTCCCAGCCAGCACAGGTTCACGGGGGGAAAGTCCTGCTTAACAAATTTTATTTCCTTCTATGACAAGATCACCCACCTAGTTGACCAAGGAAACCCAGTCGATGTGACCCTTTTGGATTTCAGTAAAGCTTTTGATACTGCCTCTCACAGGATCCTTCTGGACAGAATGTCCAACATGCAGCTGGATAAACACATAATGCAATCGGTGAGCAATTGGCTGATGGGTCAGGCTCAAAGCGTCATAGTAAATGGGCTTACATCAGGCTGGCAGCCAGTCATCTGTGGGGGTCCCCAAGGCTCAGTTTTGGGGCCAGTCTTGTTTAATATCTTTATCAATGATCTTGATGAGGTGATTGAATGCCCTCTCAGTAGGTTTGCAGATGACACGAAATTGGGCAGGAGTGTTGATCTGCTCAAGGGTAGGTAGGCTGTGCAGAGGGATCTGGATGGGCTGGATCTGAGCTTCCTCACAAGGGGAGGAGGAGGGGCAGGTGCTGATCTCTTCTCTCTGGAGACCAATGATAGGACCCAAGGGAATGGCAGGAAGATGTACCAGGGAGGTTTAGGTTGGATGTAAGGAAAAGGCTTTACACCCAGAGGGTGGTGGAGCACTGGAACAGTGAGGTAGTCATGGTGCCAAGCCTGATAATATTAAAAAAGCATTTGGACAATGCCTTCAGACACATGGTGTGAATTTTGGGGTTGTCCTGTGTAGGAACAGGAGTTGGACCTGATGATCCTTGTGGGTCCCTTCCAACTCAGGACATTCTGTGATTCTATGATTCAAGCAGGGAAGTTAGACTAGGTGATCTCCAGGGGTCCTTCCCATACTCAGCCATTCTGTCATTCTGTATAGACACCGTCTTCCAAGCACAGTTATGAGATAAAAAATATATTTGTAATTGTATTATAATGTGGGCTTGAAACAAGTTTTCTGTATACAGTGAGATGATAGTGTACATGAAAAAAGTCTAGGTTTACCACAGAATTCTTTGAAAATAATTACCTCCCAAAAGATACCAATTGTATATATATGTATATATGTATATGTATCTAATTATATATGTGTTAATTGGATGAGTAGAAAACAAAAAATTAGAAGTCTTAATCTATTCTCCTGTGTACAAAACAAATGGGCAGTCAGATAATGTCAGTGCCACTAAGCTTCACACTCAAAGGAAAAGCAAATTGAACAACATACTTTGTATGGTGGAGCAGGTCACTAAACACCACAGATGAATTTTATCTTTTGCTTGCAAAGTTCAGGATCACCACCATCATTTATTTGTCTGACATTCTAATAGAGCTTTTGTTAGGTGAATTTTTCAAGATAATGCATCATGTCCAATCTAAAGCAGTCAGTCTGTGGTGCAGTTTTCTGAGATAGACCTCTGTATCCTGCAAAATAGTAGTGATCCATTAACATCAGTTGTACACTGCACCCATGCAGGATTCTATACTGAAGAATACAACACTGGACTAGTGCCACGAGATTTCTTATTCTACAGTTTTTAGAGGAGACATTGTTTGCATTTTTAAAACATGACCTATATTTAATCTGCGCTTCTTGAAAAATCCAATATTTAGAATTTTTGGCAAAACAAATGATCCAAATCTTAGAGAAAGATATAGGGAAAGTTTCTTGAAGGAAATACCACTCAACTTCTCTGATTGCAGAAATATATGAAGAACCCCAAATGCAGCAGAACTCCAGACATTCTAGATATTGTAATTCTGTGGACTAAACTTGTAATTTAGACTTTCTCCTCCTCTCCATTTATAAGCTAGTAGCAGATTAATCCTGTCTTGTGCATGTACATACTAAGTTTACTTTTTTTCTTTTAGCTTCTTTTATCATTGTGCCCCACACAGGCCCTTGAAACCTGCAAGATGGGACTGGAACATGGTGGTGGTATGAAATTATGCACAGATTCTTCTTGAGGTTTGGATACACACTATGAAGACCAAGTAGCTTGTACTGGAAAACAGTGACATTTTGTATATTAAAACCCCCCAAATCTTATGGATAATCAGTGTATGGTTTGTATCCCCACCATGATAGCTACTAAGTTGCTAATAAACTAATGACACTTAGATTTCTCTAGAAAAAATAAAGGTTGCAAACCTGAATACTCAGGAACAATACTGCTAATTCATGTTTCAGGCATTTAGCTTTGATGAATTTCAAAACCAATATTCACACAATTTCTAGTCAGTAAAAGCCTGTCAGCCAAATTTCTAATACAGTTAATACTGCTTGTCAGAGATTCACCCTACTGCCTCCACCTCTTAGTTGTTGTTACTATAATTCTGCTTTCATGGGGGTCTAGCTGCAAAGAGCTGCATTTCAAAGCTAGCTTACACACTGGTACAGATAATTTGAAAAAAGCTTTTTGGTCCCTTCAGGGCAAAAGCTGCAACATAAGAAGTTGGGTTTGTTTTTGATATTTACAACAGCAGCACTGTGGGCTTTGTAACTTAATACCTATTTTAACAAACTGTGTTGATACATATTTCCCAAAGAGACTTGAATAGCATTAAAATGTTCTCCAACATCTCAGGTATATTGTATGCATCTTACAGCATTCCACTGAATTCCACTTGAATTACAAATTGCCTATGAAAAGAGATTTGGAATATTTAGGTGACGTGAGACTTCTATCTTACACTGGAAAAATTAAGGATGGAGCTATGTTGCATATTTAACTTACGTTGTAGTGTTTTGTTCTTTTTTAATTATTTAAGCCATGGAACAAGTATGTGACATGTTTTAAATGTTTTAAATGGCTTTTACTGGTTCATACCCAAACAGCTAAATCTGTTTACACATTTATCATATATGCGGAGAAGATTAGAAAGAGTTCAGAGTTTACATTGATAGGCTTTATAGTATTAAAGAAGGGAAGCAACCTGTTGGTAGTGACAGGACAGTCTACAACAGCATAATTTTTCCATTCTGCTTCAGTGAATCAAAATGTACTGATGTTCCTGAAATAACTACTGCCTTTCCAGCAGTTTCCTTTTGCCAGAACTGTCCACCATTCAGATTGTCATTTATTCATTTTTTTATTTATTTATCAGAATCAGGCTGAAAATGCATATAAGAAAGCATCCTGTCATATATGCTCTGGTTTGTATCTATACCACAGAATGTTGTTTAGAATATACTTTAGGGTTAATGTTGCCTCAATATGTAAGCTACAGGCTGATAATAGCAAGCTCATAGCCCAGCACATTGTAGAAGATGGAAACATGGCTACTGTGAAGTTGTTCAGAATTTCCATCAACATCAGAAAAGTTTCAGGCTTATATTATGCAAGCAGTATTCCCCAAGAGAAAGTAACGGACAAATGCAAAAAGCAGATGAAGCTTACTCAGGAGAAATCATACTGAGAAAGTAAGGCATGCTTCACCATTTTAACGGAGCCATTGCAAAATCAAAAGCCACGCGCCAGAGTGCATAGCCAAACATCATCTAGGCAGCAGCAGGCCAGGAAGAAGAATCTATTATTAGTTCCCAAATACAGCAGAGATGATAGATAATTAAGTACTTCTGAAACCAACTGACTATTCTAGACCATTGCAAAAGGACATTCAATGAGGGTCTCCAAAAAAAAAGTGCAGACAGGTATAAAAAAATTCTGACCTGCAGTAGTAACTTGTATCGTAAAGGTTATCTCAAACTGTAACAGAAAGTGGGACTCCGTTCTTTTTATCTGTTGCCCTGGATACATTTGTCCCCAAGGTGAAACAGGAAGGCATTCATACCAAATATTGAAGCAAAGCACGTTTGTGCATAAAACATGAGCCAAACAATTCAATGAGAGGACAACCTTTTTGCCAGGTTTTTCAAGTCATGTTGGCAGGGTCAAGATCTGGAGAATGTAAACTACTGCTTTTATTTCACTTTGAGTTATTAACCTGTGGGTGGATTTAAAATATATTGAATACCACCTCAAATGTTCCATAGCAACATTTTTATAATAAAAAAAAGCGAGAAAGACTATTTGATTTGTGATATCAAACCTGTCATCTTTATCTTATTTTCTTCCCAATATAAATATAAGCTATAAAAAGAAGTAGTTTTATTTTTTTATATATCTACTGATTCCATTCTAATGTGCTTATCTAAGCCTTTGGTCCAAAAGCTCTCAAATCCTCACAGAAAGCAGATAGATGTATCCTTTAAAGAAAGTTGCTCAAGAAGTAATCACAGAATAGTGTTAGGGAACAACAGAGGAGATTAATAATTTGAGTTATTTTTATGCTGTGAGATAATTTACTTTTTTCTATCACAGAGGGATGCTGGTTCTCTTCTATTTCATAAAACTACTTACATTTTAAATGGCATCTGTATATCCAGAGACACCTTATGTTATACATAGAAAACCAGATGTTTCTGTGTGTATTTATATATGGGTACATGGGAGAATGACACCTCATACTTCTCATACTAAAGTATATGGAAATCAGTGTGATCAGCATGTCCCATATTCACACAGGAAGCTTAATGATCTTGAAGTGTGTGCCTTTACTAGATGAAGGAGGAGAGAAGGATCAGATTCCTGCTGTTGTTTTTGTGGTTGTTTCAATGGATGGCCTGGAGCTCATTTGTTAATGACCATGCAAATATTCAGCACATTTGTAAAGATTTAAATTATTTTTCCTCATGCATATTTATGTATGCATGTGTATTTTGGAACTCATTAAAGCAGTTCACAAAAGATTCTGAAACAAGCATCCTACTTACAGCATTGTCCTGGAAATATATTTAGTAAAGGCAAAATTCAGGAAGATACTTATACATCCCTAACTTTAAACATAAACAATCACTTCTACTTCCCACCTCACATCTGAACTAACATCCTCAAAATCTTGGAGCTGGGTGCATTTCTGGATTCTTGCACAGTGAGGTCTAAGTTCTACAACTTCAAAAAATTGAAGCTTCATATTACAAAAAAGTAGATAAAGCCTTGTGGGTTAACCCTTAGCTAAGCACCGACACCGCTGCTCACTCACTCACTGCCACCCCAGTGGGATGGGGGATAGAACAAGAAAAGCAACCATGAGAAAAGTTGAGGGTTGTAAAGGCAGTTTAATAAGTGAAGGAAAGAGAAAAAAACAAGTGATGCAAAGGCACTCACTCACCACTTCCCAAAGCAGACTGATACCCAGCCAGTCTCTGAACAAGGGCCACCTTGGAAGTCAAACCCCCTCACCCCTTCGTCTTCTACCCATTTCTACTGCTGAGCATGACATTACATGGTGTGGAATATCCCTTCATCTGGTTTGGGTCAGCTGTCCCAGCTGTGTGTGCTCCCAACTTCTTGCTGACCCCCAGTCTACTCACTGTGGGGGAAGGGGGATACAGTGTGGGAGAAAGACACACATTGGTGTGTTATCAACACTTTTTTAGCCACAGATCCAAAGCACAGCACCATATGGGCTGCTATGAAGAAAGTTAACTCCATTCCAACCAGACGCAGTACATGAAGTAACAATCTATATCTTATTTTTCTGGAAAGGTTTGACTGCAAAAACAATTACGGAGTGCATTTCTGTGTAAGAATTTCTCATAAATGCATTGACAACCAACTTCTCTGGAAAAGTATTTTTTTAGCTACTTTGTCTGAAACCAAGGTTTTCTGAAAATTCACTTAACGTGATCTGCGTATAGGAAAAACACCATTTTCTAGACATTTTTCTCAGAAATAGGATGAAGTAGGTGGGGGTTTTATTTTTTAATATAACATTTAGTAGTGAAGCTAAGCAGTGGCTGAAAAAAGTTTTGTCAACTGGGAAACAAGAATGTAGAAGAAATGTTAAGAAAAATGATAGCTAAATACGTAGCTCTTCATGTTAGTTATGTTTGAACAGAATCATATATAAGACAGCGCTGCCACTTCTGATGGCATCACAGAGTCTATGTTCCTGCAAAGTCCACTAGGTTAAGCATATACTGTTAGACATTGGAGAGCTTTTCAGTTCATGTATGTGTATGTAAGTGTATCTACCTGGAAACCGCATGTTAGGGTGACATGTAGGAGCGGTTTCCATGGGCAGTCAGCGGACAAAAGCTCCATTGTTTCCCCCAGCATGCTCCATCAGGTAAGTATAAACCCATGCAGAGAGGAATTTCTTATCTATCCCATTTCCAAAAAAATGATACAAGCTATCCCATTATAAGTAAGCACAGGAGAAACTGAACCCATCCTGTATTGTAAGAGGGAAGGAATACAGGTTTGTAATAAGCCATTAGGACATAACTCTCTACTAGTTTTATTCACAGAAATTTTATAAAGTCAAACATCTCATACAAAAGTGACAAGGAATTCCAGAAGGGCAGGACAGCAACAAAGTTTGGGGAAGAGAAAGGATACTGACACTGAAGAAAACTGGATGAAAGGTGAAGGAGAACATTACAAAGATACCATCTGGTACTTTTTTAGCAGAAGACGTACTTCAGGGTGCTCTCAACAGTTCTAACTCCTCCTCTGGGGATGTTCGCGTTCCCTACACCTGGGAGGACTTCACAGCGAAAGCGTATATGATGCACCCATGCAACATGTCTTCCAGTTTCATTTCCTCCAAAAGGAAGATTGTTTGCATGCACCGAATATTTGTGGTGGCAAAACCAGTATATGTGCTAACCTGTACAAACAAAACACAAATGTAGACAAAACCCAGACTCTGCCTCTGACTTTTGAAATACTGTCTTAGTCAGGCAGTACTTAAATGTTGAGCAGAAGACTAAAAAAGGGGGGAAAAACCCCACTCAGATACTCAGATTGAATCAGTGAATGGTACGCATGTACATCATTATTTTAGATTTGCATGGCTTAATCATGAATTAATCAGATCAATGGATGAAAAACTCATTTTTGCCACCATTCTTCTTCTAAATCCTTCATAAAAATACGTGAAAAAAGATTCATGGGGGAGGACTACTCTGAAAACCTCCCCTTCATCACTGCATTTTTTAAAGTTTTGTTTTAACTTTTAAAATCAATCTGGATAAATATTTTTATACATTATACCAGTTCTACAAATATATATTTAAAGCCCATTTCTGGGAGGTACAGAATTTCTGAATAGGAATCTGTCTTTATAATAATATAATATAAAATGAAGCAAGAACTGTTCATCCCTTCAGTTTTAGAAAAGAAATATTAAAATTCATTTCACTTTTATTCATTTTTGTAATTGTAATCTTTTGCAGTTATTAAATGTAACGTTAGCCAGTGTAGTTTAATCAAAACACATTAAGAAAATTATTAAATGCAAAAAGTAATTAAGACGAAAATTATTTTGATATTTAGGCCTATATTTATGTATATGAGTACAGAAGGTTGTTCTGTACATAGCTGAAAATACCTCACTTAAGAATATGTAATACCTATCTTATTTTGGTATTTAAAAAAAAAAAAAAGGAGGAAAACATTGAGAAAGTCTTCAGAAAAGTTGGGAGGACTAAGGTACACATCAGAATTCACTTCATAAGAAACAAGCTGCTTAAAAGCAGAGGATGCCAATGCAAACTCAGGAATGAAATGAGATACTAAATTTACATTGGATGATGTCTCAAGCACCGAATAGTCCTATTGAACACCACGTGACTAACTCAACAATAAAGTGCTATGCAGCATGATCACAAGGTAGTGATAAATTACACATAAAAGACAGCACTGAAAAATTTAGTACATTTCAAAGGTCAGCTTTCAGCACTATTCTCTACAAAACCCCTGCTAAATTATAGAAGCATTTGCAGAGAAAGTTGTGTGATTCCCAGAAGCCCCAAGAAGGAATGCATACTAAGCTTAAGCTTACATTTTCTTCACAAGATATTTAGGTACCGGGGAATCTCTACTAAACAGGGGTATCTAACATGGTGTCTCACATATTCCACAGTAATGCAATACTGCAGTGGAATCTGAAGTCCTTTTTCAAAGCATTTTATGAAAATCATAAACTCTTAATTTTAATAGTCTTATGAATCTGAATAAATGATATGTAGCTCCTTGGTAGATTTATCAAATCTCATCTAAAAAGAAGAAAAAGTGCAACTTACCAGCAATGATTGCAAAGATATTAACCGAAATAATCTTTCAGCAGTTATGAATTAGAATTCCATTACCTTCTTCAGTGATGAGTTATAATGGTGTCTCAGTCATCTGGTGATCAAAATATTTTCTTCTGTTCCTTCCAAAGGAGCACCTGATTTAGAGCAGATATTCATATGATTTTTTTTCTGAATGTAACACTTTGTTTCTTATACTATTTTCTTTCACTTCTTCCTATATAATATTCTTACAGTCCTCTGTGTTGCTAAAATGCCAAACAGTTTAGTATCATCAACAGACGTCATCATCACATTCCTACTTTTAATACTAATGTGTCAATACTGGAAAGATGCACATTGATTTTAACATGCTTTGGCTCATTCTCCAAAGATGAAAAAATTATACGGTGAATGTGGCACAGTACTTTTTACTTCTATTTGTTTCTCATTAACACTGTTCATTTGCCATCCACTTGGCTTCTCTTGCTCAAAGAAGGCATATAAAAATTTCTATAAATAACGTAATTCAGTAAAGTACATGTAGTTATACCATGTTTAGTTCGATGATGCTTTGTTGTTACTAGTTTAAATGATGTAAAAAAAAAATTTTTGATACATTGTGTTGTGGACCATCATGTAACACTTGCAAACTCATTTTGAAGGTTCAAGCAATATTTTGCATCATTCTAAAAATTGAATAAGAGTGATTAAATGCTTCGCATTCATCTTTAAATATTCTAAAAAGTTATTTTCTAATAAATTAATGTTAAAATATAAAATGAAGAAAAAGAATTAAAGGAAATAGCTAGGCTCTCTTGAATTCCTGATAAATTCAGAAGGAGCAAAGAAATACTTCTAATTAATATTCAACTACTATTTAAGCAGAAAGCTGAATTATGGTACAGCTAGTCTCAAAGGAGCACCCTAGTTTACTCACACTATTGCAACTCTGAGAAAAAAAAAAAAAACAAATGAAGTGGAGCAGCCTTTGTTCTTAACTTAGACAACTTCTTCCTCCAACATATTTAAATACAAATAATATGCACAAAGAGAAAGATAACTAAGATAAAACACCCTAAAGATAACAACACCATCTGGCTGTTTAAAACTCAGTATTACCTTTGAAACAAACAATGTAATTGATTGGATTCTTTAGAACCTCTCTAATTAAAAGACTCTCACCAAATATATTGCATTTCCAATAATATATACTCATAACAGCAAAGGGACCTGAAAAATATGAAAATATGATGCACAGTTAATCTTTAAGGTTGTCCTTTTTTTGGAACACCTTGTTATAATATATTTTTTCCTTCTTACTTTTCAACTCAGTTGCAAACATGATCCAAAAACTACTGCAAAATTGAAGTACTGAAATTTTCATTATAACAACAGATATGATAAAAGCACCAAAATCAGAAGTACACCAAATTTTTCAGAACTCTAACATTCAGTGGCAGTGGGATCGACAGTGTGTTGTCTGACTGAAAGAAAGGCAGCTCAGATCTTTTCTAAGTTTCATACTCCACATATCCCATGCTGAGCATCAGTTCATTCTGTGCAAGCACTTTTTCCTCAGATCAATAGTGCTCCTTTTGCCTACATATTGTGTCAGTTTATGCCTGTTATTTCTCACCCTGCCACCATACACCACTATGAAGAGCCTTGCTCTATCTTCTTGATAACCACCTGTGGGTTCTGTGGGGGCTGCTCTTAGGTTCCCCTGAAGCCACCTTTTCTCCAGGCTGAACAATCCTAGCTTCCTCAGCCTCTTTTCACAAGATGCATGTTCCAGTCCTCATGAGCCTGGGGACTTTTCCCTGAACTTGCTGCAATTTATAAACATATCTCTTCTGTTGGGGGACCCAGAAGTTGATAAAGGATGCTAGATGGAGTTTCACAGGACAGTGAGACAACCATTCTCCTGGACCTCCTAGATGTGCTCCTGTTATTATGCATCAGGAGGCTCTTCACCTGTGTTGCTGCCAGGACACAATGCTCACTTTTGTCCAGCTTTCCATTTACCTTAAAAGGACCCTCAGGTCCTTTCAGCAGAGATGATCCCCCGCCAGTTAGGTCCCAGACTCTGTCATTATTCCAGAGACGTTTCAGTACTGTGACCACATACAGAGCTCTAGTTCCTCCTGTTTGTTTCCCAGGCTGCATGCCTGTGTGTATATCCTTGGGGTGGGTGTCACAGAATCACAGGTTGGAAGGGACTTCAGGGATCATCTAGTCCAACCTTTCTAGGTAAGAGCACAGTCTAGACAAGATGGCCCAGCACCCTGTCCAGCTCAGTCTTAAAATTGTCCAATGTGGCCGAGTCAACCACTTCCCTTCGGAGATTATTCCAGTAGTGACTGTTCTCACTGTGAAAAATTTCCCTCTCATGCCCAGTCGGAATCTCCCCAAAAGCAACTTGTGTCCATTCCCCCTTGTCCTCTCCATGGGACTCCTTGTAGAAAGGGAGTCTCCATCTTCTTTGTAGCTACCCCTTAACTACTGGTACACGGTGATGAGATCCCCTCTAAGCCTCCTTTTCTCAAGGTTGAACAAACCCAGCTCTCCCAGCCGGTCCTTGTATGACAGGCTTCCCTGGCCTTTGATCATCTTGATGGCCCTTCTCTGGACCCCTTCCAGCCTGTCCACATCCTTTTTGTATAGTGGGGACCAGAACTGTACACAGTACTCCAGGTGTGACCTGACAAGCACTGAGTAGAGCAGGATAATGACTTCTTTATCTCTGCTGGTGATGCCCTTTTTGATGCAACCCAGCATCCTATTGGCCTTTTTGGCCACAGCAGCACACTGTTCACTCATGTTGAGCTTTCTGTCCACCAGGACCCCCAGGTCCCTTTTCACAGAGCTGCTCTCCAGCCAGGTGGATCCCAGTCTGTGCTGCACTCCTGGATTATGTTTTCCCAGGTGCATGACCTTACACTTGTCCTTATCAAACTTCATAAGGTTCTTGCTGGCCCACTCTTCCAGCCTATCCAAATCTTCCTGCAGAGCAGCTCTCCCCCCTGGAGTGTCTACTTCCCCACTCAATTTGGTGTCATCCGCAAACTTCATCAGGCCACACTTGATCCTGTTATCCAGATCACTTATAAAGAGGTTGAATAACATTGGGCCCAATATCGATCCCTGGGGGACTCCACTAGTGACAGGTTGCCACTTTGGAAAAGAGCTATTTACCACCACCCTTTGGGCGCAGCCTGTCAGCCAGTTCCCCACCCACTGCACAGACCACTTGTCTAGGCTATAACGCATTAATTTCTCCAGGAGGAGTCCATGGGGAACCATATCAAAAGCCTTGGAAAAGTCCAGGTAGACAATGTCCACCGCCCGCCCCATGTCAACCAGGCAAGTCACTTTGTCATAGAATGCCGCCAGGTTTGTCAAGCACAATATGCCCTTAGTGAAGCCATGTTGGCTTTTCCCAATCACGTGCTTCAATTGACTTGTGATGGCCCCCAGGAGGATTCATTCCATAACTTTCACAGGGATTGAAGTAAGGCTGATGATCCTGTAGTTACCCGGATCCTCCCTCGAGCCTTTCTTGTAGATAGGGGTAATATTTGCCTTCCTCCAGTCCTCTGGGACATCCCCTGTTCTCCACAACTTCTCGAAGATTATGGAGAGTGGCCTTGCAATGATGTCAGCCAGCTCTCTCAACACCCTCTGGTAGATTGCATCAGGGCCCATCTATTTGTAGGGGTTAAGCTCCTGTAATAATTCATATACTAACTCTTCCTTCACTGATAATGGGTCTATGTTTGGATCAATCAGGAATTTCATTCCCAAAGCCTGGGACCCAACAGTAAAGACAGAGGTGAAGAAAGTGTTGAGGACCTCTGCCTTTTCAACATTGTTGGTGACTGATTCGCCTTTTCTGTTTAACAGTGGGCCTACGTTTTCCTTCTGTTTCTGCTTGTGGCTTACGTACCTGAAGAACACTTTCTTGTGATTTTTAATGTCTGCAGCCAGTTTCAATTCAAGCTGGGCTTTTGCTTTTCTAACTGCATCTCTGCACGCTCTGGCAATGCCCTTGTGTCTCTCAATGGATAATCCTCTACTTCTCCATTTCTGGTATGCTTCTCTTTTCATTTTGAGTAGACACAGGAGCTCATGGTTGAGCCAAAGGTGCTTCTTGCTCCACTTACTTCCCTTTCCTTCATAGGGGTGTGGTGGTGCAGTTCTCCTGGGCCACTCCGGGATCCCAGCACAAAGCCCTGTTGTGTTGTTATCTTAGGCATAATGACTTGGGCGTCAGGCAATCTCTGTCCACACTTGGACTATCTGCTGCCTGAACGGTACATCAGGGCCACCCTGAGATCTCAGTATAAGTCCTATCTTGCTGTTACCTTGGTCATAACAACTTGGGCACCAGGCAATCTCTGTCCACACCTAGGCCATCGGCTCCCTGACTTGTGTACCTGAATTGTGGCCAGAATGGAAAATGTTGACCAAAGCAAATCATCTCAATCCTATAAATAGCAATCCAAGAGGGATACCCTTTGAGCTCTCTGGGACTGCAGTGGGCTGTGTGACCCTGTGTCTCCCCCTGGGCTGGCATGCCTCTCAGGGTAGATTTTGTCAGGTTTGAAGGATTGCCTGCTGATGATTTTGTGAGGATTCAAAGGCCTGATTTCTTGAGGTTTGCCGGCCATGCCCTGATGAACGCCAGCACACAAAAGTGAGTAATTTATGAAACTCACGAAAAGGGAAATTTTCTTCACAGGTTAACCTTGTGGTGTGTGTGTGCAATTTGACTCTATATATATACACATTTTCCCTATTCATATAAACCATTGACCAAGTCTGAGACTAAGATTACTTCTCTCTGAAAGAAGCTTAGAAAGCAAGGGGGTCTATTCTGAACCTTGTGACTTAATGGGAGGATCCTCCCTGTCCCCTGCATTCACAATCCCTCTGAATCATTTTAACTTGAGTATACCTCATTTTCCTTTGTGCACTTCTTCTATGTAAGTAATAGAGTCAACCTTGCTATTCACAAATCTTTAACTGAATTGCTATGTTGATTGTAAAAAATTCCATCAAATTGCTGTTTTAAATTAGCTGATGCTGTTAAGAATTATACAGCCTAATACTGTGATCTATCTCAAAAATATTAATAAATCTGGAATTGCTAATTAAAGCTGTGTAACAAATCCTATTACTGACAGTTCGGTGTAGTTGGCAGGATACACAAAGTTGTATTTGTGACAATTTGGTGTAGTTGGCCATATCCACAAACCTGCATTTGCGACAAGGGGATAAACTGGTTTTGTGCTTCCAAGAGTTCTTGAAGAAGTCCCAGCACTCTCTAGCTCCTTTATCTTCCATGGAAGCATCCCACAGAATCCCTCCCAACTAAGGTCTGAGCGAGCTGAAGTTTGCTCTTCTAAAATCTAAAACCCTTGTCTTAGAACAGACCCTCAGCATGCCCAGCAGGATCCCAAACTCCACAATATTGTGATCACTGCAGCCAAGGCTATCACTAACCAAGATGTTACAAAGCAGGTTTTCTTGGTTTGTGATTAGCAAGTCCAGCAGTGCCTCATTCCTTGTTGGCACTTCTAACATTTATATGAGGAAACAGTCCTCTACGCATTCCAGGAACTTGGTGGATGACATGGGAGCTGCCATATTGTTCTTCCAGCAGATGTCTGGGTAGTTGAAATCACCCATAAGGACCAGGTTCTATTGGTTCTGTTGGCTCTTCACCTGTCCTTTCACCCATTTTATCATTCTTGTGTTCTTATTCTCATCAACATGCTTCCTTGGCTATCCACTCCTGCCTACCACTTTCTTACCTAACTGTGGGCTGCAGTACCTCTCCCTTGATGCTATTGGTTTAGAGGTCTCCTCAGTGGGTTGGCCACCCTACTGCTGGCAAAGATGCTTTTATACCACTTTGTCAGTTGGATCCCATGACTCCTCAGCAACCTTCAATGCTCCGAGATCCTGTGGTCATAAAAAGCAAATCCCTGCCAATTACATCTTTTGAACAACCAGGTATTCATTTCCACAATATACTCACCCCTACTACAGCCTTTGTCCTTCAGCAGCAGGATGAATGCGACACCACATAGGTCACATGCACTTCACCTTTTTCCCCAAAGCCAAACAGTCTTGATATGGTCAATGTTTTCCCTGGCAGTGCCATGTGGATGGACAGCAGAAGGTAATAGTTCAAAGACTAGACAAGCCTTGGCAGTGTCCCTACAACTGCTTGAGTGCCTGGCAAGCAGCAAACTTCTCTAGACAGCAAGTTGGCTGATGGGCCATCCATCTCCCTGAGAAGGGAACCTCTCTCTGCCATCACTTGCCACTTGGCGCTGATATAGCTCAGGCTCAGTTGTGATGTCTCTCCAGACAGAATTTTCTCCTCATCATCTGCTACCAGGGGCTGAACCTCTTCTGCAGTGGCAGATCTGCAGAGGAGAAGGAACCTGCCTCAAGTTGCAAGAAGTCACAAGCCACCAGCCTTCCCAAGCCTGGGACTCTCCATTTGCCATTGCATTAGGGACAGGCTCTGGTTGTTCCTATGTCTTCTTTTCAGGCTTTTGCCTCTGGAGGATCTCTGTGAACATCCTGTCAATCATATGAACATCTTTTTTTGCCATTTTCCCTCATGCCTTGCAGTATACTGACCTCCTCCCACAGCACCTACAAATCTGCCACCAGTCCACACCTCCTGCAAGCAAGGAGCTCATCTTCCTTGACCCCAGCCCCAGCAAGAGGCCCCAGGTGTTCTTTCCTGACCTGGAAGCCCGCCTTCTCCCTCCACCGCTCTGTCTAAAATGAGGCTTCTGCTGTACCAGGAATAGCTGCTCTGGTCAGTGCCAGAAACCCTGCCCTGTGCCACATCACCACCATGGTTGAGCACTTACACACTGACTTCAGCAGGGTTTCCAGCCCCCTCCCATGTATGTGTGCTCCAGGCCTGCACTTCTATGACTTGCTCTCTACCACCAGCTGAATGGATGCTTGACACTCCCTTATCAGGTGTCAGCTGAAGGCAAAAGGTCAAAGCACCTTTTTTTCAGGAGTAGCTGAAAGAGGTCATTCAAAACTGCGAGAATGTTTGATGAGTAAAAGCCTCTGCTAGCTCCCCTTCTGCAGCAGCAGCAGGCACCCCCCAGAGCTTCCTAGAAGAGCATTTCCCTATCCACCTTGCCATTGTACATATTATCTTGCTCTGTGATTCTCTTTTTTAGGTGAAATTTTTCTTTTGCCTAGGTTTTAGGCTCTAAATACAGATTCTCTGTTCTTTGCTTCTCTCTACTTGAAAGGAAACCTACTGGGTGACAGAAACATCCACCATAAAATTTAGAGTCCATTTGTGGTTAAGGTAGGCCCAGCAGGATTTTCACCACCAGGTATTTATCCCACTGTGTATTCTTTTGATGTGGCTTTCACTGCAAAATGATATTTCCTGGAAGAAGAAATGCCTTTTTAAAATTGAATTAAAAGGTACTAGAATATACATTTAAAAAGACAATTATGCCATTTCTGTAGAAAACTAACAGTTAAGACAGTGAAAAAATGAAGTATTCATGAAATTTTTTAAGTTACACTGCTGTATTACTGAAGGAAAAATAAAGTGACAGAGGTTCTCAGCAAAGCATAGCAACAGTACAGTGCTTAGAGACTTTCAGCAAAGAACCCCTAAACCTGGCCATTTTCATCTCTGTCTCAGTGTTCCACTATCACAGCAAAACTCTGAAACAGACTGAAGGGATGTGGGGAAGCAGGAAGGAGGCCTTAGAAATTTATCCTAAACTACAAAATCCTTTCTAAGTAGGAGGAGCTAACTCCACATGTATTTATGTACCATCAGTAACATGAAACGTGAGGTAGTGGTTCCTTTCAGGAACTATACCTCGCAGAAATTAGTGCAAATACAGGTAAGCAAGACAGCATCAACAACTAGACAAGCAGGCAAAACTAAGTGTCTCAGTGGAAAAAAAGGAACACTCCAACAGAATGGACTTAACCCAGTATGAAAGCACTGAAAACTACATACATAGGCCTATTCAGAGTCTGGAAAATAAATGTAAGTAAATGAAGATACAATTTTCTACTATCTCATTAGGAAAAAAGATAGAAATAAATGAGCCATTGATAGCAGAAATAATGCCTAAAATACAAGAACAAAAATATTAATTAAGGTACTTCCAGAGAAAAGTGACTGTAGAAAGATTTAATCCAAGATTAAATAACTAAGTTAAGTATCTAGCACACAATGCACCTTTGGAGGTATTAAAAAATACTTCGATAAAATATTATTTAAGATGGATGAATCTGCGACTTTGGTCTAGAAACCATGTTAGATGCATTAGAAAACTTTTGATTTCTGAGGAGTTCCACCCAGATCCTGAGAAATCAAGATAGTAAAGAAATGTTTTATATTAAGTTGGAAAAATAAATAAAAAGAAAAGAAGGTAAGTTAATAAAAGAATGATAAAGTCATAAGTATTACATATAAAAATACTGTTTTACAGTGAACTAACAGTAGTGAAACTGCAGCTGGGATGGGATTGTGATATGAAAGTGGTAATAAGATCTGAGAAAAATTAAGAAAATCAATCATATGATCACATACCTTTTCACCAATTATGTATAGGCCTGATTTAAAAAAAAAAAATAATCATGAAATATGTCAGATAATATATCCCTTCTCTGAGGACAGCAGTAAGGTCTGGATCCTAAAGACATTATTAGGATGAAAGTTAATTTAAAAGTAAAAAAAGAAGTTTGCTTTCAACTAATTTGAGACCATAACTTGAAGTGCTCTGCTGGGGATAAAAATGTGTAAAGTTTCATTAAATAGCATTCAGGACCTCATGAATACAGAAGTATAATATGCCATTACGGGTAATAATTCATATTTTGGCACAAAAGGGGAACTTAAGAAGTGAAATAATGTGTTAGAGTAAGCCACTCTCTTTCAAGAAGATTCCTCAGGAAATAATATGAGGGGATCATGTTGCAAAGAGAGATGATAAAGCACTTTTCAGACTATTTACTTAAAATACAATGCAAAAAATACCGTTTACACTCCACTGTCAGAAAATTTTGAAGCTGTTGCGTACATACATGAAACTTTTGAAAAATAATAATGTCAATAAATACTTTTCTTACAAAACCTCAATAGAACTAATTTTCCTCAGTAAGTTTGCTAAAATTGTCCTTTCCTTAAGTATTAAACCAAATACTTATTTTCACCCATTCTGTGGTATTTCAGTGACAAAATCAGTAGTACTTAGTCGTGAGTATTCAACATGATTTTTATCTATTATTCCCTTTTTAAAGTATGCCCATTTAATAATGACTCATGTAGAAAAGCACATGGTCCATTTTTCTATGAAATACTTCATTGCAGAGGAAGAAACAGTGCCATAAAAAGAAATGAACAGGTACAGTAAGAGCAGCAAGTCAGAGAGGCTGGAACTGGATTTTTGATTTTCAGTGTTCTCAACACAAGTAAATGAGTTTCAAAGCAGTAACTAGATCATTAAAGTGGCTAGATTTTCCAGTGTTTTGAACCAAGATTTGATGAGACACCTAACTTTCTAAACAGCACATAAAAATAAGAATATATTTATTTAAGAAGGTTATGGAATCTCCTAATGCCAATTACCTTTTAAGAAGACTTTAATTTTCTTAATTCAAATCACTATTAGGTAGTAAAAATATTTTCAAAATTGTACTGAAATATATTTGCAGCTGAGTTGAACTTAAAAAGGTTCACAGAGATTCTGAAGTTCATAAATCAAAATGTTAGAGAAACTGATGTTTAAATGGATTTGATTTTAATTTAGACTAATCTGAAAACTTACATGTAAAGTCAGCAGAAAGTTAAAGATAGGAGGCATAAAGGGTAAGGTCTGGGATAATTGGTACTCACAACATCTCTTACAGTTAAAAATCACTGAAACAGGATAAAAACTACTTATGTCTTCAATGACATTTTTTCCCTGATGAGGGATTGTCATTACAAGATAATGGCTCAACCAGTCTTTCATGCAGCTACCCCTACACATTCAAACAGAAATGGTTCGAGACCTAATGAGATTGAATTGACACTAAAATTATTTCCTTTTTTTTTTTCAAAATACCTACTTTTTAGTGTCTTTAGACAAAAAGCAAAAAAGATTTTCAAATCAGACAAATGAGGGAAAAGGCTGATACATTTACTCATCTAAATTTAATGTTTATCTATGTTTGGTATTTTCCCCCATGATGGGAAAAAGCTAAAAACTAAAAGCATTGGCACAGAAAAGGAAAAATGGCAATACCCTTTTCATTTTAAATTTGGGTTCTTCATAACTGGACTGTATCAGAGATCTAATTAATTTATTTTTAATAAGTTTTATTTCACTATAGGAAAAAAAGTTTCTGTAATAGGAGGCACTAGCAAACTTCATTCCTGTAGCAATTCAGTCCATTACTTGTCAGAGTATGAAAGTATGCAAATTTAAAAGTTATGAAAATAGTATTGCAAAAGTAGAAACGAAGTTCTTAAACTAGAAGAAATGTACCAAAAACAATTACAGAAAGAAATAAGACAAAGCAAACAAAATGACTTGTCATCACTGTGAACCTAGCTGTACTTTTAACAGTGTGTCAGAATGGAGTACTAAAGAATCAACAAGAAAAAAATCAAACAAAGCATAAACATGAGGTTTATCTAGTCACTTAATGGTTACTAAAGAAAAATTTTTTTGTAAACCTCCATGTTGGTAACAATTGGGAAATTCTCTTTGCACTGCTGCATATATAAGTATGTAGCATAGGGAATAAGATTTCCCAGACATGGATGTTCCAGAATTTATACTCTGTGCTGGAATTTGTTGACTCAGGCATGATTTACCACTCTATTTAATATTTATAGATTAGTAGACATAAAATCTACTCTGCATTGCTACTCAGGTATTTCCATTATTGATATCTGATGGAAAGTGAGGTATAGTCATTTATCAACTGTATGATTTACTCTGAAACATAAAATAAAAGTATCTTCTATGTGTTTTCTAAAAAACGACATGCATCAAGAGCCACATCTGGATCAATTTTTAAATCATGAAGTGTTGCAATGGCCACAACCTTCTTAAACCTGGGGCTTTTAAGTTGCTTAATGAATTCAGAACATAGGGAGATAAGGGTTCAGAAGGCATTCTCTACGGGCGACTTAAAAAACTACTTTATGTGTCACCCTATCACCTAGATCCATTGTATCATCTGGTGATGAGGGTAGATGAAACAGAGAATCCTACTACAACTTACCCAGTCATTTTGACTGGGTAAGGGTTAAAGCACTGCTAAGTAGAAACCATCTCCTGTCATACATTGAATTCTGGTGTAAAGTGTTCAGTTACTGATACTTGCATCATTTCCTCTTTTGCTTATTCTCATATTGCAGTTGCTGTCTAGGAATATAGACTATATATATCAGGTTGCATAGTGTATTTCCTGACAACTGGTTAGTAGGAACAAACAGATTTATGCTCTGGATTCTATCAATCCTATCTGGAAGCTATCTGGATTTTATCAATCTTTCTCCATACTTTTTTGAATAGGGTTACCCAAGCAGTTTGGTGTTAGTATTTGTGGAGCATCTGGCTTTTAGAAGCTGACTGTTGTTACAATATATGAGACATTTATAAATATAGGAAGTATATTATAAATTATATAATGTGCATGAACTCCTAACATTTTCGTATGGTGATTTTTACTGTTAATATTTTCCAACAACCTTCAAGATTTTAGTTTGATGTGAAAGCATCTTCATAGGTATTAGCACATAATACCTTTGCTCAGCATATTTAGTGACTACTGCGTGCATCCTTGTGCTGAAAAGTTGTTTGATAGCTGGCAGTACAGAATGTGTAGATACCAGTTCCTTGTCTGGCACATAAAAAGCAAAAGTTTCTTACTTGGTTAAGTGCCTCTAGTGCAATACCAGCCTAATTAAAAGACACAAACACCTGGATACACCCACATTTAAACAGGGAAAGCAGTCAATCTGTTATACATATCAAAGTATTAGGTGCTTCCCTGTTTTCTTGAAATACAAAAGTGGAAAGATATGAAAAATAAGAATAACACATGTAGTGCTTTTATAAAATTTATGTGACTACATGTAATATTTTATTTACAGTACATTACATACTGCATGTACATATTAACAATTAGAAAAATAATTCAAATGATTGCAATATATGCACGATGTTTCTGCATCCTAACTATCGTTATCTTCTTTTTAAAAAATCTGTAATTGTAACTCAGTCTTATACTGAAAAATTCTTAGTATCTTAAAATATATTTAGATATTTAAAAATGCCTAGAAATATTTTTTATCTGTTCTGACACCTGCATACAAATCAAAATAGGATTTTTCCTCCTAATTCCACCTTCAAAGTTATAAACTCTGGTTGAGTTCAAATGTATCTTTCAGAAAAACGTCAAAAAGGACTTTTTACATTCTCACTCTCCAAAATTAATGGAAGCTTTGGAACCTGCCTTTAAGGAAAAAAAAATCTTCTTTCTTTTTGGTATAGCTTAGCACTATTAAATAACTCTTCTGATGCTGACTTACTTCTATTCATGCTAGAATAAATCTAGTGTCCCTCCAATTAAGTTGATCTAAATGAGACTAAATTTGTGAAAGGATGAAAAATAGTCTTTCACTTTTAACATATCTTAAACAACAGTAAAAGGTCTTTGTCTCCTATCTATTGAAGGTTTTCAATGAAACTGGGCTTATAACAGGTTTACCTCCATCAGCTTTAGTGCAGTTGTCCGGCGAGAAGTTAACCTAACTGAATTCACTGTGGGATCAATCATCAAGTCAAGATTAAGGATGTGACTATATGCTTTGTAGGGTGAAATTCAAATTGGGAATGATTAAGGTCCCATGTGGTTGAGCATTTATTTCTTAAAAACAGGTAGGAAGAGGAAGTGCCAGTAACCCCATCCATGCAGAATTATTTAGCCAAATGGGAAACTTTCAATTATGACCTTACAGTAAGGTCACTTTTCATTTGATAAAAATACAGCTGCACAGGGCCAAAGCCATATTTTTCACCTTTACACTTTAACATATGCAACCTTTTCACAAGACTGTACAGAAGCATCACTATAATCCCAAAAATTAATTTAGCCAACAGTTTTTGTGACTGCTCAGGGAACAAGGGTGACTGTCAGGTCCTAAAATCTGAAATATTATAATTAAAAATATATTAAACCCCACTAATTTTTATGGAAGAAATGGATTACATGAGTAATGTCATAATTTTTCATACAGCAGATAGCTCAGAAAGAATTTTCAACAATGCACAGCACGTATATTGTACATTGCTCCTTTGCAATAAGACAGAAGAACCTCAGAAATAAGATTCCTGAAATATAACACAGAGCTTAGCTGTTTTATCCATCAGAGGTGAATTAATTCCTCAGAGGAGTTTGCCAAGCTTCTTACCAAAAATATCCATACAATTTATGTTTCAATCCTGGCCAAATTCTTTTGATTACATGAGGACTAACTGGAACCTCAGCAACCTCTCCAGTGGACTATTCCAGTTTCATTCCTTTTATGCCAGTAGATGACAGGTTGTTGTTGAAATTGATCTCTTTTATGAGGTTCATGACATACTCCTCAAATTACTGTGCAGCTTCAGATTTTCTTCTTTTCTCAAAGGTCTTAAGAAAGGTTAATAACATTGACAATGTAGACTTAGTTATAGTAGTACTACTTAAATTAATAGCTTTCACTAAGTTTGGTTTGGGTCTTAAATTAGCAATTGGCAAGGCCAGATTCTGTCAGCCTTATTTTTCTCCTTTTTTTCTTACATGGGCAGTGATTCCAATGATTTTTTTAGAAACATCTCAAGAAACAAGGTGCTTCTTCACTGTAAATAAGCCTGGCAGAATCTGACCTCCAAAACTCTGAACAACTTCATTTCTAAATCATCAGAACCTCTCAAGATCTATCCATAAAAAACCGAAAGGGTATATTCTGTCTCACTGCCTGAATAAAATGGTCTGAAGAGATCAGTTCAGGTTCAGTTTTTCAGCAGTTTTTTTTATGCTTTCCCACCAGGTTAACCTTTCATTCATTTAGACATTTTTGAATAAAGGCTCTACACTAGTGTTATTTTCATTAGAGGATTCTCTTGTCATCATCTGTAGTAATTTATTTGGTAAATTATCTGATGCTATCACCTGAACTGCTGCTGGTCCTTCAGCTAATATACTTTAAATCTAGCTTGGATTTTTCTACACTACAGCTGCAGTCACTACAGTTGTACTTCATGCACTTTAATCTTCTTTTAAAATATATAGACATATACGCATGCTCCCACTTCCAAATAAAACTTGTTGGTTTATAAAACCTTGTTTAATACCTTCACAGGTAGAGTGAATGTAATTTTTTAAGAGCAATAAAGTTTCTGAAAAGCAGAATCCTCATCAAGCTAGCAGTCAAATCTATTTAGAACTCTCTTTTAAGCTGTTTCAAACATTGCCAACCTTTAGCGCTTGTGCTGGATATTTTCATGACTGGTGTTGGCCTAGGGTGTTTGTTTTGGGAAAGCTTCAGTGAAAATTGTTCAACTATCTTTGACATGTGAGTCAAGGAAAAATGCATCATCTGGCCAATGTAATAAAGTTGGCAACCTTTTCTTTGTGTAACTACACTGCCTCCAAGTTTTGGAGCAGAAAGTTGGCATTTGGCACGGTGGCTTCTATATTAGATGGATGTCTTCTTTCACGTACATGAACTTGACCAAAATATGGCTAAATTATAAGAACTCAAAATATTGAAGATTGCACAGTCATGAGTTATTTAATTGATTTCATCTACTGATGTGCCTACAGATCATGGCACTTACTAAAATGTCATTTATTAAACTGTGCCTTCACTTTCTTCAAAAAGCAATTGAGTATGCTCCAGGCCTAAACTGAAAGTGCTAAAAATCTGATTTGTGTTTAAGAGGTATTTAAGTGCCCTGGGTTAGAAAAGGGCAGAAGAACTGAGTCTGTGACACCTGATTAGCCTCTCTTCTTAATGATGCAGAGGAAACTTTGTAGTGATACAGAGGAGACAAACAGACAAGTAGAAAACAATATTTTTGGATGTGAACCAAGAAAGAGGGAATGTGAGAATGAGAAACAAGATCTGTTAAAGCAAGAAGATATGATTAGGAAAAAAGGAGTGAGATGCTGGACACAAAGAAACTGAACCATGAGCTGCTGGTAGGACGAGCAAAAACTAGAAAAACCACAAAGTCCAGACAGATCAGCACAGGACATATTCTAAGAATTCCTGGATGAGAGAAAAGGAACTATGAATACAGGCATGCACTCATGATAGCACCTGAACTTTCAGCTGTAGAAAATGACCATGTGTTACTTCATAGAAGTAGTAGGTATCTGGACACCTGCCTTTAAAGTAATGAATTGCCATTTATCATTCTATTGCCTCTTTAATGATTTTTTTTCGTTCTTTGAGAAATGGAAGTGGCCCTTTACCAGCAGGTTATAAGATACATTAACAGTTTTAAATTAGCTCGGAAAAAGTTAACACAGAATGGCTTCTCTTGTGTTTGGATCCTCTGCTTCCCAGACCATGAAGCTATCCTTTAGCTAATTCCAGAATCTCTTTGTTGATTTGCACTTTCCTGAATTTTTACACAACAGATGTCCAGTTCATTGTAATCCCTCTTGAGAAATTATCTTCTTGTCCGGAGATCTTTAATACTTGTCCCAGTATTTTGTGTTTGTTTTGCTTTTGTTCTCTTCAGTCCTCAGGGTCTGTAGCAAATGTTTATTATAGTTCTCTTTCTTTTTCACTATTATTCTGCCTGTATATGGAATATTTTGCTGACATTTCACACTTCTGGAACTTTTGAAGAATGGTAGCTGAAAAACATTAGGACAAGAGATCTGGGAAAAAGGAGCCATTAGGATCTGCAGTTAGTGGAGACTAGAAAAGACACACAAACTGCCTCAAAGAGAAAGAAAATACTATTTCCTTCAGCTTGGAAGGCATCACTGGTACTTTCCTCACCAGCCATTTTCTCTTCGTGTTCAAAAAATAGCCTATTCTTTGAAGCTTATTTTCAACCTGACTCTTCTGTATTTATTCTTATCAACTGCTAAGCTATAGTAGCATTCCTATAGCAACTATTAAACTATGGGAATGGTATCTGTGAAACTGCATATCTGAAGCTCAATAAATGAAAAGAACTCACAGGTAATTCTCTTGAATATCCCAAAACTCACCTGCAGTATGAATAACTATAATGCTAAGACAAGACCTTCTCTTCTGGATCACTTTCAATCCTTAGACACAAGCTTTCCTTAATCTAGCCCCCTAAAGAGAATCTAATTGTATTATAATAATTTTACTGACAAACTTAACCAAGTAATACACTGCTTCATTCTCTTACTGCTCAATACAACAGATCTCCTAGGGCACAACCCAGTCTGTAATGAAAAAAAATATGAACCAAGCACAGCAGTATCCTCCACTGAAACACTTGTTCTACTGACAAGAACACCCTTCCTCCTCTTTTTTCTGGGCACCCACTATCCAAAGCTCACACAGTCTTACTGCAGTCTCTTAGGTTTTGACTGAGGAAACACAGTTCGACCTTCAGGTGGTCCCTATAATAGAGAGCATGAATACAACATTCTTGTGTGAGTCCTCTGGCACACTTCAATACAAAACTCAAGAGGGATTTTCAAAAGAAAGTAATGTTGTTGAGCCCATATGCCTAACTAAATACTTTTGTTCTTTTCTGAGTCCATAGATGCTTTTTCATAAAAGGTGTGAAGACAGTATTCTTAATCTTGCAATTAAGTGAGAATACAGATTGACAATATTTTAATTTGACTTCTTTCATTTGTCATTCCTAAATCAAGCAACCGTAGTCATCATGCCAAAGTTTTCCTGTATTACAAATGTAAAATTTGCTGCACTCAGGACATTAATGTAGATATATTGTATAAAATTATCAAAATTCAAAATATGATCCTAATTGCAGAATTGTACATCTAGACCTCAGAATGCCTTAGACATTTCATAATAGGTAAAGTGCAATATATTTTTAACACATCTGGGTAACTATGCCAATCAGAAAACGTGTGGTCATGTTCTTGGTTAATCTCTACTTTTTCTTAACCTCTCAGGACTGCTGTATATCTTCAAAGGAGAGAGAGAAGCATGCATGCTAAAATAATTGTTTATTATTCTGCATTATCTTTAGAGCAGACATAGGTGCAGTAGTGAAAACATAATTCTTAGTCCATCATGTTGATGTACCATTAAGAAACTGACAGGATATTTACACCATGACTAGCCCTTCAGTATTTCGTTTGTATTTTTGTAACTTTTTAAAATGAAACCTAAATCGCACCTTCAGGAACGATTTAAGTATTTTGGCCATACCTCCACAGTGCAAGAGAACAATGTCCAGAGGTTCCGAAAAAAGCATACACCTGAATTGGCAAGATCGCCCAGCGGTGTATGACCTTATCGCATTGGCAGTATAACCAAGTTCATGCAACCTTCTCTATGTGGTAATAAAACTTACAAGCTCATACAGAGAAATTCTAGTTTATGCATGCTTTTAAAAACCACATGACATTCAGTGACATCTAGGCTCTTCAGTACAGAGCAGAGCTATAAGAACACGGCTTTAGTTTCTGAATCACTAACAGGTGATTTATCTCATATAACTTTAGCTGTTTAGAAGTTAGGTCTTTCTCTTAGAGATACTTAAAAACAGCAGAAAAAGGGAGACAGGCACCTCACAAGGGAAATTAATCCCATTTATCAATTTTTTCCAGATGGGTGATTATGTAGCTGTCTATTTCTCTTGCCTTGTCACTAGATGACAATTTACTTTAGTCACCTACATTCTAAATGGCTGATTAGGTTAAAGGCACCATCCCACCCATAAACCCTACTGAAAACCTGAAGTGTAGCACACAGTCTGTACATACTGAGAAATGGTTAAGCATGGTGATTTCTATACTTTATTTTTTCTAAACCAGTTTTTTTAAATGATATCTCTCTTTATCTATGCATCTCTCAGGAAAATCTATGCAAAGAAACTACAGTAAATACTGGTTTTAATGAATAAGCTTTTCAACTACAAAGACAAAAAAAGTAGGAGCATATTTCACTCCTTGAAAAGGTTAGCAAACTATTTTGTAAAGTGGTTTCCTTGGGGCTCTCAAAACAACTGGGCCAGCCCTATGCAGAAAAAAAATGCACAGAAGATATAAGAGGACCAGAGCCTTTTGAACCAGCAGCTGTGCTACCTGCGGCTCTCCATAACAAGCAGACCAATTCCATGTGGAAACAGAGTGAGCACAAGATATAAAAAGATCAAAATTGTTTGAACCAGCAGCTGTGCTACCTGCAGCAGTTAATCTTTCCTGGCAATCTGTTAGAGACACACATTCCTCAGGCTAAGAGGACTAAGAGGCTTTTGCTGACTGCTGTTCCTCTGAGAGAAGCCAAGTACAATTCTCCTTTCATATTACTGGAACACTTAAATTGTGGACTCATATATATTGGGGGGGAAAAAGTCACTTTCATTTGCTTTGTTGGAAAGGACATTTCTGATCAGTTGCTTTGAATAAGAGAATGTTAGCAGCTCATTTCTTAACCCAATTTTAGTTTAACTAAATGCTAAAATCTTTTACTATGCAGAAGATGACATCACATAAGTGCATAGAATCATAGAATGTCCTGAGTTGGAAGGGACTCGCAAGGATCTTCAAGTCCAACTCCTGTCCCTGCATAGGACTACCCCAAAATTCACACGTGTCTCAGGACGTTGTCCAAGTGCTTCTTGAATTTTGTCAGGCTTGGTGCTGTGACTGCCTCCCTGGGGAGCCTCTTCCAGTGCTCCACCAAACTCTGGGATCCATCACCCTAGGGGTGATATTTCCCTAATATCCAACCTAAACCTCCCCTGGCACATCACCCTGCCGTTCCCTCAGGTCCTATCATTCATCACTAGAGAGAAGAGATCAGCATTTGCCCAACCTCCTCCCCTTGTGAGGAAGCTGTAGACTGTGATGAGGTCTGCCCTCAGTCTCCTCTTCTCCAGGCTGAACAAACCAAGTGACTTTAGCTGCTCCTCATACCGTTTCCGCTCTAAACCCTTCACCAGCTTCATGGCCCTCCTCTGGATACTCTTTAGTAGCTTTATATCCTTAATATACTATGGTGCCCAAAACTGCACACAGTACTCGAGGTGAGGCCGCACCAGCACAGATCAGAGCGGGACAATCACCTCCCTTGACCGGCTGCAATGCAGGGCTTGATGCACCCCAGGACACAGTTGGCCCTCTTGGCTGCCAGGGCACACTGTTGGCTCATGTTCAACTTGCCATCGACCAGAACCCCCAGATCCCTCTCCACAGGGCTGCTCTCCAGCCTCTCGTTCCCCAGTCTGTGTACATCCAGGGTTGTCATGCCCCAGGTGTAAAATCCAGCACTTGTTCTTGTTAAACTTCATATTGTTGGTGATTGCCCAGCTCTCTAATTTGTCTAGATCTCTCTGCAGGGACTTTCTGCCCTCACGAGTGTCAAGAGCTCCTCCCAGTTTTGTGTCATCAGCAAACAATTAGTATTCCTTCAAGTCCTGCATCCAAGTCGTTTACAAAGACATTAAAGAGTACTGGCCCCAGAATGGATTCCTGTGGAACCCCACTAGTGACTGGCTGCCAGCACGATGTAACCCCATTTACTATGACCCTTTGAGCCCGACCCATCAACCAATTGCTCTCCCACTTCATTACGTGTTTATCCAGCTGTATGCTGGACATTTTGTCCATGGCAATACTGTGAGAGACAGCATTGAAAGCTTTGCTGAAATCCAAAAAGATTACATTGACTGGCTTTCCTTGGTCAGCTAGGTGGGTAACCTGGTCATAGGAGGAAATGAAATTTGTTAAGCAGGACTTTCCCCTCATGAACCTGTGCTGGCTGGGACCAATGACTGCATTGCCTAAGTTAAAATATATTTAATAATAATAATAATAATAATAATAATAATAATAATAATAATAATAATAATAATAATAATAATAATGCCAAGCTTAGGCAAAAAATATTCTTATATGGATTCAATGTCTGCAGTGAAGATAAAATAGATTTTTGTACTATTATCGGTTAAAACTGCTGAACAAGGAAGGGGCCCTGGCGACGCAGGATGCAGAGAAGGAAAAGTTAGTGAACGCCGTCTTTGCCTCAGTCTTTACTGTTAAGGCTGGCCCTCAGGCATCTCAGCCCCCAAAGAAGAGAGGACAAACAGGGAGAAAGAAAGACTTACCATAGGTTGAGAAGGATTGGGTCAGAGATCACCTAGGTAAACTGGATCCTCACAAACCCATGGGCCCCAATGGGATGCACCTACGAGTGCTGATGGAGCTGGTGGATGTTCTTGCTGAGCCACTCTTCATCATCTTTGAAAGGTCATGGAGGACAGGGACAGGAGAGGTGCCTGAGGACTGGAGGAAAACAAACGTCACTCCAATCTTCAAAAAGGGCAAGAAGGAGGACCTGGGGAACTATAGGCCAGTCAGCCTCACCTCTGTCCCCAGAAAGGTGATGGAGCAGTTCATCCTGGAGGTCAACTCCAGGCATGTAGAAGACAAAAGGGTTATCAGAAACAGTCAACATGGATTCACCAAGGGAAGATCATGCTTGACCAACGTGATAACCTTCTATGATGGTGTGACTGGCTGGGTCAACAAAGGGAGAGCAGTGGATGTTGTCTATCTTGATTTCAGTAAGGCATTCGACACTGTCTCCTGTAGCATCCTCATAGGCAAGCTAAGGAAGTGTGGGTTGGATGAATGGACAGTGAGGTAGATAGAGAACTGGCTCAACAACAGAACTCAGAGGGTCGTGATCAATGGGGCAGAGTCTGGTTGGAGGCCTGTCGCTAGTGGTGTTCCCCAGGGGTCTGTGCTGGGTCTAGTCCTGTTTAATATATTCATCAGTGACCTGGATGATGGGATAGAGTCTAACCTCAGAAAGTTCGCTGATGATACCAAGCTGGGAGGAGTGTCTGATACACCAGAAGGCTGTGCTGCCACCCAGCAAGACCTGGACAGGCTGGAGAGCTGGGCCAAGTGGAACCTGATGAAATTCAACAAGAGCAAGTGCAAGGTTCTGCGCCTGGGGAGGAACAACCCCATGCACCAGTACAGGCTGGGAGCTGAACTACTGGAAAGTGGCTCTGTTGAGAAGGACCTAGAAGCGCTAGTGGACAACGAGTTAACCATAAGCCAGCAGTGTGCCCTTGTGGCCAAGAAGGCCAACAATATTCTGGGCTGCATTAGAAGTGTGGCCAGCAGATCGAGAGATGTTATCCTCCCTCTCTACTCTGCCCTAGTGAGACCACATTTGGAGTGCTGTGTCCAGTTTTGGGCCCCCCAGTTTAAGAAGGAAGCAGAACTGCTCAAGCAAGTCCAGCTGAGAGTTATTCAGCCCAAAGAAGAGAAGACTGAGAGGGGATCTCATCAATACCTATAAATATCTGAAGGGTGGGTGTCAGGATGATGGGACTGGGCTCTTTTCAATAGTGCCCAGTGACAGGCCAAGGGGCAATAGGCACAGTTGGAACACAGGAAGTTCCACCTGAATATGAGAAAAAACTTCTGTCCTGTGAGGGTGACAGAGCAGTGGCACAGGCTGCCCAGGGAGGTTGTACAGTCTCCTTCCCTGGAGACATTCAAAAGCCACCTGGATGTGTTCCTGTGCCCCCTGCTTAAGCAGGGGAGTTGGACAATATCTCCAGAGGTCCCTTCCAACCCCACCATTCTGTGAAAACTGGAGTTTATTTTCCCTTTAAAATATTAGTATTTTTACTGTTTCTTTGTTACTCTCATTAGAAAAGTAATTTTAATAAAACAGTACTTCAGTCCTTCAACACCTCCCCTCTTCCCTTCTAAGACTTATATTTCTAAGTATGTTCTCTCTTACACCATAAGTGGCATCTTTCACATTATGGATAATGATCCAGTAACTCAGAACAGTTTCCGTTTATAGCTGTGCTTTTTTTATGGTTGCACAGTTTTGCCAAATATTTTGTTAGTTAGGAAAGGAATATTTTGTATTTGATTTACATTCCAGAAGTTATTTGTTCAGTGGAATTATGAAGTAGCTGTTTGGTCATACTTCTTTAAAGAACTTCTAAGACATGACATAGGGAAAAAGACACCGTTTCCTCCCTTGTTAAAAAAATAAGATAAGTTTGCATATGCAATTGTCCAAAGACACACAAAAAACCCCTAGGGCTTTGGGAATAAACTTAATCTTCTGATCTATAGTCAGGCTTTCAACCTTCAGTCATCTTCAGTCAGCCCTCAGGCTGAGAAGCTCTGATGCTGCTTGCTTTTTATGCTCTTCTTGACAGAGGTGGGACAGGAAATGGTGTAACAGTGAGCAACACACTTTTGTGTGCCAATGAAACGTCTGTCTGTGTTTTGTACCTACCTTTATGCCTAATTTTGAACAAGTGGAAGGATGTGCAGAGGTCCGCAGGCATCAGGGAAGCCATGTATACTGTAAGATGTACGTTAGACTGCCTGAGCGAGCAGATTTCCTGTAGTATGTTCAGGCAGGAAGGTAAAAAGAAAGGTAAGAATTTGTTTTCATAATAAAATATGTGAAAGCTGTTCTAGAAAACTAATGCTTGGAAAGACTGAAAAGAAGAGCACATTCTATTCCGATGGTGGTGTATTAATTTGCTTTCAAGTTCAAAAATAGTTTCTTACTTAGGAAGAACCACTCTGAACTTTACACAGGGTGCTCCCAACTAAACTATGGAGACATAATAGCTCCTTCTGTAGTTTCTAAACAATGATTTTGAATAGTCTATTAAGTTAAATGAAAATCTATTAATAATAAATTATTTATTTCTAATTACCTCTGTATCCAATATTTCACTTTCTTCATGTAACAGTTTCAAGCCTTTCCCAGAGCTACAAAACCAAACAACTTCACATACGTAACACCAAACCCCCCCCTCTTGTTCCAGGTTCTCTTTTCATAACTTTGCAAATGCACATCTTCCATAATTTTTCAACCTTCAAAGAGTACACAGTTGTAGTAGCTAATACTTCTGACCAAGAGCTGTTAGAAGATTAATTTAAGATCTATATGTATATAATAAGCACTATTAGCAAATATATGTCTTCTTCTAATTACAGATGAAGAAAACTCAGAAGTTATAAGCTAAAAGCCTGCCTAAAGTTTGTTCAAGGAACGAACTCGATTAATGAAACTACGGCTTTCAACCCTTTCAACCCGATGAAATCTGTGTTCATTTTGGTTTTAGCAGTGTTCTACATTTTTCTAGTCTAAATTAAGACTATTACACAGCCTGTATTTGCAGAAGCATGAGGTTCAGACATGCTCTAGATACTGAAAAAAGCCAGAAGAAATGCTAAAGGTCTGCACCATATGGAATTATACCAAAGGCTGTTTCAGGACATTTTTATCTCTTTGTGCTGAAAATGGAGATCTACGTTTGGTATTTAGAAGTTAAGTCCTATATGGGTAATAACTTTATCATTGAAGGGCTTTTGGGATATTTTCACTGAGACGGATTAAGGATAAAAATGGAAGAAAACTATTGACAGGATTTGAAGGAAAAACATACATTTTGAGAACACCATCCAACCCTCAAGAATTCAGATTAATTCTCACATCCTGTGAGAGCTCTTGTTCTTCTGGTTCACTGTACTGAATATCTCAGATTCTTCAACTTCTTCCAGAAGATTGCACCTCCTGTTTCTCAGTGTGCATTAATATTCCCTGCAAATACACCAAGACCACAGTAATTACCATTAGGGAAACTGAATCCTTCTCAAAACCAACAAACTAATACATACTAAAAAGCCAGTGGAATGTGTCTAAAGAAGGTGACCGTCTCAGCTTCTAGCTATGCTGTGGAATTCCACTTCAGAGGATACTGTGGATGATAACACTTCACATGTATTCAAATGAAGATTAATGGAAGGGAAATTCATTGAGGGTTACTGAACACACAGAAAACACTAGATGAGGAAGTTTCTGGCTAACAAATGGTTACAGGCTGGAAAAATATATTTCTCAAAAAGCATCTTTACTGAGTAATATGAACAGCACCCTCACACTAGTGGATTTTGAGTTCAACACAGAATTGATTCTTGGAAAGTCTTCATCATATCATTCAGTTCCTAGGGGAGAATTCTAAATTCTTGCAAAAATATCAGAACACACAATTGTAGAAGACTACAAATGTGCAAAAATATTTAGTAGCACTGACAATCAGTAAGCATTCCCAACATAAGGAGAAGAAGGTGGCCCTCACTGTCCCAGTGAACAACAGGCTGAACACGAGCCAACTATGTGGCATGCCAAAGGAGGACAAAAGTATCCTGGGCTGCATTAGGCAGAGCATTGCCAGTGGTTAAACAGAGGAGACCATTCCCCTCTACTGAGGTCTGGTGAGACAAATCTGGAGTACTGGGTCCAGACCTGGGCTCCCCAATAAGAGACATGGATTTACAAGAGTGAGCTCAGCAAAGGGCCATGATTAAGGAACTGGAGAATCTATCATACAAGGAGAGGCTGAGAGAGCTGGGACTGTTTAGCCTGGAGAAGAAAAGACTCAGGGCAAACTTATTGACATGTATAAATACCTGATGGGAGGGAGCAAAGAAGATGGACCCAGACTCTTAGTGGTGCCTGCTAACAGAACAAGAGGAAATGGGCAAAAATTGCAACCACAGGAAATTGCATCTGAACATAGGAGAGCACAGTTTTTACTGTAAGCATGGTCAGATTTTGGAACAGGTTTTTCAGAGATATTGTGGAGTCTCGACCCCTGGACATACTCAAAACTCAACTAGGTACAGCCCTGAGCAGCCTGTTCTGTCTGACCTTTATTTGAGCAGGGGGGATTGGACTAAATGGTCCTCAGAGGTGCCTTCCAACCTCACAGAATCACAGAATGGTAGGGGTTGGAAGGGACCTCTGCTTGAGCAGCTACACCTAGAACAGGGTGCACAGGACTGTGTTCAGGTGGATTTTGAATGTTTCCAGAGAGGGAGACTCCACTTCAACCATATTGTTAATCTGAGGCTACAACCTATGAATAAAAGCAAATCAGTGATTAAGAAATTTCATTCAAACACAGTGAAGATCCAAAGAACAAGAACAAAAGTATGAACGAACTTGCTATCAGCAGAGTTCTCTCTGCATAATGGTAGGAAAGGTGCTATCAGTTAGAAACTATTTCTGTTCCTATAGAATGGAAATCATAGATAAGGCCATCTGAGGCCAGGCAGATATTAAATCTAGGCAGAAAGTAAACAACACATGGGATCAACTGAGGCAATTATGTGGAACGAATATTTTTTTTACCATAGGGAACATAAATTACACAAAACTTACCTAAGCAAACCAAAGAACAGTGAGAGAAATGAGAAAAATATACAGCTTTATTTTTAAGAATGTAATTTATCTACAGCTTTTGAGTGTGTAAGCCTGTTATATCTTGTATTTAATATAAATCCACAATATTCTGATGAAAAATATCTTAACATTTACAATCTTTTATGTAAGTCTGATTGTAATGATAAATAAAGATTCACAGATCTAACCAAGTCCCTCATTTCTGATGCAGAATCAAACCTTAGTTCTGTCCACGGGCAGCAAAAGGACTGTACTAGCTCTGACAGCTTTTTTCCAGTCATATGGCTTTTTCCGTTTCCCAAATGCCAGGAATGCTCGATATGCTCAGTACATGATATTTTGCAAATTTAAAAAGCTCTAATCTTTATGTTGTTGGATCAGACGTCAAATCAACATTTAGATGAAACATTAAACAAACATGTTCTTAAGAAAGCATAAGAATTTGTTGTGCGTACTCACTGTCCTGGGAATGGAGAGTGGTCTGTTTTGGAGTTAATCTGGGGTTTTACATCTTCAATAAATAAATGGTATCAACGTACCGTTGCAAGCTGAGCACGCTAAAAGAAAAGTTATGATTTCTTTAGAACAAAGTAAACACCACCACTACAGAGGAAGCCCAAACTCAGAGTGTTTACTGAGCTCTGTGTTTTATTTTATTTAATCATAGAATCACAGAATCACAGAATTGTTGAGGTAGGTCATCTTGTCCAACTGCCCTGCGCAAGCAGGGCCACCTAGAGCTGGTTGCCCAAGACTACATCCAGATGGCTTTTAAATCTCCAAAGATGAGGACTCCACAACCTCCCTGGGCAACCTGTTCTGGTGCTTGACCACCCTTGAGGTAAAAAGGTTTTTTCTTATGTTTAATTGGAATTCCCTGTAATTTACTGGTATTTCTTTACTACTTCCTATCAGGTGTTTATTCATAAGGATAAGATTTCCCTGAACCTCCTCTTCTCATAGCTAAACAAGCCCAGCTCTCTCAGCCTCTTCCCATATGTCAAATGTTTCAAGCCCTTAACCCTTCTCAGATTTCCCACATACTAAACCAATCTATTAATGTAGGAATTAAATAATGTACCAATGCTATCACTACCATCACTGTCACTAGCACATTACAAGGCAGAGGGAACTTTCTAATTTCTTTGAAATAAGAGATAGAGCTGTCTACTCTGAAAAGATAATTTCAGGCCATTTATCTCATCTAGACAAGAATTAGGTACCTAAACTGTCATGGGGCTTGAAATTTCAGACAGACTTCTTTTTCAGGGTTCCTAGAATTCAGGTCTATGCAGTTCTCTGCTCTGCTTGCTAGAAGAGCTAAACACCATTCCTCTTGATCATGTACTAACTCTCCTCACACACTGTGTAGGGAATCCAATTTCTGCCCTAAGAGTCTGAATCCTACCTTAAGGATAAGACATCCAGAAGCTAAATGCTACATTGGCCAACTAATAGATAATTAGCTCATTTTGGTTGAGGCTACTAACCCCCTGTAAGGGACGAGCCCCAAGTGGCTGTACTGCGAACAGTGTCAGAGACAAAGTGCAAGTCGTGGGGAGGGGCCTAGTGTCACTCCTTTTACCTGACTGATGCCTCAAACACTCCAAGAAGCCAAAGCAGTGGAAAGTTCAAGAAGTACCTGGATGGTGGCCATAAACAGGGGCTCTGGATCGCTTTCGTGGGCTCTCTCTCCACTGAGTACCCCTGTTGGCAGGTCCGATGCTGGATCCAGGACTGGTGCTCACTCTCTTTTTCTCCCCCTCCTCTCAAAGTTATTCAGTAAGACAAGGCCTACCTTGATTTCCTATAAAGCCGCATAGCTTAAGTAGATAAAATTGTGAGAGGGCCAATGTGTACAGAATGCCTGTTCTATAGAAATCTCCCATTAAAGTTGATGTTTATGTACAGACCTTGAGTGATATTTCACTTTAATCCACAGTGAGGGGATCTGTGAATCTCAATCACTCCCCCCACCTCCTTTTTAAATGGGACATGACATAACCTTGAGGTCTAAAAATCTAGTTAAGTGGTCATTTTACTGAAAAGATGAATGGTTCAATGATAGGTGAATTTGTGGACAACAAACAAGTATATTTACAATATTGCATGTTAGAGAAAAAACCCTATGAAACAGTTGAATGACACATTACTTCCTAGAAGTATTGACTAAGAAAATCAATTTCATTTTTACTTGGGATGAATAAGACTGAATTTTATTTACGTGTAATATTCAATATTTTCAATGAAAAAATAAGGGTTTTATACTACTTGTTTATCAGTCAATATTCCTATACATTAAGAATGTATTTTATTAATCTGTTTGCAAATGGCAATCATTTCAGTAGGCAGAATATATTAAGTTCAAAAGAATAAGCTTTCTTTAGTATGAGAACAAAGCCTTCATCCTGACAGACTTTGAGATACTCACTAGAGATACATGTATTTGCCTCAGCATTTTGTTTGACAAAAGTATGCTTCCTCCTTTGCTGTAGATTCACTTAAAACTTTCAAAACACAAAGTCCTTTATCTTTTAGCTACTTTTATGTTTTCATTAGCTTTATACATTCTTTATTTGGGGCAGAGAATGGGAAGTGAAACACAGTTATGGGATGAGACCCAACATTCAGCTAAGCTGGGTCTTACATTCTTTCAGATAATCTCTTTATCTCTCGCATACAGCCGCTACACTAGTCTCTGCTGCAATTTTACCTTCTGCTGAACAAGACACAAAGTTTTCAGACTCGGTGGAACTTGCTGTGCAAGGAGTGTCAGGTTTTTTACAGAAACTCTTCAAGGTATAAAATAAGCAACTACTTTGAGGCATAAGTGAACCACCAACACTTAGGAAAAGCTATTCAAAGTCTTTGTTTCAAAAAATGAATTCTATTTTTATTTTTCCCTTATTTCTTACTTCTTCCTGGGATTAGAGGTGAGAAAGCAGAATTACAAACAACAGGCAGGCAGGCAATTTGATTTTTCCAATTTGTATAAAATAACAATGCACTAAAAAGATTATGATATTAAACTGAATTTTGTAAATTTTTAAGATTGAATTCTAGAGCAATGATATCTAAATATACTTTTTCAAAATCTGAAAGAGAGTGTATCCAGTAATGGCTAGATCTATACTTCACATCTGCACTGAAGATTATCTGTCATTGATGTGACTATGAATAGGTAAAAACCAAAAACATTTCATACAGAAGAATACACATTTGGTTCTTCAAGGGCATTAACTTACCAAAAACTATAACCTGAGTGGGTGGGGAAGAAAAGCGCTAGGAAAGTCACAATGGATATTAGGATCTTTTTTATCCATAGGATCATTTGTTGCTGGAATAAAATAGTCAGATGAACAGTGCATGTCTTTCCAAAAGATTTGTCTCAGCCAAAGTGTAAGTTATTGAGCTTGGTAGAGGGAAATGTGGACAAAATGCAATGATGTGATAAGTAAGGTAATAAAAAGGCATAATTTATAGGTTATTTCTGTATTTCTGTCCTTTCAAGTTATGAAGTTATTTTACTATAGGGTTGGACAACAATATGTTAACAAAAGGAACGCACCTAATGGAAAGATTTCCAAAGGCATTCAAAACCTAGTCTCTACTGATTTCAGTAGTGGGATAAATATAACTGTAACTGACAGATACTCCAAGGAAAAGATTTTTGGATGTCTAAACAACTAATTTAGTAAAAATCTTACTTTAATGGTGTGTGATGGAGTAGATAGATAAAGTCATTTATCACTAAGAAATCATAATTACACACTTAGTTTGAATAAACTTATATGGTATTTTCTTAGTTATAAAAACATAAAGACCACCAGCACAATGGTTGATATCAGTTGATATTCATATCTGTAGTGATAAAGTATTCATATGCATGGCGATAAAGTATTTTCTGTTACTGGGAGTAGACCCTAGTATGGTCTCTCAGAAACAGTGTATGAAAAAGGCCTGACAATGTTTGAGTGGGATCTGAACAGAAAGATTTAGTTGCCTATGGTGGCAAAAGTCTCAGTCAGGAGGTTTGCTAGTTCTATGCTCTTACAAGGAATAAAATTAAGATCTACTTCGACTAGTATACAAATAATACAGAAAAAGAAAAAAGTTATGACAAAATATTGTGTTCAAAGGAAGAAGTCATTATGACAATATGAACTGAAACAATATATTGGCATATTCTCCCCTAGGTAGTCCAAATCCACCAAAGCAAATCATATTATATGATTCCATGATTCTATATTAATACTTAAAGCTCTTCAATACCTTGGTTTATTTCTATCTTGCTCCCCCATCCCCACTAGCAGATACACTCTTGCATATGATGCAGATGCATAAACTTTTTGGAAGAATGTTGACAATTTAGTAAAAGAAAGGCATCAAACTGAATTTAAATTAAACTCAGACTCTATGGAGAAGAAAAAATCTGAGTGCAACAGATAGTAAAAAGCTGAGTTACTACTCAGAGTAATTTAATTTCTGAAGGGTAGTGTTGTGTTTTAAGATTCTGTTAAAATCCTTTTAAAAGGGTTTTAAGAACTCCTCTATCATTTAATTTGATTAGCACCCTTTTACTTCTTTAATTACTACCACTGAATTGCTACCATTACTATTTAACTAAAGCCTGTATTAGCACAGAATCAGAGTATCATAGGATCATTAAGGTTGGAAAAGACCTCCAGGATCATCAAGTCCAACTGCCAACCCAACACTACCATGTCTTCTAAACTATGCCCTGAAGTGCCACGTCTATGCCTTTTAAATACCTCCAGGGATGGTGACTCCACCACCCCTCTGGGCAGCCTGTTCCAATGCCTGACCACTCCTTCAGTGAAGAAAGTTTTCCTAGTATCCAATCTAAACCTCCCATGACACAGCTTGAAGCCATTTCCTCTTGTCCTATCACTAGTAACTTGGGATAAGAGGCCAACACCCACCTCACTACAACTTCCTTTCAGGTAGTTATAGAGAGCGATAACATCTCCCCTTAGCCCCTCTCTTCTGAGCTAAACAACCCCAGTTCCCTCAACCTCTCCTTGCAAGACTTGTTCTCTAGACCCTTCACCAGATTTGTTGCCCTTCTCTGGACATGCTCCAGCAACTCAATGTCCTTCTTGTACTGAGGGGCCCAAAACTGAAAACAATATTTAAGGTGTGGCCTCACCAGTGCCGAGTACAGGGGCTCGATCACTTCCCTGGGGAACACCACTTGTAACCAGCTGCCAACTGGATTTAGCTCCGTTCAGCACAACTCTCTGGGCTCGGCCATCCAGACAGTTTCTTACCCGGCGAAGAGTGCACCCGTCCAAGCCATGAGCAGCCAGCTTCCCTAGGATGATGCTGTGGGAGACAGTGTCAAAGGCTTTGCTAAAGTCCAGGTAAACAACACCCACAGCATTTCAAAATATACATTATTTCAAAAATAGAGGCATTTTAATTCTGTCTCTTTAAAAATACTCCTGTGATTATGCTCATGCTGATTTAAAAACCTGATGTATTTAATTTACAAATAATTTCACACACACACACAAAAACCCCAAACCCACAGTTACTTCAAAAGTTCTTTTACCAAAAATCTTTCCTATTCCACAGTTCTACAAGATGAAGTTGCACAATATGCCAGGCTCTTTCAAATTCTTAGGTGTATATATATGTCTTATTTAAATCCGTGAAATCAGACATTTATGTCTTTTTCAGTTTTGGAACAGAGTGCCTCATAATCTTTTTTTTTCAGTTTTTCCACCATTCTTATAATAAGAAAATATCCCACAGAAAAGGGTAGTCTTCATTATGCAAGTTCTCAGGCTTTATGTACGCTAGAAACTCAATAACTGTGTGTGGCCTGCAGTTACAGCCTGTAGTTGTTGAGTTAGCTAAAGCAGGGGTATTTATTGGGGGAAGGAGCTACTTTAACAAAATAATTCAGAGTCACTTCTCTTAAATGAAAATATGCCCTACCATTATTTTATCAGGAAACCCAAACCATGCAGACATTCCAGATTTTTCTACATAATATTCTATTTTAATTATAATGAACTTTTACCTTTGCAGAGTTTTGAAATCATATCTATGCCTGATATTGTGTGCTACAAAAACCGTTAAATATTGTAATAATAATAATGCAAGTGGTAACTTAAACAGATTTTCAGTGTTCTCTGTATACTAATTGATTTCAAAATAAGTCATTAACCAAGTTTTGACTGAAACACTGAAAATCTAATGCAATAGAAATTCTAGGTAATAGTTTAAAATACATGTATAATAGATTAAGCAAATAGTAAAAAGTATGCAAATAAATCATAACATTATTTCTGTAGATCTTAGATATAAGGCATTACTCCTCTACTTTGAGATATACCTGCCTATACAAAGATTTTATTAAACAAAAGCACCTGGCCATAACTCCAGTAACCTCTCTTCTAGGTGTAAAATATACATTCTTTCATTTGCTACTGTTCCACCTTTCTTTTGCTGACTGCATGTGTCAATGGGACACGTCTGCAGTGATAAAAGCCCATTAGTGACAAGAAGAGACAGATGGGAAAGACACAATTGTAATTAATAATGAAATAAATGCCACCTAGTTTTTCTAAGCATGGTTCACTTTTTTAATGAAAGTTTTTAATTAATCCCCAGCTTATAAAAATATTGAATTTTACTCTGAGCTGCCAATATATCCCTGACGTTTTCAATTCATCATGTTAATATGTGGTCTCCTCCAGATCTCTATGAAAAAAAGGGGTTAAAAAAAGATCTGAGGTTTCCAAAAACAGTTCAAAGTTATGTGGCTGATGCTGATATAGCAGTTTTCTTTTGTACTTCCAGATTATTTTTTTCTGAGCCCTTTAATGTCAGCAAGAGATTTCTTATAGTAGAATAAAACTATTCTCCTACTAATGTGAACAAATACACAAGTGCTGTCTCAGGTGTTATCCTTTCTTTGTTACCAGGTGAGACACATGGAGGAGCTGGGAGTGTTATTAACCTTTCCAATGAGGCAAAGAAGAATAAACCAGAGGACAACTGTGTGAAAAATGTCCAAGGAAACAAAGGAAATTAAGGCACCTGAGAAAAGGACACATATTCTATGAATAAGAAGTTTATATTTGAAGGTAATTGTTTAACATAAGGCACATGACAGGAATGTAAGGCTGAGCAAGAGCATAGAGTATGTATTATGTTATATGGCTACTACCCATTATGTGGGATGACACAACATATATAGCATTCAATATATATTAAAGAAGTGTCCATATGGTAAAACCATTCAAGTGTGAGCCATTGCCTTTCTCCCCAGATAAAAACATTAACATTTTTTTCTTGTCATTTTTACCATCAATAATTTTCCTTATGATTGAGGATAATAAGTTCCATATGTTGTCTATTATAATTATCAGCCCAGAATACTCCAAAGACAGGTAAAACAATGACCTTGATGTTATTACGCATTATGACAATGAACCCACAGGACTAACTCTTATTCCGATTGACACAGTATCTGTTTAAAATCAAACTGCAGTAGAAGCAGAGAACAATGACCAAAGTTCAGAAAAAACATGGTCCATATAAATTTTGCCATGTGGATATGAAGTTTTAGAGATACAACAACAGGAATCTGTCATATGGCCAAATAAGGTACTATTCACATTACCCCTAGATCAACAACATTGGTGATTCCTTTTCTTTTTGGAACAATTCCCACATTTATCTAAATCACTATCAACCATTTTGCTGCAAGCACATTAGTAGTAATAATGGCTTCCAATCTGGTTCTTAGTACAATGATTTAGGTATGTTAACTTTCCTTTATTGTGCAAACTATTATCCTCCCAAATAATTTCTCACAGCTGGTGATGATTGATTTGCAAGGTATTATTTAAACTGGAATAATACACTCTTGTCCTATTCTGAAATCTTTATTAATAAACTTATAAAACATCCAGTAGCCTGCCATCAGTCGCTTTCTGTTTTGAAAGTCTATGCTGTTATATAAACCTAGAGGGGAGGATTTAATAGGAGGATCTGTTTGTAAGTTTTGCATTCCAGTGTCCTAATCCTAAAACAAGATATCACCTCCAACTATCTACAAAAACAAACCAGATCCTTCAGATCTGATCCACCTGTTACAGAACAGCTTCTTAAAATCTTAATGTGTAAATAGATGTTCTACCTGAATCTTTTTATATATTAAGTACAAAAGAGTCTGCAGAATGTGGCTGCAGTGGTGAGCAGGTAATTTCAGTTTATCTATCTTTGTGAGAAAAACAAGTTGAAATGGATGATAGCTACCTTACTCTATAATAGCAGATTTTTGAGTCCTGCTGTTGTCCTGTCCTGTTAGCAAGGACAAACTTTGTTGCCTTTGTTCTAGATTATACTTAACTGTCCTTAAACAATTATGATTGTTACCATTTCCTGAAATTGTCTCAGGTTTTGAAATCTCTTTTAGGTTCTTTTATGTTGCGTACTTTGGTATTTACCTACTTTTTATTTTACTGCTGAAATACCTAAATAATCCAAATATTGGAAAGTCCATTATTGCAGCCTCTGCACAAAGATAATAAAAAGCAGCTTTTTTCCCCAAAAAATTTCTGACACAGGAGAAAGCCATTAGAAGAGTTGAAGGTACATGTTAGGATGACAAACAAAGAGATATGGCAACAGACATAATGAGATAAACCAGAGTCATGAATGAGTGTAGGTTGTTTACAAAAAATTTTTACTTTAAAACACGTTGATTCACTAAAGCTGGAATCGTTATCAGAACAAGATGAATACAGACACTCAGTAACTTATAACTGAAAAGAACTAAATTAAAAGTATCTTAATAATTTTGATAACTTTCTTATATAACAAGACATGAAAACACTGAAAATATTTTTTCACCCAGCATTATTCAGTACCAACGACCACAGCACATTATGTGCCTGTGACTTACTGGGTTGGATTTTCTGCACGTACTAAGGAAGAGTTGTGTCTTGAAAAGGTATCTGAAGCAGAAGCAGGTTGTTACAAAAGGATTAGACATAAAAGTTAAAGAAACCTGGGATAAGATTAAGGTCAGCATCATTTGGCAGAGTGGCTCTCAGAAATGTTCTTTCAATATGATCAGATGGAAAGAATACAGATCAAATGTGTATACCCCTGAGAGTAAAAAGAAATAACCCATGAATGGATGGACTTAATGTCAATTGTCTATTTTTCACTGTGTAAACAGGCAGGCAGCACAGTTCAATATGGAAGATGATTCTAATACAGTCATATTTTTAACACAATACTTCTATACAATGTAGATAGTTTTATATGAGACATAAGAAAAAGATGTACTATCTGCTATTACTGCCATTTGAAGTCATTGTGGTAGTCTCTAACAACAGCTGAAAATTAAAAAGTTAGAGACCAACTTGGCCACTTTTTACTTTCTTCCTTTTGTATTTTTTTTTTTCCATTAAGAGAGCACATGACTAAAAGTTGTGCAATACTTTGAAAGCCTTGTTGGGTTTTTACAACTTTGAGGAGTTATGTGATTTAAATGATAATGGGCTATATCCAGCTCTGCCTTGAAGGACCATATAAATTTCAAAGAAAAATATCTAAGGGAAAAATGAGATAAAAGACAAAAGAAAATATTAGCAAACCTGTTGTCCATTATCCACAGAGGACATTATCATATAGCAGAGCATTTCTACCTATAAATGTTGTTGCAAGTTGATGTTACATTTTTGTTAGGATAGTTATTGAAGATGACTTACACCTCAAACCGATACTGAAATGTCTTGTGAAACTTAATGAATATGAATCAGACTTGATGTTTAAGGACTAAAGTTTTAAAAGAAAGGATTTTTTTTAATATTAGAATTAATGAAAGTGCATTGTGTGTATAATTAAGAGTTTATTTGATTACTATTACAACATAATTGTTGATCTGAGAGGCAAGCTGTAAATACTGCTATAGTGGAGCTGAAGAAGAAATGGACTTTTTCTATAATGAGGTCTGTCCTCCTTAAAATATAAAATCACTACCTGAAGTCTATTTGCTGAATATTCAGAAATCTTCTAGCTTTCACTGTTTCCTTTGATGGCATATTTTATACACAAGCAGAAAAAAAAGCAAGTGAGATGAAAAGCCAGCTGCACTTATGAGGCAGATGAGGTTTTGCTAATTTCGTTTCAGGTTTCATTTTTAATCTTAGGAACTTTCATGGTCTCAAAACAAATCAACTAACCGAACAAAACCATGATGTAAAATGATACTTAGGAAAATCAGAGAGATTCAGGCTCCTCTTCTCCAAGGGTTGAGACTCCACAAGTTCTCTGGGCACATTATTGGTTCATGTTTATTTTGGTGTCTGCCAGGACTCCAAGGACCGGTGCCTTACAGCCAGGAGAAAAGTTGCATTGTATCTGACACAAAGTTGAAGATGTTTCATTCCCTTTTTATGATGCTTTCCTTACATAATTATCATGTATCCATACTCAGTCTTGGCAGCCATAGATAGAAAAACTTTCAAAGAAGGAGTATCAGGAACAGCAAGCAAAAAGTTACTAAAAAAACCCCAAACAAACCTAAAAATGGTTACTAAAGGCAAATTGTGTCTTACTTAAAAGTAGCTTGAATATCACTGTCTGACTCCTTATTAACTGCAGTATAGACGTATCACCCATGAAGTCACAGAACTGTACCAGTTCAAAAACCAGAGAACAAAATAGAAATTGTCTTCATTTCTTTCCATTTGCAAAGGATGGGTATATCTTCCGACTGCTAGATTCTATGACCTAGCACAATAATATAACTGAAATTAATTGTGCATGCCATCATCCAACACCTTTTCTGACACTTGATTAGTGAAAATTCCAGAGGATCAAGAAAGAGGTCATGATGCATATTTAGGAAAGGCCTGGCAATTTATCACTATTTCTCTGCATTATAAATGAAATCAAGGTTCATATTAAAGCTTATTGAAGGTGATATCAAGGAAGATATTGATGTCAAACATTTCAGAAACTTGGTAAAAATGAAATAAACTGAGTTGGAATACTGATAGTGTCCAACTGGCAAAGGGGAATCTGGCAGAGAGTTAGAGCCATAATTGTCGCACCATCTGTTGTCGAATTTAATGTCTTTCAACAATTCAGATTTTAACAGAGAATCTGCCTTATTCTTATCTCCAAGACTGTTATGCAAGGAAATGGATTATCCTGAAAAAATTCTGATGCAATGTCAGTGTCCCGAACTCTGTCAAAGGCTTTCCAAAAGTCCTTCCAGTCCAGAAACAGTAAATTATTTCAGATTATCGTACATGGGATATGATCATTCTTAGATCTTCAGAAGATGAGGAAAATAATCTACTTCCGAACCTGAAGATTTTCCTGTAAATCAATGGCTCTAATGATCTTCAGCTGGGATTAATTCAGATTTGTACCTATCCACTTTTCAGTGTTTTTAGCCAACAAAAAAAACCCCAATCCACACCCAGGGGTTGATAGAAAGTCATAGAAATTTGTATGAACTTTAACTGTCTTCAACATTTAAGACTGAAAGAACATGGAGCAGGGCAATGGAAGGCAACCTCTTGCTTGCAAAAATAATCACATAATAGAATTTGGTTTATGCATTCACCAAGTTTCATACTAAGACAATTAAGGATCTTTTACCCTACAGTATGGTAGCTCCAAAATCTGACTTCTCTGATTTGGGATTAAATACTTTACCTGAATTATAAGAAAACTTCTTTTAATATTCAATCTTAGTATTCACAACCACCTTATATCCATTTCTTCCCGTGTCATCATTGCCCTTTGAGTCATCCATATTAATGAAAGCTGGAATGATATTGATACATGAATATTCTCTTTTTATTACTTATGGGCATTTTGTAGTAGATTTTATCTGACCTTATTCTCAATGCTAAAAACCCCCCAAAACCTTGAATTCTGTTATCTGTCATACTACCAAACTAACCTTCCCTTACTAAAATTTTTTTTTCCTGACTGTATGATCAAAAGGCCTTGAGGTGTGCCTCGCATTCCATCTTTCTTTCAGAGGCCTTTTCCTTAAATGAAATGTAGAGTTCTCAGTTTCAGCTGTGGTGTAATTTTTTCTTAAATCATGTAACATAAATTTATACTGGATTTTTTTTGCAGTCAATCAATCACGAGTACAGTTGTAGCAAAATCTGTTTCAACAAAGTCCTTTGAAGTTCAGATAAATTTTCTTCCTTTTTAGAGATAAATAATTAGTAGGATGAAGGAAAGAAGTCTATGAAAGTTTTTTTTACTCAATGCCCTCATAGTAGATAGTATCAGGTACTGACATTTGTCAAGCTGTATTTCTGTATGCAGACAAAGGGACTTCTGAGGGAAATATAGCATGTGAGAAAAATGAGCAAAAGCATCTTAAAAACCTCTTCTCCTCATTCATATGGTTTAAAATATTGGCAAGTCTGAATGTAGAGACTGTAAAAATAAATGTGTGACATTTTCAAATTCAGATTACAAAACATGATCCAAAATCCAATTTAAACTATCAAGGTAGAACGTCTCTAACATTGAAGAGTAGTTGGAATGACACAAAATACAACACTTGTAAACGTATTTAAGTTAATTATATTGTGCTGGTTTTGGCTGAGAAGGGGTTAATTCTCTTCACTGTGGTGCCTGTAGTTGTCAGGGTCCTTTCCAGCTTCCCATGCTCCGCCATGGGCAGGGGGCTGGAAGGGGTGGGGCCATGGCTGGGGCAGCTGACCCTGACTGGCCAATAGGACGTTCATTCCATGCCATGTGATGCCACGACCAGTATATTAATGGGGGCAGTTGGTGTATGGGTGGGGCAGTTGTGGCTTGGGGACTGGTAGTGTTGGGTTGGTAGGTGGCTGTGTCATGTGTGGTTTGTTTTGGTGGTTCATTCCCCTTCCCCCCCACCCCGGGTTTCATGCCTCTTGTTGTTTTCCTTTCCATTGCGTTTTTGTTGTTGTTATTTTATTTTAATTATTAAACTGTTCTTATCTCAACCCATGATCTTTACCCTTCTGATTCTCTCCCCTGTCCCACTGGTGGGGGAGTGAGCGAGTGACTGTTTGGGGCTGAGCTGCTGGCTAAACCACAACGGTTTGGTTTTGCCACCCAATGTGGGGCACGAGGGTTGGAGATAATAACAGCTGCTGGTCACACCACCATGTTCTCATTTTTGCAGTTTGTGTTAAAGATTGGTGTTGGTTTGTTTAGTCTGCTGTGTTCTGCTGTGATTAGTAAGGTTTTGCCCAAGAGATTTGTTATGCAAACACTGGTTTTCAGCTTTATCTGGTATTTGGGGTTTTTGCTGAAAGTCTTACTGTACTTTGGATACCACCTTGTTGAGGCAATTAGCAATTATACCTCCTCCTCTGAGGGATTTTATATGGAGGAAATACAGAATGGTTATCTTTGCAACTTTTTTCTATGATGTCTCCACCTTTATTACAACAACCTTTTTGTATCTTGAACATCCTTGGGTAGTTAAGATATACTTATTGTTAGGTTTTGGGCATGTTGTTTTGGTTTTGACTAAGCAACTTAAGAATATCACCCAGAAATCTGCCGCAGGGCTTGATAGTTATGAGTGGCAGGGCATGTGGGATAGCATGGGCAAATACCTAGGGCAGTGGGCACCCCCAGTGTTTTGGAGTTTCACCCCTGAACAAGTGCAGAATCCTGAAGAACTAGTAGAATATTTGGAGAAAGTATGTTGTTACACTGGGAACTCCAGAGAGACACAGATAACTGCAACGTGCTGGGGCCTGGCCCACGCGTACCAAGCCCTGCTCAACAGTATTCAGTGCTCCCAAGGGGAGGACAATGTCTCTGGATTGAAAGGCAAAGTGACAGGCACTGCAGCCACTCAAACCCCCAGGACAAGCGCTGTGGCTACTCAAACCCCCAGGACAAGTACTGGAGCTGACTCAGAGAATCAACCTGTACCAGTACAAGTCACCCGCATACACAAGAAGAAATACTGGAAGCGGACATCAACTTGTTTAGAATGGGATGAAGAAGAAGCAGGGCCATCACGAGGAGAGGAGGAAGAAGTCATAAATGAAATGGAGACCTCCCGATCCCTGTCCTTGAATGAGTTGTGAGATAACCAAAATCTTTTTGCATGTTGTCCAGGTGAGCACATTGTCACGTGGCTGCTCTGATGCTGGGATAATGGGGCCAGTAGCCTGGAATTAGAGGGAAAAGAAGCCAAACAATTGGCATCCCTTTCTGGAGAAGGGGGTGTTGACAAAGCAACTGGAAAAAGAACACAAGGCCTCAGCCTCTGGAGGCGACTCCTGTCCGGAGTGAAGGAAAGGTATACCTTTAAAGAAGACGTTACATATCACCTAGGAAAATGGACAACCATGGAGAAAGGCATCCAGTGTCTAAGGGAATTAGCTGTGCTTGAGGTGATTTATGGTGACCTGGATGGTCAACAGTCATCCAAAGATCCAGATGAAGCCGAGTGCACACGACCCATGTGGCGGAAGTTTGTACGGAGTGCACCATCCTTGTATGCAAACTCATTGGCAGTGATGTCCTGGAGAGTGGACGAGGCACCAACAGTGGTGGAGGTGATTGATAGACTCCAGGATTACAAAGCAAATATCTCTTCCTTGCTCATCTCTGCTGTGGAGAAACTATCCCAAGAGGTCCAGCAACTCAAATAAGATATATGCTGCTCCCCACCTCTACAGAGTAGTGTCTCAGCTGTTAGGAATAAGCATCCTTTGGCTCAAAGGAGAGGATACACACCACAGGCCACCCCTATGGTTCTACCTGCATGACCACGGAGAGGACATGATGAGGTGGGATGGCAAGCCTACCTTGACCCTAGCGGCACAGGTACGTGAGCTGCAAGGAAGAACAATCACTCAGGGTGTTTCTTCCAGGAAAGCTGCTGCTCCAGTTTCCAGTGAGCAGGTCCCCAGACAGAGGAGTAGAAGTGCTGATTTTATTTCTGAGCTTAACAGAGAGACTTTTGATTCACATTTACAGGAAGTGAGTTGTGAATGCTGTGACCAGGACTAGAGGGGCCCTGCCTCCAGCAAGGTAGTTAGCTTATGTCAACTTTATTCTTTAATAGATTCATGAACTTAATTAATATAACTTAATTTAAAACATAGAATACAACACTACCTGTTTTATTAATGGCAGCAATTATTTACATAGTAACATTTATATTATTGAAAGGAAAAGTGTTGACATTATTCCACATCCACATGGTGGTAAAAATGCTTAATTTTCAAATCTCACCATTACTAATATAATGTTTAGTGTTGTTTTTAGCCTCAAACAGAATATTAACTTAGTACTTATACATCAAAATCAAAGTGGAAAAGATTTTTTTAAATGAAATTATATTGATGAAGGATGCCATATTCATGAAAATTAAAATGATCAGAAAAACATTATTTTCTAATGAATGTAAGTTAAATGTTTTCATAATATCAAAATCTCTTTTGACAATGGAACATATACAGAATTTAATTCTTTTTCTTAAAATAAATACTCTATTAAAATTTTTATCAAAACCACGTAAAAGGTTGGTTACTCTTCATGAATGCTTGTGATTGGTGGGGGTTTTAAAATATTATTTGACAGAAATAAATAAAACTATTTAATTTTGGAAGCACAAACCTGAAAACAGATTAACTTCCTGCAAAATGCAAATGTTCTTAAAACTGATATTTTAGCATAGGAAACTGTACTGGGCTTGGCTAGGATAGAGTTAATTTTCTTCTTGGCATCTCATATGGTGTTGCATTTTAGATCTTTGACTAAAACAGTACTGATTACACACATTTTAGCTTTCTCTGCACAATGTTTGCACAGCATCAAAGTCTTCTGTTTCTTACTCTGCCCCCAGAGTGAATGGACTGGGGAGGGCACACAGTAGGTTGGGAGAGGGCACAACCGAACAGATGAATTAAACTAGCCAAAGTGATATTCCATGTCATGTAACAGCATGCTTAGTGATAAAAGGGACCACAGGGGCTTTTAGGAAAGTTAACCACCCTTTGCTCTGGAACAGGCAGGGCATCAATTTAACCATGGGAGGTGGTGAGTGACCCCTTGTGATCCCTGCTTTTGTTTTGTTATCTTGTCTATTCTTCCACTTGTTAAACAATTCCTTTATCCTAACTGCAAAGTTTTTGTGCTTTTATTCCTTCTTACCTCTTTCCCATCCCACTGGGAGGAAGGGCTATGTGGTGCTTAGCGGCCCACTGGGGTTGACCCACAACAGAAACAAAATGTTACATGTTTAAGTTATCTTAGAGGCGAGGGAAAAATATCTTTTAAATCTATAGGCAATCCTAAATACAGAATATCTTAAAAATAAATTTATGGTAATCATGCCACAAGAAAGTGATTTTGAGTTTGTTCTCACTTTTTGTTATTCTGGTAAAAATACAGATAATAAGTTGTATGTCCTTTTGACTCTATTCTATAGCACTACTCTATTAAGAGTTAAATTCAATATAACAGTTTGTTACAGAACTTCTCAGGATTATCTGTCTGTATATTTCACTTTTTTCCCTGTGCACTTGCTGTCTCCTTGAGTTCACATCACTTCTTTTGACATTTAAAGCTTAAATAGTGAAAGTTAAAGAGCATGGAAACTAGAGAAACAGGTTTGAAACCTAAACTGTTGCTTTGTGCTTCCAAAGATGCCCATAGGTACAAATCTAGAAACACTCAATGGAGAAGATCTTCAAGAAAGCACCCCCAGCTAGAATTTTTCTACCAACAGAAATTATCTGAATTATTATTCTTCCCTTCTTAAAGTTACAGAGGAAAGTCAAACTACTTCGAAGGAAGGAAGGGAAGAAAGAAAGAAGACCTACACAGGCCATTGTTAGGGTAAATAACTTATAAATTAATAGTTGGCTTTTGTCTAATGAGGTGCTGTAAAAGGATTTTTTTACAGATGTGAATGCTCAGAAGAATTATGTCTTTGTATATGTTTTCCTTCTTTTGACAAAGATTACTTTTTTAAAAAAGCCATATAAATAAAATTCATATTCAAATATTTAGGGAATGTAAACCTAATGAAAATTTTTTTTTCAAGTGCAAGCAGATGAAAATACAGCTGAAACATTGAGTGAATGCTTGATGGATGGAAAGATGATTTGTAATTTTGTCTTGAGATGTTTTCTGTGCAACTATAGCTAGTCTGCTATATTTAGTAGTATATTAGTCTAGCTATACACTGTAGCTAGTCTGAATAAAAATCATAAGTATCAGCACAAAAAAAGGAGCAGGGTGAGATAAACTGCTTCTCAGAAAATGTTTAGTGTCTGTGAAATGACCAGTGGTCGTCTTGTTTACATCATCTTAGAACATTGTGTAATGGACTAGATACACCACGGAGAAGGCACCTGTGCTAAGGTGTTATACACACACAAAACTAAAGAAGAAACCCACAGTCTCTGTGATCTTACAGGCAAATTACAAGCAACATGCAACAGAGTGATATATAATAGAGACAAAAGAAATTACATTGGTCAGAATGACAAAGACTAGCACAGTATGTCAGTTGACAGTTTTACCTTAGGAAAATGGACTGGACTAGATGACAACCTGAAGTCCCTTTCATTGTTATAAGATTGATTAAAGCCAGGAGATGCCTTCCTGATGGTGAATGAGTTTCAATAGTTAGAGGGGCAATAGGGACCTTAACAGCTTATGCATGTGAGGACAGGATGAATATTTTGCACACAGCACTATATAGGGGGTGTTTAAGACTTTTGATGGGGGGACAAGACCTTAATTATTATTGCAAAAATGAACCATATTTTCATCCTAAGATATCTGGGCTTTACTGTATACTAGCAGCTAATGAATCCTGATAAGAAGAACCATACGTTTTTTAACTCAGTCAGATACAGTGAGCAAGAGTAGGAGACCTACAATCACTCAAAATCACAAAGTTTAGCAGCGACATGAGAACACAGAATAGATTATGAAACATGGGATACAACTGAAAAATGAAGTTTAGACTACATACTATAGCTGGAATCCTGTTCCAAACAGTATAGAAAAGGAGCTCCATAGCTGAGACAGGAGGATGACAGAGATATAAGGGAAGCGAATGGTGGGAAGATCTGGAAATGTGAGGGACAACACAGGACAAAGACAGGAAAAGGAGCTTGGACTTGATATATTTGAAGATCAAGAAAAATAATTATTCATCAGATTGAAAAGTAGATGGGAATGTGGACAAAATACTAATGGTGCATAAGATAACTTTAGAGGCTAGCTTTTATATTGTTTGAAGGAGAGATTAGGGATGCTACCAGTGGCTGCTAAGGAGACCTGTGCTACACTTAAAGCAGAACAGAAGCAGGGCATGTTTGCCAAGCTGGGGATGAAAAAATAAACTTCTGAAGTGCTTTAAAGGAATAATCAGCACAGTGCACTGGTGAAGGTGTACAGCAAATAGAAACTCAGAGATAAAGAGAACCTGAATAAGGAAGGGGAGACCTAAATACATTAACTGGGATTGCAATAAAACCTTGCATATAGGCTTATCATTGAATTAGAGAATGACACTTCTTTGCTTTCTCTCTGTTTCAGAGACTCCAGTGGCACGTTTTCACATATGTGAATGAGAGTTGGAATCCCCATTGTGATTTCAACTGCCTCTTATTACAATGATGACACAGAATCAGAGTTTCTACCTTAAATTACCACTGCTTCAAAATATGGTATTAAGTTCTATTTTTCCTCTAAAGGAAAACAGTGAGACCCATGCCTCACTCAAATTAAGAAATTAAATTCAGGATTTGAATTTTAACTTGAACAGGCACTTAAAGCTGGTATCCTAGTGTAAGAAAGGAACATGCCTTCAGACTTTCTGCACTCTTCCACTGAACTTGAAAACATGGACACTTTACTCATCATTATGGATTCTCTACCAAGTGACAGCTACTCAGATATTAGGCATGGCAGTGTCAAGTGTTAGGATGATGTGGTCTCTCTGCAAATGTTACACTGTGGCACGATGTGCAAATTAAAAGGAAGTGCTCATTTTTATATTGCTATACACTTTGAATGGGAGAAGAAAAAGACAGAAAGGAAGGCAAAGGAGGAAAAAGATAAAAGAATGAAAAGTAATGTCAAGAGATTGCCCTTATATGAGTTTTCATTTAATTATGCCTGTCTCAATTTTCTAAAAGATAATCAGGAGGTAAAAGTACAGAAAAACCAATAATAATAATAAAAAAAACCACTAGGAATGAGCTAAGCTCCAGGTAGTATGATACAATTAAAAATAGGGTGGGTTTTTTTTTAAACTTGGATTCCATATAATTCTGTAAAAGGAATCTGAATATGCAGTTTAATGAAACACTGTGAACCAACCTGGAAACACGTGTCAAATTTCCTTCGACACAGAGAAATAGAACATTTGAAGTGAAATGTGCCTGCAATTAACATTACCTAAACGAAGGTGTGGGTGAGCCATTTTGACCTGTGTTGGATTTTGATGAATATTTTTATATACATTTTCTAAAAGAACTGAGCTTGCCTTGCCTTACAAAATACACACATACATGCACACACACACATATAAATCCATATATATTTTGTGATAATATCCACATATTTCTTTGATCTACTATCCTAAAATTACAATTTTGTTCAACCTCTCTGGAAAGAAAATTAAAAAAAGACTCCCACCCAAAACATACATAATGCATTTCATGTGCACACCTGTTTTCTGTCAGAGGTCACAGAGGGAGTCAGTAAATATCTTCTATTATTTTGAATCATGAGGCCGACCAAAAGACCACTTCTTCACTGCTTGGAACACATTCAGGTCCAAGGCTTGGACCACTCTAGGGTCATCAGAAGTTTGTAAGCAACAGTATCCATGTAAAGACCTACAGTTTTGGTTATACCTTTTCTCTTACTGCTTCTAGCACTGGTCTTTTGAACCAAAGGTTTATTATTGCATGTGTAGAAGAAGAAAGAGAATAACGAGGTACCAAAGACACAGAGCTCTATATTCTGGAGAGCTTTCTGGTCTAAACATTTATTTCCTTGTTTAGCAATTTCACTTTCAGACATTGTGACAAAACCAGACAGTCCTTCCTGACTCTCTGTTCCCAAGTGCTGCTCTCTATTTAGTAATGACTTATCCCCTTTATAAGCCCTACCCTTGTAAGGGATTTTTAATGACCACAATCTACCAAACCCCTCTTTTAAACTTTGTCCCATTTATGGAGTGAGGTATCCAAAATCATGCTCAGTCATTAAAAACCTGTAAAGACACAGTGACGAAAATTAGTTCTGCCAGACAGCATTTTACATTCCACACCTTTTACTTTGCTAATGAAAAGTCCAAATTGTTGAATTACACTTCTTTACATTAAATAGGTAAACCAGGTTGGTTGAAATTGTGAGATTCCTTAACACATGCCAGGTTTCAAGGTGGAGCACAGTTTTACAGCTTGGTTATGAACTTCTATAAAAGAGGTAACTAAAATGGAAATCCTGACAGACAAGACTAGCAGAGCTACTTGAATCTCCTATATTATGGTTTTAAATTAAAATGATGTTACTAGAGATGCATCAACTGGTCACACACTAACACACAGGCACGTTTGGGGCATTAACCAGAAATACAAAAGTTTTAAATTTATCATATTTTTTAAGCTCTGAATTATGAGAAATAGGAATACTGCTGTTTTCTTGAAACTCCAATTACAATTTAAAAAGTTAACATTAAGTAATTAATGTCACTTACTATAAAGTGCTACTGCAGAAATACAGCACAATAACCCTTTTCTTCATTAATATTTCCTATTGTGTGTTTTAAAATTAACTCCTGTGAGAAATTCTGGTTCCTAAATTAAGTAAATCAATTAAGAGATGGTAAAATATGTCCTCCTAAAATTTTGAAAAATAATTATTCACTCAGAAGCCTTAATACACCAAATAATTTTGAATTATTGTTTGATTCTGGTTTTTTTTAATTGCTAGAGGACTAATCTATTGTAAAGTCTAAATATTAACTAGCATGGCATTTTTTGTTCATTGAAATGGATAGAGTGAGGTAGATTTTAAAGGATTCACAGATCCAATTTGTAACCCTCTGCAAATATGCTTCAGTTTTGCCACAGTAACACAATTTTATCCTCATTTACAAATCTTAAGCCTTGTACCTTTTTAAGTCCCAACACCAACCGCACAATTCTGGAACCCCAGGCCAGGCCTAAGACTACAGTTCTCTGTGTGTTCATTGGGCTGATCCAGCAAAACTGACTGGCTCTGGAGGTTTTGTTATTTGGTGAGTCTGTGACCAGATGAAACAAGCCTCTTAAAGTGATATTAACCGTAAGGAAAGCATACTTAGAGCCATGAGTTTTAAAACTATGAAGCAGTCCATATATCTCTGTCTTACCTCATGGCTTAGTGTCTGATGATACTGATGTAGAAACAGCAGGCATCTTAGTCTGTTTCTCTTCAACAACTACACTCTTCTCACTTTTGATATTTTTCTTTTGAAAGGTTCTTTTTCCTCCTATATTCAAGGACCTTTTCCTATCCTTACTTTTAATAAATCTCAAATGCTTTCTGAAGGGTGATTTATCCTAAACCATTTTTTTTCTGTCAGCTTCCTATTAAACATAAGCAATTGATTCTCACAGTACAATGTCCCAGTCACCAGACTAACAATACTTATAAATTACAGAACAGTTGTAAATCTATTACAGATTACTTGATATACCTGGCTTTTAAACATTGCAATTAAAAGAAATAAAAAGTGTAATGTTGCATTAGTACTAAGAGTTTTGTACAGTCAGTTCTACCACCCCTACAATAAATGTTTAATTTTGAAATAAGAAAGACCAAGGACACAGAACATCACTTAAACAGAGAAGCTCTGGGTTTGTGGATATTTAGTCCTCTTTGTCCCATCGTTTGCCTTGTTATTGGGATAGTCTTACATAAGCCACTACTTCTGAGGCTACAATAGGCTTTTCTGTTGATAAATTCTTGAACTAATCACATCAGCTCTTTTCCTTACCACTGTTTCTGAAATTATATTCCGTAAGGGAAAAAGCTTCAATAGAAAACATTGACTACAACGTCACCAAACCAGTCCTCACTAAATCATACTTTAACGGTGAGAACATTTTACTACCTTCCCTATTCACTGACAAGTTCAGGGCTACAGGTCTGAACTCATGTTGGGAGAGCAGGGAACTAAAATTCAGCATAAGGAAAGGGTATATATTGTAGGCTATAGTATCAGAAATATTGAAAGAAAATTTAAATTTTTAAGGAAAAATGGCCTTTACTGAATTTTGCTAGAAAGAAATCAGGTACTTCTTAACCAAGTACATTTCCAAATTACAAAAGGGAGAAAGGGATAGTAGCAGTGGTTCATACTGCTGACTAAAGCACTTAGGTAGCTTGGAAATATAAAAATTAAGATGCAACTCATTCTCAGTTTAGTTATTTAGTCTAGCAAAATGAACATTGGTGGCACTGGTACATCATCAGCATCAAAACCAACTATGGAATTTTTACATTTATGCAAAAGCTCACTATTCCTTTAGCTAGAGGCAGAACAAATGTTACTGTAACAGTGAGAGATATTTTTATGCTTTCAATTAGCTATGCTATTCCATGTCTGGAAACCAGCTGATCGACACCTTGTACTGGGGCACCCAAAATTGGTTACAAGACTCCAGAAGTGATCTGACAAGTACAGTGGAGGGGAATAATCACTCCTCTTGACCTCAGACATGCTCCTGTTAGTACAGCCCTGGTTGCTCTTGGTCTTTTCTGCTAGGGCACACTGCTGGCTCATACCCAGCTTGCCACCTACCAGCACCTCCCCAGGTCCTTCTCAGCCGAGCTGCTCTCACTCAAGCCCCAGCCTGTACCACTGTAGGAGTCCCTTCCTCCCCAGGCACAAGGTTTGGTATTTATCCTTGCTGAATTTCAGGAGGTTCCTGTTGGCCCATTGGCCCAGCCTCCTACATCCTTCTGAAAGGCAGATATTATCAAGTGGTCCTCCCACTTTGAAGTCACCTGCAAACTTGATAAGGGTGCACTCCATGTCCTGCTTCAGCTCAGCTTCCTGCAATCTGAGCTGAGGTGCCTTATTCCCTTTCCTGATCAAGCCATGGAGACTCAGATGATATAACAAAGTTAGATATTTACAGTGAATAAACGTTTGTTTATTTATTGCTTACAGCATCTTTTGGAAGAGGCTGCCTTGTTTTTTCTCTTCTTTAAAAACAACAACAACAAAGATAAAATCTGAGAGTGACCTTTCAATCAAGTAGAAAAGCTCGGTTTCTTACTTCTCTTCTAGTTTCTGCTGGCAGCATCAATACTCCTACTGTCATTTCAAATACCAAAGAAGCCATCTGGTCTCCCAATACACATGAACAAAGTATCTTCTTTTTAAAAGTATAAATGAAACAACAGAGATAATAATTGCTCTGCACATTTATAATAATAATGAGCATAATCCATCAGATTTTAGGACACCTCTTTTACACAAGGCAGAAAAAAAACATTATGGAGGGACTGTCCTTGTGTTACATCCCTGTTAGTGTAAAATGACAGCCTAGTAGATTCTATTCATTCATTACATTAAAATTTTCCAAAGTTTAATATTTTCCTGAAAACTCATAGCACGCTGTTCCTATTTAACCAAAACAGATACTTTAAAAATATACTAAGGGGTATGATAATTTGAGTGTCCTTTTTATAAACATACGGTATTCGGCAGTCATGGTTCTGAATATGGTTCTGATCGATCTATTGAAGGTGTGATAAACTCACACCTAAACTATACATTTCCATCCACAATTTAACATTATTTATCCTATAATGATTCCAGCTCTGTTACAATGGCAGTAGCTACTGTTTGCATGACATGCAAGCAACTACATGATCCTGAAACTTTAATCCACATTTGACCAGCTGTCTTAACTCTCCTCAATTGTAATGATACTGTCTTTGCCAACCATGCACCATAATTTACATAAAACCAGTGTCATTGTATGAAGCATAAGCAGTATCATTCATTGACCTGATTTTTCTCTCCTTAAAAGCTGTGGCAAAATTATAATTAACTTAAATGAGAGTGTAAGAATTCTCTCAGTCCTTGGTTATGTGAGTCCAAAGACGACTCCAGTTTAACACGTTCCTTGAGGTGTAGATCTACTCTATCTAGCCCAGTTGCTTCATTTTTTCAGACTAGCTATGCAAGTAACTAAACAGAGAGAGTATCTCCAGAAAAACAAGCAAACAAGATGCATGTCTATGTCACCTTTACAAACCATTGCTATGGTCAGATAGTTTTGAACTGAGTCCCATAAAATGAAGTGTGCTAAGTTGCAGGCTGCCTAATAAACCATGACTCAGCAGTTTTGGCTTGTGATTCTTACAGTTAGTATTCCTGAACTAGTCCTACCAGATTTTAAAACTAATAGAAAAACAAACCCCCAAACCCGCAACCAAACAAACCAAATTTATTGGAAGATTAGCAGAGGTTTACAAGATGTTAATTTCCACAGAGGGAAGAACATCCATTACACAAAATGGATTCAGTGGAGTTTATTTCATTTTCCAAAGAGGTTTTAGAATCCTTAGTCTCTAGTTTTGCTTGAATTCAGCTGTGTCCTTGATCTACTTTTAAGTGGTTGTGATTTTTCTGGAGTAGAGCTTGCTATGTCAATTTACTGGAACAAATGGTCCTTCTGTTTCCCTGTGAGATTTCTATACCTCGAAGCAATTTGTCCCCCAACTTGTTTTGAACTCTCTCATATTTTTCTACTATGTTGTCACTGATTTGCGCTTCAAGTTTCATGAAGAACTATTTGCTTTTTCTTGTAGAAACTTAGTTCTTTAGAGTCCTTTTGTAGATTTGCTCTCCTGCTGGGTATTTTTAAGTTCTTTCTTCTCAAAGAAGAAGAGTAGAAAAAGTTTTGTTTTCCAGTTGATAAGCTTTGGTCTAGCATCACACAAGTTCTATGCTCTTTATACCTTCCAGCTGTGTACTAGTGGCATCCTGCTAAGTCAGTATTTCACCTTATCACTTGCATCTTCCTGAAATGCATTTATATCAGAATTTGAAACCATGCTTTCTCTTTTGCTTTACTGAAATTGCTCATTAGAATCTTATTAGAATGTTTTCAAAATTGTTTTGATTTTTTATACACCAGAAGTTGTGATTATAAGTACATTAATTGATGGTGCAGAAAGAAAAGTAGCTTAACAAACTCAAACATATTTCAGTTTCATAGTCTGAATTTTGCAAAAGCAGGGATTGTGAATTTCAGTCATGAATAACAATAAAAATATATTATTTGCTTTGCTTATCTAAGGATCTCCAAAAGGCATTGCAAATCAATTGAACAATGGGAAAAGTTTTCAGTTGCTCTCACTGGATCAGCTGTATATTTTCCTTGACATTCTGTTTCCCTTAGTAAAAACACAAATTTCATACAACTTGTGAGTCTTTCATAAGTACAAATTTTTTTTTCACACATGATACACCTGCTTTCTTTAGCTAAAATCAGGAAGATGTCGTAATATTCTTCAGAGTAGCTAGTATGGGGCTGTGTTTTGGATTTGTACTGGAAACAGTGTTGATAACAAATGGATGTTTTCGTTACTGCTGAGCAGGGCTTACACAGAGTCAAGGCCTTTTCTGCTCCTCACCCCACCCCATCAGCAATCAGGCTGAGGGTGCACAAGAAGCTGGGAAGGGGCACAGCTGGGACAGCTGACCCCAACTGACCAAAGGGATGTCCCACACCATATGGCGTCATGCTCAGCACATAAAGGTGGAGAAGAAGAAGGAAGAGGGGGGCATTCAAAGTGACGGTGTTTGTCTTCCCAAGTAACTAAGCGTGATGGAGCCCTGCTTTCCTGGAGATGGCTTAACACCTCCCTGCCCATGGGAAGTAGTGAATGCATTCCTCGTTTTTCTTTGTTGGTACATGTGGCTTTTGCTTTATTTATCAAACTGTCATTATCTCAACCCACAAGTTTTCTCTGTTATTCTTCTGGTTCTCTCCCATAACCCACCAGGGGGCAGCTGTGTGGTGTTTAGTTGCTGGCTGGGGTTAAACCATAACAACTGTGAAATATGCCAGTTCTGATTAATGAACAAGCAACCAATCACCCTTTGAATCCCAGCCGGAAGGCGAGGAACTGAGGGACACAGACAACCAGCAGTGGTAACAGAAAAGGAGGGGATCCTGGGCTGCCTCACTAACCAACAAACAGCAAACTGAGGTTAGATCCTCATCTCAGGTGAGGCTTTCCCAGCTTGAAAACAGCATCCACTATGCCACCCATTTCCAGCCAGTTTCAGGCCCTGAAAACCTAGTTTAGGCAGAAAGAAATTGAAGATTGACACTGCTCTCATCCCATCATCGTGATAGTTTAAAATTTATAGCAGGAAGGACTTCTGAAAGCTAAAGTCCAGAGTCACAAAGAAGCTGATAGTATTTAAGATTGGAAGAAACAAGGAATGACTTTCTAAAAATTATACTTTGCAAGCGGATTATATCATGCAGGTAAAGTCAGTGACAATACCATCACATTCCAGAGGAATTTTTAATGGGATAAACTTGCAGAAGATGAGGAGTGAACTGTTGGCCTAAAAGCAAATGGGACACAGCTTGATTATCAGCGATGTTGGTGCACAAATTAGAGTAATGTTACAGGTAGTAATATTACTACTGAATGATATAAAATAATACAAGGGCCAGGGTCTGGAAGGTGGACAAGTAAAACACACTTCTGACTACAGTCAGTGAATCAATGTCCAAAGACAGAGAATGTCTGGATTAATCTAAGCTAATGTTAGACATTCCACTGAGGCACTTAAGTTAGATATACAGCTGCCCAAAGCATTCTCTGTAGTTGCAGAGGAGATACAAATGTTTTTAGAGGGCATTTACAAACTCCTGAGATCTGACTTTCCTTTCAGAATACCCATCTCTCTGCAATGGAAACAGAAACAGCCTTGGGCAAGTTAGCTCCTAATTTCATCATCATGATTATCTGCCTAAAACAGGGAGATCTAAAATCAGTCAAGGACTGTATTTGTTAAATGTTTGTTGATGTAACTTGGGAGAAAAAGTAGTTTGTAACTGCATTGTATTATTCACAGTCTTCTAATCCTGAGTGGTCTTTTGAGGAAAAAGGAATCAAAATAATTGAGGAAGGAAACAGAACTGTTTTCTGAGGGATGGAGTAATTCTTACCAATATGGTAAGAACAGTTTCTACTATGGTGGAAGTGTAAAGTCAAGAGTTTATATCAAATTGAGGAAACAATAGGATGCATACATTAGTTGGTCCAAAATAAGAAAGGAAAGATAGATTTTTTATTTCTACAAAAAGCCTCCAAATTAGCAACTATCTCAATAAAAAGATATTTTTTCTAAGTCTTAAAAGAAGAATATTTTTAAAAAGTGGTTGAAAGCCAAATTTTTTTTTAAAATAATCTATGTTTGATATGTTGGTAAAGATTATAATTGTTAGAAAAACAGAGCATATTTTGTGCACATTTGTAACATCAGACTGCTTGTTGGGCTGTGTTGAGTAACCCCAATAAAAATGGAATAATATATCTCTGTTTTGATGCTGTGGACTAAAACTTCTAAAACTTCTCAAAAGGTAGATAACTCAGTCCTCAAATTTCTTTGTCCACTAGAGTCACCTTATAAAATTGTCAAGCTGGTAGATTTTACTCTCTATAATGGTTCCCCTCAAAACAGTTTTAGAACAACTGGCAAAGACATTGTTAAGACCTACAGAGAAGTGATTTTGCTCCATGGAGAAACAGTAGGGCAGAATATATGCAATGAAATATTAACAGAATTGCACAGAGTGATTGTGGTTGGAAAGGATCCCTGGAGGTCATCTGGTGCAGTGCCAAGCAAGCAAGGCCACCTAGAACCAGTTCCCCAGGGCCATGTCCAGCTTTTGAATAACTCCAAGAATAGAGCCTCCAAAACCTCCCTGGGCAACCTGTGGCCATGCTTGGCCACCCTCATAGTCAAAAAGTGTTTCCTGATGTTCAGATAGAACCTCCTGTGTTTCAGTTCATACCTGTTGCGTCTTGTCCTGTCACTGGGCACCACTGAAAAAAGCCTAACTCCATCTTTTTACATCCTCTCTTCAGGTATTTTTATACATTTATGTGTTCCCCCCCTTAAGCCTTCTCTTCTCTAGGCTAAACAGTCCTAGGTCACTGCCTTTCCTCATATGAGAGGTGCTCCAGTCCCTTCACCATCTTTGTGGCCCTTCACTGGACTCTCTCCAGTATGTCCATGACTCTCGTGTACTGGGGAGCCCAGAAGTGAGTGCAGTATTCCGGGTGTGGCCTCCCCAGTGCTGAGTAGAGGGGAAGGATCACCTCCCTCAACCCACTGGCAACAGTCTATCTAATTGCAGCCCCAGATACCATTAGCCTTTTTTGTTGCAAAGGCAAATTGCCGGCCAAGTGAGTTGAATAGAAAAGCCACAATGAGGCTTCTGTTTCTCTTCACTTACAGGAGGCAAATGGAATCTGAAACTGACCATGAATCACTTATTACCACTTTTAAAGACCTTTACCATATACTTCCTCCACACAGAATTTCCCCAAAGTATTTTCCAGTATTTGCAGATTGAATAAAAGAAAGTACTAGATGGTGTAGATATAATCTCTTGAACACTAAACAAAAATCAGCAAGGTGAAGTCCAGAACACAATGAGGTATATATTAATTATTATTTCCAAAGTCTATCCAGAGAGGAAATACAGGCTATGATTAGCAGCAGTATTTCTCAGGAAAAGGTAAATTAGTATTAGTATTAGTATCAGTATCAGTATTATTAGGATAGGGAAAAGGAAAATTAGTTGTAGCTGTCAGTGCAGTAGTAGAACTATTCCCAAGCCCTATTTCTGACTTAAAACAAATGTTGTTATCAAACCAAGTCTTGTTTAAATCAATGACAGGGTGATAAAGACTTACAGAAATATATTTTAAAAGTAATATTTAATTTAGGGAATGAAAATCAAAAGAACAGGTCAGAGGTTTTAAATCCTCACCCAAAGTGAACTGTATCACTTTGGAACCTGCAACATAGTTTATCGCACATGTCAGAAATGCAGATCAACTCAAGCGTATAAAACACCCACGGAAGAGAGAACATTGGACCTCTGAGAACAGACCTTAGAGGCAAAGAATTGTTCATCTTGGCTGGGAAAAATCAATTGATTAAACTTAGGCTAGAATTCGCACTTCCTTGAACTAGCCTTCCTACAAGATAGTAAGGTTTGCAGGTAATCAGTCAGAGCTGTCAAATCCATTTTCACCAGGTATGGCATAACCATCATGGTAGCATTTGACAATGGAATCTTTCTTCAACATTAATTGTAAGAGTCGTGTTTTAAAAACAACATAGTGACAGAACACCAGTAATCTCCCTAACCAGTATGTGGAGAAAAACAACATCGAAGAGAGGAGCAGATGTGAAAAGGAGCAGAGCATAACTCTGATGCATATTTGACATTACAACACCACGTAAGAGCTCTGATGAAGACTGAGTTGCCACCTGCTGAAAATGTTCTTACTGGAAGTTAAAGAATACCAGCCCTTTAGAAATTATGGACAGAGCTATTGAGCCCTGCTTCGCTGATTGGGGTATGTGGAAATTACCATCAAATCCTGAAATTATGTAAATGTTTGCAATGGAAAGCCACAGATCCAAATAGGATATTAGGATCATAGAATCATAGAATGGTTTGGGTTGGAAGTGATCTTTAAAGGTCATCTAGTCCAACTTCCTAAAGATCATATAGTCCAATCTCTCTCTTTTAGTTTAAAAACGGTAGCTCTTGTCCTATCACTACAGGACCTGGTTAAAAGTCTTGCTCCATCTTTCCTATAAGTCTCCTTTATATATTGAAAGGCTGAAATAATGTCTCCCTGGAGCCTTGTCTTCTACAGACTAAGTAACCCCAACTCTCTCAGACTGTCTTCACAGGAGAGGTGTTTCAGCCCTCTGGCTGTTTTTGTAGCCCTCCTCTGGACCCACTCCAACAGGCCCATGTCTGTCTTGTGCTGGGAACACGCAGAGCTGGATGAATTACTCCAGGTGGGGTCTTATGGAAGTGTAGTAGAGGGGCCGAATCACCTCATCCAGCGTGCTGGCCATGCTTCTTGTTACACAGCCCAGGATACAATTAGGTTTCTGGTCTGCAAGCGCACATTGCTGCCTCATAGCCAATTTTCACCTATCATTATCACAAAGCCCTTCTCCACAGGGCTGTTCTCAATGCACTCATTGCCCAATCTGTACTAATACTGAGGATTTCCCCAATTCAGGTGCAGGACCTTGCACTTGGTCTTGTTGAACTTCATGAGGTTCACACTGGTCCACTTCTCAAACCTGTCAAGGTCCCTCTGAATGGCAACCCTTCCCTCTAGCGTATCATCTGCACCACCTTGCTTGGTGTCATCCATAACTTTGCTAAGGGTGCACTGAATCCCACTGTTTATGACATTAATAAAGATATTGAACACTACCAGTCCCTATACAGACCCTGGGGGACACAACTCGTTACTGGTTTCCATTTGGACATTGAGCCGATGACCACACCTCTGGGTGCGGCCATCCAGCCAATTTCTTATGCATCAAATAGTCCATCCATCAAACCCATATCTCCCCAATTCAGCTGCAAGAATGTTGTGGACTGTATCAAAGGCCTTGCAGAAGTCCGGGTAGGTGACATAGATAGCTCCTCCCTTGTCCACTGATACAGTCACTCCATCGTAGAAGGCCGCTAGATTAGTCAGGTACAATTTGCCCTTGGTAAAGCCATGTTGGCTGTCTCTAATCACCTCCCTGTCTTCAATAGGTTTCAACATGCCTTTCAGGAGGATCCGTTCCATTATCTTAACAGGCACTGTTAAGTGCGGCTTACTGGTCGGTAGTTCCCGGGGTCCTCCTTTTCACCCTTTCTAAAAATGGGTGCATTGCTTCCTTTTCTGGTCACTGATGACTTTACCTGGCTGCCATGGCTTTCAAAGTATGATGGAGTTTATATATTATCATTTCATGATATGATATGATATGATATTATATTATATGGAGTTTCAAATACTATGCACTTTATAAAAGATAACTTTGCTTTCACAGATGACAGTACATATGTAAATACGTGAAAAATACCATACAAGTTACTTATGTTGAAAAACAAAATAGATCCTCAGTAAAATTTGAAGGAACTCCACTGAGAGATTTGTTTCATCTGTTTCTCTGTAATATTAATTTGTAGTTTTACCTGGATGCAATATTTTGTGGCAGCACACTAATTTTCTATTTATAGGATACTAAAGTTTTGTACTATCTAGGTGCAGAAGAAATTCTACAAAAAGTTGCTACAGTGAAGTATAATTGTGGAATGGGTGATCCTTTTTGGAAGCTTCAGAAGTGCTCTAAAAGTTTATTTATTCCATATGACTGGGATTCCTGAGTGACAAGCCTTCTGCTTTTGTGCTTTGTCAATGCTTGGCTGAACTTAAAAGTTTCAGGATGTTCAGTGCAACATTCAAAACTAGCTTTGATGCAGTCTTGGATTAGAAGTTTTTGATGCTTGACTGTCAGCAGAAGATTCTTTCAAAGTTAGTCATTATAGTAAAACTTCACTAGAAAACCTTATATAAAAGAATATATTTTTAAAAGCTTATATATATGTATAAACCTTATATATATACACTTTTCTATATGTGTGTATATATATTCCAGTGAATGAATGGTGTTTCTTGATACCAAGAAATTATATGTACACAAATAAATATGAATATAAGCGCATATATATATACACACACACACATATATATACACCTGCATACGTGAATCAGAATTTGGGGCCTGATAGGTCATATGGATAATCTTTCACACACCTACTGCCAAGTAATATGAAAATGTTCATCAGCATTAATAAATGTTCGTACATTATCTTATATGGACAACATAGACCTGAAAATTATACATAAAATAAAAATCTTTGGTCTTAACCTTACTCTCCCTTGAGGGAAAATGGTATGTACAACATTTATTGGGCATGGAAGTTTTTAAGTAACTTAATAGTGACAAAATGAGCAGATAAATGAGACACTAAGCACCATTTGGTTTTTATTTTTTTATTATTTAATTTCTGAAAATACCATCCCAAATAATGCAATATCTATGTCATTCAGATTATTCTGGAATTCTTCTCTCCCATACAGTGATGCTTGAATGACGGGACCTGGTAACATTCCTATCAAAATGAAAAGCCTATCTGTGGAATATATGGAGCTGGAAATTGTAGTCATACCCCAAAATATAGACCAAGAAGCTGAGTATGGGTTTCCTGAATGAGCTGTTACAGTTAATGGCTAGCATTGCCTCTAAGTAGCTTTTCATTTCCCAGCAAACATCTTCTTAGTGATCTTATGCTCATTAAATTCAATTATAATTTATTGAGCTCCAGTTAGTTTATGTCTGGACATTTTTTAAGTGGATCTGGGATGGGGCAGATGAAAGTACACATAGAGCAGATGATTTGGGGTAGTATCCATTAAAAAAATACATATGTTTCAGACAGCTCTAATTACTGTCAGCATAGAGTATAGAACAAAATGTAGTATCACAAAGGAAAATTATTCCTTGCAAAAAACATGGTATCAACCTTTATTTAATTCTGGTCAAGGTCTTATAAAAAGATTTGTTCAGATTAAAGGAATAGCAGAAAAAGAGGCAATGAAGAAACCATATTTTTGAATTAATATGGTATTCATGCGGCAATTATCAAGTATGAAAAAAATGCATTTAATGAATCTGCTAGTCCCTTTACTAAAACCACAAAAGAACATTTAGTACAGATAGTGTATTGCAAATGCAATAAAAGAAATCAAATCGCAACCATTGCAGTTATTACAAAAATAGAAAATTTAAAAGGTGATTCACAGTTGCAATTTAGAAAGTCACTAATTTTTGCAAATGCATGCCTCCACTACCCCTTGTGCCATCAGAGTAAGTCAAATATCCTCATCATATGCCTCTTTTTCCCCAAGCGCTCCTAAAAAACTTAATCAATAGATCCAATTTGATTTGTGAAATAGTATCCATTCATTTTTAAATATCTCTTTGATTTCTGGGATTAGCAAATCAATCACATCATTCTATTTTGTGAGGGAGGATTGTTGAATTGTTCTTTATGGTCAGCTAAAATCTTCCAGTGGCTCTGTCATTCAGTTAAGTCCTTATGGACAAATTTGTTTGTTTGTTCTTACTCCTGTGGAATAGTCACTGGAGGTGACTTAAAAATTAAACTTAAAAAGGTACAGCATGGAAGAAGCTTGCAGGGTAGGGTGTGGCTGACAGCTGAGAAATCCATTCCATGGAAGTTCCCTAGGCTCGTAATCTTAGATGTCAGCAATGCCAGAACTTGGTGTACTGACTCTAAGAGGATTTGTCCAGAGGGTGGAACGGTGTGGAGACACCGTGGCCAGGCTCTGTGACCATGGAGCTGGTACACTGCACACTTGGCCAGGCTCTGTGATAAATGGGAACTCGCGGTACCGTGGAGCTCGTACATGGCACACTTGCTACCCTGAGCCAACAGCCCGTCATGCTTTTGACATAATGCTGTCCTTTTTATCATTATAGTACCAAAACACACCTCCATCCCAAAATCTACCTGCCTCTAAGGTGCAACCACCCCTCACTGGGCAAAGCAAGGAAATTTTACACCAATCATAATGAAGGTGTGTATGACTAGAGTCACACAAGCTCCACCTGAAAGGTAAAAAATAGTATCAGAAAAGGGGCTTTGGGGAAGATACCATCGCATACCACTATGACTCCTGGGACCAGTCGATGGGCTGAGCCTCTCTTCCCCCCACATTGGGATGCCTTTGGGTAAGATTTGAGCACTTGGCTATAGCAAGTGTTTCCCTGGGAAAACTTAAAAACCTCTCTATAACTTCACTTTAAACCTCCAATGCATTAGAGTCGCTTCATATTTGCTTAACGCACTTGTAGCCTAGCAGTGTTACTAATTTTCCTAGTATTTTTGTGTGTCTTGTAACCAGCAATCTTATCACCAGTAATCCAAAGAACCTGTGTATCTGTTGCTTTAATAAATCGTACTATACATTAATCTAGCCATGATCATTCTCATTGAATGTGACCGGCCTGGGCAGCTGCCAAATTAGTTACTAACGACAAATACTCTGATAAGTGGTTACTTCTACAAACCTTATAAAATAAACCGTTGACCAAGTCTGAAACTAAGACCGGACTTAGCCGCACCTAGACTCCTCTCTGAGAAGGAGTTTAGAAAGCAAGGGGGTCCTGTCTGAACCTCATGACTCAATGGAAGGGTCTCTCCCTCGCTACTCCTTAGACTCCTACTATTAATGCAACAACTCCACCACCTGCAAGGTCAATCTTCATTACTCTCCATTCAGATCTCTCAGGATCATCTTGGGGTAAACCTGCTCCTGATAACATCCTTGAATGGTACTTCCTTTATTAATGTTCTCCACGATTATTTTGTTTGGTGTCACCAAAGGACTAAGTCTGCACCCACATCTTCTGTCTCACCAGCAAGTATTGAAAGGTCTCATCCTCATGTTCTTCTGAAAGGATGTTTGTGTCTCTTCCCATTTACAAAGACTGCCTCCATTATACTTGCGTCCTCCCTGTGACGCCTCCTGGACCTTGGTGGTTTCAGTTAATGACAACTTCTTTGCCTGGTCAGTTGCAAGGCATCTATCCATTCACAATGCTTACTGACCCTTAATTACATTTTAAAACATGTTTTCTCATCACAAGTTTCAAAGGCAGTTTTAAAACATTGCTACTGCAACACATTTGTGATTGTGTCCCATTGATAAGACCAAATGCTTGCGCTAAAGCCTGTGCTTTTGAAGTACTGCTTTAACACAAGCCTTCTAAAATGAGAGACTTTCTCTGCTGGTTGCTGGTTAATATTTATGTGTTCTTCATCTGAGATAAGATGGAAGAATTTCTAATCCAGCAACTAAGGTTTTACTTCTGTGTAGATTGTTCTCCTCTTGCTATTGCTGAAACTTACACTGGTTTTATGCTGTGCCAGAACAGCAGTGGGAATTGTTCTTCTGATAATTTCTAAGAAAAACCTGGCAGATGATTCTTCACTTGAGCCAGAAACACAAAAACATATTAAAAATCCTTGAATGTCTATTTCTTTTAGGTAGTTTTAAAGGTGGATTTTTTTTTCTTTCAATGAATAGTTTAGCAAAAGAAAAAAACTGTATTTGGGTTTGAAGGAAAATATGGTTGGGAAACACACTGCCACAACCCATCTTTGAGGGAGATCACCTTTAACTCCAAACACTTCTAACACTTTTGTGTGTGTGAGACTCATACGTAATTTCAAATACTGATTCTGTGTCATTACCTGACTTAGTAGATGACAAGAAGTAGATCATATGCATCCTGGATTAAAAATGAGTTTATGAAGGACCAGGCCTTTTATGTTGGTCTAGGACACACACAATCATAATAAAGCTTGTTGTTATTTTGAGACGTTTTTAGCTTTTACAATGTCCAAGTTATTTACGTAGTGTCTAATGTAAACCTTATAACAATTGGATTTTTTTATAATTATTGATATTTATAGAAGATTATTTTAGACAATATTAACATGTTTATAAAATTCTTAAGGACAGCTAAAATAATTTTACTATGAATGTTATTCAAGTGTTAATTTTAATAGCTTTCCTGGAAAATTGATACACCCTTTTTGCCTGAACACTATCTCCCTAAAATAATGTACCAATTTATAAATGAGCATTAACAGTATTGTGATTTTCACATACTGTACCAGAACTGAATTTTACCTTAGGGAAATTTGTTTTATAATTTGCTGAAGTGGACTATAGTAAGTTTTGTTCAAACCATATATGAGTCTCAGTAAATGATAACCAAGACTACTTCAGAAAAATTCTGTGTGCTTCAAAAGGCAATAATTTTTCCTGCTATTTGTAGAGAAAATTTTCCCTATTAAAATTTAAGCTTTTTATGAATTAACAGTGTGGGACTTTACCAAATATGAAACAACTTTAGCTCCCCAGCTTTCAATAGAAGAAGCAAACTGGCCTTTCTAACTCAAATAACAGATGTTGGAAGATATCAGAATTAGGACCACAGTATTGGAAGGAAATGACATGACTACTTGGTCTAGTCCTTGATAACAATGACAAAGGTTAGCTATAGGACAATTGCCAGCAACTTCTAACAAGCTTAAGACATAGTATAAGTCCAAGAAGTCACAATTAATAATGCCTCTGAAAGGGATCCGGTAAGACAATGGATATCCATTCTTTTAAATCCCTGCAACACATCCTGCCAAGACTGCCAGTTCTGTAACATTCAGAGAAAGGTCCAAATGCAGTAGTTCAGGGAAATTCAAAGAAACAAAAATTCTAGAAGCAGCAAGGACGAAAAACATATTTGTGACCCACAAGCAACAGCAGAAGCTCTCTTGCATGCTTGTACAAGATTTATTTCTAATCCATAACTTTAAGTTAGCATTATAAAGAAAAAATAAATACAGAAACTTCAATAACAGCAAAACCAGAGGAAAGTTCTACTAGCTTAAGAGAAAGAACAAGTTTTGTAATTAATCTAGAACCAATAATACTTCACAGGAAAACACAGATGAGATTTTTCAAGACAATTGAAACTGTAGATGCAACCAAACACACCTTATGTCTCCAGAGTGAGCAGTTTCCTAACTAGATTGGGTAGAAGTCTAAGTGGTTTATGTTGTTCTTGAGAATGCTATTGTCTCCATTGGCCAGATATACTTTTCTTATTCAAAATTATACATGTTTATAAAGCACCTGCAAAGTGTGGTTTCCTCCAACTAGATGAACCAGTTAGAACACAGAAAAAAGGGGAAGCTGCCTTCTGCAGACACACAGGCCTAAAAGGTTCACAGAAAACTCCATTCCCTGAGAAAATTGTCTCTGGTTTTGGGGTTTTTTTTCTTTTTTTTTTTTTTAATGTGGATGGTCCTGGCTGGTTTGGGACAGTTGGCAGCTCTGAAATAACAAAGAAAACCAGTAGTAATATTAAAATGGAGCTAGGAGCACGAAAAGAAACATAAATAAATTGCCTTGAATGCATTGAACAGAAACGAAAAGAACTGGTTAAGACTGAGTTCCATGTCTATTCTGGAAACACTTAACTAAATCCTTAACTTGAGTTACATATCTAAGTCCCATTGTGTACAACTGGAATTCTTTAGGAGTTAAGGATATGCTCAGGTGTTTTGCTGAACTGAGGCCTAAAGAAGCAGAAAACTTTATTTTCTGTGTAACTCTATATAACTAAAGGGAGATGACACCTGCTGAGTGAAATTAATAACAGTAAACCCAATCCCATTTATCCTTTGATGTCCTTCAATGTCCTTGTGTCCATAGTTTATTGTTCTGGGCACAGATGTTCTCTCAGGAAAACTATTATATGTTTTAACAAACTCATCTTACAGTATTACAATCCTGTCTGTTCCTCTTTCTGTCCCTGATCACTCCTTCCAGTCATTCTTTCATGCTGCCAATAGTTCTGATCTGCTCAAATCTACTACTGTCCCAGTAAATCAATATCTTAGCCAATTTCTCAAGACTCTGTGACAATGAAAAGTAGCTTTTTGCTCTCATTCAATAAATGTTCTTCCTCCAGTCATCCTTCCTACCTACCACTGAATCGAGACGCTGGAGCCAATGTATGTCAAGACTTAGCAGGCATGTGCCAAAAAAAGCATCACGCAGGAGACACAGGCCAGTTTCTTAAATTCAACAGCCATACCAGAAAGAGTATAATGAAAGCAACATCCTGGAATCAATAAAGAAGAACTGAAGTAACAGAGATGTATGATGAGAAGAGTTGTTAGATTAGCCAAGAAGTACCCTGAGATTAGTAGAAAAAGAAACTGTCACACGAAGCATTAAAAGGACTTTTCCAGCCACCTGAGGTTGAAGGGCACAACAAATGGAGAAAGCAGTCATGCTTAGAAGAGGAGGAGTTTGAGAGGAAAAGCAAATGAAGAAAGGAATCCAGGAAGGAAACTGCATTTTCAAAAGGTGTTATGTTTGCTTGTTTTGGTTTTGTTTTTTTTTTTTGTCTCTGAAGCATCATTGAAATATTTTATATGTGTATAGTTGAATTTTAGATTATTTTTCTATGACCTTCACTTTGATCCTGCTCAGAAATCGTAAAAACCATACATAACCTAAAATCCATCAGGCTGTGTATGTGAACCCTTTGTAGCAAGAAGCAGAGGAAAAGGTAACCCTCTTTGAACAGGCAGTGGTATAGGTGGCACACAAGCCTCTTTAAAATGTTCAAACTGTACCTCAACACAAACCTGAGGGAGCATTTTCTCATGCATGAGGAGATTCCCTGTTCTTTAGGGAAATTTAACTGCTCTCTCTGCAAAGGTTAACATTTCCTAGGTCCAGTCAGTTGCTACTGTGTGGAATGTTTTACTTTCTTACTGTAATATGTGCAGCTGTTGGTCCGAAATATCTTTTCAAAGCAAGGAAAGCAGTATGTTGGCATTGAGGAGGTGATTTTCTTGTAGAAGACAGATGAAAAGAGATAGTAAAACATATAGACCTATAAAGTTAAAATCCAATATATTCCTTTTGCCACTTCTGCGCGTAACAAATTTGGAAATTTTGATATAAATTCAGAATAATTGCAAGACTATATTGTCAGCATGCATCATTTCTGTCTGCTGTTCATAGTGTAGCTAAATGCTAGCAGACCTGTTTCTGCAGAGTTGCTGCAAATCATAATCATATCTTGGTTGTTTTATGAAAAAAAAAAGCAAACAACAAAAAACCAAAACCATATGGTTTGAAGGGTTTCAAAAGATAGTTCAACCATGAAAGTTATATTCTTCAATTTAAACTATTTTAGGACCTGATATTTTAAACTTTTAAAAAACAAACTCTTAAGTAGAAGTTGTGTCAGAGAACAAATCGCATTAGTCAGATTGACTGTGGATGGTAATTACTGGTGGTTATGCTGCATAATACCCAGTAAATAAATGCTATGTCGTACACACCACTTAGGGATTCCATTTATCATGTTCCAAACTAAAAATGAAAGAGAGAAACACACAAATCTAGAATTACTAACACAGCATTTGTCTCAAGTATAATAGACATGTTTATGTTTTAATTTAAACACACTAGTTGCATGTAATTTGCATTTTTAACTCTTGTATGAATGTTGCAGAACAGGCACAAATATTTAACAAAACCCTCAGATTTTCTGTAGCATGTTTAGAAAAATCTTAGCAATGGACTGTATCAATGACTACAAGCAATTCGGGGGTGCTACCTGATGGATCCTACCAGTGCTTTTGAGGACAGTTGTTGCAATGAATAATCATGGAAGAGTCCAGCTACTAGAACAGGTAGCTGCTGCTTGAGTTCAGACAGTGTATGTTGACCCTGTCATGTAAGCATTAGAAAGGAGAAAATATTACCAAGGAAATGTAAATTCTTGTTTTTCAGTGCCACACAGTTACTAACTGTACTGAACCTACTCCAACACATAGAATATGAAAGACCTATAATTACTAATAATAGTGTCATGCCTTCCATGAAAGAATTGGTTCAATTGTTATATTTTGAATATGGAATGATATGGGTCTTTAATACTGCATTCCTTGTGGAAAGCCCAAATAATGGGATCTGAAATAGTTGAAAAATTTCTTATGTATGTTCTCTTAAAATCTGATAAAATTTTTAAGGAGTTTTTAGCTTATTACATGTCTTCTAGCATTTTTTTTTTCTCCTACAGTCTAAGAATATTATACACAGCACCAATGTTCCATTTGCTAGATCAGCTTAATCCACCTGAAGGTAGACAATTATGTTCAGGTAAAATCCACATTCTTTTAAGAATTCAGAATATATTAACACGGAATAAGGCATTTCAGACATTAAATGACAATTCTGATAAATCTAGATGGCAGATTGCTCTTAGTACCCTCCTGTTTGGAATCTGATCTATTGCTTTTTAATTCACAGGCTTCTGAGAAGAAGCCAGCATATTTACATAGTAAATCCATTGCAGTCTTGGACCTGCCAATATGGTAAGTATTCAAAGATTAATTAAGGTATGGTAGTGATTAGACGCCTACATTGGAGACAAACAGACTTTGCTAGAGATACAATTATAAAAGAAAGAGTTTCCACTCCTACAGTTTTCTGATCTTGTATTATGAGATACCACAGATCAGCGTTTAGAAGAATAAAGTGGCTTTATAAGGGAAAAATGCAGTAATGTATATCATACTGAAAATGTCTCCCAATGGAAAATCCACTCTGGTAGGTTTGTCCATCTCCCCGTCCCACCCGTCCCACCCCCCTTTCTTCTTTTTTTTTTTTTTTTTTTTTTTGGAAGGGATGTGGCACATTTCTCTGATTGTTTCTATTAGAGAAGGACAGATAAGTGAAAAGTTAGTATTTGATGTTACCTAGAACAAAAGGCTTTTAAAGCTTGTGTTTATGAGGGATCTTCAAGACTCAAAACACACATGGAAAAGGTAGATCTCTTAGCCTTGGAAGGTAAGCCCACTTTTCCTGGCCATTAATGTCATAGTTACATTACTGACCTCAGGATCAGACCTGGCCCCTGCTGAAACCTGTCAATGAGGTACCCTATTGCTTGCCTAACCTTTTCTTTGCCTGAGAAACAATGTTAAAAAAACTGCCCTGTAACCAAAGGGAACTTAATCTGACTTGTATTTCCTGAAGTAAGTCCAAGAAACAGCTTGACTGTGACAACACCCTTCGTCACTTTTTCTTGTTATAGAGTGTGAGTATGTGACATTTAGATCCCCTTTGCTTTGGTAATATATTCTGAAGACTGTTAATTAGTCAAGCTAAATTAATTATCCAAATACATAATATTTGCTACATCCAGCAATTTTATGCCTATCAGAGTCTTCCAAAACCAGCTAACAGTGACAAAAAATTCTGAAATACTTTCTTAATGGTGTACAATATCCTTTAAGGGGAGCCCACAGTCTTTAAATACTAGATTCAGAGGACCAGCTCCAGCCTTTGGGTAACATTTGCAGCAGGCTCAACAGTAACAAAGAAGACTTGACCAGTAGTGTTCAGTGCTATGAAAGCCAACATCTTTCTGGATTCACCATCTCGTTATTATTGGATAAGCATTAAGGAATGATAATAAAACAATTTACTTTAACTGTGTCTACCTGAAATAACATTAAGGTTGTCAAAATGGAGAAAATCCCCAAAATGGAGAGATCCTGAAAAAATAAAATTGTAGAAGTCAAACTAGTGGGTAATATCTTCTCTGATAGTCAGAAAAATAATAACAATTATGACTGTGACAAAAGATTTTGGATCAGAATCATGATCTATTTCTCAATGACTGCTATCTAACCAAGCTGCAGCTTAACAACATGTACTGCTCAACTTTTTTCTTGAAGCTGTTCTGCTGCCTGAAACGCTGCCTCTGTGCATGTATGTGTAGACCATTTAATTATTGATAGAATAAACCACTGGCATCCTGAAAATAAACAATCCTCCAGCTTGAATCCTGAGGAAAGTAACCTAGCAAAGGCTCTCAAAGCATGCCTACCAGTTCAGGATACCTTGAAAAGAAATTCCTAAGAAGTAATAGAAACTACTATTTTCTCTGAAAGCAGCTTGACAGTATGGTCTATGTCCCTTCTTCCATAGTCCTGTGCTTTGTAGAATCATGTATGTTGTGGGAGACGCAGATCCAACTGCTTTCACGAGGAAGATCAAATCCTAAACCACACTTAATTAATCACACTTAATAAACCACCAAAATTAATCACAATCCCTTCTATTACACATAAACGAATTCAGAATCCATGGGCAGAGAAGAGTTTGAGAAGTGTAACTGAATGTCTCGAGCAGTTTCTTGGAAGCTAAAATCAAGCAAACTACAAAGGACTTCTGAAATGCACAGATTCTAGAAACCCAGTCCTGTTTCCTGCCAGATAATTTAGCTAAACATTACCAACAAACTCAAAGGAATGATTTCGTGTCTGGGTTTTGGAATTTTGTTTGATTGCTTGGTGAGGAAAGGCCATGGAGTCAATCCCAACTCTACAAAATGTCTGAACTTCAGAGAAAACAGACACGGTTGTATTCTCAGTATTTTCTATTGGCCACCATCAGACACCCTATTTAGCCTTTTTCTTCTACCTTATGAAAACTGTATGTTTTGATCCCAGTGTTAGGCAGTTACCTATTCACACATTCTGTAGGAGGCTCAAAGTGCTTCATTTTTGAGATGTCATCTGAAATAGCATCGCTGCAACTAGACTACTTTAGGAATCCAGACACAAATATTCCACCAGCTTTGCTTTTGTCTTCCTTTCTTTATTTCTAAGCAAATTTCAAAACAGTGAGATAAAGGTAGTCCAGAAGCACAGTGAGATACAGGCTACATAGAAAGGAAAGTCGGTGTAAAAAGACTTTACTATGGGTTCATTGCTTGTATTTAGGCCTGTATACACATTTGCAGCTACTAAGTAAAAAAATGCAGAATCCATTTATTCTATCTTTCCCAACCAGATTTAGCAGTATTTTGCTCTGCTCAATAGCCCACGTAGCCCTGCAGCATTCACGCTGACCCAGTTCAGACTACCACCGTTTATAATGAGGAGCAATGCCTCTGCTGTACTTCAGCTGTAGACAGCAACCAAACAACTCCACAAATACAATTGTAAAAAACATCTGACAGAAAGTTTCAGTTTTGTGTTAGTGCCTTTGATATGTCACAGCCAACAGAAGAGAAACACGAACAAATGGTGGCCAAATTCCTATTCTGCCTTAAGAAGGAGAAAGTAATAATGAAAGTTCACTTAGTAATCTCATAGTCAGCAGCTTTACAATGTGATCATGGCAACACAGGCATGAGAAAAGTCATGACATCCCTCCTTCCCTTTCCTCAAATCTACTCTCCTAATGCATCCTGTAGAGATAAAGGGTATTTGTCAGAATTCTTCTTTAGTGTCAAAGACACCGCTGATACCACAAGACAAGTCTCTGCACAGCAGGAGAAATATTCTTAGTTCACTTTTATAAATCCGATATAAGAGTGATTTTAGAAATAAACAATGCTTACTAAACCTGTACTCTGACTGTGTCAAGCTCATTCCTGGTGTTATACCATGACCTGTCACCATCCTATGTGAAATATACTGACCTTCCTTCAATGTAGTACGTAAAGGAAACTGCCTGTCTCCTAATTGCATGTTTCTCTACGTTTCCTTAATATATATATTTTTCCTAACCTTCTCCTTCTTCTATTTTACTTCACTTTTTGTAAGGCTTTTTGTCCTTTTATAAGCCAGCTTCCACCCTATACTGTTTTAAACGACCTCTAAACCTAAAATACATGCAAGGATCCAAGAATTCTTGCCTGATATTTTGACATTGGGGAGCTACCCAGTGTTCCCTGTGATTTAGTTTCAGTATGGATACTCACTAGGTGTATCATCCAGCTACTGCAAATCTTTGCAGGCATGAAATGTAAATATGCCTGAAAGTGTCTGTCAAACTATCCCCTTACCCTTCATCCACTTGTTCTAATGCTCAATAAATGTCTTCCCTTATCACAGAAAAGAAATTAAATGTCATTGTATGACCTTGCCACAGGTAGAATATCCTTGACTGCTCTCACATTAAAAACAGCCCTGTAAGATCAGCCCCCCACATACTCACAGAAGCCGTCTTCCTAGCTAGTTGGGCACCTGTTTACAGTTGCTATCCAGTGCAAGCTAAATAACCCCCAAAATCACTGCTAGCAAAAGTGCATTGTAAAGACATGATACAAATCAAGCACCTTATTTTGGTGATGTCACAAATTGCTTGGAAGGGGAAATGAAATAATTTTAAGGGTATATGCTTCTTATAAGCAAGCCAGAAAATTCTATCAGAAAACCAGCAAAAAGCAAAACCTGCAAATGTCACACCTTCCTTTTCAAGCTATAAAACAGATAAAGCTTGTCAGTTTGCAGTTAAAATTCTTTCAACCTGGTGCACCCGTACTTTATCTTGAACATTCATACAGGACATAAACAGCCAAACCCTACCCCCGCACAATCACTTCTTTATCCTTTAATTCTGTTTATCCCAGGTAAGCAGCCTTTCTCATGTTGCATTCACCAATAATGGCAACATTTGTTCCTACCTAATAGTTTCTAATGTTGATGGAACAGCCAGGCGTCTTAGCCACAGATTCCTCAGGTCTCAGGAAGTCACTGTTAGATTACATAATTTCAGGTGATTACATAGTGAAATCCTCACACTGGGACTGCTTTCACCAGTGAGGCTGCACCACGAAGCCAGTACTAACACTGTGGAACAGAGACACCCTCACTGCAATCTGCCACTATAACTACAGCCCACCACTTGTGCAGGCACCCTGCCTGTGGCCTTCTTTCCTGGCAGATACTGGAGATCTCTGCAACTGAAGAATGCACTTAACTGACAAATGTAAGCTTCCAGCACTGTGTATAGCTGAGCATCTTGATCAGCTGCTGTTCTCAGTTCTGTAAAGGTACTGTCCGAGACCAGTAAACCAAATTAAATAAAGGTATTTGTGACTCAAATGGATCCTCAGTTTGTTATTTCTTGGGAAAAAAGCAACTTGCTTAATACATTAGAACCACCACATCCTTGTGTAGCTAGGGTTTTAATTTAATGTATTAAATAAACTATGTGATTTTGTACCTTTGGTGTTATTTCCATGAAGAGTTTTATGGACTCCAAATGAGTCAGACTTCCTTCAAACTTTTCTCCCATACACATATCACTCACTTCTCTATATATTACTCAGTCTATTAAGTTTTGTGCAGCCTATGCATAGTTTATTACCAGATATGACTCAAGTATATCAACTACGCTCTGGATTTTTATGGTAGCATGATCTTACATCCTGTCTCTGTACCATTACACGCTTTCACTTTTTAGTGAAGTTACTGATTTCATTTAGAAGAAGGAAGACAATTTTTTGGCATCCTATTTAAATGGTGAACTCACAGTTCAGAAGAGGTGCAAAATATAGCAAATGTTGCAGTAACCCTCATGGCTAAATCTGCATGTAAATGAGGCATTTGCAGAAATTGAACTCAAATTCAAGGGAGTGCTATTTGTTCTAACTTCCATGCTTAGAAACTGGCAAAGGATATAAGAGATTACTGCTTTTAAGCCAGACCATTAAAGAGAGCCTAAGAGCCTCTTGCATAATTTCTGCATTTGACCTCAGCCTCCTGTTTCATAAGATCACTGCCAAAATTCAAGCAATATGAGCAGAAACATTTGTTCACAGCAGGAAGATGAATTTAGGTTTCTCTGGTTAAACAAAACATGATGAAAGAGCAAGGACTGAAAACTCATTGCTGTGGGACCCATTCACCATCCGTCAGCGTTAGTCCTTTACAAACATTTACATTTAGGGGGGAAAAAAGACAAATATAAAAATGCCTGGAAATAAACAAATTATTGGCAAGGAACTAAACAGTACTGCCTCTGGGGATTTAAATGAGAGGTGATAAGGACATCAGCTGTTCCTTTTCTGAGTTTCCTAAACATGGTTATGTTTATTTTTTTTAGTATTCCTAAAGCCTTTCAAGCACATAACACAGTGAGCTCAAATGACTTGGAACCTACTGTTTCACCATGTTGTACTTCTGTTTTTTCTTGTCACCTACCACAGGGACAGTATTTTCTGGCTTTGACAAAATATACAGTGTCCACTCATTTTCTATGTCAAAAGTAACATTTCCGTTGCTTTGCTTTTATGCCAAAAAAGCCACCGGTGAAAAAGAAAGTAGTGTACGTACAGGTGCAGCACTAGAGAAAAAAAATTAACTCAAGCAGTGTGCAGGTGTATCCTGAATGTTAATCAATGGACTTGTTTGTGCGTCAAGACTTCCAAACAAACCACTGCTGTTATGCAAATTGGCAACTACAGGACAGAGAAAAGCCATTCCTGGCTTTGATTATACAAGTCTTCATGTGGGTCCACATGGAAGAAAAAGGCCATTTTGTCTCCACACAAGTACTTTCAAAGTCTAAAAGAAGGTTCCAGTTAAAAAACAATGATCACATATTCCAGATGTGTCCTATGCAGTTCTCAACAACTTGTAGCTTGTTTCTGCAATATGTAAATGGAGACAGAGCAGAATACGAGACACATCTGATGTATGTATGATGCTATTTGATTCTACTTTTGGGTTTAGGCAAGACTAATTTGGATTTTCTAACTCTCCCTTACCCCTCGATAGGTTTCATATCATTTTCCTAGCTCACCGCTTTCTTCCATCTGTAGGGTAGGAAATGATGTGTTACCACTTCCTACAAGGATGCTTTGGTAGAGAAGGAACATGGTCCTTATAAAACATGGCTGAGATGGGATTGCAGCAAAGAAATACTAGTCACAAAATGCACTGTTACAAAGGAGCACCCTCAGGAGGCGCTGAGAGTTTGGCTTCCTATAAACTATCATCAAATTTAAAATACAGTGTTTATTATAAGACTGCTTGAGGATCTAATCTTTAAGTGTAAAAACAGTACCATTCAGACAGTTAAAAAAAAATCCCCAAGACCAGCTTAATTTAAGTTATAATGATGGGATTTATCTCAGCTAATATTAGATATCTGTATTCTAAACACTATAGTAGCCTTCCTTTAGTCAATGATGAGAATAAGCACATTTAAGGATAAAGTATCTGACCTGTATTAGTCAAAGGAACCATGTTTTAGAGTGTCTATAGAAGTGTCCAGTGTAAACAGAATCGCAAAAGCTAAATCAAATATAGACAATATACATTTCATCAGAGGAAACCATCAAATAAGATTAAGTTAAACACAGTACCAGAGGCAGGAGATTTTGAAAAACAACTGTTTGGAAAGGATCTTATGCAGCCTCACTGGTTTGCTAGTGTCAGTTATCAGTATTCTAGCCTTACTCCTCTCCTGTAATTCCAGCTACCTCCACTCATACTGTGGAGCCAGTTCTAGGTGAAGGGGAAGGGAGGAAGGGGAAGCGAAGTTCCATTAGTAACCTGAAAGCTGCTCTCCTAAATTTCAGCATCAGTCCTCGTTTTCTTCATTCACCTCAGGATCTTTAACTCCACTATTTTATGGTCACTATAGCCAATGCTACCATTATTTATTCTATCCCTGATCAGTTTTCCCGTGTATGTGAATAGCAGATCCATCTGTGCCTCACCCCTTAGCCTATCCAGTAACTGTGTGGAGAAGTTATCCTGACATCCTCCAGAAATCTTCTCAGTTCCCTATGTCTTGTTGTGTTGCCCTTCTAGAAGACACCAAGGAAGTCACTCAAGTGCCAGAGGCTTTTGATTTTTTTTGAAGACTTTACCTGATTTTTCATCCTAATCAGGTGGTCTGAAACAAAATCCCCTCACAATGTCAACCTTCACATCTTGACTCAAAAGTAAAGTAGATTCTATTAGTAAAAGGTACAGCTCTAACAACCCCAAACTAATGAGCTCAGCTTTGGGTAAAGGTTTACTATGATTTATTACATGATATACAAGACTGCGTAACAGGAAATCTGGAGTCTGTGCCCAGTTCAGCAATTCACTTGCTGTTTGCCCTTGAAAAGTAATTTTGTGTACCTATCTTTAACTTCATAATAAGAAAAAAGTCTCCCCTCTTTGCTCTCAATTTAATATAGCTCTCAGTATGTCTGACTTACTCTATTTGTTTGAATATTATATTGGAGCAGCGGCCTTATTGAAAATTTAAAGGACCAGTTTTCAGTAAATTTTTTAAAGGCTTTATTCGTTAGAGTACATTTTGTTCCTTCTAAGCTTAAGTGAATAAAAAATGTTTGCACATTTGTGTTCCTAAAGTCTCTCTAGTAAATATGCTTGCATCTTTTCAGACCATAAAACTCCTTCTGGCAGGATCCTAGAACAGTACAAGAAAAATATTTTCTTTCAAAGACTTTCCTGGAGACAATCAAATATAGATTTTATTCCTCTGTAGGTGACAAATGTAAGAAATGTCACTTTATTAAAAGTGTAAAAATACTTACGGAAAACATATGTTTGTGCTATTTTCTCATTAAAATCTGCATTAGAAAATTAATACAGGTATTTTCTATATATCATCTTGTATATACATGGAGACACTTGTGTCTTCATCATGAGTCCACGCAAACAACAAAGGCTATGCGATGCGTTAATGAAACAAGCTGCAGTCTTAGTTCAACAGCATAGCAACAAGCAACAGCAAAATTCTACTTAGTACATGAAGAAAAGTGAAAAACAAAGATTAGTCAGTTTATGGCAAACAGAAGAAATTAGAATGACTAAAATACAAAAGAAAATAATAAACTATTTTACATGCCATATTATTGAAAAAGAGTATTTGAAATACTGATAACCAAATGCCACTATTTCAAGACATTGTTACTTCATTTTGCTCTATTTCTCCTGTATACTTTGTACTTTTCTACTAGGTTTTTCTTGCTTCTAATGGGTTTAAAGTAGATATCTGATCAGAAACTGTTGTGGTTTAGCCCCAGTCAGCAACCAAGCACCACGCAGCTGCTCACTCACTCCCTCATGGTGGGACAGGGGAGAGAATCAGAAGAGTAAAAGTGAGGCAGCTCATGGGTTGAGATAAAGACAGTTCAATAGGTAAAGCAAAAACTGCGCACAGAAGCAAAGCAAAACAAGGAATTCATTCCCTCCTTCCCATGGGCAGGCAGGTGTTCAGCCATCGCCAGGAAAGCAGGGCTCCATCACATGTAACAGTTACTTGGGAAGACAAATGCTATTACTCCACACATCCCCCCCCTTTCTTCTTCTTATCCCAGCTTTATATACTGAGCACGACATCATATGGTATGGAATATCCCATTGGTCAGTTTGGATCAGCTGTCCTGGCTGTGCCCCCTCCCAGCTTCTTGTGCACCCGGCACACCACAGGGAGCTGAAAAAGTCCTTGAACAGTATAAGTGCTACCTAGCAACAACTAAAACATCTCCACATTACCACCACTGTTTCCAGCAAAAATCCGAAATATAGCCCCATACTAGCTACTACGAAGAAACTTAACTCTACCCCAGCTGAAACCAGGACAGAAACCAAATATTATAATCTCTGATTATTACTTTTATTTCTCAGTCCAAAATTCTGCCAGGATGGCTACACTTAGTCCAATAACTCTTGAACCTTGCATCATATTTAATTCATGTATAGAACATATGGGAGAGGTCTACAAAAGTTAGATCTTTAGGTAGCATATTATTTTCAGCAAATTGTGAAAATATTTTAAAAGATTCCTCTTTCACTTATTCAATAGTTACAATCACTGTCATGGAGACATTAGTTTGCTCTCAAAGAAAGTCTCTCCTAAAATGCTATCAGTTCTATAAAGTCTTATCTTTCCCCACCAAGTACATTAGAACCAAACTAAGTTTGGATCAAAATACCAACACTATTCCTAACTAACAATTCTGGAAAATATTTAGGCAAAACTTAAATCAATTTTCTAAATTCTGTTTCTAGTTTTGAAAGCCTCCTTCTGAAGAGCATTTAGAAACACCACTGTTTAAATTAACAAAAAAAAAAAAAAAAGAAAAGAAAAGAAAAAACAAGGCACATGTACTGATTTAACAGTAAAAAGTAAAAATTCTGGTTTGAACTGCAAAACAGCAAAGCTATTCTTCATTCTCTTCTAAGTTTGTCAACCAACCAGTAAATTCACAGTAAAAACAGAATGTGAAGGATTGTCAAATGATATGTCTCAAGACCTTGAAAATAGTATACATACATTCTATATTTTATAAGGATCACTGTAGTATGCCTATAGCATATTAGTGATGGATGAGGGATTGGTTCCTCAACAAACAAGCAAGGATGCTGTGGATGGAGTACACAAGCCAAGGGCCTGGGGTGATGGGAACAGAAAGGACAGAACAGTCAACAAACTAGAGCTGAAGTAGAATCACCTCAAGTGTAGGCATGTACAGATGGAAATACATGTGAAACAGCCTTACAGAGAATGCTCTTAAGCCTGTGCTGGGGAATCAGCATTCTTGAGTCCCTCTCCAAAGGGCCTCTTCAGTAATGCACATAACATGGAGTTAGAAGAAAAACAGAAGCCTGTGCTGTTACTGGGCTATGACCTCATTGGGATTAGGGAGTCATGGTGGGATAATTCACATGATTGGACTGCTGCAATGGATGGTTGGATGGATACAAGATTTTTAGTGAGGGCAGACCAGGAAGGTGAGGAGTGAGTGCTGCACTTCCTGTGAGAGAGCAGCTGGAGTGCACGGAGATCTACCTTGGGACAGGTCAGAAACCAGTTGAGAGCCTAAGACTGCTGTTTAGTGGGTATCTGCTATAAATGTCCTGATCAGGAAAGCAAACTAGGTGACATCTTGTTCAAACAACTGGAAGAAGCCTCACTGTAACAGCCCTGGTCCTCATGGGGATTTAACCACCCTGATATCTGCTGGAAGGACAATACAGCAGGGCTCATCCAATCTAGGAGATTTCTAGAATACAACTTCCTGACACAGATGACTGAGCAGCCAACAAGGAACAGTGCTCTCCTGGAAGAACTCATATAAGGAAGAACTGGTCATGGATATAAAAGTTGGAGGCAGCTTTGGCTGCAGTGGCCATGACGTGAGGGAGTTCAGGATCCTAAGAGAAAGTAGGGCAAAAAGCAGGATTGCAACCATGGATTTCAAGAGAAGAGATTTCAACTCTTCAGAAATCTGCTTGGAAGGATCCTAAGAGATATGGCCCTGGAGGTAAGAAGGCTGGAAGAGATATGGTCCCCAACCTCAAGTAGGAAATCAAGCAAAGGCATCAGGAGGCCTACATGGATAGCAAGGATGCCCTGCTTGAAATCAGACGTAAAAGGAAGTGTGCAAAGGTTGGAAGCAGGAGCAGGTAAGCCAGAAGGAGTATACACTTGCTGTCCCATTGTGCAGAGATGAGGTTAGAAAAGCCAAGGTCAACCTGGAGTAGAATCTGGTAAGGCATATGAAGGGCAATAGGAAAGAATTCTGCAAGGACATAAACAACAAAAGGGAGTCAAGGGAAAACGTGGGCCTGCTGCTGAAAGGAGTAAGGGAATGGCTGACAAAAAAAACGGAAAAGACCAAGGTACTCAATGTCTTCTTTGCCTCAGTCTTCAGTGGTGAGACCAGCCTTCAGGAATCCAAGACCCCTGAAACCAGAGGAAAAGCCTGGTACAAGGAAGACCTAAACTTGGTGGAGAAGAACTGGTCAGGGAACACTTAAACGAACTGGAAGTACATAAATATGCTCATGAGATCTGAGAGGTTTCACACATAAGTGTTGAGGGAGATGGCTGATGACATTGTGGGGTCACTCTTCATTGTCTTTGAACAGTTATGGTGACTGGGAGAGGTTCTAGAAGACTGCAAGAGAGCAAATGTCACTCTTCAAGAAGGGCAAGAAGGAAGAACTGGAGAACTACAGACTCATCAGCCTCACCTCAGTTCCTGGGAAAGTGATGGAGATATTCCTCCTGAAGAGCGTTTCCAAACACATGAAGGACAAGGTGATCAGGAGTAGTCTGCATAGAATTATGAAGGGGAAATCATGCTTGACCAACCTGCTGGCCTTCTACAATGAGGTGTTTAACTTGGTGAATGTGAAGAGAGTAGTGGATGTTATTTACTTTGACTTTAGTAGGGCGCTTAACACTGTCTCCCATAACATTCTCTTAGACAAGCTGATGAAGTACAGGTTACTTGAGTGCACAGTGTGGTGCTTGAAAACTGGCTGAAGGGCTGAGCCCAGAAGATCTTAGCCAGTGGCACAAAGTCCAGTTGGAGGCAGACCACTACCAGTGTACTCCAGGGGTTGATATTAGGGCCAATACTGTTCAACCTCTTCATTAATAACCTAGACTGTGGAACACTGTATCCTCAACACATTTGCAGGTGATATGAAATGGGGAGGAATCAGATGGTTGCGGTGAGTTAGCCTTGACAAGTGGCCAAACACATCCCCCGCTTTATTGCTCACTTCTCCCCCCACCCCCACCCCTGGAAGCACAGGAGGGGAAAACAGAAAGAAGAGGAACTGGAAAGTTTACAGTTCAGGATAAAGACAGAGAGATAACTTCCCGTTACCATCACTGGCAACACAGGCTCAACTTTGGGAAAATTAACTTAATTTATTGCCAATAAAAATAGATATTTAATTGCTGATTCAGTCAATTCAGTTAGTGGAAAACAAGAAGGCAAATATTAAAACAACATCTTTCCTCTCTCCTTTCCTAGGCTCAGCTTCGCCCCGGAATCCTTCCCCATCCCAAGTGGCACAGAGGGGATGGAGTTGGGGGTGTGAGAATCAGTTCATACTGTTTTCTAACTGCCGACCAACTGGAAAGCAGCTTTGCTGAGACAGATCTGGTGATCCTAGTGGACAACACACTGACCATGAGCCAGCAGTGTGCCCTTTCAGTAAAGCAAGTGATCTGCCTCCTGGGTTGCTTTGGGCAGAGCATTGCCAGCAAGTGGAGGGTGGTGATCCTTCCCCTCTACTCAGCACTGGTGAGGTCACACCTGGAGTGCTGTGCCCAGTCTGGGGCTCCCCAGTATAAGAGAGACATGTATATGCTGGACATGGTCCAGCAAAGGGCCACTAAGATGATTGAGGGACAGGAGCACCTCTCCTATGAAGAAAGGATGAGAGAGCTGGGACTGTTCAGTCTAGATAAGAGAAGGCTCAGGGAGTACAAAATCGATGTGTATGAAAATCTCATGGGAGGGAATGAAGTCTGAGCCAGACTCTGCCCAGTAGTGCCCATTAACAGCACAAATTTTTAAAAGATTAAAATCAATCTGAAAACAAGAGAACACTTTTTAACCGTGAGAGTGGTCAAACACTGGAACAGGTTGCCCAGAGAAGTTGTAAAGTCTCCATCTGTGAAGATATTCAAAAGCTATCTAGACAAGTTTCTGGGCAACCTGCTCTGGACTGAGTACGGGTTTTAGACTAAATGATCTCAAGAGGGCCCCTCCAACCTCAACCATTCAGTGATTTTGTGATTACCCCTTTTACAAAGCAGTATTTTTAAGGCAGTAGGTCTTATACCTGAGCCTTTTGTAGTGTAAAGATTATAAATAACACATATCAGACCTTTTTGTGCTACTGCATAAGGATGCTTTTGTGCTGTATTGTGCATCTCCCATGAACACTTTGAAACTGTATTTAAATACCAAAGCTTCTGTTAAATGAGTCAGTCGCATGACAGCAGAAATACACAACTTTCAGACTGCCAAATCAAAATAATTGCTGTTACTGATGTGCATTTTGGAGTAGGACCAAGTTGCCAAAATAAGGATCTGTAAGTACAAACTCATTCTGGAGTTTATCTTCACAAAAAGTATTCAATTTTTAGGGGCCAGTTTATTCCATTCGGCATAAACAACTGCTATGTACATCATTCCATTAGACTACTCTAATAGTGTGAAGAGTCCTGAGCATAGAAAGGCTGTCATCCTACCTAAAACACTGTAAAACAGTGGCAGAATTAACATTATAAATTATGAGTTATAGATTCTCCTCCTTTTATAAATATACTATACACCTATTGAGCTACACTTATAAAGAGTAGTATTTCCAAGGTGACATGTTTAACCTTCATCTCATTCATATAATATTGGCCATTGTCAAAGATGCAATTCCCAAACCAGCTGCCCCACTGGTCTTTTCTGCTATGATTGTAGTGCCCTTATGTTCTCATATATCAGAAAAAGAAAAATGCTAACAACATGGCAGCACCGGCGAACTCTTCCCTAGGCCTATAGTGATTAAATTCTACATGGAAAGTTGTCTTCATCTGGATAAATTATATAAAAAATGCAGCTTTAACTTCCTAGGATATTGAGAATTTGTATTTTCAGATTCCTTAACAGGATTATGGTTTAGTTTCCTGATGATCTGAATTTCATTAGCCAGTTGTTTGTTTTTTTTTTAATGCTGTATGAATTGTGACCCTTGGTTTGTACTCAGCCATATCCCTTAGTTAATTAAGTTTGTTTGTTCATGCTACAAGGACTTTGCACTGTTCTGAAGGAAGAATAGGTAAAATCAGGGGACACTCACTCAGCTGGTAAGCTGTCAGTCCATCATAACTTGAATATTGATTTTGGAGGGTTGGTGACATTCTCTAGATGTACGTGTCAAGTTTGTTGACAGAGAGCTCTATACTTAATTGAATGTGATGTCTGTATGTGAAGTGATGAAGTATGTCAGTGATGTATATGCTCTTCCTCCCCTCCCCTCCAGCCCCTTCCAATATATTCAATGGAGTGTATGAGATTCCACGCTGTTCTGACAAAGTTTTCTTTAACTGCAGAAATTGAAATCCTGAGTCTGCTCTCACATAATTTCCTTCACAAGTACGTCTTCACTGGATTGTGAGACAACAAACAAGTCCTTCCCTTTTAAACACTCATTCAGTTCTTCTGAGTGTGAAGGATAAAGGTGAACTGATAGGTAGCAATTCACATTATAGCTTTAGGCAGTGTTAATAAAAGCTTTGCATATTCTGCAGCCCACTAAAATTCACCCACTGGCAAATTAAGTCTTATGCCATTCTTACTCCACTCATCAATATTATGGTAACTAAACAAAATGTATTGGTTGAATCTCAGGTGACACATAATCATCTTACTATCCATGCCACACCTTGCCTATTTAAAGTATGAGAAAGAAATGAGAAGTCAAGGCATTTCCTATCTTCAATTATCATCATATCTGATGCTGTGGAGCAATCAGAGGGGTCTTTCTACAGTACTTTTTTCTGCCAATTATCTTGACACCTGTTCATCCAAACGGGCTTTTGTTCTCAACCATGAAAAGCAAAAAGAAAACAGTATTTCATAAAGCTTCTGGGATATTCCTGCCTTGTAACTAGACCTCCTTGGCTCAAAATGCATATACTTATAAAACCTGGTTGTCAACTTTCAGTTTGTCTTCCTGTTTATGAGAGTTGCTTCTCACAGATTTCAGAGATTAGAATTTTTGCAAAAGGAGCTCTTGATGTTACATATTTAAAAAGCACAAATGTACATTTGCAGGCATATACAAGGGGAAATAGTGATACTGTAGTATCCCATTAGATAAGAGATTATATGTGTCTGAAAAATATATATGTATCTGGAAATTCAGAGTAGACTCAGCAGGCAGGTGCCAGGCATTGGTTAGGACAGCAATTCACACCCTTTCACGAGCCAGGAAAATATATTCTTGTTCCAGCAGAGAGGTGGCAGAACCAAGGACAAAGGGAACTGACTGACTAAGTAAGAGTAATGAAGGTAAGGAAAGGAAAAATATTCCCACCAGGCAGAATATTCCCACCAGGCAGAGCAAGGCAATGAATGCAGTCTGCTTCGAGCAGAATGGGTATGAGCACAAGCCAGAAGCACCGATGAACAGCTCAGTGAGTGGGGTCAGGAAACGGAAGAGAATAAGATAACATCTCTAAATTAACAACAAAATTGTACAAGGTAATGGAGGCACCAGCCTAGCGACACGAGTTTCCATTTTAAAAATACATATAGCTGTAACAGCACATCAACATGTCCATCAGAATCTTTTTTTATTTGGTTGATATCTCCAAATGGGGAAGGAATTTTTCCCAGAAGGGAAAGAAGTCACAATGTGGCTGTACCTAGCCAAAATACAGTACAAAAAGAAAAATAGTTCTTCAATTCTTTAATATTAATCTGATTTCTGAAACTACATGTTTGAACCACTTCAAACGTAAATATCATCCTCTTGCTCAAAATCTCCTTTAGAAGTTAGGTTTTTCAGCAAAGGGACTTTGAGTCAGACCTTTTGTGTTAGTGTGTTTCCCTTTCTCTGTCTCTGTCTACACTAAATCATTATCTACACTAACATGAGAATTTTTAGCCACGTTCTTCATAAACATGTGAATTTAACTTTCTGTGAAAGACAAAAAAAAGTTAAAGAGTTAAAATAGTGAAAAGAAAAAAGCATCAAGAATTCTTCATCTGATGTGAGTTTAGAAAACCAAACCTTACCTTATTATACCCTTGCTGGCTGCAATTCTGTGGGACTACATCTGAAAGGCAATAACACTGGCTCAAAATTTCTGTGACGGAAACTGCACCAACCCTCTGAAGAAAAAAATTAATGTTTAAAAAAATAGATAGTGATTGTACTAAGTCTTGTATTAGGAATCCAAATAGGCTTTCAAAAATCTTTCTGCTTTAAAGAGTTTGACATTTAAAAATTGAAGTCCTTTACAAAGTCACATATTTTCTGATGTGTTTAAGTACTTCATGTGTTCAGTAAATGTCATAAAGCCATTAATTCTCTTTGCAGAGACATGCAATTTTATCCTGTTATCAAGGGGAATTGCACTGTAGTGCAACCAGTGGAGTGTTTTTCTGAACACTGGAAGTCTGGAGTGGATTTGTCTGTAAAAAATTCAAAACAAATTGCTTGGAATTTGGGGTTCAGTGAATGTTTGCACCTCAAGTATCTGGCAAAGTAAAAACAATTTTTCAGGTTATTCAAATCTAGTTTTCTTTTTACCTAGTCGGTCATTTTGAAAAGTATACTCTGTAAGAGAAAAGTAACCCCCTCTTTTTTTTATAATTTTAATGTGAACTTTTTTTGGCATCCTAGTACTTTTATCACACGACTAAACCACGGAGGTTGCTAAGCAACCTGCTGCAGCCAGGGGAAGGCACAGGCAGTCTTAACGGAAGATTTATGTTGGTGACTGTAATACTAAGAAAAAATTAACAGAACATCTAAAACCTCCACTGTTTTTTAAAACCCTTTTAGCCAGACATCAGTAATTTACTCTTACTAAATCAAGAGTCATTTGAGAGACTGCTGCAGCCGCACAACTTTTTCACATAAACTTTCTGGCAAAAGCAATGGGTAAATAATACTTTTATATCACACTATTGCAGCCTTGAAGTATTCCTGTTCTGGTATTTACAGAAGTTTTTGAACACGACGGTCCTCCTTAGTCAAATA